>NC_143054.1:138837500-139462500 GCF_052426305.1 Pelodiscus sinensis
GTTGGCAGGCTTGCACCTGGCATAGGCACCGTAGCCAGCCCGTACCCCTTTAAGAGGTCCGGGGCCGGGAGGGGCGCAGACGAGTTTCCCTGGTGTTGGCCAGAGTGGCCACCAGGGTAAGCTGGGGAGGGCTAGCCTCCCACTAGTTCGAATTAAGTGGCTACACACGCCTTAATTCGAACTAGTAAGTTCGAACTAGGCTTAGTCCTCGTAGAATGAGGTTTACCTAGTTCGAACTAAGCGCTCCGCTAGTTCGAATTAAGTTCGAAGTAGCAGAGCGCTTGTGTAGCGCCTATCAAAGTTAATTCGAACTAACGTCTGTTAGTTCGAATTAACTTTGTAGTGTAGACATACCCTCTGTGAGAGAACCAAAAACCAACCCCCACCATGGCTAACCAACAGAATAAGAAGCAGTTAGAGGCAAACAGATATCCTTAAAAAATTGGTCATCAAATTCAAGAGAGGAAAATAGAAAGGGGCATAAACACCAGTAATTTAAACATATAAGTATAATGAGGCAGAAAAATAATAATTTAAAGAGAACTAGCAAAAGACACAAACTAACAGCAACATTTTTGTAAAGTACATCAAAAGGAGGAAGTCTGCCTATCAATCCATATGATGCTCTGATTGTCCAGGGTCATCTACAACATGAGGAAGTATAGACCTGCTAAACTGAACTCAGAGAGCACCCCTGTCGGCACTGGTGTGCCTGCTCCTTATGAGGAGTAAGAGAAGCCGACATGAGCCTCGTGCTGTGTGGAAGGTGCAGAAACATGTTTTAAGATACATCGACTCCAACTACGTCCTTTATGTAACTGGAGTTGCATATGTTACTTTGACCTTCCGCTGAAGTGTAGACAAAGCTTCAGTCTGCTAAAGAAGCACAAAGGAAATACAAGGCTGTTGCAGAGAAGCTAAATTAATTTGCACTGTGGAAGATACCAAGGAGATCCCGGCACCTGAGCCATTCTTTTTAGGTGAAGTATTTGAGGAACTGTCCCAGATTGAGGTATCAATAAATGAGCTTTTCTATTGATGGGTAGGAATAAATAGTCACTTTTCATAGTGGGGAATGGTAAATAGCAGTATCCATCAAGAGTCTGTAATGGGACTTGTGCAACTCACCATATTCATAAATGATCTTGAAAGGGGAATGAACAGAGTAGTGGCAACATTTGCAGACAATACAAAATTACTCAGGATAATTAAATCCAAAGCTGACTGGAAAGAGTTACAGAGAGATCTCACAAAACTAGATGACTGGACAACAAAAGGGTAAATGAAATTCAGTATTGAAAGGTGCAAAGTAAAGTACAGACAGTCCCCGAGTTACGCGGATTGGACTTATGTCGGATCTGCAGTTACGAACGGGGATTTTCTTGCCCCGGAGGACTGGAGCGGCGGGACATCTGGTCCCGCCGCCCGCCTCCTCCGGGGCGAGAAAAGCTGCTCCCCGTCTCCCTAGTCTGCTGGCTTGGGGACGCCTGGGGTTCTTAAGTTGAATCTGTATGTAAGTCGGAACTGGTGTCCAGATTCAGCCGCTGTTGAAAGTGATCAGTTTCAGCAGCGGCTGAATCTGGATGCCAGTTCCGACTTACATACAGATTCAACTTAAGAACAAACCTACAGTCCCTATCTTGTACGTAATCTGGGGACTGCCTGTAGTGGAAAACATAACCCCATCTATGTGTACAGAATGGAGTCTAAATTAGCTGTTATCACTCCCGAAAGAAATCTTGGATAGTGGATAGTTCTCTGAAAATATCTTCAGTGTGCAGTGGCAGTCAAAAAAGCTAACAGAACATTAGGAAAGGTTCAGTTTGCTAGACAGTAAAACTAAAATATGCTGATGCCAATATCTGTATCCATGGTACACCCCACAGCCTGAATATTATGTGCAGTTCTGGCTGCCCCATCTCAAAAAAGATATGTTAGAATTGAAAAGTACAGAGGAGGACAGCAAACATTATAAGGGTATGTAATAACCTCCATATGAAGAGAGATTAATAGACCTGACTGTTCAGTCTAGAGAAGAGATGACTAAGTGGGGATGCAATATAAGTCTAGAAAATCTTGAATGGCGTGAAGAAAATGAATAAGGACATGATTAGACTTTCACATAAAACAAAAACCAGGAACTGCCTAATAAAATGAATAGGCAGGGGGGTTAAAATGAACAGAAGGAAATACTTCTTCACAGAGTGCAGTCAACCTGTAGAACTTGCTGCCAGAGGATGTGGCAAAGACCAACATTATAACTGGGTTCAGTAAAGAAGTAGATCAATTCATGGAGGAGCACGTGCTCTGGGGTCCTTGTAGCCATTATGGTAATACTTGTAATAAATGCTGGATTTGTGGCTGCAGTATCATGGCAGTGGAACATCATAATGATCTATTTGAAACTGAATGTTTTATGTACATTTTTAATTTAAAGAAAATGCTTTTCCTATTCAAATCATTCTGGCTCTCCATCTTAATTTGTCCATAATAAATACATTATGGCGAACTAGAGGCTTGAGAATTATTGCACATAAATACTGCCACAAATCCTAATGATGGGATGATGTAAATTTATAATGAGATATTTATTCCAGCTTTTTTCGTTAAGGACATTTACCACCAACTTTTTTCAAAGATTACAGTTGTTTGATTTTATTATTTTAGCTTTTTAAAGGAAAGTAGACATTCTTGAGGGGGAGTTTCAGAGAATTGCAAGGGATTGTCTGGGAAAATTTGAGTTGACAGGCTTTCATGTTTTCATAAGCAGAGTTGTGATAAATTCACCAGAGTTGGTAGTATTGATAATGCATAACTAAGCAAGTCTAGAAAGAACTGAGCAACACCACTGTAGAGGGATAATATAATTCTAGTTAACATTCAAATGATAAAGATGCAGAATTTTGTTGATAATTAATCACGCTGCCCTGGGACTACTTGTGGATAGTATTTAATGGTCTTCCCATGGAAGAAACAGGTCATGAAATATCTGTCTGTATATTTTAGAAATGTGTATCTGTTTGTCTGTGAGTTTGTTTATTTAAGTGGAGGACCTAAATGGAGGACCTAAAGAGCTAGGAAACAGAAGCCCCTTGTTGGCCTGGATAGCTGGGGGATGAGGGGGAGACAGAAGGCTCCGTCAGATGGAATCTCCCACCCCGAGTCCCCTCTAACCCCGCAAGCAATGTTCCCTGTGAGCTGTGTGCCCATGTGGGCACACTGCCCTTTTCTGAGCCCTTCACAGATGTTCAGAGCTCACCGAGCAGGCAGGGAGCACAGCCGATCGGCTGGGAAAGTGGGGGGGGGGGGGAGAGACAGGGCACTTACCCTCTTGGAGGAGCAGAAGCAGCAGCAGCTACTTCTGCTGCCTGCTATAAATGACAAAGCTGACTCCGGCGTCTACTCCAGGGCTGGGCAAAAGATGATCTGCAGGCTGGATCTGGCTGTGAGAACCTCAGCAGGCTCCCTGCCTGCCCTGCACCTGCTCAGCACTCTGGAAAGCCTGCTGCAGGGCCACGTGCGTGTTTGTAAATGCTGAGAGCCTGGAGGAACGGATAGTGTTCAGTTTATGTTTATTTGATTTCATATAAAATAATCATAAGGATTGCTCTTTGTTAATTAACCCTTGTTTTAATATTTTTTATTCCACACCTATGGACTATTTAAAATATATATTTATATCTATGGTTTTTGTTTGTACTGGTGGGTGTACATCCACACACTACCTTAATATTGGTGTTGCACATAAGAAGTTTCAACCCACCCAAAGGAAAATTCATCCTGACAAAGGATGGAAAAACTTACAGGGAACACTGGCCCCAACCCTCACTCTTGCACTCTCGCACATTCCTAGTCTCCTGCTCTGAGCCCCTATTGAACTCTCCACCCTGACTCCTGCACCTCCCATTTCCCCAGCCTCCTGCCCTGTCTGCCCCCCCCCACACACACACACATTCCCAAGGCCATGCCCTGAATCCTGACACCCTCTCTCCCCCCACTGTTAGCCCCCTGCCCCGAAGGACCTAGGCAACGCCAGGTAAGTCTTCTAGTTTTCTATGTTTGAAAGATCACAAACTGTAGGAAAAATAATTGCTTTTTTTTTTTTTAAGACATTTTTTCTTGCACTGTCTTTGTATCACTTAGTTAACTGGCAGCATGAGTTTGTTAATCTTCAGAGTGGGCTCTCTGGCCTATAATGAGTTGGATGATGAGCAGAAGTGGCATTGATTCTAAAGGAAAATCTTCTAGGAGACGATTAAATTAAACATTACTAGTCTATTTGGTTTTTGTGAGTACTTGTTGGGCATTTGTTTGTTTTTTAAGAAGGTTGTTGTCAAGAGCTTTAAAGCCGTTGACTGGGTACTCTTTTATTGCAAAGTCATAAAAATAGGAATAAATGGGTAGCCATATTTGGAATTGACATTCTTTAAGATAGTAATTTCCTTTTTTCAGTACAACCTTTAGCCATGGATTTTTGGTATTTTTGCTTGGGGCAGATATTCTTATGAAGAATAATCCTTCTTTCATTATGTTTACAAAACTATTTAAAACTACAAAATCAACTTTGTTCTTTTTACTACTTTCAGAAGTGAAGCCAGCTTGCATATTTAACAGTGTGGAGTATTATGATGGTGACATGTTTCGAATGGATGCCTGCCGTTTCTGTCGATGTCAGGGTGGCGTCTCGATTTGTTTCTCGGCCCAGTGTGGCGAGTTGCACTGTGACAGGTACTATGTTCCAGAAGGAGAGTGCTGTCCAGTTTGTGAAGGTAATTACTTCCTTATTAATCACTTAGTACAGCTGCTCTTTCGTTTTTCTAAGTGGTAAGGAGCACTCAGAACTAGTATGCATTGTTGCATTTTGTCCTTCTTTTTAAGACTTAGCGATATAAGGATGGCAGTTTTTTGTCCAAATTATCTTCTACTATTGATGGCTGCCGTGTTTGGTGCGGGGCTGCCATTGTCTCCACTCCTACCATAGCTGTGTCATGCAGAGTACAGGCATAAACACAATGATTTAAAATTCCCTAATTACTCCTGAAAGCCTTGTATTGTGCAGGCTGCTTCTTGATTCTGTATCCACATAGGTAGATGGACAGCTCTGTTGGAAAACTCTCCCATTCATTAACAAAACAAAACACTCAGACTTTCTCTGTCTCCCATCGCAAACAACATGGATTGCTCTGTTTGCATTTATGGCAGTTAATTTCCAAAGTTAAAAAGCATATAGCATGCTTGTGGTACCAGTCTAATGCAATCTGAGAATGAGTTGTTCTGTCTCTCTTTTTGACTGCCTTCTCTGCTTGCCAGGCAGCTGTGATCTCAGTCACTCTGAATGACGGTTTCATTGACCTAAAAAGGATCCTATAGGAAGTCAGACACTAGCCTCCAGCTTGCACTAACACTGGGGCACGAAATTATTTGATGCATCATTTGCCAGCCATGTTTCCAAAGACAGCTACCGCTCTTAGGTGTCTGACACTGCCTAAACTTGAGTGAGTTGGGGCCAAGAATCCAGGGGAGAGCTCCAACCTTGTTCTTTTTCCCTTACACTTTTAATGAAGGTGATCCAGATGAGTTATGAATTGCCTAGTGGGAGCACCTGCCCCTTAACTGACGTGTTCAGTATGTTCAATATGTATTAATTTGATTCTGTAAAGGCCCTTAGGGATTTGAGTCTTGTTTCTTTCAAATCTTTTGTGAACAAGTGAGATAAAGCAGGATGCTCAATTTAATCATGTTCAGATCATGGGACAGGCAATGTCTTCACCAAAGAGATGACTTTCTCTCTTTGATTTGACAGAAACTCCTGTTTGTTTAATATCAGAGCACTCTGTAAGACTCCTTGGTTTGTCCCGCTCTGGTGGATTTGTTTTTCTTGTTTGAGGGATTTTTCCTGGTTGTAGGATGGGAATATATACTGTCATTGTTTTTTGTGATGTTCTTCTTTTGTAATTAATGAATATACATTTGTATGAATAAGGATATGTCTACATTTGTACAGCTGCACTGTAGCTGATGAAGGCACTGTGTGCCGATGGGAGAGCATCTCTCACTGACATAGCGCCAGTGTGGACTGCTCTTAGATCGCTATAACTTGTGTTCCTCAGCGGGTATCTTGTTCACACTCCTGAATTATGCAAGTTGGGTTGACTTAGGACAGGTCTGTATTACTGCTTAACAGTCAAAGTCTGGGTTCTGTTCCTAGCTCAGCTGCAGAATCATTGTGTGATATTGGATAAGTGCCTTAAACTTTCTGTGACTCTATCTTTCTATCTGTAAATAAGGATTTTATTTATTATTATTATTATTATTTTACAGTTTTCTACCTCTCACTAGTGGTGATAAATTTGGTACCATTTCTAAGATACATTAAGATCTTTTTTTTTTAAAGGGGGGGCTATAAAAGTTAAATTGTTGCTGTTGGTGTTACTTAAGTAGAAATAGTTAACTGAACCTTGTGTCTAGATCTTGTTTTTAGTCTAAGGTGTTTAGTTTAGTTTTTTAATTTGGCCTTGTGTCATACATCAGGCTCTTTCTTCATTTGTCTGGCTGTCTGATGTTGGTCTGGCTTGCTTTTTATATACCTCCTTTTCTGGTATGGTTTCCCATGTCCCCATTTCAGGGAAGTATGGTCTCTGCCTTTCAGTATCTGGCAAACAAAATATTTGTTCCCTTCTTCTGTACATCCCTTTTGACTCATTTGTGTCCTTTTGGGTGAGGTTACCTAATTGGCTCTCTCAAGGATTATAATTTTACTACTTCTCTTGGTGTGGTGGGGCATGCCTGCACCTGTTGTCTTTGCCCTTATACAGTTCCTTGATCTTCCTCTCATAGCTGTCACCCTGGAGATAATTTATAGTGCTCTGCCTTACTACCTTTTACATAGAAAAACTTGAAAAACAATTAATAGTCTGGCAACATCTTAAAGATTAACAAAACATGTAGATGGTATGAGTTTTCGTGGGTATCCTAGGTATCACGAAACCTCGTGATACCATCTACAAGTTTTGTTAGTCTTTAAGGTGCTGCCAGACTATTTGTTGTTTTTCAAGTTTTTCCTGTTACAGACTAACTTGGCTACCCCTCTGTACCTTTTACGTATTCATGCAGTTATACTGCGTACACAGTCATTCAGCATCACTATCTTTTCATCCCAGGTGGTGGAGGTGGGAGAAGTCTCTCCATCCACATTGCTCCCTTTACCAGACCCAGCTAGCCTTTCTCTCTTTTGCTTCTCCTCCACTGTGCACTTCCTTCTGGTGCCCTTTTATCTGTTCACCTTGTTAATAGGCTAATTAGCTCAAAGTACCTGGTCCCATTGTGATCTGGTAATCGGGAATTTCCTTAATCAGGCTCTCTCTGGGGTGACTAATTCTTTAAACACTGATCAGAGTGCTTGTTCAATTGCTGATTTCCAGCACTCTGTTGCAATTGGGTATAAAGCCTCTTATAACCCAAATATATCAAATTCTGTCCAAATGGCAATTAGCAGTCTCCACTGATTGTATGGCAACATTTTTCTTTTTGAATTTCTGAAGTGGTGTATGTTTAACAGAAGTTCGAAAGACAATAGTTAAAGACTTAATTTTTGATTTGGTGCAAATATTACACATCATTGGTTGTATTTTTTTCTCTTTCCTTCTGCTTCTGTTTTGAATGCTTCGGATTTTTTATGGCCTTTCTTATCTTTTCCTCTGTGTTTTCTTTCTTGGTGCAGTGGCTTATTGTGTCTGCTTACATTTTCCTGATGATTTTAATTGTGTTTTCCATGGCTCCTCCATGCTCTTTCCCTTTACTTCTAAGCTCACAACAGTTGAGGCACCGGACTGGAAACTCAAGGCAGCTAACCCCTATAACTGAGTGTGCCACAAACTTTTTATACAATGATGGCCAAAGGCCAATACTATCATAATGCAAAAGTACAAGTAAGCAAAATTAAGGCTGCAAAGATTACCTTAATTCTGGTTATTCTTAACTTTTGAGGTCTTATTTTGGCAATTAATGTTCTTTAAACTTGTGAGGGCTCTAAATCATTTTTTAATTATCTTACTCCTAACTAGTACAAGTCAGACTCATTGGAAAAGAAGAAGAAGATACCTCTCTTCTCACTAAACTCTATAGGCTGGACCATGACTAGCTTTTACAAAAATGCAAGAGCACTGAGAGGCCCTCATCACCCCACATCACATTTAATAATCTTTTACAGCATAGACTATTTAGAACAAGAGAAAAGTAGAGATTGTTCCTTCAGTGATCATTTAGAAATGAATATTGTTGTGGATGTCATAGAAGAAGCCCAGTATATTACACTCCTGGAAAGGATGTAACAGTGGCCACGTTTCCCCTTGAATTAAGAGGCAGAAATCTTTGTGCAGCTTCTGCAATAGTAGTAGTTGGGCAAGGTACTAGGGTCTATCGTGGGAGCTCAATCAGTCATGGGAGGTGGAGAGCACTGGGCACGGTTTGTCAGAGAGAGAGAGAGAGCTCCCCACAGAAGCTCAGTTAAGTCGATGTTAACTGGAATGTTTGTACTGCATACTTCTGATTGATTGCCATTGAACTTGTTTGAATATGATTAATTTTCCCAGGTGTCCCATATTCTGCATAGGGACGTATGGTCACCCTAGATTTGGCACATTCATTCTGCAAGTTAGTAGGATTTGCACATACCATGTTAGGGAGAAGGTTCTGTTCTTTATTCTGCCAGAAGTGCTCACCCTAAAACCTCCTTTTTTGAATATTCTCCACATTTTATATATATTCTATTGTCACCTAATGTAGGGGTCTGAAGCTTGTTCAGTAATGAGGGGTAGGAAGGGCATAGAAATAGAGATGTATCAAAGGCAGTAGTATGTGTCGGGGCTGGAGCAGACAGGAGATGGTATGTCATGAAGCTGGCTTTTAGGCCAGCTCCCTGTGCATGCCATGCCTTCCCCTGATATAGAGGCAGCAGTGCAGGGGGGGAGGCAGGAGCCAGTACATGCAGGGAACCAACTTTTAAGCTGCCTCCCTTCACAGGCAAATGTGTAACTGCTGAAACTTTCAGTGGTTACACGTTTACCTAAATAAATACATTTTAACATCCCTAGAATTAATAATGGAAAGTGGAATACCTGCGAATAGAAGTCATGGTCTCCTCATTCCCAGAACCGCTCTCTGCTCAAAGGGCTATTGTTACTCTGTTCCATCTACAGCTCAAGTTTTGTGAAGCTGCGGAGCATCTCTCTGTAATGGAAACAAGGTATTTAGTGTTTTGAATACAGCTCTTGGTATCTTTACAAGGGCAGTTGATGAACCTCCAAGAAATGTCCCAACTTTCTCATTATTGGTGATATCACTATTTTTGACTTTTTTTTTGTTCTTAAAAATAACACTTGTTTTCTCTTCAAATGGAATTTAAGTAAGGGTAGAGGAAAGTGTGTTTGTGCACATATTGAGATGTGCTCCTTTTACTAGTCGCTTGTACTAATTATTAAAATGTTGGTTATATGTCTAATATAGAGCTAGTTTGAGTTATCACTTGTTTTGTAATCTAGAATTACTGCTTTCTTTTTTATAACAAAGGGTACGTCTACAGTACAGCGTCATTTCGAAATAAAATATTTTGAAATAACATGTCTACACACAAAATGCATTTCGAAATAACATTTGGCTATTTCAAAATAGCATGTCCACACTGAGTGGACGCTGAATCACGTTTAAGGCTGGCCGGAACCAGGTCTGGCAGGGCATCGGGTACGGAGTTACTTTGTGTGGCTGTTGCCTGAGGCTATCTGAGGCCTGTGCTTAAAGGGACCAAACCTCCTCCTCCTCTCCCGCCCCTTCCCCCCAGGAGAGCCAGTTCTCAGCTTTTACTGTTTGCTTGTGTACCTCGATGAAGGACAGCAAAGCATTTTGTCTCTGCGTTCTCTGGTTGCCGATGACGGCCACCACAGCACTCTGCAACATATGGAGCCAGAGCTGCCCCCGGGCACTCTGGTGTTTCTCATGGACGCGTTGCTGTGAGCCTGGCTGCACTTTCTGCAGGCTTCCATCTGGGAGGTCTGTCGGTGGGCTGTCACTATCCAGGAGGCCCTGCGGGAGAGCTTCCACCCTGAGGCGCACTAAGAGCCTCCACTGGGGGCTTGTGCCTCATTCCTCCCTCACGTCTTTCCACTTACCCCTCCCTAACCCCCCTTCGGGTATGTCTACACTACAGCACTAATTCGAACTAACTTAATTCGAATTAGTTAATTCGAACTAAGCTAATTCGAACTAGTGCATCTAGACCTAGAAAATAGTTCGAATTAGCGTTTTGCTAATTCGAACTAGCATGTCCACATTGAGTGGACCCTGAACCGGGGTTAAGGATGGCCGGAAGCAGTGCCGGCAGGGCATCAGGTTAGGACTTAGAGCGTGGAGCTGCTGTCTCAGGCTAGCCGAGGGCTGTGCTTAAAGGGACCCGACCCCCACCCCGGACAGACAGTTCTCAGGGGTGCCCTGCTTGCAAAGCAGTCCTGGCTTGGATTGCCCGGAGTACCCACATTGGGCACATCACAGCACTCAGACCGGCTGCACTTGCCGCAGGCTGCCATCTGGGGAGAGGAGGCAATCGGGGGGCTGCAGAAGAGGTTCCACCCCCAGAAGCCCGCAGAGCCACCCCAGTCCTCCCCATCGGGAGCTCGTATTCCATTCCTCCCTCACCTCCTTCCACTTACCCCTCCCTAGCCCCCCTTCCTGATGTACAAAATAAAGGACACGTGTGTTCAAAAATAGAATCTCTCTTTATTGAACAAAACTGGAGGAGACTGGGAAAAGGAGGTGGGAGAGGGGAATAGAGAGGGTGGGAGAGGGGAGGGCAACTACAATGATGAGGGGTTTGGAACAGGTCCCATATGAAGAGAGGCTAAAGAGACTAGGACTTTTCAGCTTAGAAAAGAGGAGATGGAGGGGGATATGAGAGAGGTCTATAAAAGCATGAGTGGGGTGGAGAGGGTGCATACAGAAAAGTTCTTCATTAGTTCCCATAATAGAAGGACTAGAGGACACCAAAGGAAAGGAATGGGTAGCAGGCTTCAAACTAGTAACAGAAAGTTGTTCTTCACAAAGCAAAGAGTCAACCTGTGGAACTCCTTGCTGCAGGAGGCTGTGAAGGCTAGAACTAGAACAGAGTTTAAAGAGAAGTGAGAGAAAGTGATGGAGGTTGGGTCCATGGAGTGGTATTAGCCAGGGGGTAGGAGTGGTGTCCCTGCCCAAAGTTTGTGGAAGGCTGGAGAGGGATGGCACGAGACAAATGGCTTGGTCACTGTCGTCAGTCCATCGCCTCCAGGGTCCCTAGGGTTGGCCGCTGTCGGCAGACAGGCTACTGGGCTAGATGGACCTTTGGTCTGACCCAGTACGGCCATTCTAAGCTCAGGGCTCAGGGTCTGGGGTCTCAGTGGACCACCTTGATTTTCATGCCAACCTGCTCCTGGGTGGCCAGGCTGGCAGCTCTCCTGCCCTAGACGGCCACTTTCCTGTGCCTAGTGCGGAGGTCGTGGATGAGGTCCATGATGTCTGCACTAGCCCAGGTGGGCGCCCGCCTCTTGCGGACCCAGGCAGGCTCCCAGGAGCCGCCAGCCTGGTCCCGGGAAGAGGCGGAGGGCTGGGTGGCAGCGGGTGGCTGGCTCGAGCCGTGCCAGGTGCAGGGTCTGCTGGCTGGGTGCTGGCAGGCTTGCACCTGGCACAGGCACCGTAGCCAGCCCGTGCCCCTTTTAGGGGTCCGGGGCCGGGAGGGGCGCAGAAGAGTTTCCCTGGTGGTGCCCAGAGTGGCCACCAGGGAAAGCTGGGGAGGGCTAGCCTCCCACTAGTTCGAATTAAGTGGCTACACAGCCCTTAATTCGAACTAGTTAATTCGAACTAGCGGTTTGCATGTGTAGCGCCTATCAAAGTTAATTCGAACTAACGTCTGTTAGTTCGAATTAACTTTGTAGTGTAGACATACCCTTCCTGATGTCAAATAAAATACATGTATTTATTTAACAAAACTGGGGGGTTGGGATGAAACTCTGGTGAGACTGGAGAAAGGAGGCGGGAGAGGGGAGGAGGAAACCTGGAAGGAGGAAGCAAGGGGATGAAGGGGGAGGGGAAGCTCAGGGCTCAGGATTGGGGGTCTCACTGGACCATCTTGATTTTCATGCAGACCTGTTCCTGGGTTTGCATGTGGCCTTTGGGGGCCAGGCTGGCAGCTATCCTGCCATAGACGGCTGCGTTCCCCCCCGTCTAGTGCGAAGATCATGGACGTTGGGGCATCCCCCCAAACTGAATAAGGTCCATGATCTCCACACTGCCATCCGCCTTCTCTGGGCCCTGTCAGGCTCCTGGGAGCTGGCAGACTGCTCCTGGGAAGTGGTGGAGGGCTGGCTGCCAGTGGCTTGTTAGCTCATGGTTTGGGGCCACTGGGTCGGGCAGTGACTGCTGGCTCTGGGCTGGCAGGCTTGGAGCTGGCACAGGCACTGTGGTCAGAGTCAACCCCTTTAAGAGCTCCGGGGAGGAGGGAAGGGAGGGAGAGTAGTGTTTTTGGTTGAGGCCACAGGGCACCCTGAGAAGGCTGGAGGCCCCCTATTTCGAAATAAGTGTCTACACAGCACTTATTTCGAAATAGCAATTTCATAATTAGGAATGAGGTTTCCCAATTTCAAAATAATCCCTCCGCTATTTCGATTTAATTTTGAAATAGTGGTTGGCTTGTGTAGATACTAGGAAAGTTATTTTGAAATAACTTTGATGTGTAGACATACCCCAATATAAAAGTTTGTAATGGAGATTCATATGCTTCCTTTTTGCGTTTGTGGTCAAAAATATATGAGAATCATTGCTAAATTTGGATGGGTTTTGTACATTCCTGAAGATCAAAACATATTTTCTTCCTAATCGTGGGAAAGCGAATGTAGCATTATTCATTTTCTGGGATGTTGAAGATGGTACGAATAGGAATTATTCCCAAACATAAGCATGATAATTACAATAACATGGCCAGAGTCACATGTAGTTCATTATCTTGAGTTACAAGGAAGCAGGTTTTTGGAGTTTTAAATTCCAACAGTTTAAACTGTGTTGTACAGAGTAATGCAAATAACTGTAATCTTTGAACTTGACCTGATACAGGCAGTCCCCGGGTTACGTACAAGATAGGGACTGTAGGTTTGTTCTTAAGTTGAATCTGTATGTAAGTCGGAACTGGCGTCCAGATTCAGACACTGCTGAAACTGACCGCCAGTTCTGACTTACATACAGAATCAACTTAAGAACCCCAGGCGTCCCCAAGTCAGCTGCTGCTGAAACTGATCAGCAGCTGATTCCAGGAAGCCCGGGGCAGAGCAACTCTGCCTGGGGCTTCCTGTAGTCAGCGCTGGTCGGTTTCAGCAGAAGCTGACTTGGGGACGCCTGGGGCAGAGCAGCTGGGGTGCTGCTGGGTTGCTCCAGTAGCGCCGCTCCTGGGTGCTACTGGACCAACCTAGCAGCACCCCATCTGCTCTGCCCCAGGCGTCCTGATTCAGCCGCTGCTGAAACTGACCAGCAGCGGCTGAATCAGGACCTGGGGCAGAGCAGCTGGGGTGCTGCCGGGTTGGTCCAGTAGTGCCCAGAGTGGGCGCTGCAGGACCAATCGGCAGCGCCCCAGCTGCTCTGCCCCAGAGTCCAAAACAAAAGCCTGGTCTGCTGGGGGGGGGGGGAGCACACTAGCTGCCCCCCCCCTCCCCAGTAGACCAGGGACACGGGGAGCAGAGCCTCTGAGGCTTTGCTCTGGCAAAGCCTCAGAGGCGAGGGACCCCGCCGCGGCTGCGGCTTCAGTCCGGGAGCCTGTGGTCTGCTGGGGACGGTCCCCAGCAGACCACAGGCACCCAGATTGAATCGGCAGCAGCGGCGGTTCCCCGCGCCTCTGAGGCTTTGCTCTGGCAAAGCCTCAGAGGCGCGGGACCCCCCCGCGGCTGCGGCTTCAGTCCGGGAGCCTGTGGTCTGCTGGGGACGGTCCCCAGCAGACCACAGGCACCCAGATTGAAGCGGCAGCAGCGGCGGTTCCCCGCGCCTCTGAGGCTTTGCTCTGGCAAAGCCTCAGAGGCGCGGGACCCCCCTGCGGCTGCGGCTTCAGTCCGGGAGCCTGTGGTCTGCTGGGGACGGTCCCCAGCAGACCATAGGCACCCAGATTGAAGCGGCAGCAGCGGCGGTTCCCCGCGCCTCTGAGGCTTTGCTCTGGCAAAGCCTCAGAGGTGCGGGAACCCGCCCGGTGCCCCTGGTCTGCTGGAGACGGTCTCCAGCAGACCAGGGGCACCGGGGCAGCTTACGAACGGGGCTTTCTCGCCCCGACTTCCGGGGCGAGAAAGCCCCGTTCGTAAGTGCGGATCCGACATAAGTCGGATCCGCGTAAGTCGGGGACTGCCTGTATTGCAAAGTAATGTTTGTAGCATGTATGTCTCTGTATATGCAAAATTGGTGGGGAGAGAAGAAAAAGTAAAAAGGGATTTTTCTGCAAAAGGCACTAAGCATGCAAGCTGATATAAATGCTAAGTCCCAAAGGGTGTAGGGGAAGGCTTACTTTATATTGTAATGTCACCAGCTGTTAATAACAACATAACCAGATGGTTTATGGGATGAATTTGTATCACCAGTGTAAATTCCTGGCCTTTCCGCAGTTTGAAAATAAAATGCATTTAGTTTGTTACTTATGTATACATAATAATGTACAAAAGTACATAAAAAGAGAGAATAAGTTCCTTAAGTATAAAAGTTTGTTTAATAAGCCAACATAGAATATAAATTAGAATACAGGCAGTCCCCGGGTTACACGGATCCGACTTACATCGGATCCCTACTTACAAACGGGGTGAGGCAACCCCACACTAGCTGCTTTCCCCCAGCAGTCCAGGGAGCCGCGAAGCTAGCGCCCCTCCCAGAAGACCAGGGAGACGCGGAGCAGCTTTTCTCAGCAGACACCTCAGCTTGAGAATAAAGGACTGAGGGAAGTGAGGTGTGGGAGAATAAAACTGAGCTCTGGAGAAATGTTTGGCTAGAGTTTCCCCTACAATATGTACCAGTTCCGACTTGCATACAAATTCAACTTAAGAACAAACCTACAGTCCCTATCTTGTACGTAACCCGGGGACTGCCTGTAATCTGGAATTGAAAGTCTCTTGACATGAGGTTTTTAATACTTTCATTTTCTAGTACAGGTTGAACCTCTCTGGTCCAGCACCCTCAGGACCTGATCCATACCAAACCAGAGACCACGGGAGGTCAATATTGTCTAGCAGCATTACCAGCAGTTTCACTGATAATTGGGCTCTTAGAAGACATGTAGGGGTAAATGAGAGCTAAATAACAGCCAAAACACTGAGAGCCAGGACTGGTGACTATAAAGAAACTTTATGGGATCACGTGAAATGTGGCCACACCCATGATAAGAGGACATCTGGCTAATTAAAATCATGCTGGCCTAGGGAGTTCCGGACTAGAAAGGTTCAGCCTGTATCCACTTCAGTTTAGTTAAAGGTGCAAAATTGTTTGTTATAACCCTGCTTTCTCTTCATTGTATGTTTATGAACAAAAACGTTTTGCAGTCAGAGGCACTGACTTTCTGTTTTCTCAGGGGATGCTGGACTCCTTACTCAACCCTGACCCTACTTCCACTCTATTGCTTCCCATTGCTGCTTCACCCCATGTCTTCCTGCCCTGTTCTGCTTCTATCACCAAGTGCACTCTGCCCTCACTCTGCCACTTCCTGTCGTATTCTTTTCCTCCCACCCCTCCAGATACTCCTGCATGCCACTGAACAGCTGGGAAGCATGGAGAGTGAGGGCAGCTAACCAGCAGGGTGGGTCCTGGGCACTTCAGCTCTGGAGCGCCCACAGTCATTGCCTATATTTTCAGATGAACGTGTCTAAATTGGCTATACTGAAAAGTTTGTGCAAAAATCCCTACAACACACACTTTCCTCTGCCCTTACATTCGATTTGAAGATTAAACAGTGTTGTTTTTAAGACCCCCAAAAAGTAAAAAATGATATCACCAATAATGAGAACGTTGGGACATTTCTTGGAGTTTCATCAAAAATCTTGTTTCTAGAGTACATAGAGGTGGTAGGTAAGTGAAGAGTATGTCCAGTGGGGTAATGAAACAAGTCTAAGAATTTCTACTTCTGTGGGGACTGTCTGCAACATGCATAGATGCAACTACTGTAGAATAGACACTTCCTAATTTTTTTCTATAATTGTGATATTCCCCTCATAACTGCAGAACTATATTATGCATTCTAACCTGCACTCTTCTAACAAATGTTTTAAATTGTAATTGCACTAATGGGCATTTATTCTATGATTGTGTTCTTGATAAGTGCACACTTTTTGATACTTGTTACTAGGCTGTAAGCAGTCTTAGATTTACCATGGGCCTTCTGACACCAAGTTGGATCTGCAGCACCCCTGATTGCCACTTCAATAATTTGTTGTTATATTTGAATTTAAGATTTGATTCAGGCATTGTGCTGGGATCACCAGAGGCCAGGAGACCCGAAGTATTGGTTTTTATTTGATTTAAAATATACATCCATCTAACATTTTGGGCATATACAGACTTTATAAAAACAATTGCAGTTCAAACCAGGTAACAAAAATAGATGCATCCCAATACCACCAACTCCAATTTGTGTATGCAGCTTCATCAGTGACAGTCATTTCTCTGTTCCAGAAAAAATGGTAGAACAAACTGTCCTTGCAGTGTGACTTGAAGATCATGGAGTTGGGCCCTCCGGGAGATAGCAGTTTCCATAATCGGGAAGCTGTCATGAAGAATGCCCTGTCTACAGCCTTCTGTGATTAAATCTAAGACTCTGCACAGATGCAGAAATCAATACCAAAAAGGTGTGGGTTCCATCGTATGAGCTCAGTCAAGCTAGTTTAACATTACTGAAAAACGTTCTTAAAAAGCATTAACTGTTATTTTCAGTTATGTTAAACTAATGAGATGGAGCTAGCACTATCGAAATTCATATTGTCTGTCAAAATAAGGCCTGAACTAGATCTCACATTTCATGGTATCATATGGAATGGTTTGTCTACACTAGCCCCCTAGTTCAAACTAGGAAGGCTAATGTAGGCATTCAAAGTTGCAAATCAAGCCCGGGATTTAAATATCCCGCGCTTGATTTGCATCTTCCCGGCCGGTCGCCATTTTTTGAAATTTACAAGTCTGGACTAACAGCCTGTATCTACACACGTCAGGGACCCAGTAGTTCGAAATAAAGCCCTAGTTTGAACTACCTGTTATTCCTCCTGGAATGAGGTTTAACAGGTAGTTCGAACTCGGGCTTTATTTCGAACTACCGAGTCCCTGCTGCGTGTAGACGTGGGCAGTTAGTCCAGACTTGTAAATTTCAAAAAATGGCAACCGGCCGGGAAGATGCAAATCAAGCGCGGGATATTTAAATCCCGGGCTTGATTTGCAACTTTGAATGCCTACATTAGCCTCCCTAGTTCAAACTAGGGGGCTAATGTAGACATACCCGAAGAGAATTGGTTTCTGAGGTAACCATGATCCAGCCCATTTGAGGTGTTGCATAGTTTAAATACCAATACTTGAAAATTCAATTGGAAATGTAGAACAGTTTGTTTGCATCCTGGACCAATTTGATTCCTGTAATAAACAGCCTTTCCAATCAGGTTCCTGTATTTTGTGCCAGATGAATTTCCAAAGAGTTGTAAAATGCAGCATATGTTAAAGTAGCCACATCTAAAGATGTCTAAAGCATGGATCCATAGTGGCAAGGTCAGCTCCTGAAAGAAAAGGACTCACTTTTTTATTTATACCTATATAGAAGAGTAACCTGAGTCTCCAGACCCATTGTCTGCCTGAGTACCAAGCCCCTGGGAACATGTTGGGTTCTTTTCCAGAAAGGGAAGAGGATTTCGAGGACAGCCTCCATAACAGTGTTATCAAATTGCACATTTATAAATATCTTCCAGGTGTGACACAGAGAATAACCTATCTCCTCTTACTATAATTTATCTTGATTTAGATCCAGTATATCCAGTTAATAACCCTGCTGGCTGCTATGCCAATGGTCAGATCCAAGCACATGGAGATCGCTGGAGAGAAGATGACTGCACTTTCTGTCAGTGTATCAATGGAGATCCCCACTGTGTTGCAACAGCCTGTGGACAGAGTTGCCTGAATCCTGTTAAAGTACCCGGAGAATGCTGCCCAGTGTGTGAAGGTAAGATATATTCACTTCAAATGCTGTTTCCCAGTAGAAGCCTTTTAGCCTGTAACCGTTTGTCTTCATGAGTAACCTTATTGTTTTGAATCATAATGGGGATTAGATGAGTTAGCTGATGCGGACCATTACTGACTTGTAGTTCAGGACAATTCTGCTAGACACTCATGCTAGCTATTTCTGATTAGTTCTAGTCCAGGCATTGTTTTATCTCAATTAACTGGCATTTCTGAGCACAATTTTGCCCCAGTTTATAGTGACAGGTCAGTCATGTGACAGGTAACTGACTCATTAGAAATTCTATCACCTATTTTCTGATGAAGATAAGCCCCAGATGTCAGTTAGCAGATACTCTCGGGGTTCTGCTAGTCACATGATCCTTGTTTAGGTTTTTGTAACACCTCAGCATCCTTAAAAGTATGAACAACATGATTAGAAATTCCCCATACCTCTTGTTTCAATAAGACTCCAAGCAATGTTATAGAAGACATTGTTTTTAAAAGTTGATATTTTTATGACATCTGGAAGATTCAGAACTCCCTTTTCTCCTCATATGTTCATAGGAGCTTACATAATGCAATCATCTCCGATATGTAACTGTTCAGCTTTAACATAATGAAAATTTGCATAACTTCTTATGAGAAGTTACGTTTCTTATCAAGAAATGTTATTAAATCGTGTTTTGGGAAAATATGTAGAAAAATATGTGTTAAACAGTAGAAATTAGAAAATTTCATGTTTCATAGGAGGAAATGGTGGCAGAGATACATTTATTTTTTCCTTGACCCTGCAAAGACTTAAGCAGATGCTTAACATTATGTTGAGGCTATTCATAGGCTAGCATTTTCAAAGGAGCCTTTTGAAAGTTGAGGAACGTGTATCTTATTGGCAATATTTATAGTGTATTATTTTGCATGGTGAGGTTGTTAAAGGAAATACAAAATTCAGCTGAATTGAGCTCCCTCAAAACTAGAATATGTTTGGGATGGTGAGGAAAAGTTCACAGAGCTAATTTCATTCTGCTGATTTTCAAAACCAACTTGTATTTTATTTTCCAAAATTTTAATAGAGTATTTGTTAAATATTTTTCACTTTCAAATTTACTTTTATTTTGAGATATTTTTGAAAAGTTTTTTAATCTTAACATTTGATTAAGTTGGTCAATTAATATTGACAATGGAAAAGATAAACAAATACAAATAAAATACAATGAACTTTCAACAAAATGGAAAGAGGTTAGTTAGAAAATAAGAAAATGTTAAGAAAATCAAAATGCTTTAATTAACATATCCATCCTTACAAATATTGCCAAAAATAGGATGAAAACTTTTTCAAGCAAAAAATATTAACCAGCATTATGTAAACCCCTGCATGAATTAGGATTTCCTTGATGAAAAATGAATGTATAGATTGAGGTGTTTTTTGTTTTGCTGTACATAATTCTAAAAATATACTATTTTGTTAATAAAATATGTAAACTCAATTGATGTTCCTCACTTTAAGCTGCCTCTGGTATGCCTCTGTTACCTCATACACATATATATTTAAGAGTTCACTCGGTGGTTCATACAAATCTCATTAAATTCAATGGGAGTCTTTCCAATGTCTTCAATCAATTATGGATTAGGCTCTGAATAACAGAGAGCTTTAAAAACTTTGATCATTGAACGTTTCCACAAAATATTCTGTATTTGAGTTGAAGCCAGTGTTTCCAACAACTGTCTGAACTCCAATAAGAATGTATTGTGCAAGCCTCAGAGATTTAGTTGTATATTAATCTTATGAAACCAGTAAAGGAACTCACTAAGCATGATAGTGGTATTTACTACAATCAGTGCTTTTCTGTAATGGATGTGGAATTACTCCTCAGTGTGTGGTCTGTGGAAAAATATCGGTGCTTAGCCCAGTAGTATACTGATCGTAAACTGAGTTATAGTATAAACTAGGGATGTAATGTGTAGTCGATTAACTGATAAGCAAAAGCTTATAGGTTAAACCTCCCCTCCCACCTCCCGCCAGTAAAGTTTTTAGCAGGCTTAGTCCTCTTCGTTTAAAGTGTATTAGGAGCCAGGTGAGCAGACAGCCTGGCTCAGTTCCAGCTCACGCTGGGTCTGGGACCTACACCCACTGTGGCTCTGCATTTGAAGTGCATTAGGAGCCAGGTGGCCAGGCAGCACAGATTAGCTCCAGCGCAAACCCTCCACCCTTCCCCGGACAGGGGCTGCTGCCACCCCACACTGCTGATACAGAGGCAGCAGCGCAGAGTGGCTGGGGGCTCCTCGGGAATGAGCCTGGAATGCACTGGCTGCCGGCCCTGCCCCCGGGTACTATAGAATAGTTGACTAACTGATAAGAATTCGTGAGGTTACTTGACTAGTCAATTAACCGATATTTAACATTCTGAGTATAAACCAGACATAAGTTTATTAACTAAGAAAGGGTATATTTTAAGTGGCTGAAGAGATAGCAAACAGAGCAAAGAAGAGCGTAAATTCAACATCTCCTGATACTGGAATTGTAAGGTCCCTCTTCAGCTTACCCTTTCCACATTAAAAGGAAAAGAGAAGCAAGTAAATGTTCTCCAACCTAAACACATCATAGAGAGGGTTAAAGCAGAGGAAACATTTGTATGAAATTTCAACATTATTCTTTCTCTCTGTTTTTATATATTATAAAATATATTTTAAAATGAAGACACTATCTGAAATTGAAGGAAATAAAATGAGGGGGGTTCAAAATCATGAAATCTTACCCTAAAAATAAGAGGTTCCTCAAATACATTATATTTATCTTTTGACTTCCTGGATCCATTTTTTATTTAACATTTATACTCAAGCCAAAATGTGAATGAGCTAGCTGCCTTAATTTCCCTGGAGATATATATATATATATATATATATATATATATATATATATATATATATATATATATATATATATATATATATATATTTGGTCTGTCTCAGCTGCTAGCTTTCATTTCTTTGTCGAAATGTGTGTCTTTTACATAATTGGCTGAGTTTGTTTTTTTTAAATTAACTCCAGGCAAATACCTGCTTACAACAGCATTTTGTAATTAACAGGCACTGAAGCAAAAGTATAAACATCTGCTGATTTGCAAATCTAGAAAATGGGAGGTTTCTATATTGTCAATTTGTTTTAGATCACAGTTGCTCATCTTGAACAATATGAAGCAGAAGTATGTTGTTAGAACATGAATTTTATAAACCGATTATTGCATGCCCTTTTGTATAAGACTGGAAATTATGAGAATCAGTTTTTACATAGGGGCGGGCTGTGTCTACATTGGCACCCCTTTCCGGAAAAGGGATGCTAATGTAGACTTTGGAATAGGCAAATCCGCAGGGGATTTTAAATATCCCCCGCAGCATTTGCATTAACATGGCTGCCGCTTTTTTCTGGCTTGGTATAAGTAGGAATAGGAAAAGGGATGCTAATGTAGACTTTGGAATAGGCAAATCCGCGGGGGATTTAAATATCCCCCGTGGCATTTGCATTAACATGGCTGCCGCTTTTTTCCGGCTTGGTATAAGTAGGAATAAGAAATCCTCTGGAAAAGGCTTTATTTTCCGGAGAATAACGTCTAGACTGGCGCTTTTCTCCGGCTTTTCCCCAAGCCGGAAAAAAGCGGTAGCCATGTTAATGCAAATGCCGCGGGGGATATTTAAATCCCCCGTGGATTTGCCTATTCCAAAGTCTACATTAGCATCCCTTTTCCGGAAAGGGGTGCCAATGTAGACGTAGCCGAGGTGTTTTAAATTGTGGATTAATAGTACCACTTCTCTCTTTTGAATTTAGAATAAAAAAGAGGATCTGGATAGATAAAGGTGTTGATAATAGGATAGTGGAATCTTACTTTGAGTGGTGTCACCATGCTCCCACTTGGCCTTAGTAACTCTGGTATTGAATTCTGAAATCTTCTGAAGAATATTTTCTCTTGTGTCACTCCTTTACTTCCCCACATGGAAGATTCCATATGTATAAAAAGAGCATTGTCCCCAACTGTCCCTCAGTTCCTTCTTAACTGCAAGTAGTGTTGATTGCTTGGATCATGCACAGTATTCTTGATTCTTCCCTCATCGGTTCTTCTTTTTCTCTTACCCTCTCAGGACTTGTTTGTTTGTTTAGGTTGTCAGCACAGATTTCATTTACCAGACATGAAATTATCCTCTTCTGTCATGGATATCATCTGAATCTATATAAAGCAGGGGTGGGCAATAATTTGTGACCGAGAATGACTCAGAGATTTTGGAAAATGGTCAAGGGCTGCATTCTTCCTTGATATTAATGGAGGAGATGCAGGGTCTGGGATGGAGGTTGGGTGCAGAAGGGAGCTTGGGGTAAGGAACTGGGGTGTAGAAGGCAGAATGGAGTCTGGGAGAGAGTTTGAGTGAAGGAGGCGGTTGTGACCTAGGGCAGGGACTAGAGTACAGGGGTTTGGGATTTGACCTAGGGTAGGAGGGGACTGTGATCCTGGACAAGAGATCGGGTGCCAGATGTGGGAGGGGGCATGGATGCCAGAGGGTTTGGGTATGTTGAGTGGGGGAGGGAGGGGGGACAGTTGGGGAAGGGAGGGGCTGGGGTGCCAGAGGCAGGCTCAGGCCTGGAGACTTGCCAGCCAACAGCCATACCAGCTTGCCTGCCTGCAGAGCTAAAGGCTTACAGAGTTTAAAATGTTTCCCAGCCAAACGGCTTCCTTGCTCGGCCATGTGCTTCAGTGAATAACTGAACTGAGGAGAGGGGTGTATCATTCTTCTTAGCTGCCTGTTATTCGCACAGGCAGCTCCCATTGGCCAGTTTCTGAAATCAGCCAATGGGATTGTGCTGGAGGTGGGGGCAGCTCCTGAAGTTTTCCCCCTCCTCTCCAGTTTTGAAATAGGAAAGGGGCCTGGGCAGCAGCATTTCTGAGTGGCGTGCAGGGCAAGCTGGAAAGCCTTCCTGGGGCTTCCTGCTGCCTTCGTAGGCCGGATCTAGTGGCTTGGTGGGCTGGATCCAGCCGGTGGGCTGGATCCAGCCCGTGGGCTATATTTTGCCCAGGCCTGATATAGAATGAGAGAGGTGCAGGGGCGGATATAGGGCAGGGTGAATGGGGCGGCCGCCCCAGGCCCTGCGCTTCAAAATGCCCCGTGCATGCGCCATGGCGCCACCACGCATGCGCATGGTGTCACTGTGCATGCGCCGTGGCAAAGGGGGGGGCCATGAAATTATGCTGCCCGGGGCCCCGCAAAACGGTCATCTGCCCCTGGAGAGGTGCCTCTCTCTCTGCTGTTAGGAATGCTTCTTGAGCTCAGTTGAAGAAATCTGGCAACATCTGAAAGTGCATCACTGGCTTTGGAGCCTTTGCCTGGTTTTAAGTGGTGTCCAGTTCTCTAGTCTTAACTGTCTTCCTGAGGCTAGTGTCAAGGACCCAGCAATATCAACACAGAGTGGAGGTCCCAGCACCACTGACATAACACCAAGATCCCTAGATCCCTCCTGGTTGACCTAAATTTGTGTGTGGGATCTGGCACCATAGACTCTAGTGAACCAAGGGTGGTTAGGTTCTCACTGTATAAATAGCACTAATCCATACACATTCAACTGAATCCAGTGCCTACAATCTAGCACTGTGTGTGATGAGTCAGGGCCCCTGGGAAATCACCTGGGGTGCTTGGACACCACTGAGCCACCCCTCTTCTCTGCCAGCCATGGGCCCCTTTTAACTAGTCTTGATGCCCAGATATTCACACTCCCCCTTTGCGGTACAAACCCCAGTTTAAGTGAAGTTTGATTCTTTCTGATGAACCAGAGGTTCGAGGATTGTCTAGGGGTGGTTTTTTGTGGCAAGGGATTGGGGCTACGAAGGAGGAAGGCCTGAGACTTAAATGCACTTAACTAATTACAAACTGTATTAACTACAATATGATTATATTAAATCACTGTCTCTGATTCACCCAGCGCAGCATGCAAAAAAATATATAAAAATAAAACCAATACAGCAATAATAAAAACTCCCGTAGCCAATCCTTCTGTGGTTATCTTTGAACAGCTGGTGGAGTTAGTCATTAATCTACATATACTTAACAACCTCTAAATATGAAACGGTTAATACAAAATAGTAAGCAATACTCACAAGCCCAGAAACAATTACGATGCACAGACACAAAATAACGCGTAGCATGCTCCGGATTCATACACCCTTTCGTGATTCGGTGGGTGGGAGGCAGCCTTGAGTGATCAACCCCTCAGCCAGGCTGGATGATACGTGCCTTCTATTTTTCATACGGAACCTCCTCGAGCTTAGGGCTCAGGGTGCTTTATACTATAATTTTGACATCCCGTGCCATATTAGGGTTCAACTTTAGTTGATACTATGATTTGATATCCAGTACCATATTAGGGTTCCTTCCTGTTTGATATGACATCTGCCTCAAGGCATTGTGGTCAGTGCCTGATGCAGACATGATTGGCACCTGTGAAAGCTAGCTATGTTTTTTCTTTCCCTGTTCCAGGTGCTTATTAACTGGTGTATTATGACAGCTCATTTCCCTTATTCCTATCTTGTCCTGTTTTTAGAGCTCTTTAACCTAACTTTTTTCCCTACTCTTATCTTCCTGGCCCAGGTGTTTGCCAAGTTCAGTTCTGTTTACTGAGAACTGTGCTGAGCACCGGATGGAATTCAAGCTCTGTCTCTGGATCCGCCTCAGCAGCCTGTGTTTTTTCTTATGAGGGGCTTTTGTGTGGCAGTATGGACAATACGCGCGAGGCCATGGTCAAAAGGACCTGCTACACGACACTTTCCTCATTGTGAAGGAAGTTAAACACAGGCTTGCACCTCTTCCCCTCAGTTAGAAATTACACAAACCAGTTTATAGTATAAACTAGAAATAAGTTTAACAACTAAGAAAAGGTGTATTTTAAATGTTCAAAGAGGGAGCAAATAGGGCAAAGCAGGTTACTAAGAAAATCATAGAAAGTATGCACTCTAAGCTAGATTCACTAAAAAAAATCTAGTTACATGTATGATTCACAGGCCAGACACCCTTCCAGCCTGGACCCAGTCCTTTCCCTCAATTCAATCGTAGTTGTTTCCAGCAGTCATCTTGGGTGGGATAGCTGGGGAGAACTGACAGCCGTGATTATCTCACTCTTCACCTGTAAATAGGATTTGCATAAGGCAGAAGTCCTTCGTCATAGTCCAGTATCAGGTGACATGGTCATATGTTTCTGTGGTGCCCCTGTAGCTGTTCTTCAGAGCCCAAGCCTATATATCTCCCCAAGTCTCTTTTGCAGGGTTGTTATAACTAGCTGGATATTCATTCTCCTGGAGATATCAGAGGGTATTCAACTGATACAAAGTATCCACAGCATGTCTGCAGATTACCTTTTTGAAGGTAATTGAAGCTCTCTAAGTGCTTGAAGCAAATATTTGTTTTTCATGGTGGTCGGATCTGGGTGAGTAAAATTGTGTTTGCTCCTAATATTCTCTCAGCTGCCAGCCAGAGCTGAGGTTTATTTTGGCACCTTTGCAGCCCTTGTTCACCTAGTGCTCTTTAACCAAACTTCATAAAATCTACTGTTTGCTAATCTCCTCCAAGTAGGGATATGCACAGGCCACTTGAAGAGGGAGGTTACATATCAGCAACTGCTGTTCTATGAGAATGCTGCCTCTGCAAATTCACTCACTACTCACCTTTCCTACTTTTTCCATGTCTTGCATTAAGAATCCAAAATTAGGGCTAGTTTGGACATCCTACAATTTATTATCATCATCATCCCTCAGTATTGCATCATGGGGAAGTGTGGGACTTTTTTTTAATAATGAAGCCTACATAATTTTTAATAAAGACTACAAGATCTTTACGCTTAAAAAAGGGGAAGTTACTGTCTAAAAGTTATCCCTGTAAGTCACCAATAAATCTTGACCATGAACAGATGCTATAGATTTATCATTGAATCATAGAATCCTAGGGCCGGAAGAGACCTCAGGAGGTCATCGAGTCCAGCCCCCTGCCCAAAGAAGGACCAATCCCAACTAAACCATACCAGTTAGGGCTTTGTCAAGTCGAGATTTAAAAACCTGAGGGATGAAAATTCGACCACCTCCCTGGGTA
This sequence comes from Pelodiscus sinensis, assembly GCF_052426305.1. Lineage (NCBI taxonomy): Eukaryota > Metazoa > Chordata > Testudines > Trionychidae > Pelodiscus > Pelodiscus sinensis. The sequence continues at coordinate 138,863,841 of NC_143054.1, forward strand.
ACCCATTCCAGTGCTTCACCACCCTCCTAGTGAAATAGTTTTTCCTAATATCCAACCTAGACCTCCCCCACTGTAACCTGAGACCATTGCTCCTTGTTCTGCCATCCGTCACTACTGAGAACAGCCTCTTTCCATCCTCTTTGGAACCTCCCTTCAGGAAGTTGAAAGATGCTATCAAATCCCCCATCACGCTTCTCTTCTGCAGACTAAATAAGCCCAAATCCCTCAACCTCACCTCGTAGGTCATGTGCTTCCAGCCCCTTAATTATTTTGGTTTCCCTCCACTGAACCCTCTCCAATGCGTCCACATCCTTTCTATAGTGGGGGGCCCAGAACTGGACACGATACTCCAAATGTGGCCACACCACTGCCTGAATAAAGGGGAATAATCACTTCTCTAGATCTGCTGGAAATGCTCCTCCTAATGCACCCCAATGTTCCATTAGCCTTCTTGGCTACAAGGGCACACTGTTGACTCATATCCAGCTTCTCATTCACTGTAATCCCCAGGTCCTTTTTTGCAGAACCTTTACTTAGCCAGTCGATTCCCAGCCTGTAACAATGATTGGGTTTCTTCCGTCCCAAGTGCAGGACTCTGCACTTGTCCTTATTGAACCTCATCAGACTTCTTTTGGCCCAATCCTCCAATTTGTCTAGGTCACTCTGGACCCTATCCCTGCCCTCCAACGTATCTACCTCTCCCCCTAGCTTAGTGTAATCTGCAAACTTGCTGAGAGTGCAATCCATCCCCTCATCCAGGTCATTAATAAAGATTTTGAACAAAACCAGCCCTAGAACTAATTCTTGAGGCACTCCACTTGAAACCGATTGCCAACCAGACATCGAGCCGCTGATCACTATCTGTTGGGCCCGATAATCTAGCCAGTTTCTATCCACCTTGCAGTCCATTTATCCAATCCATACTTCCTTAACTTGCTGACAAGAATATTGTGAGAGACCGTATCAAAAGCTTTGCTAAAGTCAAGGTGTATATCACATCCACCGACTTCCCCATGTCCACAGAGTCCATTACTTCATCATAGAAGCTAATCAGATTGGTCAGGCATGACTTGCCCTTGGTAAATCCAAGTTGGCTGTTGCTGATCACTTTCCCCTCTTCCTAGTGCTTCAAAATGCATTCCTTGAGGATCCCCTCCATGATTTTTCCGGGGACTGAGGTAAGGCTGACTGGTCTGTAGTTCCCTGGATTGTCCTTCTTCCCTTTTTTAAAAATTGGCACTATATTTGCCTTTTTCCAATCATCTGGGATCTCTCCCAATCTCCATGAGTTTTCAAAGATAATGGCCAAAGGCTCTGAAATGACATTTGCCAACTCCCTCAATACCCTCGGATGCATTAAATCCAGACCCATGGATTTGTGTATGTCTTTTCTAAATAGTTCTTAACATGTTCTTTCTTCACTGCTGTCTTGTCCCTCTCAGTCTTCTCTTTTCTGAACTAAACAAGCCCAGTTCTTTCAGTCTTCCATCATAGGTCATGTTTTCTAAACCTTTAATAATTTTTATTGCTTTTCTCTGGACCTTCTCCAAGTTGTCCACATCTTTCTTGAAACGTGGTACCCAGAACTGGACACAATACTCCAAATGAGGCCTGATCAGCACAGAGTAGAGCATAAGAATGGCTTCTTGTGTCTTGCTCACAACACATCATGTTTACTTTTTTTGCAACAGCTTCAGACTGTTGACTCATATTTAACTTGTCATCCACTATAACACCAAAATCCCCTTCAGCAGTCCTTTTTCCAAGACAATCACTTCCCATTCTGGAAGTGTGAAATTGATTGTTCCTTCCTAAGTGGAGTACTTTGCATTTGCCCTTATTAAACTTCATCCTATTTACCTCAGACCGTTTCTTTAGTTTGTCCCAATCATTTTGAATTTTGCCCCTATCCTCCAAAGCACTTGCAATCCCTCCCAACTTGGTATCATCTGCAAACTTAATAAGCATACTTTCTATGCCATCATCTAAATTGTTGATGAAGATATTGAACAGAACCGGCCCCGAAACAGACCCCTGTGGAACCCCATTTGTTATGCCCTTCCAGCATGATTGTGAACCGTTAATAACTACTTTCTGAGAACAGTTATGCAGCCCATTACGCACTCAATTCATGAGTTTTTTAATCTTCTATCACTAGTGGATTTGGTGTGTCTCCATCCCCAGATGCGCTTCGATTTTTGAGAAAAGCTTTCAGGGCTTTTCTCTGGTTGTTGTCTTTCTCCTTTCTTTTATGCTTTCTCATGCTGAGATTCATGCTTCGCTGTGATTTGTTATTACAACAAGATGATCCTTTACTCTGACTGATTTCTCATATATTTTGGTGTTATAGGAGTTAATTGTAAATTGCTTTTTCCTTGAATAGCAGACCTTTTAATCCATCACATTGTTGGATGTTTTGATTGATTGACATTCATTACTGTATGCATCTCCAAGAGCTTTCTTGTTTTGGGTATAAAATTAGATTTTCTTCTCTTAATGCCACTTGATAACTTTGGCAGTTTACTGTACTACTGATACATATTAGTAGTACAGGTTGAAACTCTGAAATCCAGGATTCTCTGGTCCGGCAACATCTGTGGTCCAGAAGGATTGTGGATGTTGCTGGATCAGAGAGCCCTGATGCCTGGAAGTGTGAACCCCATCCCCGGGGAGCCCTGGAGCTCCTGCGGAGCAGCAGCAGGACCAGTGAGTGGCCAAAGTGGTGCTGCCGGCAAGCCCAGTCCCCAGGCAGCACTGGCCGGTGGGGCAGCAGCAGGACTGCTTGGGCAGGAGAGAAGCGGGGCCGCAGAAGCTGGGTAACTCTGTCCTGGAGAGTTCCAGCAGGCCAGAGCTCAAGTCTGCACCCTGCAGTTTGGAACCCAGTGACTGTGGGGCTGGAGCAGAGCCAACTGCAAGGAGGGAGAGCATCTTTGGAGGCTTTTGACCAGGGACCTCCCCATATCCAGCAAACTTCCTCATTCGGGATAGGTCAGGTCCTGAGGGTGCTGAACAAGGAAGGTCCACCCTGTAATACTATTTTCTCCCCATCCGCATTTGAATTGAATGGCTTCTTTCTCCCCATTGCCTGGGTGCGAGAGATTGAGAGCCCAGGAGAGGTAGTTCCTGGTCTCACTCCAGACCAGAGCAATCATTACAGACAAAGTCCAGCTTTGCATGCTCAGTTTCTCTGCAAGAGATGGCACTTGCACATTTCGATCTGTGTGCCATCAACAGATCCCGGTCGTCAACCTGGGAGTCTAGAGTTGACTGTATGAATCTCTACTGCATGAGCTAAAGCCCCAATGCCTTAGCTAAGGCTGCAGCACAGTCCTTAATCTCTAAGGGTATGTCTACACTACCCTGCTAGTTCGAACTAGCGGGGGTAATGTAGTCATCCGCAGTTGCAAATGAAGCCCGGGATTTGAATTTCCCGGGCTTCGTTTGTATGAAGCCGGCCGGCACCATTTTTAAATGTCGGTTAGTTCGAACCCCATGCCGCGCGGCTACACACGGCACGGAGTAGCTAGTTCGGATTAGGCTTCTAATTCGCGTGGCATGGGGTTCAAACTAGCCGGCATTTAAAAATGGCGCCGGCCGGCTTCATGCAAATGAAGCCCGGGAAATTCAAATCCCGGGCTTCATTTGCAACTGCGGATGACTACATTACCCCCTCTAGTTCGAACTAGCGGGGTGGTGTAGACATACCCTAAGTGGTCTCGATGACAGTAGAAGGGACAGAACACTACACCTTGGAGGCAGATGGTTACATATTTCTCCTAGCTGAGGAGGTGTGTCTGCAGCTTCAGAGACTTCCCAGTTGATAATCCAGAGGAACTCCCATGTGCAACACAGACAGACCCAGGATATAAATGCTCAGTGATCAATCTTAAGAGATTTTAGCTGTTAAGTTCTACCAAAATTATTTTCCATATAAATTCAGCATGAGGTAGACACCCAGCATGGAGAATTTCAGCCTGAACAGTTAATGTTTGATAAAATAATAAGTCACTAGTAATGGGAATATATGACCCATGAGTCAGGTCCAGGCCCTGGCTTCCTTTGATTCAGCCCACAGCAAAGCTTTGGGGCTTCCCCTCTCCCAGCAGGGTGACCCAGCACTAGTGCTCTAGCCCTGCTGTAAATCTCACTGCTTTGGTGCCCACTCCCCAAGGGCTGGAGCATTAGCATAAGCTCACCCCCCTGTGGGGGAGGAGGGGGGAAAGTCCTGAGTCTTCCCTTAGTCCAGATCAAGGGAAGTTGGGGCAGTTGTTTTTATAATTCTTAGTTATTTTTTGCACTACCATAAAATTTAGCAGCCCTAATTGTTGTACAAATACAGAACAAAAAGATGGTCCCTACTATGATGGGTTTACAGATAAAGTTACCTTATTATCGCCATTTTCCAAAACTGATAATCCCAGTTTAATCAGTGTCTCCATCTGTACCCTTCATTCCATTTATCATCTTAGTTGCTGTGGACAGAAAGCTCAGTATAGGCATCTGCTTCAAACTACCAAATCTGGGGAAAGATAATAGTGAAAAATTTCTGGACCCAATCTTATGGCAATCTAATCCAGAGAACAACACACTATTCAGCAGATGCTCTTCATCAAGGGATTCCTAAGTGACAGAGAAATCATAAACCTCCAACTAGATCTGTTACTTTCTCATGGAAAGGAAAAAATTGAAAATACAAGGGCAAATTTGGAAGACATAATCACAGGCTATGATAGTAAATTCATCATAGTAAAGGAATAAATTACCAGCCTGCAGCAGTTCAAGAATATTTGATTTAAGGAATTAAGAACTCTAATTTCTAATGGAAACTACCACCAAGCCACAATAGACTTTTTTTTTTTTAGACTAAATGAAAAAAAGGGTGGCAGGACAAAAAATAAGAGTAGGGATAGTGTATCAAGTAAGCAGAATAAAATAATGCTTATCAGAGAGGTTATGCAGAATAAGAGGAATGTTAACACATATAATGGGATGCAATTGGGTGAACCAGGCCCTGCGGCCACAAAGGATCATAGACAAGTCCTCCAGGAGGTTAGAGTGGCGACAGAAGAAATCAGACAATCAAGGGCAAAGAAGGCTTAGAAGAAGAAGCTGCAGGACTACAGAGACAGCTCAGTGTTGCTGGAGCCTCAAACCTGTGAAGACTGGGTGGCTGGCTGGCTATAGAGCAGCAGCAGTACCACGGAAAGCTCCATGTGGAGAGCTATCATGAATTATGGTGGACTGTATGTTGAGACTGCGATAAGGCCATAAGGTAAGGGTGAGGAAGTGTACAAGGAAGTGATTTCCAGGAGGGGAAGCCCTGGAGGCACCACTCTCAGTGGAAGAACAGACTAAGAAGGACACTAACAGAGTGCACTGAGATGAGCCCTTAAGTTTTGGCTGAAGAACAGAGGCAGTGCAGTGACACCCCATCACTGGGGAAAGCAGTTCTGGAATTAAGGCTTAAATGGCTGTGATACTGAACTTTTACATTTTTTAAAAACATGAATATTGATGGGAACTTTCAAGGACAGGTCCTGTTAGACATAGACCATCTTTTTGCCGACGCAGGGGACTTTTCTTATAGCAGGCACAGGTAAGAGGCTGCCAGCGGCCAGATCCAGCCTGTCAAGCCACCAGATCTGGCCCATGGCTGCCTGCTGGGACCCTGAAGTAGAGGGCCAGCTGCTCTCCACTTTGGACATCTGGAGAGGGAGGAGGGAGTCTTTGCACGCTGCCTCCGCTCCCCCAACAAAATCTCTCAGCTCTCATTGGTCCGTTTCCAGTCACTAGGAGCTGAGAAATTTTGCTAGGGGCAGGGGGAAGTGTGAGGTCTTCTTCCTTCCCTCATTCCTCCCCCTCCCCGCCCCCCACACCCACCGCCCCATGACTGGAGCGGAGGCATGTGGAGCAGTGAGTAGCCAGCTGCAGACAGCCTGCCTCAGGTTTCTGTAATGCTGCTGGCTGGAAGCTGCCTAAGGTAAGTGCTACCCAGCCAGAGCCTGCTTCTGGCACCCCTCCCCATCCTTTCCTCCCACAACTACCTGCACAAGCCACCACCCAACCCCTCTCTACCCCTTTTCGTGCTTCTCCCAGGTCAGAACTCTCTCCTAGACCTTGCACACCCTCCTAGAACCCCTCCTCCAGGCCGGAATCCTCTCCTGCACCCATACCTCCTCCTGGACTATGCGCTAGGGATATTACATTTCGATTAATTAACTAATCAAATAGTCGATGGGATTTCCATTGACTATTCAATTGGTCAGTAAGGACTAGCATGGCATTCTACCTTTGAAATGGACAAGAGCCCCAGCAAGGAGTCCCCTGCTGAACCCAGGCTCCATGAAGGTGCTTCTACTTTGAAATGTACAACAGCCCCAGCTGAAAATCTTGTACATTTCAAAATTGGAATGCCGCTGCAGCTCCCTTTCCCCTTCCCACAGAGCTGGACCCTGAGGAGAACTGGCTTTTATGCCAGCTCCCCCCAGCTTTCTCTCCTCTTCCCCCTCTTGCCGCCTCTTTCTGATAGAGAGGCAGCAAGTGGTGGGGGAAGCAACTAGTTGACAAGTGTATTGACTATCCAATTAGCTTTTGCTTATCAGATAGTCGATTAGTTGCTTATATCCCTATCATGCACCCCAAGCCCTTACCCCAGATCACAGGTTCCTCCTACACCCAAACTCCCTCTCAGACTCCTCACCCCCTCCTGCATCCCAGTCCCCTACCCCAAGCTCCCTTCTGCACCCAACCTCCATACCAGACCCCACACTCCTTCCATAGAAGTGTGGCCCTTGACCACTTGCCAAAATTTTGGAGTGCCCACCCCATTAAAAACTATTGCTCACCCCTGCCCTACAGTATTATTTTTTTTTAGTTGCACAAGCCAGACCAGGAGTGTGAGGGACCCAGTTATATAGGAAGGACAGGTACCTAGTTATAGAGATTTGATATGCAAGACAAAGTGGTAGTTAACTAAATTGATCACCCCATTTAGAAAGAACTCAAGATTATTTGTGGGATTTCAGAAACATGCAACTGTCAAGCTATTCCATTCAAAAATCTAACTAGATCAAACGTATAAGTTGGATGACTTTTGGCTCTAGAAATACTTAGAGCCCATTGTGCTGCATGCACAGTGGCATCTGCTCGATGTGTGTGTAAGATCTCTGTATTTGAAATTTGCAAAGTTTGTACATGGAGTTCAGCTGATATTTGTACTAAATTAAGCTCACTTGTTTGAGAGTGGTCCAGGTGCCCTATCCAGTCCTCAATATACAAGTGGTTGACTCATGCTTATCTTTCCCTTTCCCTTTCATTGATGCTTATGCTGAAATAATTGGGTGGAAGAATGTCTCTGGGAAGTTGGAGCTTCAGAACTAGGTTCTGAGAACTGATTCAGTCCTTCAGGCTGAGGGCAGGTTTTGTTGTTTGTTTTTGCCTTTTCTTATTTTGCTTTATGATTGTGGGGTTTTTTTGCACTTTAATTGATTTTTCTGACATGCTGCCCTTTCTGTTGTGTCATTTCACCAGCTGACATGTTGATTCTCAGACAAGACAAGTTGTAGAGATCAGTTCTTCATTCTTTTTTAAAAATCTTTTTAAAATGTAAAGTCATTCAGTCACTCTCTTGAGGGTCATTCCTGCTGATTGGTATTCTCAAGTTCCATTTACTGTTACTTCCCACTAGAGTGGTAATTTTCAGAGGTAATGTTATAAAGGAAATGCAATGAAGAATGCTTACTTAGCAGTAGTTATAGTTCTCTGAATACATTTCCTTTTCATATCTACCTTGATCCTCCCTCCTTCGTCAGAAAATATTGGAAGTGGAACAGAATTGGGAGATTTTTGTACTCCTTGCTTTTTCATCTTCTGGTGGCATGGCTCAGATACTGCTTAAGCGCTTTCAGTTTTAGAAATGAGCCTAAGCCTCATAAAGTATGGCCCATGATTTCCTCAAATGAAGATCTATAGAAACACTAAATTTTTGAAGTGCTTTTGTGCCAGAGATACACACACAAAATAAATTTTACTTCCATTTAACAATGTGCTGCTCTTCCATATGCAACCCAAATTGCCACTAGTTATTTTTGCTGCCATATTACATTGTAAATGTATGATTAAGCGATGAGCACAGAAATAAAAAATTGTTTTGTTGAATTTCAGTCCAAAAATATTGTCACTGCATCATTTGACCCGGAAGAGATTATACCACAGTGGGGAAAAAAAGTGTTCCTTTTTTTCAACTGTGCTTAGAAATACCATGTTAAGTAATTCTGACATGAGCAAACTGTGTTACTGTAGGTCATTCCAAATGTGCAGTGTGGTCATTCCAAATGAGCACACTGCAGGTGATTTCTTCTTTTTAATATATAATATATTTGTGTTACTTAAGAGAATTGTTCTGTTACTTCTTGTTTAGATTCCTTATTTCATTTTTTTTAACGATAAATTGCAGGAAATAGTGATTTTCATGTTCTGTTAATCCTCTATTTTCTTACTGTGAAGGGGGAAATTTCTTTCCTTAATTTTGTCAATCCAGTTCTCATTTACATTTCACTGGAAGATAGGTATCTGATCTGTAAAAATAAGTTAGGGGATTCGGATGTATGGCATTATTTTCAAAGTAGGTATTTTAAAATAGTATCTTTATTTTTTTCTAATGCAGTTTGTATTTGCATGCTTGTGAAATCAGGAAAGCTTTCCAGCAGTCAGAATGGGACTGTGAGCACCTATTTGTAGATTTCAGTTGCTATCTATTGGAAGAGGTAATGTTTCAAAAACTGGCTATAAATGTGAAAAGCATTAAAGCCCCTTTTGGATGGCAGAATGATTTGTAGGAGCTGAAACTAACAAGTCCTATTTAGTTCAGTTATGTTAGATTCCTGCACACATATAACTTATAACTAATTCTTTGTAAAGATAATGTTGAGAAAAATGAGCATTCTAAATTCCTCCTTTAAGTACTGGTGTCTTTCATTCAAAAGTGGTTTTAGAGAAATGTTTGACCAGTTTTACAGGTGTAATTGGGTCTTCTGCAGTTATTCACATATGGGAAAAAGAAAAGTTTTTTCATTATTTATTAAGAAAAAACAAGTTTAGGTCTATTTTCATATTCAGATAACTAAAGTTTTTTTATTAAACTCTAGACCTAAATGTAGAGCAGCATATTTGAAAAATATGGATTTATAAAAATCAAGTTCCAAAGGTTTGTAAACATCCAATATGAGTACAAATAATATATTATTTTAAACTCCCACTATATTCTTCTATTGATGCCAGCCTTGATAACTTGAGACCCTTTCTTTCCACAAACATGAATGCCTTTGATTCAATGTACCACCTTGTGAATTGAATACCCTTCTTGAACTGATCCTCAAAGCCATTACGCTCTCTTAATTGAATCCCTCCTAAAAGCTCATATTTTCTATTCTGCCTGCAAGAAGTTATCCAGCTAAGGACATTATTCGTTTTGCTATAATTAACTATTAAAAATAAACCCTATAACCCATCCCTTTTCTCCACCTTGAAGGTTAACCTTGATTGATTAACTGTATAATTTTATGTTCTTCTGTTCTCTCAGCACTCCATATGCTTTTGTGATTTTACACACCCACAAACCCCTTTGAATCAAGTCTGAAATTGGTTTGTAAACTCTTTGGTATGCTGATTGTGTAGCTCAGTTTATATTGAGACCTGCCTGGCACACTCTTGGGTACTGTAAAATAATTGATAATATATTTAAAATTGAGTATTGAAGTGCATCTGTCTAAATATTCACGCCTATGACTATCTGAAATATACAATTAAAGAGTAGGGATGGAATGAAATTCTACCGGAGTAGCTGGGTAGTGTTAATGTGTATAGAGACAGCAGGTTGCTGGATAATTATGAGTCAGATTTCTGATTTTGTTTCCCATCTCTGGGATTGGAATTTCTTCTCTGGAAATCTTCAGTAGAGCAGTGCGATTCATCATTGGCATGCTTATTGTTTAACTTGGAGCTTGATTTAGGGATTCCATGGACAAACCATAACAGAGTTCTCTAACACCTATGTGGCTAAATCACTCCGATAGACTTCACGTCGTGGCTTTGATATGGATTTTTTGGCACATCTGAGCTGAGGTGAATTGTCAATGGTCTCATAGCTTGTAGGATGGTAACAATGGCACAATCTCTGGAACGTCTCTCTTGAATCAAAATTTTAAGTAACTCCTAAGTTTGACAGACACTGTGTAAGAATGTTGGTATGTAGGTTTTTAGAGCAGAACATAGAAAAGTCTGCTCTCCAGCAGGCACTGTAAAATTTGGGTCACAGTGTTCTTGGCTGGCTAATTCTTTTGGTTAGATGTTTGGAATAGGTAAATTTATGAATACAGGAAGCACAAAATAATCTTCCAAAGGAAACTACCTCACTTGCTTTATCTAAACCATTTTTCTCACAGTGTAATTGGTAATTTTCCATATCTAATTTGTCATTTTGTCATTTGGTTGGGGATATCTTTAAAATCATTAAGGTGCTTGGCTACTGTATTGTCTTTTGCCGGAGATAAGACATGTAAATTTACTGTATTATCCTGAGAAAATTCATTTTTACAGAAATGTACATATGGTTTTGGATTATAATCTCTGACCAAAATATTCCTGAACAATTGTGTTTGTGTGGGCATGTCTAAACTACATCCCTCTTTCAAAAGAGAGATGTAGTCGAGACACAACCTGTGTCTTTGTCTGGTCCTCACCAAGTCATAAAGGAGGCTGTAGTATCCTTCATGACAAAAGTCTCAGAGGGGTAGTACCAGTTTTAGTCTGTAATTAAAGAAACTTTTAAAACAACAATGGTACTGTAGCACCTTATTGACTAGTTATCTTCATGATGGACTCCAGTATAGCAAAGACCATGGAGATTTCACATTTGATTTAGGGTAGGGAAGAGCCATTGTAGTTTCCTGAATCTCTAACTTATAGAATGAAGAACAGGCTGTGCTCTACCATGTGGCCTTATAGAGTCTGCCTAAATCAAATGTTTGGGCTTTTATTACTTAGCTGTTTTCTTGTGCTTTGTAAATAATGCATACGTGCCTTTTGTGATAGGTGTATTTTAACAAAATTTAAAGAAATAAAAGTAACAGACACAGAAGCTTACCGCAAGTGTATTTGTGTGACTACGCAACATTAAATGATGCAGCACCAAAGGCCAGCAGACTGGAAAAAGGGCTTGTTCAATAAGAGCTACGTTTATTGAAAAAGGGATTGGATAGAAGTCTATGTAACAGTGTCCACAAGAAGTTAAATACCAGGGTACGTTAATGGGCAAATACTGAATTTTTTTTAAAATAAAGCATGCAGCACCCTGGAAACAGAATCTGAGGCTATATGACTTGATTCATTCTTGTTCAAACCTGTAAACACTTACATTCTTCTTGAGTCAAACCTGCTTCTCTGACTGAAATATGTTCAGCTCATTGGCAAAAGTAAGCTTCTGAAAATGTCAGGAACTTGCCTTTCAGGTTCTTCAAAAGGACTATATTCTTCAACCTGCCCAGTGTAAGTTCATTGTTAAAGTGAAGGCAAATTTTCATAGTAGTCAGGACATAATGCTATCTTAGCCTGTCCCAATTCAGAATGAACTGGAATTTCATTGCCTAGATACTAGAAACTACTAGTTTATTTATAGAGTTCTGCAGCTTTTTAGAGAGAGTTTTTGATTACTTTTTTCAGAGCAGCCTTGAAAGAACTGGCTGTCATCCATAACTATATAGATGAGTCTGTCTGCTAAAAAGGCTTAAGAAATGTAAGGCTCTACCATCCTAAAAGGCATTAGGATTCACTCCACACAGTGGGGCTGGCAGCCACTGCAGAAGAGCTAGGGTTGGGCTGAAAGGGCATGAGGCCTCTAGCCCTCAGCACCACCGCGCCCATAGTTCCCCATCCTGCCCTCAGATTCATGCGGAGTTGTGCTCCAGCAGTGATTTTGGGCTACAGCTGCTGCTATTGCTATTTGCTGCTATTGCTACTGCCTCCTTTGCTCCATCCCCCGTCAGCAGGCCTGATTCCACAATAGTGCTGAAAACTGGGGATGTAATAGTGTAGTCGATTAACTGATAAATAAAAGCTTATAGGTTAATGTTATCATCTCCATGCATTTTTCCCTCTCCCCCCGGTAAATTTTTTTGCAGGCTGGCCAACAACCTGGCTCAGGCCTATCTTATGATGGGTCCGGGACCTACTACTGCTGAGGTTCTGCATTTAAAGTTTATTAGGAGCTTGGCTGGCAGGCAGCTTGGCTCAATTCTGGCTCATGCCAGGTCCGGGAACACAGACATGCCCCCAGCCTTGGACAGAGGCTGCTACATGGGGCGATAGGCTGTCGGTCTGTGAGAGGAGCTGGTTTTTAAACTGGCATTGCTCGCAGACCAGCTGCTGCCTGCCACCCCACACTGTTGCCTCTGATACTGCTCCAGCCCCTGGATACTATAGACTGGTCGACTAACCGATAAGAATTCATGAGGTTATTTGGCTAGTCAGTTAACCAATATTTAACATCCCTACTGAAAACCTCACAAAGCTTGAAAATTGGCCTTAGCTAATGATTTCATGTAGAGTGGCAACCTGAAGCTCATATTTTTTTTTAAAGTGTACTATACTCTGGGTTTTGCACTGCTACCTTCTAGGTTTGGGGGTGGTTTAGGTTTTGATTACACAATCAAACTTGAATTTATACCAGTGTGAGATCAGAATCAGTACCTGGATGCACAGTTGCCATTTGAGCTATTGTTCAGAACTAGTTCTATGTATCCTAAGTACAATTAAGATACCCTTGGTTTAAAACCGTATGGGTATGTCTACACTACCCTCCTAGTTCGAACTAGGAGGGTAATGTAGGCATACCGCACTTGCAAATGAAGCCCGGGCTTTGAATTTCCCGGGCTTCAGTTGCAAGTGTGGTATGCCTACATTACCCCGCTAGTTCGAACTACCGTTACTCCTCGTTCGAACTAGCGGGGTAGTGTAGACATACCCTATGTTTGGTAGCCTTATTCCACATTGGTGTTGAGGAATGCTGTAGAAAAGAGATTTTGTTTCTTCCGACCTGAAGAATAAGTTTCAGGTAATTGTTCATAACTAATGTGCAAAACTCACTTTCTCTGAACTTCCCCCCAACTGTTGCAGATGATGGATCCTGTGGTGGCTTGTCCCATATAGATGGGCTGCTGCATTAACCAAATATTCCTTTTGCTTTACCTAGGGTAGTAGACTGCATAATGTAATTTTGTCTTGGGGTTAAAAAGGCATGTATTACTGTGATGAAATAGATGGGAAAAGGCAATATACGTACAACAAATAACTCCTGGGATCCCATACTGGCAAAGATTATGCATATACATCCCATAGACTGCACCTATCCCTAAACATTTTTCTCCATACAGGTCAGCATTATTTACATATTACTCATATGTAGCCTAAGCCAATTGGCTCATATGCATTTCCCTACATTGGTCAGATTTGAGAGAAACCAGAAATAAGCAGTATCTGGATTAGGAGGGAAAAGGTGATATTTAGTAGTATAGTTGAACAGAGTCTCATTATCTCATTACCAGCCTTTGGTAATCATCTCTTGGGGCATGTTTACACTAGAGCAGTATTTCAAAATAACTTATTTTGAAGTAATAACTCCCAAAATAACTATTTTGAAAGAGCATGTCCACACTATAGGGAAGCCTTGAAATTAGACCAAGGCAGGCTCCCTTAATGTGAACGTGCTACCATGACATAGAGCTCCAAAAAGCACTGGGGAGTGATTAGGTTGGATGCCTCTAGGGGAGTAGTTACTTTGAAATAGCAGTAGTGGAGCATCCACATTATCACTATTTTGAAATAACAATTTCAAAATAGTGTTATTTCCCGTGGAAAGCAGTAATTATTATTTTGAAATAATGGGCTTCATAGCATGGACACTCTACTTATTATTTCAAAATAAGGGGAGTTATTTCGAAATAACTCCTGAGTTTAGACCAGGGCACAGAGAAATAAAAAACACAGAAGAGAGCTCTTGCAGGCAAGTCACAGAACATCATGCTGAATGATACTGAAGACTGCTGATAGAGCTTATAAAATCAGCAAGTACAGATGACTTGTATCGGTTACTGAGAAGAGATTGTCAACATAGACAATCTGCTCTCCATCTTTAACCCCATATGTGAAACCAGGTATTAGTTCCAGAAAATTTAGTTGTTCCAATACAAACTTTCCAATAACCTTCATTCAGAATTGCAAATGAGAGGCTATATGTTAATTGGAAAATGTACTGGTACAAGAGAGTTTCATAGGCAGAGCCTTCACCACTTTTTCTCTTTAAGTATGCCTGGCACCTTGCCTTCATAAAGGGAAACTTTGATTGCGAGGGCACCAAGAAGCCCAGGATAGTTGGGTTCAATTCCTTTAGCACATCTAAGATTTCATTAGGTAAAAATGGGCACAATTTAATCATGGAAAACCGGAAGAAGCTTTCTGTTGCTGTAAATTGATGCAGCCTCATTGAAGTCAATAGGTCTTACATTACAGTTTATACGAGCAGAAAATTTGGCACTATTTATTTGGCCCTGTACTAGTTCAGTTAACTGCTAGTTTGTCCTTTCTTCAAAGTGAATCAAGAAAATACACAATTCTGTAACAGTCAAGGTAAGATGGTTTTGCCTAACTGCAACTTTAAACTAATGCTCGTTCCCAGTGTTTTCAGAATATTTAAACTATACACCCCAGAATATAAGTACACCAAATGCCAATGAAACCCTTATCCAATTTCAAGAAGTGTTAGGAGGATTGTACTTCTAAGGTGCAACCTTTCTTTAATTCTCAGAGGGGAGAGCTCTGAAAGCATACATTATCAAGGTATCTGGAAGAACAGTCTATGATACTTCAATAAATAGATTTTGTATGTAAAGAGCCTTTTCAGTTATCTCTTTAATTCTTCCAGAACATAATACATACATAGCTTTCTACCAGATTACTAAATTACTCTCTAGTCTTTTTTGTCTTGACACCTTCCAGAAATGATAATGTAATCTGCCTTTTCAGAATATCCCATTATCTATTGAACTTGCAATTAAAATAGTCTTAATCAGATTTTATTTCAGTTGATAAAGAGTAATATTGGTCAATTTTGCCCCAGCCAAAAAAACTGTGGAAACAAATTCCTATTTGTATTAAGTTAAATTTGAACAGAAGCTGCATGTGTATTGGTATAACAGCTCAGGAACAAAGTAGTACATAATGCCTTCTCTGATTATGACTTGGAAGACTGAAGGGAGATCTTTTATTTTCAGTAGCACTGAAGCAGGGGATAGCTTTTTTTTTTCAGGTTGTCACACACAGTTTGTTTTTTGGGCAAATGATTAAAAGTAGCTATTTGGATAACAGCTTACATTAATTTAACATTTGGCAACAAATCTGAAATAAAAAATTATTTATTCCAACCCCATTTAGAGCATGCTTTATAATATTAAGTGTACATATTTACTTAGTTCCACCCTATTTATCTTGTAGTTAATCTTGTATTTAATACCTTAATTCAACTTCAAGTAATTGTTCATAAGTTTTATAAAGGAGAAAGTTAAATAATGAAAAATTATCATTAGCTGTGAGGCTTGCTAACTCTGTATTAGGTATGTTGGCACCAGGAAGGAAATTCTGTTACTTCGAACTTGGGGTTGGTATTTTCCATGTAATGAACTCGGGAGGAAAAAAAGAGATCTGGAATGCTAACTATGAGGATGGAAAACATTTAGTCACTCTTGGAATTATATGAATGTTTTTCCAGGAAGCTTAAGTAAACATGCACTGTGCCGCTTAGGAGGCAGCATTTATATTTTTTTGGACTGCAGACAACATTCAAACAAGTATGTAGAAGCCTAATGCAAGATATTTTTTTAGGCAGCACACCCTTCAGGGCAGTTCTGTGCTGTTTGTCAGATTAGGTGCTACATAACAAATTTGTATTTTAGATTACTATTCACTTGTGTGTATGAAGTATATTTCAAGAAATATATTGCAATAACCTTGGTAACAAATACTAAAATAGATTGATTTTTCATCTTTATCGGTCTATTCAGTGCTGGTTTTCTTAAAAAGTAAAATCCATTAGGCCTTCTAGACTAGAAACATAGATCATATTAGAAAGGTGCATTAGGGAGAGCTGTTTCGCTTTACCCCAACACAAGGACATTCTGCCTTGTTGATGCTAGAGGACTTTCTTCATAGATACTTTTAGAGTAATTAATTCTATTTCTCCTTTCCTTAATTAATACTTTGTTCCCTCCATTTCTCATCAGAATATAAATTTATTAATGCCAAGAGCATATTTTATTTTATATATGCTTGATCCGAGTGCAGTAATATCTTCCCCAATCTTCAGCGTATTGAAATTACTTTTCACAATACAACCTTAAAGGTTGTTTGTAAATTGTCAACCACTGTTAAAAATACTGGAAACAGAAATAACAGTGATTAAGTCAAGGGAATCAGTGTAATATTGCCTTTGTAGTTCCATATTAAGGCGGACTTGCAAAATAAAAATACTATTTCAAACTTCTGACTACTATTTTGGTAAAAAATGTCAGCCTTTCCTTTATGAAAGATATTATAATACCTCACTATTAAAGAAGATATTTACAATATATTGTAATAGTATACTGATAAAATCAGAATTTACAAATAAGCCTTAACTTACAGCCAATTATTTTGTGCTATACTAATGTGGCCAGTATATCATATTCACAGTACCTGATATAACATTTCTGTTGTTGTAATATCATTTATTTTAGATCTTGAAAACAACAACAAACTCAGGTTACATGCTTTAAAAGAAGTATGCAGACATTATCCAACACCTGCTGAGAATAGGCAAGGAAATACAATTCCATGGTTTGTTTTGATCTGCTATTTTGTCAGAGTGCACTACAGAACTTTGAGTATATGGTAGCAGGATCCACGTGGCCATATAATGCAGTACAGACAGATGTGCTATAGATTTACAGCCCAGCTAGCCAGATGTTTATATTGACGAACCCTAGGGCATAATCTACAGATGTACCTAACAATGGAATATCTATAAATGGAAGTAGCAAGATAAGGCCTGTGATACGAATTGACAAAACTTTCAGGTCTTGCCTATATTTTTCAGAATATATGGCTTTTATAAAATAAAGAAATCTTGAGCTAGATTTGCTTTTCTGGTATGTGATATAAAAGGCATCAAAGAAGGGCAAATGGACTGAAAAGCTAGTTGCTGCTTTGAGCAGATCCCTAACAACTGTTCTGAAGTTGTTCTGCATTTTTTTTTACTTAAACAAAAACAATTAAAACAAAAACTGAGTTTGTCAGTTGGAAACGATCATTTGAATCAGAGCTCAGGTTTCAGTGGAGAAAGAAGTTGAGCAAGAAGATTTGGAGCAGTTTCTTAGCTTGATTCTACATGCTCAAAGCCCTTGAGTTTTTCATGGAACTGAGTGTGTCAGCCTCCTTGTTAAAACAGGTAAAGGTGTGCACAAGACCTGTCCTTCAGTGGTAGATATCCCTAATGAAACAAAAGTAATTACCTGTTCACTTGAAACATGTGCTTAGAGTTGTAAGTAATCAAAAGAATACAGGTAACTGAATGAGAAATATGTCTGCTGAATAACAATATTTGTTAAGAAAATTATGTACTGTAGTATTTTTTGCTGGCATTCTGTCAGTTGTAGGTCTGTAGAACATTAACTTTGGCAAGGTTTTCCATTCGCTTGTCTCAAACTATCAGAGCAGCCAGGGGAAGGAATAAAATACTAAGAAATGTATAGTGGGTGACAGAGGATACTGCTTTGTGTTTTATCAGTAACTATATAAATTATCAGAATTTGTAGTCGTTTGTCATGGATTTCACTTTCCTGAGTAGACAAAAGTTTTGCTTTTCTTCCTTAAAACATCTTAAAATTGAATCTTGTGAATTTTGGTGCATCTTCCTTCTGGGAGTATATAGAGTTGTCAGTCATCCAGTTTTCAGTAGAACAGCTGGTCGAAAAGGGTGCATCTACACTGCACTAGGAACGTTGACTAGTCGGTTCCCCCCCACTTGCTGCCTCTGTCAGAAAGAGGTAGCGGGGGGTGGGGGGAGGGAGAGGGAAGACAAGTGGGTACTTCAAAGCGGCAGTGCCAGTGTTGATGTAGCCAAAGGGACCCTGCTGGCTCCCGTCGGCAGTATAGCAGGGGCACAGGGTTAAGGCATATCATCCCTCTGTCCCACCTTCATGAAAGTGAGTGAAGATGGGAGGGACGAGGAGTGAGCAACAGAGAGAGGAGGATGGTGTGAACAAGGAGTGGGGCTTAGGAGAAGGGTCAGGGTTTCATCAATAAGCTTTATCTTTTTCTTTGTTGTCCTTGTTTAGTTTTTGTTATACCTGCACTGTGTCTAAAATCCCAGACTTTAAAGACTCCTCTCCTTTTCATTTTGTCTGTGTAATGAGAAGTGGGCATTACAGCCTCACTCAAATTTTGCTGAAAGTGATCTTTCATTTTCATCTGAACCTACTCTGTCCTTTTGCTGTGTTTGTTTCCCAGACCTCATGATTCAGCAGGGTACACAATTATACCTGGGTAGAAAAGTCCTTTTGTTATATGAAGGGCTGTTTGCATTAAAGTGGGGAAAATCTGCCTCATTGATAATGTTATCATGTAATTATCCAGTGTAGGCTATGAGGCTTATATCTTAAGTAAATGGAATAATTTCATAGGCTTGCTGTTACTATTTGACAAGAGACAGTTTACCGGGTGGGGGCAGGAGCATGTTGATATTTTATAAAAGTGTCTTTCCCTGAGATGGGAGATTTAAAAATTTATGCGGGTTGCAAGCTATCAGTGTGGCCTACATTGTTGTAAACCCCTAATATAGCCAAGCCAGCACACCGAAAGAGACATGATTTGCACTGTTGCATCCTACTCTGGTTTCAAACTGAGATGAGCTGCATGAGCACAAATAATGGAGAATAAGGAGAGTAAAACTGTGTGCATTGGTTTTACACTGGTGACTCTGCGTTGGTGGTTAACCATCAATGGTTGATGTCTCCATTGTAGACATTGCCTTAGACCAGTGTTTCTTTAACTGTGTTTCGTGGAACAACGGTGTGCCACGAGGCAGTCAGAGGTGTGCTGCAGAGAACAACAGAGTTCAAAATCGCCACCCTTAAAGAGGCAGGCGCCTTTTTTCCTCAATTACTTCTCCTCCCAACCCGCAACCCCCTGCCTTTTTTTTCCCCCCTCAACAAAAAATTGTTGGTGTTCCTCATAAAAAAAATTGTTTGGTGTTCCTCGGTCTTAAAAAGTTTAAGAAACACTGCCTTAGACTGTGTAGAACTTGCAAAAAAGCTTGCAAAATGATCTTAATAAAATTGCAAATTCATACCTCTCCCCTTATCTTCTGTTGTGAATTTTGCTATGTGCTTCAAGAAAATATTTACAGCATCCTTTTGAATGTGATATTGCCAGCAACCTTAGAGAAGCAGCCATTGTCTTTACTTAGTTGCTGGTTTTGATGAATAATAAGATTGTGTAGTCATTTCGCGTAGGGTTGGAGAAGATAGAGGACTTTGTTAGGTGATGCATGAATCAAAGGACTTACCTGCTGAGTATTTGCAAAGCATTTTTTCCAATTATTTTATTTTTATTTTTTGCAAACTTACTCCAACAAAAGAAAAATGTTTTTCATGAAAGTGTAGCCACGTGCCCGATTTGGAGAGGTTTTTTCCTCCTCCACTGTCTTTCGCTTACTATACAGAAATGGCCTATTTTTAAGTGAAAAATGTATGAATGTCAGTCTTCCATAAATCAAAAGATGAACAAATTGTTCTCAAATTAAAGAAAAAAACTGCTGAGATGATGAATGGAAAGTTTTAGCTTCCGAGGAGAATTTTTTCAGATAGTTATGAGCCATGTGAAAACAAGAGGTTTAAATGGATGTAACATGAACTTACAGCATGTCATGGCAGTGAAAGCCTATATTTTGAGGCATCCTTTTCATCCTAGTCACTCCCTCTTTATTCTTTCGGTCCCCCTTTTTCATTGCTTCTATCTACCATTTAGTTCCACTTCTAAAGTATACAGTCTACGCAGTTTTCCCATCCATTGTTTGTCTGTGAACTCAATCTTTCTTCTGCAGTTTCTACCAAGTGCACCAGTGAAAGGCTAACACAGATCACATGACCTTATGGGCTTTTTCAAGCTTAACTACTGTTTGCCTATTCAAATAGCCAGAAGACTGGCAGCAGCAGAGCTGGCTTTATTTGTTGAGTCTTGTCTAGTGAAGTGAAAAGTGCTGATACTTTTTTCTAGCTGCATTTTTGTGGGGGGAGTGGGGAGTGAAATTATTTCTTTTGTCCTCTGTTTGCAGCTCATTGAGAATCAGGCATGCATATAAAATTACTGTATCTCAGGGCTTACCTTTATGGACAGGAGGGGGAAAAACAGATTTGTAAGCTTGCCTGGAAATATTTGGGATGCTTAGAGCAAGCATAAAAGTGGGAGATAATAGAATAATAAAACACAATGAATGAAGGATTAGCAGAAATCACTTTAACAAGAGTAGTGATGTTTTTATTGTCATGTAAAAAATAACATGTTGCTGAACATATCAGGGTATCAATGGTAATTTTTCAAAAGTATGTGCCAGTTTACAATAGAGTCAGAAAGCAAAGCTATTGTAGCTCTCGTGGGCTACAAAATGTAAAGTATAGCAATTGATTTTTCATACATTTTTGCTATATATGTAGTTGTAATTAAGTGCTTAGAGGTGAATTCAAAAAACGGGGGGCACGAAATCTTCCACTTCCCACAGTCCATTATTATTTTTTGTCCGGGTGATACAAATGATTCAATATGATAACAATGTGTAGTGAATTCCTACTTTCAATTGTCTTAATTGTGGCTTTTATAAAGGTCTAAAACAGGGCTACTCAACACACGGTCTAGGGGCCGCATGCGGCTCTTGGTTTGCGGCCCGTGGTGCGGTTTGGGTTCACACCGGGTTCAACACGTGGCCTGTGGGTGGGATCCTTTGAACATGGCCTCCACTGGGAAACACGCTCCACAATGGCGAGGCATCTCCCACGTGGGTGAGCATTGAAAGGTGCAAGCGGACAGGCTGGCTGGAACAGACGGGTACAGGTATTTGTGTTTCTAGCCCCCAGGAGGAGATGCCGGAAGTGCCAGGGCATTGTGGGAAGTGCTTTGTATTCACGCCCGTCAGTGTGAAAGAAACTATTTGTATATATTTGCATGTATATGCAACCACACTTAAGTTGCAGCCATCAGCATGAGCTGTGAGTTTCATTGTGGCCCCCTAGGCTTTCAAAGTTGGGTAGTTCTAGTCTAATAAAATATATATTCTTCTAGCACAGCACACACACTTTTATATGTTCTGTTTTGTATTATATAAATGAGAATTTCCGTCCCAATAAAATAAATACAACACAAGAACATATGTGTAAAGGATCAAATTGAGAACAGCAATGTGTGGCAAAAAACCTTTATCCTGCACCATCTAAGTTAGGACAAAGTTCTGTGTAAAATGTGATAGTCCATTATTTAAATATCATTAATCTCTTGTCAGCTACTCTTTCCAGTATTCCGTACAATGGAAGATGATCATGTGGTCCTATAACACTCCTGATTTACTTCTAACCTAGTATTCTAAACCATAGTAGAAATGTTCTCTGACAGGTCTCTGTTCAGGACCATTACACAGTGTAGCAGCTAATAAAGCTTCATTTGTTTGCTTTTGCTGTGCTATGAGTTTATACAGAGGAAGTAGATCAACTCAGAACAAAGCATAAACAAGATTCTTTTGTCACCAAATGGAAAATATTGGACAAAAACAATAATGGGTGGACAGTATTAAGGTTTTTAATACATAGTCAATAACTTCTGTATGACCATAACAGCCATACTGGGTCAGACCAAAGGTCCATCTGGCTTCTGAAAAACAGAGGCTAGGCAGGAATGGTGCCCCTATCTTGGCTAATAGCCATTGATTGGCTTATTCTCCATGTATTTATCTAGTTCTTTTTGTACCCCATTAAAGTCTTGGTCTTCACAATGTACTCTGTCAAGGAGTTCAATGGAGTACTCTGTGAAGAAATTCTTCCTTTCGCTTGTTCTAAAACTGTTGCCTATTGATTTTCATGTGGTGAGCCCTAGCTCTTGTGTTATGGGAACAAGTAAATAACTTTTCCTTATGTACTTTCTCCATACCAGTCATGATTTATAGGCCTCTATCCTATGCCCTCTTAGTCTCTACTCTTTTCTAAGCAGAAAAGTCCCGGACTTGTAAGGAGAGATTAATATGGCAACTGTTTCAGTTTCCTAATCATTTTATGCCCTTTTTTTAACTTTTTCCAGTGCCAGCAGAAGCTTTCTCAAAACTTCCCACTATTAGAAACATAGTGAATTCAAGTCTGTGGTCTAGAAAATAGGAAATTAGACTGGGAATGGAGAGAGTGCAGTTTAATTCCTGACCCTGTGGCTGACCTACTATATGCAGCCTAAAAACAAGTCATTCTGTGCTTTCTGGTTTCTTGTTCCAACCTTGTCTATCTGATCTGTTTAGATTGTGAACTGTTTCAGTCAAGGAATTTTCCTCATTGTGCATTTGCATGTCCCATAACCCAATGATATCCCATTCTCAGTGCCTCTAAGAGGTAGCACAATAATTATAATGAAAATACTTGAGTAATTTCAGTTAAAGCTAACTATTTTTCTTGATGAATTTACAAGATGTGCCAGTAAAGCTTAAGAATTTTCTAGGATGATGGTTACTGGTTTCACAAAAATTAGAAAGTAGGGCAGTTTCAGCATTCGTGCTTGTAATTTTTATGAATTGTAACTATTAGTTTCTTAGGGTATGTCTACACTACCCTCCTAATTCGAACTAGGAGGGTAATGTAGGCATACCGCACTTGCAAATGAGGCCCGGGATTTGAATTTCCCGGGCTTCATTTGCATGAAGCCGGCCGGCGCCATTTTTAAATGCCGGCAGTTTGAACCCCGTGCCGCGCGGCTACACGCGGCATGGAGTAGCTAGTTCAGATTAGGCTTCCTAATCCGAACTAGCTACTCCGTGCCGCGTGTAGCCGCGCGGCACGGGGTTCGAACTGCTGGCATTTAAAAATGGTGCCGGCCGGCTTCATGCAAGTGAAGCCCGGGAAATTCAAATCCCGGGCCTCATTTGCAAGTGTGGTATGCCTACATTACCCTCCTAGTTCAAATTAGGAGGGTAGTGTAGACATACCCATAGAGTGCA
The DNA here is from genome assembly GCF_052426305.1 of Pelodiscus sinensis. Lineage (NCBI taxonomy): Eukaryota > Metazoa > Chordata > Testudines > Trionychidae > Pelodiscus > Pelodiscus sinensis. The sequence continues at coordinate 138,887,164 of NC_143054.1, forward strand.
AAGCTTTACTAGACGTATTTATAAAGATTATAAATTCCATTAACCTTAGTTGTTTTTGCTACTGCATTTACAAGTGTCATTGACTCCTCAGAATTTTTTTTTGCATTGATTCAAAGATAGAAGCAATGCCTGCTAGTTACAGAAACAACTGTCAGCATAGGTGAACATGGTAGCATTCTCTGAAATGCTTCCACTTCCCACACAGTACCAGTTGGAGAAGCAGAACTGCAGGGTTTCAGTGTGAGAGATGATAGGGAGGAGGGCTTTAGATTTTTTAGCAGCTGGGGAAACTTTTGTGAAAGGGGTGCCTATACAGGAAGGATGGACCCTACCTACACAAAAATGGATCCAGATTGCTGGCTTTTCATTTAAAAACTAAAAGCTCTATGACCTTTTTAATGTTAAGTGCTGGGGGGTGGGACAGAGCATGTGATTTGGAGAGACACATGCCTTAGGGAACAATCTGTTATTAACAGAGGTTCTCTATGCTTAGTAAGGAGAAGAGGATGGAAAATGCTAAAATATGGATAGGATCTGATGCGAAACACTCAGATAAAAAAATTAATCTTATAATGGCAGACAGTTAAAAGTCCTCATATACAAATGCTAAAAGTCTAAATAATAAGATGGATAAACTAGAGTGCCTCATTAAATATTAAATGAGGATATTAATATAGTAGGCATCACAGAAACTTGGTGAAATGAGTATAATTAATGGGACAAACTAATGCTAGGGTGCAAAATATATCAGAAGGACAGAACAGGTTGTGCTGGTGGGGAAGTGGCACTGTGAAATTGCAAAAGTGTAGCCTCAAGTGAAGTAAAAATATTAAGTGAATCAAACTGTACCATAGACTCTTTATGGATAGCAACTCTATGCTTAATTAACAAGAATATAACAGTCGGGATACACTACCGATCACCTGACCAGGATGGTGATAGTAACTGTAAAATGCTCTGTGAGATTAAAGAGACTATTAAAAGTTTTTTAAAAATCAAAATACATAGTCATTAACTTCTGTATGACCATAACAGCCATACTAGGTCAGACCAAAGGTCCATCTGGCTTCTGAAAAACAGAGGCTAGGCAGGAATGGTGCCCCTATCTTGGCTAATACATGACTGGGTACATGTCACCTAGAGATGAGATTCAGAGATTGTTTCTCATAACTTAAATGACTGCTTTTGGAGCAACTAGTCCTGGAACCTGCCAGAGGAAAGCCAATTCTTGATTTAGTCCTAAGTAGGAGCACAGTATCTGGTCTAAGAGGTGAATATAGCTGGATTGCTTGATAATAGTGCCCAGAACATAATTTAACACCCCTTTGACAGGGAAACAGCACAGCAGCCTCACACTGTAGCATTTTTTCCGAAAGGGAAACTACACACAACTGAGGAAGTTAAACAGTACAGGCAGTCCCCGGGTTACGTACAAGATAGGGACTATAGCTTTGTTCTTAAGTTGAATTTGTATGTAAGTTGGAACTGGCTCCAGATTCAGCCGCTGCTGCTGAAACTGACCAGCGGCTGACTACAGGAATCCTGGGCGGCTTTGCTCCTGTCTCCCTGGTCTTCTGGGGGGGGGGGGTCCAGCAAAGCCGCTGGACCCCCCCAGCAAACCAGGGAGACCGGAGCAAAGCCGCCGCCTGCGCGGCTTTGCTCCTTTGCCCTGGAGCAAAGCCACCGAGGCGGGGGACCCTCCCCCGCCTGGGCGGCTTTGCTCCTGTCTCCCTGGTCTGCTGAGGGGGTCCAGCAAAGCCTCTGGACCCCCCCCCCCCAGCAGACCAGGGAGACCGGAGCAGCTTTTCTCGCCCCAGAGGACACGGGTGGCAGACCCGCCGCCCATGAGCTCTGGGGCGAGTAAAGCCTGGTTCGTATGTGCGGATCTGACATAAGTCGGATCCTCGTAAGTCGGGGACTGCCTGTAATTAAAAGATAGTGCCAAATGTAAAATGCCTGGAAGTTTCAAGGATACATTTTTAAAGACACCATTACAGAGTCTCAACTTAAATGTGTATACATCACATTAAAAAAAAAGAGAACCCAAAAAAGTGCCACCATAATGAAACTAAGTAAAAGAGAAGCAGTGATTTTTAAAAAAGGCATTGTTTAAAAAGTAGAAGCTATATCTTAGTGAGGAAAATAGAAAGGAGCATAAACTCTGACAAGGTGAAATGTGAAAATATAATTTGAAGATCATCTAGACCTGTGTTTCCTAAATAGTGTTCCATGGAACCCTGGGGTTCCGCGAAGTGAAGATAAGGGTTCCGCGACAAAATTCCATTACAACAACATTTTATGATTTAAAAATAATAATATTTAAACATTTATGAATTTCATTGAAAACCGCTTTAATTTGTTTGCCACAATAAGTGTCCCTTTGTAATGCTAGCTTAGCCAGAGAGTGGGGACGATGATGTCACTACTCAGCACAACTGTCCATCTATTAGACTGTTATTAGGGATTCCGCAAAATTATTTTGAGTTTAAAAGGGTTCCATGGCCAGATAAAATTGGGAAACACTGATCTAGACAGAGTCAAAAAGTAATAGGAAAAAAAAATAGGTCAGAAGCAGGAATCCTGCTAAACAACCAGCAGACCGTCAAGATTCTAAAAACACTCAAGGATGATAAGCGTGAGGATGTAAGGATGAGGATGTGAGGGAGCACCCCCAGATATTCCACCTGGCTTCCTCATGCCCAGACGCTGACCCTATGCTGTCATTTGGGCAGCCCACCTGGGTTCCCACCGTCTACCATCCCCATGGGCTCTGCAGCCCACCATCCATGGGATCCAGGCCACCGGCCCTGCAGGTTTCACTGTCACTTGAGATCCCACTGCTGGCTCATGGCTCCACAGAGACCTCTAGCTGTGGCTAGGTTGACAACTCTCCTGGTTTGGACACCATTGGAGGCAATAGCATTCAGTCCAGGACCCTAGGCATGATCTCAGCCTGGGACAGTGCAGGGGGTGGGGGCAGCACAGCTCAGCACCCCCTCCACTTCCCCATACACACTATTAAAATAGTTCCAGCACCACTGTAAGATTTGGAATTTTCAGCTTGGAAAATAGATGATTAATGGGGGGGTCTGATCAAGATCTATAAAATCATGACTGGTGTGGAGAATATACATGAGTATATCATTTACTCTTTCCCATAACACAAGAACTAGGGGTCACCAAATTAAAATAATAGTCATCAGGTTTAAAACAAATAAAAGGATTCATTCACACAATGCACAATCAATTTGTTGAACTCTTTGCCAGAGGATGTTATGAAGGCCAAGACTATAATATGGTTTTAAAAAAGAACAAGATAAATTCATGTAAGTTAGGTCCAGCAAGGGCTATTAGCAGGGATAATGTCTTTAACCTATTTGCCAGGAGCTGGAGATGAATAACAAGATGGATCAATGGATGATTACCTATTCTGTTCATTTCCTCTGGGGTACCTGGCATTGGCATTGGCATTGTCAAAAGACAAAATACTGACCTAGATGGACCTTGGATTGGACCCGGTATGGCTGTTCTAAGGCTCTTAATTAAAGAGGGCCACAGATACTCAGAGTATGACTACACCGCAGCTGAGTGTGAGGCCTCCCAGCCTGAGTAGACAGATGTGATTTCAGAGCTTAAGCTAGTGCACTAAAACTAGCTGTGTGGATGTTACCTCTCCGATGGAGACTTGAGCTAGCCATCTGAGGTCAAGCTTCCAGGATCAGGTTGGCTTGAGTTTGTGTGGTTATCTCAAGCCACCCGAGACAGTGTCCCTACATTCATTTTTCATTCACTGGCTTGAGCCCTGCGAGCATGAGTCTGAGTTCCCATGCTGGGAGGCACAGTTCTAGAAAGCAGAATGAGAGAATTACATGCTTCTATTTTACATATTTTTAATCCAAAGGAGGCAGAACAGTAGTTGTTTTATGTGCTATTTGAAGAACTCTGTAAAAATTGAGTTTAGTGTGATCTGGGACTGGGAACACAAAGTGACTTAATCATAATCCTTTGGTTTCTGTATAGTTTGCCTTAGGGCAGAGTTAAGGTTATATGTGTTACCTAACTGTTCATTCTCATACCTTTAGCACGTTGAGATTAAATTTAAAAAAAATCAAAACTCTGAATTTTATGGGTTTATAAAGATTAGGGTTTAGTGCAACATTCCCATATTTACCTTAAATTGTTGGTACATACTCTCAACCATAACTTAATCTTAAAGAAGATTCTTTTCATAATATGATAATGCTTCAGATTTAAAACTAGTATAAGAAGGGAGTGTTTGTTTTAATCTAATTATATATACTTGTGTTTATTTCTTTTTCTAATTTATTAGAACCAACATACATCACAATAGGTCCACCCACGTGTGAGATTTTGGTGAACTGCACATTGACTGAGAGAGACTGTATGTACAGTTTCAGACTGGACCAAAACGGTTGCCGCACTTGTCAGTGCAAAACTAGTGAGTACAGAAATCATGGTTCATACCTTTTTATTACGATGTGTTTTACCATGGTATAATTCTTTGTTTATTTTAATGTTGAATAAAATTTAGGAAGTTTGAAATGGAAATATCAGTACACAGGTAAATTACAATTCACTGGTTTTGGATTGATTGTTCACTTTGATAGTTTGTTTGTAAAAACATAATGGAAGTATTTGGAGAAAAAAACATAAAGTGTTACTTAACAGCTAAGGAAAAAAGGTAGATGAGGTTTTGTGCTTATCCTTGAAACCATCCCATTGGAAATTCTTAGAGCTTTGACATTTCATTTTTTCTCCACTTAAGTGAATATATTTTTTTAAATATGTTAGCTTTGATAGAAATAAAAGTATTTGTTCTGGTGTGTGATCTTTATCATTTAATGCTCTGTGAAAAAATCATTAACATTGCAGTTTTCATATTTTTTTAGGTTTAGTATTTGGATACCTTACACTTCGTATTTATATCTCAAATTCTCATCTGGCATATGACTTTTACAAGGAAGATATAACTGTGTGTCTTGGGAGCACTTCCCATATATCAGTCATGTTTGTATCCTCATAGGTAAACAGCAACACTTGATTCTCAATAACATTTCCTTGAGACTTCATAGTATAAACCAGTGGTCATCAACCAGTAGATTGGGAACTACTGGTAGATCCTGGAGTTTCTGACAGGTGATCCTGACTGGTTTGGCCACGTGGCTATCAAGTGCCAGCACTTCAGCTGCCCCTCCTCCCACTGCTGCACATCTCTGGCCCTTTTCCTTGGAGCTGTTCCCCCAGGAGCCTCCTGTTTGCTGTACATGGCAGGGCAGGGATAGGATGGGTGCTGATGTCAAGGTGCTCCCTTCTCCTACCCTGTATCCTATCTCCACAAAGCAGAGAGAGGGCACAACAGGACTAGGGATAGAGCAAATTTGTTAGCTGCTCTTGGGAGTGGTGCAGGGCCAGGTCAGGGGTGAGTCTGCCTTAGTCTCATTGCACCATCAGCCAGGAGCCACCTGAGCTAAGCGGTGCCCAGCTGGAGTCCACATCCTGAAACCCTATCCCAGTCATGAACCCCCTCTTGCACCCCAAGCCCCTGCTCTAGCCCTGAGCCCCCCATGCATCCAAACACCCTCCTAGAGCCTGCACCTAGAACCCCCTCCTTCACCACAGCTGCCTGCCCCAAGCTCAGATCAGAGCCTCTCTCACACACCAAATCCCTTAATCCAAGACAAGAGCCTGCACCCCAATCCGCTGCCCCAGCCTGGTGAAAATGAGTATTGGGAGGGAGGAAAATGGAGTGAGCAGGGGCAGGGCCACAGAGAGAGGTAGGGCAAAGGAGCACAAAGGAGGCAGGGCAAGGATATTTGAGTTTGAGGTAGATATTGGAATGCACTTAAATTCAAAAAGTGATCTTGTGTGAAAAAAGGTTGGAGACCACTGGTATACACCACTGAAAAATAAAATTTGAATCATTTCGTTGGGTATGTACTATCTGCAATCTCCACATACACAGGGAGAGTTTGCAGTATAGCTGTCAGTCTACCTTCAGAGTTCTCCCAAAGAGTCAGGTGTTGGGAGACAGGCTGTCAGAAGATCAGTGTAAGACAGACCAGGGAGTTGGCAGGCTGGCAGTCAGGTAGCACAGGAAAGGCAGTTGTAAGCAGGGAAAGACCCAGTTATAGTGATGATGTGCTGTTCCTCTGCTCAGTTTAAAGAGCTCACTTGTCTGTTGACTAGAGTCCTCTGCCAAATCTGAGCTTTGAGTTCTGGTGACTTAACAGGTGGCCGGTCAGAATGTACTGGTTTTAAAGAGCTCTGTGGACTATGATTTGAGACCTGGCCCCTGCGAATTCCAAATATCTGAACAGCAGGATTTGAATCCTGAATCTTTAGCACTGCAGCTGAGACAACTTCCCCTGGAGCAAAAGGACTAATTTCATTAGATGGCAGCAGGAGAGAGTAGTGTTCATCTGTAGACACAGAGTCACTGGGTTACATATGCAGGAGTAGCCCTATTTAACAGGTGTCTTAGGTAAGGATAAATGTTTGCTTTTGTTGTTAAGTAGCAGAGATTTCAATTTACCATATGATATTAGGTTCTGTTTCTGGCTTGTCTAATTTGTGATACCTTGTGATAAAGAGTTGTGAAAAGCCAATTATCATCACCAATACATTGAAGTGAGTCTAGAAATCAGAGTTTTCTGGTTCTTAGCGCAGTGCATGTTCTCATAATCCTAAGGGTATTTTACGGATACAGTCACAGGAAAAACAGGCTCTACTGCAACAGTTCTCTTTTCCAGAAGTTCATCTCAGTGTAGACTCCTGAGAATGAGGCATTGGTATGATGCATGATCAGTACCAATGGAATCTTAAGAATTTTGTATATCAAACTAAAAGCAAACTATGTTATTTGAAACAGATAGGAAATGGTGATTTTTTTTTCGAGTGTTTATACTAAATCTGAATAGATTTTCATGTGGTTAGCAGAAGGCACCTCCTTGACTCTGACTCTCTATCTGCCAAATGTCAGAGTCCTACCACATTAGAGTATTTTTTAAAAAGGCAGAAAATTGTAATGACTTCTGACTGCTCCTCCCATAATTAAGGGTGGCACATAAATAATACAGAAACTATTCTTCTAGCATGATATCTAATGCAGCATGGAAGGGATGAAGTGTTTTCAGAAGGGACTTGTGGATTTGTGAGATAAGCGGGAGGAGAGAGGAATCAAAGACAGCCCTCAAGTGTTTCAGCATGAGGGACAGATAAGATGGTTGTATTAATGACTGAAACATGGGGTGACATGGAACTAATAGGGAAGAATGAGAGTTTGGTTTTGGCAAGGTGAGGCTTAAATGAATTAGAAGACATCCAGAAGCAGATGTCAGAGAAGGAGACTGAGTTGCAGGATTGCATGAAGGCAAGTCAGGAGAAGAGTTACATGTATTGTTCATCAATATAAACATTATAATTGAAACTGAAAATATAAAGAAAAAGGATGTCGAATGAGAAGAAGAGGGAGCCAAGAGAAAAGGCATTCATGGTCTCCTACAGTGAGAGAGTATACCCATAAATAATTTATCTTATTGTGTTAATGCCTTAAAAATGGAAAATTTTATCATTTCACCCCCTTAGTTGTTACTTAACCTAAGTATATATATTTGGTTTTTTAAAAAAAACTATTCTTGCAATTAATTTTTTGTTCACTGTAAATCATCCATGATATTCAAGATCATCAATTCTCAAACTGTGGATCATGACCTCTCAGAGGGTCTCAGGTTATTATGTGGGAGATAATGATCTGTCAGCTTCAGGGTGGATTTGATTTAAATCCAATTGATTTAAATTATTATTTAAATCACTAATCAGGAAGACTTGATTTAATCCTGGTTTTCTACATAAAAGTGCACTCTTATTGGTTGTAATAATCTTAATACATATTCTTCACAACACAGAGATACAGGTTTCATTTTTAGAAAGTACATTATATACATTTTTAAACAATAGTTTATTTTGAAAACTTATCAAATTAGTTTTACAGCTGTATCAGAAAATGAAAGATTCATTATTTCATTTACTGAAGGTAATTGAAGCACATATTTACAAAATTATTGGGAGGTGAACTATCTCCAGTTCAATCGTTTAATCATTAATATTTGGAGGATTTTCTTGCCATGCTTTATTAGGAGGAATACATCACCTGCCAGTTAAATTGTTGTTTTAGTTAAATAAAACAAATTTATGTACTCTGCATTTTTTTCTTCAACAGAAAACATATAATATTTTAACAAAACAAGTTATATAATTTTTTTTTAATTTAATTAAACATTCAATAGCAATAAAACAGCTCTTTCCCTGCATTTTGTTCTAGGCTACAGAAATAGGCTTCAGAGTACTCAGCATGTGTTCAGCATTTCTCTTAAGCCCAATGTTGGGAACTTTGGCTGTGACAGTGCAATCTATTTTTTCACAATTTTGGTCACAAACTGTCATCAAATTAGACTAGTTATTGATATAGTGTTGGGAACAGTCCACTACTGAGTTCCATCTCACATCTCATGGGAGAATTCGCTTGGTTCCTTTCTCTTTTTCAAAGCAGCTGCTGCAAAGTGGTTGTTACAGAAGTATTTTTCAATTTCAGCAACATTAGCCTTTATTTTTAAAAATATATAAAATATTTGTTAGACTCTAAGGTGTTGTTTTTAAAGTTACAGACTAATATGGCAACCCCTCTGAGACTCTTTGGCTACGAGGTGCATCAAATGAGCAGTGCAACTGTATGTTGTTAGCTTGGGACTCTCTTCACTCTGTTCTACATATCTTCTCATCTTGGATACATTTGCAGCATATTCTGTTACCAAACTGCATACCACACATTTTTTTCCATTTATTATAGCTTTTACTGCTACTTCTTTAATGATTTTGCAGTATGTGCATTTCCTAATGCATCAGTTATTTCTGTAAGAAAGATGTTTCCTTTTTCTGTTGTCACACAAGCACATATAACAGGATCAAGAGTCAGGTTAACAATTTTCCCCTTTAGACTTTTTGCATACTGTTCAATTTCTGTGACATTGTAAAAGGAAGATATGCCTATTTTAGCTACTTTTTTATCACAACTGCATCAAAAATGTCATTGACTAACAATTGTATTGAATGTCTGGCAATTAATTATGAAAGATCATGAAAAAATGGGGCAATATCAGAACGATTAAAAAAAAATAGATAAATTTTTAGACCTGGAAAACAGTGCTCCTGACAGTAAATATATGGTAAATCTCTAAATTCAATCCCAAGTAAAATAAAATACAAATATGATCTATAAACATAAGCCTAGAGGATAATGAAAACATACACATTCAATAGGATGGGTTTGTATTATGTTGAGCAAATCATACCAAATAACCTTAATCTCTTCTTACTATAATTACAAAAATATTGTCTGGGCAGAAGGAAGAACAATAGTGGTAACAGTATATTGATTTTAGTAAAGAATATGTGTCTCATGAAATCAAACTAGAAAAATTAATTCAAGCTGGCTTGGATCCGTGAGCATTGTCAAATGAAACAGAAACTGTCTGTAGGAATACAAAAGCCATATTACTTCTGAGTAAATATTTATTTGAGTTATTGCTTGTGTAAGTCCACATTCCTGGAGCCATATGTGAGATGCACATCCCAAAACTGTGTAAAGCAGTTACTTATTAGGGCCATTTGCACATAGTACACTCATGAAACACTTTCTTTAAGCAGGGTTTTAAAGAGTCTCAACACTGCAATCCTCTGTTTTTATCCCTCTACTATAAATCAATAGAGAGTTCTAAAGGAAGGAGGAAGGGTGAATGTGGATCTGTGGAGGCAATATATTCAGTAAATTCCAGTTACTGTTAAGGAATCTAGTTTTCTCCTTCATAAATTTGCCTCCCCAGTTCTCCAACTCTGAAGATGAACCAGCAGTAGCAATCCACACCAAGAGACTGTCTGACGATTGCTTAATTTAAAAGATACTGTAAAACTGCTCTCCTGAAATACAACTTACCCTCAGCATCAAGGGAATAATGAGGGGTAAATATATGTAGCTAGTTCCATGTATCCACACTACAAATCTCAAAAATGGACACTTTGCAGAGGCATGCTTTAAATACTGCCATAGCTCTTGCTTAATTAACGTCAGGACCACCTGGTACCTGAAACTGTGTGTCTGCAAATTAGAAGATAAAATATAAAACAAACATAACCTTCACAGACTTCTTCAGGTCCTGGATTTCTCTTCAAAATCCATAAGTAGCATGGGAAATTTATGAAAAGAATGGCTGTGTCTAGGTAATGGATGAGAGCCCACTTCACATGAAACTTATGGAATAAATGTCTGCTTATGAATAACAGGATCAGGGAAAGCAAAATGGAAAGAAATGTGAAAAAAATCTGAGACCATTTCAGAATTTTAGGTTTGTCCATGTGAAAAATAGTAAATGGAAGATAAGCTTTTATATATAAATGTAAGAGCTTAGATTTTGTTTTATACACATACCAGAGGAGATGCAATTGCTTTTCAATTGCTAAGACTACATAATATATGGATAGAAGTTTTCATGGAAGATCCTTTATGGACTAAATTATGGAATTCTTTATGGACTGAATTGAATCTCCTTTTAGGTGATTTTAGTGATTCTGAGAAGCACTAAACAGCCTCCCAAATATTGTTGAAGTCAGAGGGAGCTGGTCATGCTCACCACACTTTGGGTCATCATTGGCCATTTGTTTGAAGTTCTGTCTGGCAAGCCATGATCCATTGAGGTGTCATGCCTTGGGAGAAAAAAAGATCCCATGATGATAATTATTGCAGCTAAAATAGCATGTCATTGTTATAGCTGCATTGCCATTCCCTTTCAGGTCTCTGAGTGCCTTCCTGTGGATGTTACACCTTAAGCCTTTATCCATTGGCAGAATTCCACAGTTCTTCCTGTCTTAAAACCAAGCCTGTGGTACAGTACCCTGTGTATCAACCATTCTTGCCTGCATGTCCCAACTCAATTTGGGCACCTTCAATTTTTCCCTTTAGGAGTCTGGGGAGTGGCATACTGATCAGACATCCTTCTTAAAAGAAAAATATTGTTTGTTTTTAGCAGTAGGAACAAGATGGTTTTTAAAAGTAAACAGTCTACATTGATAGCAAATTAGGCTGTCCAAACATTAACCTGCACCTTGGTCTAGTCCCCTTTGAATGACTACAGCCCTCTCCCGAGAGAGATATTTTTCTTTAAATCCCTGCTACCGTTCTTTTGTTTTGTGTTTCTGGGCCTTTTCCTGGCCTATTTAAAATCAGTTGTTCTTCATGCACTGCTGCCTGTGTTTATTCCACTCTAGGTACTCATGTACTCCATATGCCTAAGACTATTTTTGCTAGTAGTGTCTGTTGGTTTGCACTCTTTCCCTTCTTGTGCTTTGATCTGTGAATATGAGGGGCAGTGCAGATTGACCACCTCTCCAGTCTTCCTTACTGCTGCATGGTAAGATACCAGTGTCCACAGAGTTGATCTTCTACATTAAACAGGCAAAAATTACAAATTGTATGAAGCTTATATGAAAAGTCTTAATTTAATTGTTTTATTAGATGCACAGATTTCACATACACAACACTTCCCTCTGCTGGTCTCCAATTATGCCCAGGACTCCGGGTATTAAGAACTGCATTTCCTTCTCTGTTCCTTCCCAATCAGCAACAACCATCACAGGTGCCTCTGTTGCCTCAGAGAAGCTCCTATCTCTGCTCAGTATAATATCTGTCACTCCTTTCTACCACGAACCCATCAGGTATAGGAGGTTCAGAATGAAAACATCTCATGGAACAGGCTCTGAGCTCCCAGTTGTATCTGGAGTGAGCAGACCTCCCTATATATCAAGCTGAATTCTTGAGCATGCTACCCAGCACTGCTACTTTGGATGGAGGGACAGGCAAACGAAGAAGCAAGAATTCCTCATCACAGGCTCACCATGAGCATGAGAAACCCTCTCTAGAGTCTACAGAAAAATATCCCTCTGGATCCACTTCTAAGAGGAGGTTGGTTTATCTCATTTATTGAGATAGGTGACTCCTCATGCCTGGTACGAGGAAGCTCAAATACCCATCAAGGTTGTGGCTAAGAGAGTCTTCTCTTCAGCACTGTCTATACCAAGTAAAGAGAGACATGAGCATAGATATCCGTGGCCAATTTTGCAGATTGGATGCGGATATACATTTTGTATCCGGAGCCCTGCAAATCTGCAGTTATCAGCAGATCATTTTGCAGATCAGATGCAGATACAAATTTTTTTCAGTGCAAGGCTCTAAGCATAGATTGATATGACCATCGAGTAACAGTAAAAAAAGACAGCCATCTCATACATCATCAGGACTGACATACACCTACGGGCTGATACTGAAAGTTCAAAGGGAGAAGACACTTTGTGGTGATGATTACACAGCTTTGGAGAACATTACCATGCTTTCAGATCAGAATCTTCCATCCTATCAGAATGGATTCTTAAAAGGAAGAACATGACACCATCAGTCTATGAGCAATTGAAAGATTCTGGTCCTATTCCCTCTTGTGGTCGGGATATTTCCTCAATAATTCTGACAGCACTGTCACTGGAGGAGGGAGCCCACATTTTCTTCATTGGGCAATTTTCGTATGGGAAAGACAGTGTCCTAGGCTGGCTGCTGTTGCACTTCATATGTAACGCTGTAGTGACATGCTCACTCTCAGTTAAGGCCATCTGTTCTTTTATAGCAAAGGTTACCAAGCAGAAGCTGTTCCCCACCTTCTGGCAGCTTTCTTGTATCCTCCAGCTCTGCTCCCCTCTTGGCACTTCAGCCAGGAATTTGTTTCCTTGAGCTTCTGTCCCTATTGGCTCCAGGGACTCACTGCAGAACTTAGCTCCTTTTCAGTGTAGCCTTCCTTCTTAAACTGTTTGTTGGCCTTCCTAGGGCTCAACCTGCTTCAGCCCTTCTTCCCCCTAGTTGCATAATAGCAGCCCCTTAAAGAGCCCCCTCTTTAATTAGCTGGATTGAGCCCAGCTGCTCTTATCCAGGGGTACTGGGCTCAGTCTGATCAGACATAAGCCACACTCATCACCTTCTCCAAGAGACATCAATTATGAGGGATCTCAGGAGATTCTAGGGCCTCTGATACAATTGTGAAAGATGGGGTGGGTTTACCTTGGAGTCAACTTCAACCCTTGCTGGATCCTTTTCTACACTATCCATTTTGGATGCACTATAAAGTTCCTCTTCATTCACCCACCAAAATCCCCTTCCCCATCCCTTTTCAGACACTAATTTCATGAGATGATACTCTTATAGGAGATAGACTTGCTACTTGTAAGGTGAGCCATAGATATCATTTCAACATTGGTGAAAGGGATTTCATTCCAAATATTTCATAATCCCCAAGAAGAAAGAAGGATGGAGACCCATATTAGACCTCCAGCACCCTCCATGCCTTTACCTAGTGTGAACTCCTGCATAAATAATATAGACAATAAGACTTCTGTGATTTAATTCATGTTCCATTCCCAGTATCTATGGGTGAACTAGCATATATATTTAGGGGAAAACATCTGTCACAGCTATCATCAAGCTCCCCCTGCTGGACACTCACCAGACTGCTTGGTTTGAGTTCCACATGTTAGTTCAATGTGCTTTTAAGCTCTCCTGGGTCTGGGTCTCTAGGCACACAGTCATAGCACAGTGATAGAAATGTAGCCGTGTTAGTCTGGGGTAACTGAAGCAGATGCGGTTGTATCGAAGGGCTTGGCTATAGATGATGGATCGTGTAGTGTATTCTGGATGGGAGCTGGAAGCATGTAGGTAACTGTATGAGTCGGTGGATTTTCTGTAGAGAGTGGTGTCTAATTTTCCATTGTTGATTTGTACTGTGGTGTCCAGGAAGTGGATCTCTCGTGTAGAATGGTCCAGGCTGAGGTTGATGGTGGGGTGTAGGTTGTTGAAATCTCTGTGGAATATCTCCAGTGTTTCCTCAACTCCCGTCCCCTTTCACCCCTTCTCTACCTATGGTACATCGATGACATCTTTATGATCTGGACGCATGGCCAAGAAACACTGGAGATATTCCACAGAGATTTCAACAACTTACACCCCACCATCAACCTCAGCCTGGACCATTTTAACCAGAAAGGACACTCTCTCAATGACTTAACCACCTGCATTCTGCTACAAAGACCTTTTACATCTGCACTTGAAAGGGAATCCTCTGAACTGTCATTCATGTTAAAATTCGACACTCTCCGAGAAGGAATGAACAAACACTCAAACTATCTTACCCATTACCAAGATAGCTTCAACAATTATCACCTCTAATACCATTAGCTCACAGACATCCCACTCTCCCCACCTCTAATATCATCAATTCACAGACACTTACCTTCCTTCCTTCCCCCCCGCCCCGCATCCCCCTCCTGTTCTGAAATGTGATTTGTCCTTTTCATATGTGTTCATTTTTTTTAATTGTATCCTTTGGTATATATGGTTGTGACTATTTTCTTCCACTATTTGATCTGAGGAAGTGGGTCTGGCCCACGAAAGCTCATCATCTAATAAACCATCTTGTTAGTCTTTAAAGTGCTACATTGTCCTGCATTTTACTCATAGCACAGATTCTTTTTGTAGCACTACCTTCTGAGTCAGCTGTGGCCCCACTGCTCTTGTGACTAGAGTCCTCTTTCTTAACCCTACAGTTGCTTAAGCATACCCTTTCAGATTTCCAACTTTATGGGAACTCTTGTTTACAATTAATTTCTTCAGGGACATGTGATAATTTAAGTAAACAAATGCAGGTTTTTCAAAGGTTTCTAGATCAATTGCTCTTTAAAAAGCACAAGAGATACACAGATCTAAGTTTAAAAATATATATCTGCCCTTTCCTGTTTGTTTCCTCATTAATCTGATTATTAATTACATTTTTTGTGATTTAATTAGTTTTCTTGGGCATTCAGATCCCCCTCCAGAACATGGAGTCTTTCTCACTCTGACCACTGCAGGCAGATTCCTTCAGTCTCTGTTGGTCCCACTGTCAAAAAGGTCCCCTCTACAATGACAGTGTGCCCCTTTGTGTTCTTTCCTCCTCCATAGCATCTTTTGTTTTGGTGAGTCCCATTGTTGTTTCCTTCTGCTATTTTTGGAGAACTTCTGTTCAGTCAAACTATAGCCCATGCAGAGAAGCTGGAGAAAATTGGTTCTCTTATGGCTTCTGCCAAACCAAAGGCAGTTTCGAGAGGGCAGGGCGGGCAGCAGCCATATATACTGGGACATAGCTTACTTTTCTTCCTGTTCCCCTAATAAGAGAGTGAAGGGACAATACATGGCTTTTGTGCATGCCTCTCACTCCTGTCTGGTGAAGGGAGGGGACAGAGGAGTAATTCATTGAACCCAGGTACTTTCCCCTCACTCCCTTATTGTCAGGGGAACATGAAGGAAAAGCAAACCGTGTTCCAGTATGCATAGCTGCTATCTTCCCCACCCATCCACCCTGCGCTCTCCTGAAATGGCAACCTTGCACCAATCCTTTGTCTTAAGGATTTCCCATTGAATGAGAGCCATTTAGGTTAACAATTTCTGTTGTTTGTCCCATTCATTCTTCCATAAATGGTACATGGTACAGCATGGTGTCCTTCTCATCCCATGGCTGGTTTACTCCCTAATTAAGGGTTGCAGACATATAAAGAATATATAATCTCAATAGCAGAATTAATAAAATGTACATATATAGCAGAAGTGTAGCCGTGTTGGTTCAGGGATATTAGAGATGCAAGGTATGAGAGATGCATACATCTGAAGTTGGTTTACTAAAAGATATTACCTCAACTATCTTGTTTCTCTTAGTTGTACATAGATTCTTCAAGTCATAACAAATTCCAGTCCTTTAAAGATTTCCAGTGATGGATAATTCATCACAACCTTTGGTAATTTTGTTCCAACTGTTAATTATCCTCCCTGTTGAAAATTTTCTCCCCATTTCTAGTCTAAATGTGTCTAGCTTCAGCTTCCAGCCACTGGATCTTGTTGTATCTTTGCCCTCTCATCAGATGTTCTCATATAAGTACTTATGGGCAGTGAAAAAGTCATACATAGATAGTCTAAACAGACCGAACTCCTGGTGTCTATAAGACATGCTTTTCAATCTTTTATTCGTTTCCATGGCTTTTCTGTGAATCCCAATTTATCAGAACCCTTCTTGTATTGTGGACACTATACCTGGATGCAATATTCCAATAGCAGTTATACAAGTGCTAATTACAGAGATAATATAACCTTCCTACTCCTCTTCAATATTCCCATTTTACACAACAAGGTTCAAATTACCCCAACTTTGGAGTCTCATGTTCAGCTAATGATCCGTCATGACCCTGGGATATTTTTCAGAATTACTGTTTCTCAAGATAGAAATCTCCTTCCTTTCTTCTTTGAAGTACAGGCAGTCCCCGGGTTACATGGATCCGACTTACATAGGATCCCTACTTACAAACGGGGTGAGGCAACCCCGCACTAGCTGCTTCCCCCCAGCAGACCAGGGAGACGCGAAGCTAGTGCCTCCCCCAGCAGACCAGGGAGACGTGGAGCGGCTTTTCTCAGCAGACACCTCAGCTTGAGAATAAAGGACTGAGGGAAGTGAGGTTTGGGAGAATAAAACTGAGCTCTGGAGAAATGTTTGGCTGGAGTTTCCCCTACAATATGTACCAGTTCCGACTTACATACAAATTCAACTTAAGAACAAACCTACAGTCCCTATCTTGTACGTAACCTGGGGACTGCCTGTATGTCCTTATGTTGGCTGTAATGAAACACATTTGTTTTCTTGCACCCACCTTACCAAGTAATCCAAATTTGTTCCATATCAGTAACCTGTCCTCTTCAATACTAATCATTCATTGAGTCTTTGTATCATCTGCAGACTTTATCAGTAAATTGGGTAGGACCAAGGACTGAACTCAGTAGGACCCTCTAGAAACACAGTTGCTCAGTGATGATGCCCAATTTACACTTAGATTTTGAGACCTATCTGTTAACCGATTTAACCCATTTAATGCATACTATGAAGATTTTGTATCTTTTTAGGGTCTTAGTCAAAATGTTATGTGGTACCAAGTCAAATGCTTACAGAAGTCTATATTTACATTAACACTCTTACCTTTATCAACCAAACTTGTAATCTTGTCCAAAAAAGATAAGTTAGTTTGACAAGATTTATTTTCCATAAACCCATGATGATTGCCAGTAGTTATATTACCCTCCTTTAATTATTTTATTGATAAAATTACTGATTAGCCATTCCTTTATTTTTCCTGGGATCTATGTCAGGCTAACAAACTTATTATTTGAATCATTCAGTCTGCCCTTTTAAATACACAGTATTAGGCCTCTTCAAGTCATCTGGAACTTCCCAGTGTTTCAAGATTTGCTGCAAATCAACATTAATCTTTTAATATGACCTTGCCTGGTCAATATTTAGGCACATTTACCATTGATCTTCTTACTCAGGTTTAAAAAGGCTAACATTGGTTCTGTAACTATTATTTAACTTGATTTCACTCGTTAGGATCTAGAAGCTGCCTGTTCAGCATTGGCTTGTTCTAAAGGCAGCTGTAAGACTAAGTATAAACTTGTCCTTGAAGTGTGTTTTATCCAAGGCTCCCTATAAGGATAAAAAAAAAAAACACTTCTGGTTTTATCATTTCTTGTACTGTTTTGTTTTAGTCAGCTGCATTTCTGCTGCTGCTAACATTTGTCACAATTACATCAGCTTTGGTTTAGCAAAAGAACTTCAGTTACATTGATGCATTTTTCTTAATTCTCCAAAATCCTCTGATACGTTCTTTGTACGATTTAGCCACATCACCACATTGCTAATGTAGACTCTGACTCTATGCTTTTCCATCATCCTTTGTGGAACATTTCTAGACCAGAATTTTTTCCCATATGTCAAGCCAAAGTATGTGTTACTTGTGGAAATGGGCCCAAGTAGTGAAATTTGGATCTTAAACCATATTCAGTTCCACACTTTTCAAAGTTAAGGCATATTCACATTCATTGTTCTAGTATGCCCGTTACAGCAACAATATTAAAAGTTTTGAACTGGATCCACATTTCCCCAAAGCTAATGACGTATCAAGCTCAGTGCTTTGGTTCCGGCCAGTCTGAAGTTGAATGTACACTTTTTTATTTGTATTACTTATTTGCATGTGTCTAAAGTCATGTGATTTCAGTTTTGTAAAATAATGTGCAGATGATATCTCTGTATTTTTCTCAGTGATGCTTGTACATTATATTCTCACTGATTTCTTTGGTGTCCACACACATTCTTTGTGTCCTGATACCTCTATTATACATGCTATTCATTTCACTCAGTCTGTGGGGCTATATTTACTACATTAGTTCATCACAATAATTCTTTCACATTTCCTTTAACTCTTGTCTCAAGGGCACCTGCACTCTACTTGGAGCATGCCTTACACACTGAATCATGTCTTTCAGTGGAATGGTATATGCACTACATGAATATGGCAGGAAATTGCTCTTCCCATGCTGCAATTTTTGATGCTTATCTAGTCTATTTTGATTTTGGATCACATTGATATTTCACTATTTTACAAATAAATCTAAGCAGACCCTGCTTTTCACTAGTCTGCACTTCCAGAAAACATTATTTATTGCAGCCCCATTAATATCGGTGGATTATATGGTTGTAGTGAGCTGAATTTATCCCATTTTCTGTCCTGTTACTATTTCAGTCATTGTCCTTGATTTTGCAAGATTTTGCTCAAATGTTACAATATACTTTTCACTTGCTCTTTATTTTCACAGTTTATGTTGCCTTCAAAGATTAGCTTTGCTTTCCAGAATGCCAAATTCTGTAATATTCATTTA
The DNA here is from genome assembly GCF_052426305.1 of Pelodiscus sinensis. Taxonomy (NCBI): domain Eukaryota; kingdom Metazoa; phylum Chordata; order Testudines; family Trionychidae; genus Pelodiscus; species Pelodiscus sinensis. The sequence goes on from NC_143054.1 coordinate 138,906,059, forward strand.
TAATGTGTTCACTCTCACTGCTTACTGTGAGTATGGATTAGATAGGCAGTCCCTAAGTAAGCATTTTCATACCTTGATAATGCTATAGTCTACGTACTCTCTTATCAAAGAGGATTCTGTGACCAGATACGTGGGAATAATGCTTTTAATCTCGACCGTATAATAGACTTGTCAGTGATTTCAGCGGGCTTCTGTACTCAACCATGGAACACTTGGCCCTCATATACTGTATAACCTATACCTTTTCATTTTTGATGCACAAACTATCCACATTTTTCACTAACAGTTTAAATACACTGTACTTTCTTGCTTGAACCATTGCCATCATTAATAAGGGCAACTTCTGGTCATCTACTTTTTTTTTGCTCATTGACTTTTGAGTAAAAACTCTATTTGCCATTTGCTATTTGTTTTTCTGTTATTTTCAGAGATTGGGGTAGGCGAGTTAATTGCATCTACTGAGTTCTAGTTTTTGATCTTCTGTTGGTTGACTGGGATTGCTCTCATACAAACACACTCTTCTAACACGTGTAGTCAATGTTATTAGGCATTGAACTAGAAGAAAATGTAGAACATGTATTTTGCTGAGTAAACTACAATTTTTGAGCTAGCACACAAGCCTTAATAGTTCAAAGCCACAGTAAAAGTCAGATCTCTCATAGAAGCTACTTTTGGGTGTACAGGTGCTAGCAGATTCTTTAGAAATGTACTGTCTGAATCATGGGAAGACAGACACCAGTGCACCTGCCTGGAAGTGCTTTCCTTACTGCAATGATATATCTGTGATTAAGTTTGCCATTCAGTCATTGGGGAAATAACCAGCTTACTGGACTACAGATTCATCACCTGAGTCAGAATCAAAGCTAGTAGTCAGCATTACATTTAGTAGTAGACTGTCATCCAAACATAGGAATGCCCACACACTCAAAGTTGATCTATCACTGCAGCAAGGCATTTGTTAAATAATTTTGGTGCTGCAGCTTTGACTGGAATGGAAAATTAGTGATAAACAAAAAGGGTATCTCATTTATAAAAGCAGGAAATTAGTGGCATGAATGCTTGCTAATGAAGAAACTGCTAGAAATGTAACAAAAAAGAAGTTATAACCTGGAATCATTACAAAGGAAATATTTAATTTAAAGAATATTTCTCAGATCCTGTAAATCAGAAATAATACATTGTACTTACAGGTTTTCTCATGCACATTGTGCATCTTAGTGTGTAAGATGGTAAATCAATTCATAAAACTATTATCACAATAATGTATTTAGTCAGAGTTGGGAATATGTTCAATGTGAAAATCATTGGGACCAAATCCATTTCTTTTTGTGCATGAGGTGTTTGTTAAGGGGTATTTTACCAAAGTTTTACAAAGTTAATTCCAGAATCCTATTGTTAGAAAATGTAAATATTTTGAAATTCAGATTTTATTTATTCAAAAACATATTCATCTATTGTGGTGTAAATAAAAGATTACAACCATCTATTTTCCCTTATACAGAAATTATATTTAATACAAAATGATGATTTGCCAAAAAATGACTAATGATGGTGGTCCCAGTTTTTTTAATAGACTTTGATTGATCTATTTCAGTATTTCCAATCAATAATATCCTTCCTGTCAGTATAAAATCCATTTGGGATCCTGAATTATGTAAATATTAGATGGCAGTTTGCTAAGTTAGGGTATGTCTACACTACCCCGCTAGTTCGAACTAGCGGGGTAATGTAGGCATACCGCACTTGCAAATGAAGCCCGGGATTTGAATTTCCCGGGCTTCATTTGCATAGCGAGGAGCCGCCATTTTTAAAACCCCGCTGGTTCGAACCCCGTGCAGCGCGGCTACACGGGGCCCGAACTAGGTAGTTCGAACTAGGCTTCCTAGTTCGAACTACCGTTACTCCTCATTTCACGAGGAGTAACGGTAGTTCGAACTAGGAAGCCTAGTTCGAACTACCTAGTTCGTGCCCCGTGTAGCCGCGCTGCACGGGGTTCGAACCAGCGGGGTTTTAAAAATGGCGGCTCCCCGCTTATGCAAATGAAGCCCGGGAAATTCAAATCCCGGGCTTCATTTGCAAGTGCGGTATGCCTACATTACCCTCCTAGTTCGAACTAGGAGGGTAGTGTAGACATACCCTTACTGTGTTCCTGGTTAATATTGACTGATCCTTTATCTTAAGGAGTGTTGGACCTTCCCAAACTTTTCTGCAGTGGTAACTTTTATATGAGGTCAGGATATGTAGGCCACTGGGCAAATACGGTTTGAATTCAATACATAAAAGCACACACTCATTTAGAGGGAGATAGGATTGGCATGGAAAGCAACTTGAAGAAATGGCAATGGTTGTGACTGCCCTCAGTTAATGAATTCATAAGCAGGTTTTGGTATTTTTGAAGCCCTGATCACTTTTTGATTGCCAGGTCACAGCAATGGCCCATCTCATTACTATTTTTTGTTTTTTTCCACAATATCTAGGAAAAGATAAGATAGCCTTTCTATGATAAAACAGAGTTCCCTGTAGTTAGTCACACTATTGTAATTTTCATTTCTGGTGTTCTCTGCTTGTTAGCATCTTTGAAGACCTTTGGACACTTCAGCTAGTATAGAAGTTTAGCTTCTTGTTCAAGTTTGGAATGAGAGCATTACACCTTTTTTCTGCAGACTGCACTGATTTCTCATCTGCTTTCTGATGACGTGTTCTAATGTATACAGCAATTTGTGGTTCTGATCCAGCTACCTTACAAGCTTCTGCTTTCCATAGGTACTACCATGAGGGCCGAGGTCCAAGGAGGTACTTTGTCTGATCAGCTTAAGATGTGCATTTTTATGAATAATAGCAGAGTATTTACAGGGGAGAATCCTTGTCTATGGTGCTTGCCCCGTCTGGCTGTTTTCCAGAGCTCCTCTTCACTTATCTGCAGAGCACAGCATATAGACCAATTTTCTAGTCAAGTATTGCCCATACAAATACATTGTATATATCAACATAATAAATGTCTTAAAAGGGTTATATAGTATGCAAAGTCATTAAGTAATCAATTAGTAGTAATATCAAATCAGCACTTACCAAATGAAAAGCCTTTCAATAATAAATTACCACTAAAACTATTAACTAAGAAAAACTGCACTGCTTTGATAGGTCTTCCAGTCTATACATCAGGTGCATGTAATGTTTTTAGATTATAACCTTCTTGGTCATCCTTATACATATTACTGTGCTGAGCACATTGATGTTATTATTCAAAACAACATAACAGACTTCTCTAATAGCATGTGCTGAGTTAAGATAAAAAATGCTAATTTAACATTCCAGTCTAAAAGTGATGGAATGAATTTATCAAACCAAAACATAAGAAGGAAATTGCTCATCTCCAGTCTCAAATCATAGCTGATAATGGTGTCTTAGGGTCTGATTCCAAGCTTATTGATGTCAGTGGAGGGTCCAAAAAAGAATTCTTCAGCCCTCGTTCACAGCATTCATGCAAGATCTGCAATATGTTTAAAATAATTAAAAGTAACAATGAAAAATAAAGTAATAAACTGCATCCTTAAAACATAGCTGAGATAATGTTTGAATAAATTCAGAAAGTATACAAACTTTAATACTGTAATTTCTTTTTACTTCTGTTTCTTTAAGTTTCTTTGTTCCTCTCTCACTTTTTTCTTCCTCCTTCCCTCTCCCTCATTATTTTTGGTTATACGTTCCATTTTCTTTCTGATGTGTCAAGTTCAAATTTCTTGTGCTTACTCTAAGCTCATTCCTTCACTCCTTATTCCTGCCACATATGAATCAAATCTTCCAATCCAGAATATTTAGAGTTTGTGGTGGGAGATCAGTATCAATTTAAGGTCCTCTTTTGGCCTCTTTCATACTTGGAGTGTTCGCACCCTGCTTTTGAGCAGTAGCAACATATATGAGATGACTTAGTATCTATATAACCTTAGTTGGACAAAGGGCTTATCAGGGTGTCCTTACAGGAGAACCTAGCAAGAGCTACGTCACAGATATGTATCCTGTTCCATGCATGGAGGTTCAAGATAAACTGGTAGAAATTACATGTTGCTAAAACCCAGGTCATATATTTTACTGGGGCATTTCTGGATGCTCAGAAAGGCAGAGCTTTTCTTCCAGAAGAAAGATAATTCAAAATCCTTACAGCTATAGTAATAATACAGGAGGACTCTTGGCAAAAGGTGATGTTTTTCCTCATGTTGATGGGCCTTCTGGTTTCAGCCATACAATTTAACTTTGTACAACTCTCTGAATATTAGGCTTCTACCACACTGGTTACCAAGATACTGTATTGTATACCAAATACAGACCGCAAGTTTGACGCTGACACTACCCAAAGATATGTTCCTGTCACTCATATGGCAGACTCCATGTTGCAATATCCTGAAAGGGATTACATCCAACCCCTACCTACATCAGCTACAGTTGCCTCCAATGTTTCCAGTTGGGACAAGAGAGCTTATTACAGAAAAGTCACTGACATTCAAGGTAGAAAAAAATGCACATCAACATTCTAATAATTAGAGCAATATATTGGGCTCATAAGCACTTTCTCCCTCGTCTACATAGCAGCCGGGTTCAGGTAACTCCTGACAATACTTCTGCAGTATTTTATATAAAAATGGATGGGGGTTGTGAAGAGAGACGCATCGTAGCCATTTTAAGCTCTATAGTACACCAATTTTTATCCTGTAATTCACCATTTTGCTGACAAGGACAACATGGAGGCAGATCAGCTAAGCAGAGACTTACATGATAAGCACATGTGACCACTCGAGAGTTCAGTAGAAAACATCTTTCTGAGAGTATATCCAAAGACAGACCTATTTTTAAAAAAACAACTCCAGAGATTTTGTTCCAGTGCGAAAACAGACAATCTATCTCAGAAGCACTTCTTCCGGGCTGGTGGTAGAATTCCCCCCATGCGTCTAATGCAGAAAGTTCTCAGAGAAGACAAAGCCTGGGTTCTTCTGTTGGTCCTGAGCTAGGCAAGACAACAATGATTTCGTTGTTGTTTTTTTCCAACTGTCATAAGGGATTCTGTCTTTCAGACTTGTTATCCAGACCCAGATTATTTCCACTTAATGCCATGTGCTACAGGATTTTGACAAATCTGGAACTTCCCTATTCAGAACCAGAACAGGAGATACTGTTTCCTGGAGGATGTGTGTCAACTCACCTGTTTTTCATAAATGGAAAAGGTCCTTTTTTTGGACAACCAGCAATAACATAAAACCGTTTTTAGCTTCTGTTCAATCCATACTGGAGCACTTTGAAATGCTTGGCGCTCTCCATGTTGTTGGTAAAAATATATCTCTCGGCTATTTCTGCTCATCACAACTTCATTGAGCAAAAGACGATATTTATCTATGATACAATAAAAAGATTCTTGAGGGGAGTTAATGAATGTCTACCCTGTGGTTAGAGAACCTTCTACCTGGGTGAGATCTCAGTTTAGTACTCGGCTAATGAATCCTCCCTTAAAACCCATGGGAGAATATTCCCTATTTCATCTCTCAATTGAGACTTTTTTTTAACCTATTATCTTCTCTAGAAGGCTGAGCAAGCCAGAGGCTGTCATGGCTGCACTCTGCCTCTTTCCCCAGAGTTATTCACAAAGATAGTGATCTTGTATTCACATCTGAAATTTCTCTCCAAAGTGAAACCAAATTCAATCTTAACTAATCCATAAACTTACCAGTATCTTTCCCTCAGTCTCTCTCTCACTCAGGGTATGTCTACACTACAAAGTGTTTTTTCGGAAAAACGGCCATTTTTCTGAAAAAACTTCAATTACGTCCACAGTGCAATCACGTTCTTTCCAAAGAAAATCGAAAGAACAGAGGGGTTTTTCCGACATTGGTAAACCTCTTTCTGCGAGCTCTTTTGGAAAAAGGCGTGTATGGATGAGGAAGAGGGAGTTCTTTTGCAAGAAGAGGAAAGAGGAAAAAGCACAGGTGCCCTAGTGGCCATTTCGCCCATAGTAATCACAGCTTACGTGCGAGTTAGTGTCCACACTGAATGGATGCTATCTCTTGAAAAAGCAGATCACTTTTTCGATGCGCTTTTGCTGTGTAGCCTCTCTCTTTTGGAAGATCTCTTCCAGAAAAGCCCAAAAGAAACCTGCAGTCTAGATATAGCCTATGGGGAAGTTAAGCAACACTACGTGGATCCTAAGAGAACATTAATCTTCTATTTGAATATGGAAAAGGAATACAGAAAATCACTGGTTATCTCTTATGGGAAAACAAAGCTCAGAAAATCACTTGCCAGCACCTAAATGTCTGACTCTCAGTTGAGGTGTGTTTATGAACTTGAAAGGCTTAGAACACACTCAAAGTGAAGACCACTTGCATGCCCTGCCTTATGGCTTGTCCACACGAGTTACTGCATGACAAACCTGAATCAGACACTCAAGTGCCTCATCTTGCCACACAATAACTTGCTATGTGAAAGCTGCTAAATTGCAGTGAAAATGTTCAGATCCTGGAGGTTGTACTCCACACCTTTCACTATTCTATATCAGTGTCCAGATGATGAGTTACTGTGCAAGCTAAGGTGCTGTAGATTCAACCCCGGCTTGCCACTCAGCGATTCCCCATGTAAACAAGCCCTCATTTGCATTCCCATGTTCACAATCTGTAGAGCTGCCATTGAGAGCTTGATTCTTTCACAAAACATTGTTCTTTAAGGCTGTGTCCAGACTCAGGGGTTTTTTCGAAAAAAGTAGCCTTTTTTCGAAAAAACTTCACCTGCGTCCAGACTCAAGCCGCGTTCTTTCGAAATTAAATCGAAAGAACGCGGCTTTTCTTTCGACGGCGGTAAACCTCATTTCACGAGGAAGAACGCCTTCTTTCGAAAGTGCTTCTTTCGAAAGAAGGCATTCTTGAATGTAAATAGGGCTTCTTCGAAAGAGAGCATCCAGACTCACTGGGTGCTTTCTTTCGAAAAAGCGGCTTGCTCTTTTGAAAGTTCCGCGTGCAGTCTAGACGCTGTCTTTCAAAAGAGGCTCTTTCGAAAGTATCTTTCGAAAGAGCCTCTTTCGAAAGAGGCTTGCAGTCTAGACATAGCCTAAATCTGGATCTATATCAGTAGCATGACAGTATCTGTTTTACTAGTTTTCTTTGTCCCACCATCCCGAGGGAGGAGTGCTGCTTGCCCAGCTCCCAAGTGGGAATATGCAGAGGAATCACAAAGAAATAAATTAAGGTTTTGCTCAGCTAACCGGCGTTCTTCATGTTTACTTCGGCACATTTACATTCCCCTTCCTCCTTTCCCTCTTTCCTGACATCCCAATCTGTTTCACCTTTGAACACATGGTGGAAGGAATGAATCTGATTGGCAAGCCATACTCCCTTTTTATAACCCCATCCTCTGGATGAGGAGTAGGTGACACAAGAGTTCTGCAGCAGGCACTGCTATTACAAAGTTCTGCTGCTTCAAGCTGTACATGTATTCCAAGAGTGTGAATGTGTAGAGGTCATCTCAAAGAACTCCAGAGCAGGTAAGAAGCCTTCATTTCTGCCCTTTATGCATATGTCTACATTGACTTGCCATCTAGTCCATTCTTCTTTCTGATTATCTTCCTCTCTTTCTTTTGTCCTCTTTTTTTAATATATGCTTTCTCTTTGGCTAGTCATTTCCCAAGTTTCTTCCTTTGTTTTACCCTTTCTAAAGTAATGAATATTATGCATTCCTGTTTTCTCTCACCTCCACAACTAATATATAAAATGTACATTTCATCATTAAGACAAACTTTTAAGTGTTAGCATATTCTTTACTAATGTCTAATCGCCATACCATGGAAACATGCCTAAAAATGTATAACAGCACAGAAACAAAAGCTAAGAATACGCGGATTCATGCACGTGATGGCTTGGCAACATCTAAAAGTGTTTTAAACTGTTTTTCCCAATTAAGAAATGCAAACTTGTTGTTCTCAAAGTAATAAAGGTTTGCTGAAAGCGAACATAAGTCATTCCCTCTTCCTGACTCCACTATATTCACTAGATGTAATCAGACTCCTCCAATCCACTATTTTCTTTTATTGCTGCCACAAGGCTATTTAACCATGCTATTGGACTCCCATTTTCATGCTCTTTGACTTAATCCAGCATGTGTATATAAGATTGTCATCTCTTTGGCACTGTAGTAATGTGCTTTTAGTGGGGAAGTCTTAATCTTCAAACAAGTGACAGTGAACAGTGTAGCTAACAGGATTAATCCTGTTGAAAATAAAATGCATTATAGTGTACATGAACCTATGAAACAAAAATAAAATATGGATTGTATGTAGTATTATAAAGGTTTTTTATGTGAATGTGTTGGTGCATGACTTGTGAATGTTGGTCTTGCCAGGAAAAGATAAACATTGCAACTAACTTCTTAGCTATAAGGTGCCTACTCACAAATTTTTGTTTGGAACTAATCATTATTTTAAAACAAACAAACACGCAAACACACAAACACACACACACACAATGGTTTTCTATAATAAAGGTCAAAACCACAGCAATAACACTATTACAAACTGTAGTACTTGGACCCATTACTGTAGAATTGTAGAGAACTATTTGGCCAGTCAGGTGGTAGAAAGGTGAGTAGCCTTTATAGTAAACCATTAAAAGGGTAAAAAAAGGAGAAAAAGGTTTGGTTTGTTTCTGATGTGAACAACATTTTTCATTCTTGCTAAGCTGCATATGTTCTTCACAGGAGAGGAGCTGTGTACTGGCCTCATATCAGGGTGTTCCTTGGACTGTTCCTTCGGTTTCCAGACTGATGTCCACAACTGTGAGATCTGTCAGTGCCGTCCAAGGCCTAAGAAATGCAAACCTATAGTATGTGACAAGTACTGTCCATTTGGATACTTGTACGTATTTTTATTCTGAAAGTGTATTTATCATAATTCATGTGCATATAAAATATGCAAAAGCCATGAATATGTATTTATTTATATTTATTTTCTGAATGGAAAATGGGAGGCAGGTGGAGAGGCAGGAATGTAAATACTTGTTAAGTGTAATGTATTCCTCAAACAGACTTGGACACTAGAAATTGAAGTTGTAAATATGGATTTTGATCTCCATACTAAAAGAAAATTCAAATAATCAAAATAATGACAAAATTATAAAAGCAGAAAAGTATTTTTAAATAATGTTAAACAGTTTTTGAAAGAAAGGTTTTTTTAAAAAAAAAAAAACTGCATGAAATAATTTACCTTTCTCGTTGCTTTTTAATATTTCTGATATCATCTCTGACATCCCCTCCATCTCATTACTTGCTTCTTCTATTTTAGTATTTTGCGTTGAGCTCTTTATTATGACATAACAGTAGCTTACCTGAGCAATCATTTGTTTCAGTTCTTTTCTACCAGTTACTTCCTGTGGAACATTAATGCAGAGGTTCCCAAACTACATTGTACCATGATCTCCTTCTGACAATAAAAGTACAACATGATCCTCAGAGTGGATGGGGACAGGAGCCTGAGTGCACTCACACCCCGCTGCCCCGGACTGTAGGGCTGAAGCAGGAGCCTGCTAATCCCTGCTGCCCCGGATGAGTGGTAGGCAGGGAGAAGCAAAGGCCAGGTCCCACCATTCTGAGAGGGGAGACCAAAGCCCAAGGGCTTCAGACCCAGGCCGGGACCTGTAACCTCAGTCATACCACCCAGGGCTGAAGTCATCGGGCTTGGACTCTAGCCCCATAATGCCAGTCCTAGCGACTCCATTAAAATGGGGTCATGACCCACTGTAGGGACCTAACCCATAGTTGAAGTTTTTCTAAGTTTCACTGACACCTGTAATGTTATGAGACGCTTTCTTAAAAAAAAAAAAGGTAATAGCAAGTAGAATTTTTTTTGGGAAGAAAGGATCCTTCAGCAAATTGGGCAGTTATTTCTCATGGGTAAAGATTTCTTTAGCATTTGTTGATACGGAGATATTCAGTGTCCTCAGAGAAGTTTTAACCAATGTGCTACATTCCCTCCAATAAGACATAACACAATTTTATAGGACCAATATACATTTAACCTTTTGATATGGCTAATGTCATGTGTCCACCTCCTTTGCCTAAAATTTGTAGTTTTAAACCACAACAGCTAACCATCAGGTACTTAGCTAAGTCCACTACTGTTGTTCCCTTGGCAGTTTACACTTGATTTCTTTAGTCCCTGACATTCCTTTTTTTCCTTTTTTACTGAATTTGGCCCTTATCTCTTAAACCTTTTAGGGTACGTCTAAACTACATGGCTCCATCGAGGGATCCATGTAGATTAGTTTACTTGAAAAAGGGAAATGAAGCGGCGATGTGTAAATAATTGAAGGGTTCTGGGGTCGGCAGATCCCCGTCTAGACTGCTGATCAGCGCAGCGGCCATTTTGATTTAAAGGAAGCAGCGATTATTTAAATTACCGCTTCATTTCCCTTTGTTGTCCTGCCTAATCTACATGGCTCCGTCGACAGAGCTATGTAGTCTAGACACACCCATAGTGTCTACTCTTTTATAATATATACTTTACTGCAGTTCCATCTTATTTAATATTTTCTTTAAACTTTTTGAATAATCAAAATATGGTGCAGCCTAAATCACCCAAATGATTGAAACGCATCACAGACTTGAAGAAAAAGAGAAATCCAGCTCTGCCATGATCCAACAGGAGAGAATTTAACCAGTGCTAGAATTGTAAGGGGGACATACAAATGAGCTGATCAAACTCTCAATACTTAGCACTGTCAGATGAAAAATCTGGAGCGTACACATCTGCTGCACTCAACCCCCAATTCAACCACTGAGTTGTACAGTGTTTATTTTAATGTATCCATGCAGTTGTCCTCTTTTATTGTTTATAAAGCATGATGGAGTACATAGTACTGTTCCAAAAGGGAAATATGCTAAACATGAAACAGGCCCCTGCCCTGAGGACCATGCATTCTAAAAGGAACAGGAGGTGCAATATGTTACAGTACTGGAGGAGGTGAGGGGAGAACTCCTATTAAACCTTGACAAAATAGTGGATGTGCATTTTTTTTTATTTGGATTGCTAATCATATTAAAAAGAATGTCTTTCCATATGCTTTATCACCTCCCCCCATTACATTGTTTAAAAATATCCACATAAAAACACTCCAGTATAACTAATGTGCAGCAGTACCATTTAATATAACCCACAAAGCATCGCTTTAATATGTTACTTGGATTTAGAAGTTTTTCAAGGAGGGTAGAAATTAAACAGAACACACTGCAGATTAAGTGTGTGGCTGTTCAAGCATTTCACAGCAAAAATAGGATGCATCAAGTGTCAACTGGATAAAGAAGACAAAGAATAGGTAAAAAGAAAATGTGGGCAATCTGTGAGCAGAAGGAGAGGGGAGTAAAAAGATTATAGAAAAGATGTAGTTCAGGCAAAATTCTGGAGAGCTTTGAAAATTACCAGCTGTGACCATATATTCCACATGTTCTCATCTGTTAAGGAGCACACAAATAATTTTTGCTGATATTTGAATCTAGTGTTTCTTTTAATGTTGATAATTCAAAAGTTCAAACTGAAATGATTATTCCAGTAGTGTAAAGAAATGTAAAAAAAAATTAATGTTACCATGAACAATGAAAACCATAGGTTTTTAAAGTTGGGTTTCATTTCAATTTGTAGCAAAAAGCACAATCTGATTTTGTTCATGGGGACAAATGTCTTCATTGGACATTCAGGTGCACAGCAACACTCAACTTTGGCATGCAATAAATGGATTTTTTTATTTACATTTTCAGATGCTGTGTTTAAATATTGTTGTTCCTGATTATATACAGTAATTAACAGTTTTTAACTTTCTAATAAATAATGAACTATACAAAATAATATGATATCTAATATGATATCACTATTAAAAGGACACTGTCAAGGTTGTTAGACCTTGCTTTAACAGCTGTCCCATGTTATACAGGCAGTCCCCGACTTACGCGGATCCGACTTATGTCACCACCCCTGTCCTCCAGGGCGAGAAAAGCTTCTCCCGGTCTCCCTGGTCTGCTGGACCCCCCCAGCAGACCAGGGACCCGAGCAAAGCCGCCCAGGCTTCCTGGAATCAGCTGCTGATCAGTTTCAGCAGCAGCTGACTTGGGGACGCCTGGGTTTCTTAAGTTGAATCTGTATGTAAGTCAGAACTGGCATCCAGATTCAGCCGCGGTTGAAACTGATCAGTTTCAGCAGCGGCTGACGCCAGTTCCGACTTACATACAGATTCAACTTAAGAACAAACCTACAGTCCCTATCTTGTACGTAACCCGGGGACTGCCTGTAGTTCTTAAATTAAGTACAGTAACATTGTTGCAGCACTAATTTAAAACATCAGAAAAAATAAATCCCCAGTTTACTGTTACTTGAGCTGTACATACAGTGAACATGTGTCTGTGCATGCACACTTTCTCACATAGTTCAACATAACATAGCATATTTACCTGTGCAGTTTACATAGTTTATTTACAGGGCAGCTCTCAACAAATTTTAAGCTTAAAACAAATATACTCCACAAATAATACTTTTTAAAAGAAGATGGCTCCATTTCTTAACATTAAAACTACAGTGTGGAATAACTGTTGAAATATGGTCATTTTGAAGGGAGGTCATTGACTTTTCAGGCCCTGATGCAGGAAAGCACATATTTATGTGCATAAGTGCCTTCCTGTGCCAAGGCCTTCAATGATCTATTTTTGTTTTTCTTTTCAATTGACTTTTTTGCTGTCGAGTATCTTTCAAACAAGTTTCCCTTTATATGTTTCTTTTATAAAATATTTCTACCTTCAATTTAATTTGTTTTATTTCACTGGAAATCCTACCCTTGGCTCATACATAATAGTGTTTATAACTATGTGCTATTGTGAGTCCTGGAAATATTGCTCTGAAATGCCATATATCTTTTGTTATTCATTGCTATTTGTTTTATTTGTTTATTTTTTATTCATATTGATTTGCTATGTTTGCTGTTCTTTTTATTATAATGGTATAATACATTTTCCCACTAAAATGAATTAGGGAAAAGCTCACTCTTAGGCTGTGTCCAGACTCCATGCCTCCGTCGACGGAGGCATGTAGATTAGCCAGCTCGGAAGAGGGAAATGAAGCCGCGATTAAAATAATCGCGGCTTCATTTAAATTTAAATGGCCGCCCCGATCTGCCGATCAGCTGTTTGTCGGCAGATCGGGAGAGTCTGGACGCGATGCCCCGACAAAGAAGCCTTTCTTCATCGACACAGGTAAACCTGGTTTCACGAGGCTTACCTGTGTCGATGAAGAAAGGCTTCTTTGTCGGGGCATCGCGTCCAGACTCTCCCGATCTGCCGACAAACAGCTGATCGGCAGATCGGGGCGGCCATTTAAAATTTAAATGAAGCCGCGATTATTTTAATCGCGGCTTCATTTCCCTCTTCCGAGCTGGCTAATCTACATGCCTCCGTCGACGGAGGCATGGAGTCTGGACACAGCCTTAATGAGCACTTTATGTGATTAAAAGTTTTATTTGCAGAATTTTTCCCTTACTCTTTTGTTTAATAAACTATAATTATGAGCGGAGGAGAGAAAAAGGTCACTTTATTAAGTAAAACCTCAGAAAACCACATTGAACACATTTATGCAGCTTCTAGATGTTGGACCTTGGGTATTTAGGAAGAATGAATGTTGTCCTAAGGTAAGTAAATGCAATAGATTTCCATTCATGGTTCTTTATTCCCAGTGTGTGACTGGCAGTAATTTTCTTAACCAAAATCCACACCACCAATGGGTGGAACATGTATAGCTGCTAAGAATAATAATGAGCCATTTCTCAGTCAAATTTGCTTCCTGTTTAGGATTCAAAAAGTCTTTTATTATTGCTACTGTTCTTTTTTAAAAAAAATGAATAAATTCTCAGAGTAAGGATGAACATATACACAAAGTCCTCTCTTCATCCTTATTGTTTCAGCTGCTTCATACTGTTACTTTTATTTACATTCAAATTAGATATTTGTCTGTGAGGTAAGTCTTTGATACCCTTCGCTACCTATACTGAAAAACGACGAGTAATCCTTAGAGGCTAACAAAAATATATAGTATCATGAGCTTAATGAAGTGGGTTTTACCCATGAAAGCTCATGATATTATACATTTTTGTTTGTCTCTAAGGTGCCATGGGACTACTTTTAGCTTTTCAAGTTATAAATTAATATGGCTACCCCTCTGAGACTTTTTAATTTACATTTGATTGAGATGCCTCTTTGCTAAGGCCAAGTTTCATGTCAGGTCCCTGGCCCTTTCCTTCATTTTCTTCTGAGTTGTGATTTGTGGGGAAGGGAGAGTGCTTTGTTTTATTTTGTTTTTTGAGACGCATACCAGTAACTTGAGGGAAAGCTTTAAGTGTGATCAGCAGATCTCCATCATAATGGTAATGACTTCACCCTATGAAGTATGAAGATGCACCAGGACACACATTCATTCAGATAGTCTAGAACATAAGAACAGCCATACTGAGCCAGACCAACGGTCTATCCAGCCCAGTATCCTGTCTGCTGACAGTGGCCAATACCAGATGCCCCAGAGGGAGGGAACACAGCAGGTAATCCTCACATGATCCCTCCCCTGTCACCCACCTCCAGAGGACAGAAGCTAGGGATACCATTCCTACCCACACTAGGGATGTTAATATCAGTTAATTGAATAATCGAGTAACCTCATGAACTCTTACCTGTTAGTCGACTATTCTATAGTCCCTGGGGGTCGGGACAGCAGCCAGTGCACCTCACTCCCAAGGACCCCACTGCCACTCCATGCTGCTGCCTCTGTATCAGAGGCAGCAGCGCAGGGTGCCAGGCAAGAGCTGGTCTGTGAGGAGAGCCAATTTAAAAAGCAGCTTCCCTAGTGGACTGGCTACCTGTCACCCTGTGCTGTTGCCTCTGATAAAGAGACAGCAGCCTGGGGTGGCAGCCTTGTCTGGGGGTGGGGTCTGAGCTCCTAGACCTGGTGCGAGCCAGGACTGAGCCGGGCTTCCTGCCCACCCAGCTCATAATACACTTTAAATGCAGTGCCACAGCAGGGGACTTGTCACAAGCCAAGACTAAGGTGGGCTGCTGGCCAGCCTGCTAAAAAAAATTTACTGGTGGGGGGAGGGGGAGAGAGGGAGAAATGTGTGTAGTCTATAGCATTAACCTATAAGCTTTTGCTTATTGGTTAATCAACTATACTATTGCAACCCTGACCCACACCGGCTAATAGCCATTGATGGACCTAACCTCCATGAATTTATCTAGCTTTTTTTGGAACCCCTTTAAAGTCCTAGCCTTCACCGCATCCTCTGGCAAAGAATTCCAGTATATAGTTTTAAGTTGTGAGGACTTTGAGAGACTATATTGGGTCTGATTGTCTTTCCTAAAGTAGCCTGGAAGCCCTTTAAAACACTAGTCAAACACCTCAGATGGAAACTGACACACTTTAAAAAGGCAAATATGAAGAAAGACCCTTTGCATAGACCCTACAATGCCACTGCACCATTTGCAAAGCATTAGAATTGAGTCTGACTTCCCATACAGTCTACTCATAGAAGAGATGATGTGTTTTTTCAAAATATCATAATACTTAAAACTATGTTTCCACTAGTAAACATTTTGGGAATCCCTTATTGTGCCAATGACTTGCAGATCAAATGTGCTCATTATACAAGTAAAATATCCTTTTTTTTCTAATTGAACCTACCAATTCAAATTGGAATCTGAGCTATGCTGGCTTCTTTCCTGCTACTGCATCATCAGCAATAATAGAAGTTTTGCAGGATAGTTTATGCTCTCAGGCATTTTTGTAATTAATCTTTTTGTGCATACCTAACTTACTATATCTTAGGGAACAATTGTGTTGACAAAGCATAAGAAGGAATGGAATCCATCTAATTTAGCAATATTTCCTTATGTAAGTTTGTAAATAAAACACATCTCTGTAAAGTCAACAGATATGCTTCTGAATATGCACAGAGCTCTCTAGCAAAAATATAGTCTATTTTCAGAGTAGAATGACAATTAAAATGAAATCAGATATGCATTTCATACTAATATTTAGTCCAAGAAATCAACTGAAGTTCATGCAGTATCTAGGGAAATCCAGCATTCAGAATAAAAGGTCAAATGTTAAAGTGGAAGAATTGGCTGGAAAATGGTATTCTCAAACTTTGGATCTCTAAAATAAAGGAATTTTCATGAGTTTTGCAGAGTTAAAGACCAAATCAGCTTAACAAAAGAATGTGCACTGGCAATGTCTAATGCTAAGGGACTGCCTAAAAAAAGATTTTTGGTAAATAACTTCTAGCATAAGATCAGAAATCTGTGGAATTTTATATTGAAAATAATAGGACGAAAATAGCTTCCTAAGTATGTAAATTTCTATTAAAAAGGGCAAGGAGAGCTTCCATTCTCTCTCTCTCTCTCTCGTTCTTCTGGAAATAATTTGAAATTCCAGTGTTTAGAACATAGTTTTTCTCTAATCAAGAATAAAGTAGCAATGCAAAAGAGATGCTGATTTACAGATGATGTGGCCTAAGATTTCCCATGAAGTTTTCTGAACCCCTTTTCGTATGAACAGATTAGACTTCAAAGATAGTGAGAAATATTAGTGGTTTTTAATAAGATTTGAGAACTGTTTCAAATCCTGTTTTTTCTCTTGAGAGGGAAACGTAGGCCAAAAAGCAGTGGAAGCTGTGCAAATGGCACAGTCTAAACTGGCCATGAAGGAAACTTTGCATTGCCTGTGAGTTGTGGGGCTGGTAAATGGATAACTTGTAGAGCTCACCAATAGGAGTAAGGGTTGCACAATCTATTCTTTATAAACTTATCATATTATGACTTAATCAGTGAAATCGTAGGAAGATTTAATGTATCCTGCATTGAGGCTTCTGTATGTTCGAGTGATTGTAGAACTTATTCATGTAGCTCCTTGAATCAGATTGGTTCAATTGACAGAGTGAGCAAACTCTGTAGGGCATGTAAAGGAACAAAGAATGGGGCATTCATTCCAGTAGTGAAAGGTTGTGCTAGATGGGGACTGAAGGACAGGGTGCATCTGTTTTGGCACTGAAAGGGTTGCACTTGATGGGATACATGGAAAAAGAGGTATTACTCTGGCACAGAAACAGTTACATTTAAGAGGAAATGAATGGATGGGAGCATGAGCTCTCCCTTTCCATGTTCTCCTCTAGGATGGCTTAAATGGAAGAAAAGTGTACCTCTCTTCCCTGAGTTTATGGTTTGCCTCTACCTTAACACTTCTCATTGCACTGCATGCCTTCCTTCCCTGTATACCTTCCTTGAATCAGTTTCCTCATCACACAGTCTCTCTCTTACACTTTTTTTTAACCATTCCATGTCTTTCAGGCCCCTTGGTAGGGGTGGTGAATCAAAAGATGGAGCACTCAAGGGGGAAGGCATTGGGGAGGTTAGGATTCCATCACCAACAACTATCCTTACTGCTATGAAGTGTGCATATGAAAATGTGCTAGCGCTCAACATAGATATTTCGATAACCAATACCCTGGTTAATAGTGTGGGATGACTGAGAGAGACTATTCTGAATACTCTGATTTTTAATAAAATAAAAACAGTTTTAAAACTATTGCACCATAAAGCTAGAAACTTACCCTTCTAATAAAAACGTAAATGAACACTATATATTTATTTTAATATACTGCTACTTAAATTATCAAGTCTTATCCAAAAGATTTAAGGGTGACAATCATCAACTCTCCCAATAAAGTATAACAGTTGAGCTGACACTGGTTGTTTAGTCCCTGTTTTACCTATAGTGAAGTTACCATCTCACTGTAATACTATGAGACCCTTACTTTTGTTTGAGCTGTAGTAACACACACACACACACACACACACACATATATGAAAGAGATCTAGTCTTGATTTATCAACTGATATATCAAATCCCAAGATAAATTGTTCCAATTTATTCAACGTTTTACAATCTATCAGTTAACCAGATTTTAATACACTTAATATGAGCTATATTGTCTTTCTATAGTATAAATAGATTTAATAATAAAACACGATTTCGTAAAAACAATAACAAGCTTTTTTGACTGGAACTATTTTTTTTTCATAACACTATCTTGATTAGCATTACCAGCATGATATGATTTGTATTTATCTAGGAGGTGGGAAAATGATCCAGTACACAGTATCTTTCGGCAGATGCATAATATAGAAAACTTCCATGTATAAAAAAAGTCTCTATACGTTCACAGTCTGTAGCACTTGGTATTGTCATTCCTTGTCTTGTATAAGCTTTCTGTTACTTATTTAACATTTTTGGTTACATCCCTGGAGCATTTTGCAAGAATGGAGATCTACTGTATACTACTTATTGGAGAAAAAACATTATTTGTAATTTTTTTCTTGGAAGTTAGTGATTATAATAGATTTCCTCACCTTTCCATCTTCCTCGATGGTTTGGAGATTTTTTTATTATGACTACTCTATTATTCTTTCATCTGAAAAAAAGAACTGATTGTCTAAAGCAGTGCTGGCTCATCAGCATTTAAATGTGTAAGGAAAATGAGGAGGTTTAATAGTTTGAAATTGAAATAGGGTGTTTCTGCCGGTCACACAGAGAGAACACAAGCCAAGAGTGGAGATCTATTTATTCCTGACCACCTCTGAGTACAAGAATTACAATTAAGGAGATTTTCTTAGGGTATATCTATATTATGCAGCTTTTAGAGACAATGCTGTGTCAACACATCCCTGTCTCTAAACTTTAGCCTGTGTGAATGCTGTTTGTTGGCTTTTTTGTGACAAAGTATTTCTGCTGACAGAGCAGCATTCAGACTTTCACTTGCCCTGTTAAAACTTTGTTATTCATGGGGGGTTAGGAGTTAGGCACCAATGAATGACAAAAGTTTTGTTAATCAAGTGCAAATGTAGACATAGCCTTACTTAGTCATTTCAGGAGAACCCTTTTCTCTGAAGATCATGAGCATTTTTAGTCAGACATTTAAAGTGATCTGCTGACCTTTGACAAATTATTTCGGTCATCTAGGAAGAACAAGCATGGCTGTGATACCTGTCGCTGTAAGAAATGCCCAGAAGTTCCTTGTGGTAAGATCTGTCCAATGGGCTTCCAGCAGAATAATCATGGTTGTCTTCTCTGCAAGTGCAGAGGTAGGTGTGAGACTACATTACCTCCATATCTGTTTGGTTTTAAAGCAATCAGAATCTGTGAGAAGTTAAAAGGAGTAATACATCATATTAATATGACTTGAAAAACAAGTAGTCCTGTGGCACCTTAGAGACTCTCTCTCTCGCTCACATGCACACGCACATGCACGTTGTTCCTCCCTTAACTAGGACTCTCTGATCCAGAAACATCTGTGGTTTGGGAGGACCACTTCCTGGACCACAATGTCCAGACAGAGGGAGGTCTGGCTATGGGACAGGAGTGCAGCAGGAGGGGGTCTGGCAACTCAGCTGGGACCCCCACATGTGGGGGAGTGGCAAGCAGCACAGTAGGGAGATCTGGCTCCAGCAGCTGGGCAGTAGCAGGGGACCTGCTGTGCAGCTCTGGCTCTGGCTCTGGCCCTGGCCAGAAAGCGCAGCCCCAGTCCTAGTGGCAGCCAGGGAGCTCTAGCCCCAGCAGCAGCAGGGCCAGCGGGAGCTGGAGAGCTCCGGTTCAGGGACTAATGGCTGAGCAGGCAGCAATGGAGCATCTGGAGCTGCTGCTGGAAGGGGGGCAGCAGTTTAGCATGGGTCAGGAAGGGAGGAACCTCCCCTGATCCTGCAAATTCCCTCATTCGAGACCAGTCAAGTCCTGAGGGTGCCAGACCAGAAAGGTCCTACTTGTAGTATCATGCACTTTCATGGGCAAAACCCATTTCTTCATATGAGCTCTGAAGAAGTGAGTTTTGCCCATGAGAACTCATAGGACTACTTGTATTCAAAGATACAGACTAACATGGCTACCTCTCTGTGACTTGAAACTTGTTAACTCAGATGGTGGTAGTCAATTTCACATTCTTTAGGGGAGAACCCTGTATAGTAGGGCTTTGGTATCATTTGTGGGTTTTGTGTTTTTAATATCAGCCTAGAGAAGGTACATATCACACGTTTCTGGTGACATTTGAGACCCCAATCCATCTTCCATTTGAGTAATCAGTGAGAGTCAGTTGATGTAGGATTTGAATCAGGCCTGTAATAAGCCTGAGAAAACTGATTGAATTTCTTTTCTTCCTTCGCTGGAATATATTTTCTTTAAATCTATATTTTAAATATTTTGAAATATTTCTTTTGACTTCCACCTGATCCAATTCACTATACATCATTACATAAGTATTTGTACATTGCTTTGAATATATACAACATTATATAAGTGCTAAGTATTATTATTATTATTACTATTATTTCAAATTAGCAGTAGGATCCTTGGTAGCTAGGTGAATACTGGGGTTTTTTTTCTGATCCTGTTTAAATACATCTCCAGTATTATCAAAATAATTTTGCTATTTCATCACACTGTGTCCAAGAAGTTCTTAGAGACTGTGAGCTGGTCAAATAAAATTAACAAATAACTGTTAATTTTGTTAAAATATGTGATTCCCATGTCTGTAGAAAAAAACTTGAGGAAAACACTTGATGTATGGAAAATCTACAGTCTTTCTTCCAGGACCAATGAACAGTGTCAAAGCTTGGCAATAATACACAAGCTTCGACTTAACTTTTGGGTACTTACTTTATGCTCTCCAGGCATGCATAATTTCTTATCTCATATATCTTCAAGAATGTTATGCATTTTCTTAATCGAAACAGATTAACACTATACATCTAACATATGTTCCTAATGAATCTTCTGTCCTCATTCTCTCCACCATGGTTAAAAACTCCTTATTTCCTTATAGTTGTATATCTATATCTATAGCTCCACTCTATCTTTCTTTTCTTATATCAAAGTACTTCCTCTATCTTACTGCTTTTCCTTCAGTAAAAGTGCTAAAATGTACTCTTTCCTCTCCTCCATTGTCAAGACCATGTTTTTTATCTTGCCTGGACTACCACAATTTCTTTCTTTCCATCCTCAATATATTGAGTCCTTGGCAGCTAAAATCTAACCATTTCCTTAAAAATGAGCCTCTGGAGTTTGTTTTACGCTTAGAGAGTTGGGAAGTCGACGAAAGGAAATCGGCTTGGGTTGGCACGATGAAATACCTGACTCGGATTGTTAAGATTCTGCAACATCTCTGCCTCTGTCTGTATCTCATATCCTGTTACTCTCGAATTTTCCTTCGGGTCTCTGCCCAGTTTTTTACCTCCTTCCTTTATTTTTCATGTCTTGCTACACCTTTGACTTTTTTCTCACTGATTTCTGTATAGTTGGAAGAATATCCCTCTTCTTTTGTGCCATGCATCTTCATGTTTTTCAATCCCTCCTGAAAAACTATATCTACTGTACCATTCTAGTCCTAGCCATATATTAGAATTTCAATTATTCACTCACTGTGAATGTTTATAGAATAATAGGACTCATAATATTTAGTTTGTTTTAATCACTGTCCTTCCTTTCCCTGTACTTTTGATGTGTGTTTATATTTTGTCATATCTGTGACTAATTTAGGCTAAAAACTCTTCGAACAGGGACCATGTGGGATGGGTTTTGTCACAGAGATCCTCTTGACACTGTCACTTGATGTGCTGAAATACCACTGAGCTATTCCTGCTCTTTGGGGTACCCCTCCACACTGTTCTGCTGAGCCAAACACTCCTTTCTCCTCCAACAATGGCACGGAGTTGGGGTCTCACAGCCCATAGGAGAGCAACACAGACACTGAGATCAACTCAGCTCTGGAAAGGCTCAGTCAAAGGGACTTGCCACAGCCCCAATGGCACCAGAACCCCCAGATAAATAAGTTTTATTCAGAGCAAGCTCATAAAGTGTTCTCCCCTTTATCAATGACAGAGATGCACAGCTGTTTTCCCTCCTAGGTAACAGTGGTTTATGTTGCATTTATTAATAAACAAAAGTGATTGTATAAAAGGTAGGATTGAAGTGGTAATAAGAAATAGCAGACAGAACAATATAGGTTGCTAAACAAAAGAAAACAAAACACACCAGCTAAGCTTAATCCACTAAAATAAGGTCTTCGAGTGATGTGCTCCACTGTAGGTGCTCCATGGGTGTGTAAAACATCCGACTTAGGAGGCATGCGTGTTCCGCTTTTATTTTAACTCGAAGGAAACTCAAAAGCCTTCCCCTTGATAGCTCTTCATGCCCTTCCCCTCCCACTGCGTGGGTTGCTGCCCACTGTGGTCCAAATGGGCCAAGTCCAAAGCCCTCCACCAGTTTCCTCAGCTGTAAGCTGCCATCTGCCCTGGTCCAAATGGGCCACGTCCAAAGCCCTCCACCAGTTTCCCTGCAGTCTTTCAGTTATTCCATCTCCGGTACCCTTCCTGAGACTCACCGCCTTCATAACACCAGGAGACAATTGTGGGTGGCAGGATAGGGGGACCCGGGCCCACCCTCACTCCTGGGTCCCTGGCCAGGGCCCTAAAGCAGGGACTCCTACTTCCCATGCCTGGCTGACAGGGGAGTTCCCCTAAACTTACCAGCCCGCGGGCTTCCCGACCCCACCCTGGGCCATTTCCTACCCGCATCCTGGTGCCAACATACCTCCGTTGGATACTGCACCCCTTCTGGCTGTGCCTCCGGTGTCTTTGCTCTCTGGCCCCCGGGCTGCCTCGCCGGTCCTCCTCCTCTGGATCATGCTCCTTGCTCCCCCTCCCTTGGGTCCTCCCGAAGTCTTTTAAGCCACCTGCTGCCGCTTCAGCGAGTGACGTCATTCTCCCGCACTGGACAGGCGACGTCGTCCACCTGCTGCTTCGGCAGGTGACGTCGTCCGCCTGCGCCAGGCAGACGCAAGTGGCACACTGCCGCCTCTCCTGTTTTCCCCATAGCGCTGGGATGGCACTGTCAAGAGTGCGGGGCTCACTAGCCCCGTCACAGGGTGCTCCACTGTAGGTGTTGCAGATTGGAGTTTTCCGTAGCAGTAGCCAATAGGGCCGTGCATGCACTCTAGGCGCCTTGTGCTGTTTGTGCCCTTTTCTTGGTGCATGCAGCCCAACCCCTCCTTAGTTCCATCATCCCTCAGCTGCAGATGGAACTCGCCTCTCTCCTCTGAGCTTTTGCCTCAGAAAGACGTACTTAGTTAATGTTAATTTTATAGTTTTACAGTTAATAGTAGTTATCTTAGTCAGTAGTAGTTCTTTTATTAATACCAAAAAAAAGAAAAGAAACAGAAAGATATAATATAAATTAACAGAGTCTGAAGGCCCAACCAGCCGTGGCCTAAAAAACAAAACAAAAAGAAAGAAGAACAGTAAAAAATAAAACAAAACTAAAAACAAAGAGACTTAACCTGGACCCTTAATATGCTGGGATCACC
The DNA here is from genome assembly GCF_052426305.1 of Pelodiscus sinensis. Taxonomy (NCBI): domain Eukaryota; kingdom Metazoa; phylum Chordata; order Testudines; family Trionychidae; genus Pelodiscus; species Pelodiscus sinensis. Next base: position 138,929,512 of record NC_143054.1, read on the forward strand.
AGGTTTTAAAAACTGCGACAGATGTCGCGAACCTATGCCCGTGCCATATGGGCACTCTTCGTGCATTAAATGTCTTGGTGAGGCGCATATCCCTCAAAAATGCCTTCAGTGCACCAAACGCACTGCCCGGGCTTGTCGTGAGAGGGAAATTCAGCTCCGCATGCTCCTCTTTGACAAGGCTCTTCAGCCTCCTGACACCAGGGACTCAGGCTCTCATATGGAGCCTCCTACGCTGGAGAAAAGACAGGTGAGCTCACTGGCACCAAAAGCTGCGAAAAAGAGAGTCTCTCCAATGCACTCTTTACTGGCCTCTTTGTCCCGAATCAGCACCAGTGACAAACCGGACACTTTCTGGCACTGAGACCACCCATTCCACTAAATACACAAAAACGAAGCTCCGGCACTGGCAGCTCCGGACACTTTCTGGCACCAGTGAAGCCACGTGAAGTGAACAAGTCTTCCACCCTGTTAACACTGCCGTTACCCAGTGAGTGCCCGGTGCTGACACAGGGGCATTCAAAATCCAACCACAGGCCTGCGATGTTGGAGAGCCTGGAACTGATTTTCTCCCCATCACCGTTGTCACCAGCATCAGTGCTGGTGTTCCCCAGCACTGACTGAGCACCCCTCCTATCATCATATCTCACACTCACAGCACAACTCCCCATGCAGGACTGTATGGCGCCCCAGACAAACAAAGTGTATTTCTCCTTCACCACCTCCTTCATCTCAGGGCTCCGCTAGATCTCAGAGATTCCTGGTGCCATCGGTGCGGAGTTTTTTTGAAGAGGACTGTGGAGATGTCTTCCTTTTGAGATACTCCTCACCAATGAGATCATACCATGACATGTACAGGCATATCCGTCCTTATGCTCACCATCCTCTGTGGATGATGGAGTGGCAGTATCCACCTCAATACTACAGACACTGGTCACCCTGCTGCAGAGGTTCCCTCCTACACCATCTTTCAGGCCACCACTTCCCTCACCCCACAGATGTGCCCAAGCCACTGCAGCTCAGTGGGACACAGAGGAGGGTCAAATAACAGTTGATTATGACACCTCCCCCCCGCCCCGATCTAGACACCTCACTCACTGATGAGTCTGCATCATCTCCCGATGAAGCAGTCATCCCCAGTGGATGACAACAAACAGTTTCAAGAACTGTTCTAAAGAGTGGTCACAAGTCAACAGATGCAACTCACGGAGGTCAAGGAAAAGCAGCACTGCCCCCTGAAGAATTTCCAACCTACTCAAAGAGCAAAAATCGTGCTCCATATAGGTGAGGAGATTTATGGAGACAGCAGACAAGATCTGGCAAATGCCTGTGTCTGCCCCTCCCACTAATAATGTGTGGATTAAAAGTATTTTGTCGTCCCTCCCCACCCCCCCAAAAAAAGTCTAAACATCTTATTTACCTGCCCACAACCCAATTTATTGGTGGTTGATGCTGCTCAACAGAGATCACAGTTGCCACAATACCCTAATATGCCCCAAGACAAATTTTTGGACCTCTTTGGAAGAAAGGTCTGTTCGTCTTCTTCGCTGCAACTACACAAAGCGAACTATACTGCCCTCCTGGTTAATCATGAATTTGATAACTATTCCAGGTTAACCGACCTGATGGACCACCTGCCAGATAACAAAAGACCAGTGTTCAAGTCAGTTGGCTGGGAAGAATATTCCACAAGTCATACTGCCTTACAGATGGCCTTAAATGTGGCAGATACTGTGGCAAGATCCACTGCTACCTCCATCATTGAAGCCAGGAGGCCCTTTGCGTAATCTGCAGGAGTCCTTAAAGAGCTGAAAGGGAAAGTAGAGGACCTTCCCTTTGATAGGGGAATACTTTTTGCTGCAAAAACCAATGAGGTCCTTCATACTAGTAAGGATTCTCTAATGACACTCCAGATGGTAGGGATGTGCATACCTCCCTTCAGACAAAGGAGATTCATGCCGTGCCAATGCCAGTGTGAGTCGTTATATTGGAGAAACCAGTGCAGACCCTCTGACTAGTCTCGTCCCAAATCTCATGCTCAGACGCAGCGCCAAAACAACAATAGCTCCTCTATATCCCAGTCCACCAAGCAGCAGGTTTGAGATATTGGTCGGGGGCCTGCATGACCTTTCCCACCTCCATCTTCAGCAACACAGTGCTATATTTCACCGGCTCTTGTGCCCATTCTATCATCATTAGGCTGCCATCACAACAGATTGCTGGGTCTTGGAAATATTTGCATTCAGATACTTCATTCCATTCACTTCACCAATTCACTGTCAATCCTTCATCAACATCAAATGTCATGAAGGACATGAACAAGTCTCTGCCATCCCTGTCTATCCTGGCCGCAAAAAATATGCAACCTATGCACTAATAAAAGCAACCCAAACTTTCCTAGCAGTCTTACAGACTAGTCAGCACAGTACAAAAACAAAAATAATTTTCAATGTTTGCTAAATTAATCAAATATTGTAATGACCAAAACAACTCAAACAAATATAAATCAGACATGGTATTGGGCAGTGTTACATAACATTTTCCTTCACTAGCCTGGCCTTTTATAACTCATTTGTGGTTTCTTTTCAACCTATCACTTACAACGCATATAAGGTCAACTCCGACTCATGGAAATACTGTGTCACACTATCTGCTATCATGAACTCACATAATTTATAGAAAATAGCATTCATTGTAACATTTTATATTAAATTTTCTTAATAAACTTGCTTAAGTTTTCTGCCTGTGCTTTTCTTCCTGCCTTCACTTTTAATTTCCCCTCTGTTGTTAGTCTGTCATATCATTTGCTCCATCAAGAAAAAAGAGTTGAGATGCAGTGTTTTCCTACAGCTAGTCTTTTTCCTTTAATGTTTATGAATTGTTTCTTTTCTTGCATTCTTTTACACCATCTCTCCTTTCCTTTGCCACCCTTTCCCTTTTTTTTCTTCCTCCTCTCCAAGTTTTTCTTTAGTCACTATCTTCTCCACTCAGTCTCTCCCTACATTTCTCTGCTTCCTCTTCATTCTCTCTTTATCTCTGTTGTTTTCCCTGCTTCTACCCTACATTGGTCGCTGAGTCTCAGCATACACCAGTGGAGGAGGGAGACAGACAATATTTTGGGAAACTAGAGTCTTGAGGGTAGAAGAATTATGCCGGGGTTCTCATAACTGTTCCTCCCCCCTGTTGGAGGAGTAGTGGACCCAGTCCCCAGCTCCTGTGAAATTGCTTTGGAATCATATCTTCCTTTGGTCTTTGACAAGTGAAGCTGATCTTACCTTTTCATACCCGGAGTTACTTGGAGAGAGTGGTGGCTCTGATGTAATAAACTTGTGCTCACCTCCCTCATAGTGGAAGGGTAGAGACTGAGGGTGTAGGGGGTCATCCCAGTCACTCAGAATGCAGAAGTGTGGAACACAATCATCCCTGTTGGTAAGTTCATTTACATTTGGTTGAACTCTGGAATAAATTGCCTAGAGAGGTTCTAGAATATCCATCTCTGCAGATATTTAAGAGCAGGTTAGATAGACCTCTATCAGGGATGGTCTAGACAGTACCAGGTCCTGCCATGAGAGCAGGGGACTGGACTCGATGACCTCTCGAGGTCCCTTCCAGTTCTAGTGGTCTATGCTTCTTTGATTGATGGATTAATTTAACCTAATGAGCATTGCTCTGTGCTATTGCCCTCACTCTGATTGGGTAATCTTATATTTGTTAACAACAATCTTGTGGCACCTTAGTCTGTAACTTTAAAAAGTATATATTTGTTTGTCACTCACACAGCCATCCCTCTGAGACTTACATTTGTTGTCACTGCAGTATGAGCAGCAATGGATGCCTGCCATGGAAACCCAAGCAAGTGACCACCTATCTGTTGCAATCCAGCTCTAAAGATATTCCAAGCAAAGCATATTGTCTCCTGCTTATAAGGGTGTGCCAAGTTGCTTACCAGCATTGACATGCCAAAAATTTAGTTTCTGTGTGATTTTACCAATGCATTATCAGTAGATGGAAGTGAATACTGACTTTGTGCAAGTTCATTTTATCTTGGCACATCATTCAGAGGCTTGTTTCAAGTGCTCCTGAGGCTTACCCGATTTCTAAGTCTAGGTAAAAGTAACAATAACTAATAATAGAAAAATAAAAACTTTAAAACAAATCTAGTGAAGGTATACACTGTTTTTTGTAAGCAACACAGTCTCACCAGGGCATGTATTTTCTGATCATTTTATGCAGAGATACCAGATTCTGTTATGCCACCAGTTAAAACAGGCTCTTGCCTGTCAATGGATGGTCATCGTCATGAGAAAGAGGAGAGTTGGCATGATGGTTGCCGAGAATGTTATTGTCTCAATGGACGGGAGATGTGTGCGTTGATCACCTGCCCTGTGCCAAACTGTGGCAATCCTACCATACATCCAGGACAATGTTGTCCATCATGTCCAGGTAAAATGTTGTATTATACATTATATAATAAATCAACCCTACTCCCACTTTTGTGTGTGACATTTCCTCGTCCATAGTTAAGCCATAAATACAAGTCAAGAGATGAGGTTCTGATACCCAGCTATGCCAGAAACTAATTTTGGTGACTTTTGTTATGTTTTCTGTGTTTCAGTTTCCTCAACTGTAAAATAAAAGTATGAATACTTATTTCATATGGCTGTTGTGAGGGTTAATTCATTAATATTTGTAAAAAAAATAAAATAAAGTGTTGCAATTCTAAAATATTATGTTTCCAGTTTGCTAGCTGTGATGTCATATGAAAATCTTCTGATTAGCCTTAAGTTAAAAATGAAATTTCCTTAATGGCCACCTATTGATGACAGTTTTTCAGTGTGTCTGATGGGAATATTCATTCAATCAGGTTTCTTGATTAATTGAATAATCTGATTGCATGTAGCAGATCAGAAATATTTGCTCCTGTAATAGAAAATTATTCAATTGTCTCTCTTGGGAAGGCGAAGTACAAATCACGTAGAATTATTATGTTGTTTTGATTATAAGAACATTACACATTAAAATACTTGAAAGATCTTAAGTTAGACGCTGGGTAAAAGTATAACATTATTTCATTTTTAGTCTCAATTGCATTGCTCACAGGAGACTATTTTATATGATAAACAATAAACAATTGTTCCTTTAATAGATATGAATGTATCATAATTAATATCTGAGTTACTAGATAGTAGGCGGTATTGCATAGTAAAATTCAAAATAGTAATAATGGTATTAATAGTAATAAAATGCCAAATCAACAGAAAACAAGTATTTAAAAGGATAAGGCAATATTTTGCTTTTGTTGTAAAATAAAACAAACATAAGAAACAAAGTAAAAGGCATGGAAATTACTATTTAAATTAGTATCTTAAAATTAGTTGAAACAATGTTTAGTTAAAGCTTATGTTAGGATTAGGGACTGGATTTAACTGCTATGACTGAAGCAAATTCCTCAGGCTCAAAACTCATCTGTGCTGAGATGTGAGTATTTTGCTAATACTCAAGAAGCCTGGTTCACCCTGAAGAGAGACATAGTCTTGAGAAAATCTGTCTGTCACTCCTCTTCCAAAGAACACAGAAGGTGAGAGAGGTCTGTTTTAAACTTCTTCTGGAGTGTTCTCTGAGAGCCCCCTTCTGAGCTGGACAATGGTCTATCAGGACGGAACAGACATCCCCAATCAGTACTCCAGAGAGCTATGTTTCAGCCTGAGTCTCGCTCATTGAAAAAAAACACATTTGGCACTGTGTATCGGGAAGCGCAGGAAAGTGAGAAAGAGTATGTGCAGGCTGAATAGCATCCTTCCCCAGTAGCAATTTCTTCCTCACAAGACTAGACAGTACAGCCACCCTCTCCCACTGAGCTGTCCAGGAACTATTGAGTTAGATGATGCACGTTTTAGAAATTCCCGTCAAGTTGTGTGATTTCTCCCCCCCCCCCCTGCCTTCCTCCCTCCCTCCCCCACACTATCTACGGGTATGTCTACACTAGCCACCCTAGTTCGAACTAGGGTGGCTAATGTAGTCATTCGAACTTGCAAATGAAGCCCGGGATTAAAATATCCCGGGCTTTATTTGCATGTTCCCGGGCACCGCCATTTTTAAATGTCCGGTAGTTCAAACTCCCTGCCCGCGGCTACACATGGCCTGGGCTAGGTAGTTCGAAATAAAGCTCCTAATTCGAGCTACGATTACTCCTCATTGCAGGAGCCCCTGATGGTGTGGCGTATGTGGTTTGGTTCCGTGGTGGTGTCGCTTGTACAGCCACTCCCCGAGTTACAAACAAGTTACGGACCAACACTTGGTTGAAGTGTTCGTAACTCGGATTCCATAGAGTTACATGGCTGTTCGTAAGCGCGGATCGCCGTTCGTAACTCGGATCCACATTTACGACCACTTTGGTCATAAGTGCAGATGGTCGTAAGTGGAGGTGGTCGTAACTTGGGGTCTGTATAGATATGTGGACAGAGTTGGCAATGGAGTTTGTTAAACTCACTTAGGAAGCTACTACTGTATCTGAGGTGTATTTTGTGGCTGCTAATAAGTATTTGCTTAAGGTGTGGGGTTGTCTGTAGGCTAGGATTGGCCTGTCTCCCGAGGTCTGTGAGAGGGAGGGATCGTTTTCCAGGATAGGTTGCAGATTGTCAATAATGCACTGGAGGGGTTTAAGATGGGGGCTGTAGGAGATGACCAGTGGTGTTCTGTTATTTTCCTTGTTGGGCCTGATTTGAAGTAGTTGACTTCTGGGTACTTGTATGATTCTGTCAATTTGTTTCCTCGCTTCCCCAGGTGGGCATTTAAGTTTTAAAAATGCCTGATAAAGATCTTGTAGGTATTTTCCTCTGTGGGAATGGAGCAAATCCAGTTGTATCATAGGGCTTGGTGTAGACAGTAGATTATGTGATATGTCCTGGATGAAAGCTAGAGGCATGTAGGTAAGAATAGTGGTCAGTAGGTTTCTGCTATAGGGTGGTGTTTGTGACCATCATCTGTCTGTACTGTAGTGTCAAGGATGTGGATCTCTTGTGTTGACTGGTCCCGGCTGATATTGATAGTGGGTTGGAAATTGTGGAAATCCCAGTGGAATTCTTCAAGGGTCTCTTTCCTGTGGGTCAACATGATGAAGATGTCATCAATGTAAGAACTAGGGGGTTACTAAATACAATTAATAGCAGGTTTAAAACAAACAAAAGGAAGTATTTATTCATGCAGCATACCGTCAACCTGTGGAACTCCTTGCCAGAGGATGTTGTGAAGACCTGGTCTTTGACAGGGTTCAAAAATTAGATAAATTCATGGAGGTTAGGTCCATCAATACTTACTAGCTAGGATGGGTAGGAATAGTGTCCCTAACCTCTGTTTGTCAGAAGCTGGAAATAGATGACAGGAGACTACCTGTTCACTCTGTCTGGGGCATCTGGCATTGGCCAATGTTGGAAGACAGGATACTGGGCTAGATGGACCTTTGATCTGATCCAGTATAGTCATTCTTATGTTCTTAATGTAGCATAAGTAGAGGAATCATGCTAGGGGATGGGAGCTGAGGAAACGTTGCTCTAGGTCAGCCATACAAATGGTGGCATATTGTGGGGCCCTGTGGGTACCCATTAGGGATGTTAGGTATAAGCTTATCAGGTAGTCGAGTGGCATACTCGACTACTCACTTCCCCTCCCCCTTGCTGCCTCTATATGAGAGGTAGCAAGGGGGGAATAGAAGACGGTGCTGGGGACAACCAGCTTAAAAGCCGGTTCCCCCCAGCACAGTTTCCATGGTGTCGCATGCCCTCCTGACCCCCGCTGCCTCTACCAGAGGCAGCAGAGGAGAGAGAGGGGAGACTCTGGCAGCAGTATCTGTTTGTCGGGGTCTCAGAGGGGACCTGAGCCCTCCCACAGACAGGTGCTGCTGCCACCTCGCAACCCTCCTGTTTGTAGCAGCCCAGGTTGGCCATGAGAAAGGGTGGCTCTGGCAGCAGCCCCTGGCCACCACGAACAGGGGCTGCTGTCAGAACAGCCTCTGTTCATGGCAGCCAGGGCTGGCTATGGACATGGGTTGCTGCCAGAGCAGTCCCTGGCCACGGCCAGCCCTGGCTGCTGCAAATAGGGGCTGCTGGACTTTGCACAAGCCAGGACCAAGCAGTCCTGGCTCACACTGGTCCAGGACATTGCGCCTCTGCATTTTAAATGTAGGAAGAGCTGCAGTGCAGGTAGCTCCCAGAGCCAGCAAAAGCCGGGACTGCTCAGTCCCGGCTTGAGCCGGCTCAGGGAGTTACCCACCACGGTAGCGCTGCAGAGCTGTTGTTATTGACTAATTGTGCAGTCAATACAAATTGTCATTCAATCAATACAAATTGTATCAACTACACAATTAGCCAGATAACTGTAATTTTAATCCTTGGTACCCATAGCAGTGCTGCTTACTTGAAGGTATAAATTGTCCCCAAACTGGAAATAGTTGTGGGTGAGGACAAAGAATAGAAACATTTTTTTCAAAATGAAAGCTTACAATCTGAAGTAAAGTTCTTTGGCAAAATACAGATTTGGTGCACATTCCATTGCCATGGAATCACAAAGAAATCACAGTGCCCTGAACACTGTGAGTTTATCTCCCTTGATTCTTTGTGCTCTCGGCTTGGGGATAACACGCTGGCCTTTTGCACTTTCTGATTTTCTTGGAAGACTGCACATAACTCAGAATGCAGCAGCACCACCCTCGTTTCAACAACCAATAGCTTACTCCTCTACTATATCTCTATTATTACATATTAATGATGAGGATAAACTAAGTAATGTTATGGAACTCTATAGGTTTCAATAGGGAGTCAGAGGAAAGGAATCATCATATCTCCTTTCAGAGCCTATGAGGCTGACTAGGAAAGTAGCCAGTATTGTTGGCCTTCTCAGTGTCTGCCAGCAAGATTACAAAATGATCAGGATTACAATTCTAGAGCACATTTGACCAGCCAGGTTATTGGTTGAGGAATATTTTATAAGACTCATCTTATCATAATTTTTCAGGAACTCAGTTGCAACAGTTTCCATTCTAAGGAAGTGTGAAGCAAAATGTTGAGCAGTGCTATCTGGTTTTCCTGTTTTGACACAGCCCTGGACAAATTGCTGTGCATTAGATTGGTTTGCAGCTTCGCGGAATGCCCAGATATAAAATAGGTTACTTGCTAAGACAATTGGGTTTATTCAGATATACTATAGGTCATTAGCCATCGATAAAATAAGATAATACTGATGTAATGCAGTCATGTATCATTACCAGGAGTTCCTACCATTAACTCTTTTCTTGAAGGATGATGTCCTCACTGAAAAATTATTAGTATCCCCAGTGAAGGCAGCTGGTATATAGAAGGGGCAAAGATTGATCCTGTACTATTCCCATGATCCAGTTTTTCTCCAGGGCTGGCTTGAAAATATAAATGAGGAGGAAATATCCCATTCTTGAGATGCAGCTGCTTGTGAGACAGCTGACATGGGGCTATCTGCAGCATTGCACTGTTTGTGAGTTGTGTCAACTACTAAACTGATGTATCATCTGTGTCCAAGTTATTACACCCACCCTAAATGCTTTCTGTCCCTTTGGCATTTATGTTCTTATTCTTGTCCTTAATCCGTGTCCTTAAACATTTGAAATGTTCTAAGAATTCCTTCCAGATTCATGATATCAAATTCTGAGATGATTTTATGTACAGTACCCTGGAGAAGGAATATTGCCTCACAGAACTGCAATATAGGAATGGAACTGTGCATATAGATCAAAATTGCAGTGATTTTTAGCTTCACTGCAAGCTCATATCTAAAGTGTCTGTCCACTAGTACTTAATATTTATATAGAAATTGCTAATTTCCATGTTCAATAGCAGAGGTTTTCAACAAGGGGAACATTCCCCCCAGGAGTGGGGGCAGGACATCACTTAAAATGTCATATGGGGAGCCCTACCAAATTCACAGTCATGCAAAACGTGTCACAGACCATGAAATCTGGTGTTCTTTTGTGAAATCTGTTTTTTCAGGACAGTTCAGTGTTTCTCAATTTGGGAGGCCTTAGCAAAAAGGGAGTTGCAGGAAGATCACAAGGTTGTTTTAGGAGGGTTGCGGTATTGCCACCCTTATTTCTACGCTGCCTTAAGAACTGGGTAACTGGAGAATGGTGGTTGTAATAATGGCGAGATGTCCATCTCTGAAGGCAGCACCATGTCACACTTCAGCATTCTGTGACACTTACTTCTGTACTGCTGCTTTCAGAGCTAGGTGTCCAGAAAGTGAGGGCTGCTGACTAAGGGACCAGCTGCGCGGGCAGCAGCGCAGAATTAACTCCTGCGCTGTTGCTGGTGGTAGCTCTGCCTTCAGAGCTCGATTCCCGGCCAGTGTCTGCTGCTGTCCAGCTTCTCAGCTCTAACAGCAGTGCTGCTGCTGCCAGCAACTGCCGTAAAAGGGTAGCAGTACTGCAACCCCTATACAATAACCTTGCGACCCCCACACAACTCCTTTTTGGGTCAGGAACCCTACAATTACAATACCATGAAATTTCAGATTTAAATATCTGAAATCATGAAACATCATTTTAAAAATTATGACCCTGAAATTGACCAGAATGGACCATGATTTTGTTAGGGCCCTATCCATAAGTCAGAAGACCATCCAGGCCAAATTTGAGTGAGTTGAAATGGGGATCCAACTGCTAGCAATCTTCTCACTAGTGAGACTAGGGAGAAGAGCAGAGGTGCTCCAAGTTTTTAAAAATATGCTAAGGTAGGGTATGATTCAAGAAAGGTTGAGGATCCTTGTTTTATAGCTATTTCATTAATTATGGCTGTGTTTAATTGTTTTCTCAGATTATGTTATCTTATACAAAAGTAAGTGGAGTATCATATTACTTTTTGTGATGTCTCATTTCTCTCACTTTTTGCCAGAACAAAACACATATAATCTCATTTAGTTACGCAGCTTGCTTTCTCGGATAACTTTACTTGACTTTGTTGTTGTTTTCTTTTGATATGTGTATTTTCAATAATCATAGGAGATTTTGGTTGGAAGAGACACCAGGAAGTCATTTAGTTCAACCCCTTGCTCAAAGCAGAACCAACCCCAACTAAATCATCCCAGCCAGGGCTTTGTCAAGCCCAACCGTAAAAACCTCTAATGGTGGAGATTCCATCACCTCTTTAGTAATCCATTTTAGTGCATCAGCACCCTCCTACTGAAATAGTGTTTTCTAATATCCAACTTAGATCTCCCCCACTGCAATTTGAGACCATTACTCCTTATTTTGTCATCTGCCACCTCTGAGAATAGCCTACCTCCATCCTCTTTAGAACCCCCCGTAAGGCAGTTGAAAGATGCTATCAAATCCACCCTCACTCTTCTCTTCTGCAGATTACCTCAACCTCTCCTCATAAATCACATACCCTAGGCCCCTAAAGCAGCGAGGAGTCCTGTGGCACCTTATAGACTAACTGAAGTGTTGGAGCATAAGCTTTCATGGGCAAAGACCCACTTCGTCAGATGCATCTGACAAAGTGGGTCTTTGCCCACGAAAGCTTATGCTCCAACACTTCAGTTAGTCTATAAGGTGCCACAGAACTCCTCGCCACTTTTGCAGATTCAGACTAACACGACTACCCCTCTGATCCTTGACCCCCTAATAATCACTTCCCTTGATCTCCTGACAGTGCTTCTATTAATGCAGCCCAATATGCTATTTGGCTTCTTGGCAACAAGGGCACACAGTTGACTTCTATCCTGCTTCTTATCCACTATAATCACTAGGTCCTTTTCTGAAGAACTACCACTTAGTCAGTCGGTCCCCAGCCGATAGCAGTGCTTGGGATTCTTCCGTCCTAAGTGCAGGATTCTGCACTTGTCCTTGTTAAACCTCATCAGATTCATTTTGGGTCAATCCTCCAGTATGTCTAGGTCACTCTGGACCCTATTCCTACCCTCCAGCTTATCTATCTTTCCCCCCCCCCCCAGTTTAGTGTCATCTGTGAACTTGGTGAGAATGCAATTTATCCCATCATCCAGATCATCAATAGTAACCATGAGAAAGTAATATATGTTGATTGTCTTTTTATTAACTGCAGTCCCAATATATTTTCATTTGTTTCCCTTTTAATTTTCTTTCTTTTTCCCCAGATGAATCTATTGTGCAGAAGCCAGAGCTTAGCAGTCCATCTATCTGCCATGCTCCAGGAGGAGAATACTTTGTAGAAGGAGAGACATGGAATATTGACACCTGCACACAGTGTACATGCCATAGTGGACGCGTTCTGTGTGAGACCGAAGTCTGCCCACCTCTTCTTTGTCAAAACCCCATCCGTACTCAGGATTCCTGCTGTCCACAGTGCCCAGGTAACAATTGCCTATCTGTTATCAGCATAGGCCTTTCTGGATTTTCTGCAAAAGCCTGTGTATTTGGCAAAAAATATTTAAACTTGAATAGAAACAACTGCTGGTTCTGCTAGTGCAGTTAAAGCAATCCCTTTAGCCATCATCCATGACATTTTCTTGAGAAGGAGCTCCAAAGCCTTCTGTAGCTTTAAACATTTTTGTACATTTAAAAAAAAAAAAAGAATAGATGCTGTAAGGAGCAGTGATATTGACAGCACTCACTTTATGTGAGGGTAAACGCCAGAGGATTGAAAAAGTGCAAATGTTGTCCCAGTCTTCAAAGGGATTGGATGTGGATGAGGACATAATCCTAACAAATGCTGTCACACAAATCTGATTTCTAGACCTATTAAAACAGTGAAGGAAATATTAAGAAACATTGTGAATAATTGGAAGGAATTCAGAGAAGAGCAGCCAACATGATTAAGGGACCAGAGAGACTGATTTACGAAGAAGGATTAAAAGAGCTAATTATGCATAGCTTGGCCAAACTGTGAATGAGGATAAACTAGCTGTCTACAAGTGCCAAAAAGAGAGAGAAAATAGTTTACAGTAGTTCAGTTGGGTATAGCCACTCTTGCAATAATAGAATAGACTAGAGTAAAGGAAGTAATATCCTTTAGATTGGTATTGTCTCCCATAGGAATTAATAGAAGCCCCACTGCTTGAATCATTTAACACAGACAAGCACAAAACACTCTAACAAATACACTGCAGATAACAACTCTTTGTTGGCAGGGGGATAATCTAATTTCTTGAATCAATCATTTATGAAAAGAAGAAAGACATATATAAAGACGTATATCAAATGGATTTATAAAGAACAAATCATGCTGGATAAATTTGATGAAGTGTTTGATAGAATTCCTATACTACTGGATAAATGTAGCACAGTAAACTTAATACTGGATTTCAGTAAAGGGTATTCTGTAATGACTAATGAAACTTTATTTGAAATATTAAGACAAATTGTTTTCAATAAAAGCATTTTAATACTCGTTAAAGTTGGCAATAGAACAGCTAATAAGAGTATAACATAATTGTTAACGATAAACAGCAATATTTCAAATTAAGGAGAGGGGAATGGTATTGATGTGGCAAAAAATCTGCTTTGTTAGGTCTAGTTTTTCTTGACACACATATAAAAGATGAAGAGAGTATAAAATATACAGAATGTTACATAAGGACCAGACTAAGGATGTTAAATACTGGTTAATTTACTAGTCGAGTAGTCGATGGAATTTCCATCGACCACTCAACTAGTCGATAGGCACTTCCGCCTTCCTCCTTTGAAATGTACAAGAGCTCCCAGTGGGGGCTCTTGTACATTTCAAAGGAGAATGCAGAATTCCGCATACAGCCCAGGGTAGTAGGAAGTCCCATTGCCTCGGCATTTCAAAGCAGCAGCACCGCACGGAGTTCAGTACCGGCTCCATATGGCACTGCCACTTTGAAATACTCCCCTTTTCCCCTCTCCTTTGCTGCCTCTATCTGATAGTGGCAACGGGAGGGGGGGAGATAATCGACTAGTCGACTCAACTATCTGATAAGCATCCTAATCGACTAGTCCTTAACATCCTTAGACCAGAGTGTGGTTGACTATATATGGAAAGAGGTCACAAGGAGCCTTCTTGCCCCCAAATTCCACAAGGACCAGTGACAGTGCATCCAAAAAACAGAGACTGTTCTGTGCTGATGTTGCCATCACCCTTCTGAAGCTGTGAGGAGTGAGGCACTGTAAACATCTCTAACTGCCAGAAAAGAGGGCCAGACATAGTGGAAACCTAGGGAAAACCGAGCTGCACTACAGGGCATCAGCCTGATGAAGGTGTTGGTAAGAATTTCTGCAGGGGCTACAACTGCAGTGCAACCTCTTCCATTCTCATTCTCTTGACAGCACAATCCAGCCCTAGTCTGCCAATGCTAGTAAACTGTGAGATGTTGCAAAAAGAAGAGAATTAATATAAAAGAATGCGGGGGGGAAGTGGGGTTAAAATAGATAAACTTCAAATGGTCCTATATCTCTTATTGTTATCCAAGATGTATCAAATTACTCAAACCTCCATTGGCCAATTTAAAAAAAATGGTATCTATAGTTACCCTCCTAAGTTTGTATATGGGCAGTAGATTAGATAGCTTGGTTTATAAAAAGGCTGAACGCTTACCAGCTCTCACTGATGTCACTGGGGCACTTCTGGGTTTCTTAGGTCAGTTAGCTCCCCATATATGGACTTGGGAGGCTATTTTTAAGTCTCCATGGAGAGATTTTCACAATCACAGAGGCCAGGAAAGTCCACCCCCTGGTTTCCTCCATGAACAAATATGTTCCAGTTCCACAAAGCGAATTGAGGGTTTCTCAGAGACTAGAGACATGGGTAGTCATGCCTCATGCTTGGAACAGGAGTCAGGCCTTTATGCTTGGAGTTGAAGTCAGTTGACAGGAATCTGAGCCAAAGGTCAGAGCTGGATTGCCTGGAATGAGGCAAGACAACAGGAGCAAGGCTGGAAAACAAGGACAAGAGCTAAGGCTCAATCCTCCTTCCAGTCATTCAGCCATCAATAGCCCAGTGTGTTCCCCCAGGAGTCCCAAGATATCTAAGGAACCCCTCTTATTGACTGAGATTCACAGTCAACTTTTTAAAGACAGTTAGGAAGGAGTATCTTTCCAAAGTTGAGCTGAGAAAGAAGTCGCCTTCTCTGAGACCCTCAGAACTGAAGCACAAAGGAGTCAATTTGTTTTAGACATGTCTCAGTTTCCAAAGCTGAAAGGGAGCAAGTGGCCTAAAATGGACCCTCTTGTATCTCTTAATGGATAAGAGAAGAGTAGCAGTAGTGCTGATTACATCTGTTCACTGCCTTTCCGCCAGCATGGCAGTACCATCCCTTCTAGCGTCTATAGTCTGTTTGGCACCAAGTGCCCTGTCTGTGGTCCCGGTATCAGGGTCCAATTTGCTAACTCTCATATCAACAGTGCTAACTAGGCCTTCAGTCTGCAAAGCCATTTTACAGCATTTAGTCATAGTAGCTCTCCTAAAGAGACAAAGGATTCAAGTTTGCCAGTATCACAATGGCAGGTGGGTGCGAGGAACATCACCCCAGCATCTTGACTCAAATAACCATAGCCAAACTGGGTCTCAGTAGAAAAAACTCCATACTCATTCTGCATGGAACTCAGGCCACACATTTCTGAGATTTTCCCAGCTAGCATGTCTGTTCCGAAAGGGTAGTCCTGTGGTCTTGACTGATGTAGTAAGTAACCGTTTTTTACTTCTGCTGATCTGTCTATTCATGTTTCCAGATGAACCTCTTCAGCCCTCCTCATCAAGCAACGAAAGCATGCCCAGTTACTGTAAAAACGACGAAGGAGATATTTTCCTGACAGCTGAGTCCTGGAAACCCAATGTCTGCACTAGTTGTATTTGCATGGATGGTGTGATTAGCTGCTACTCTGAATCTTGCCCTCCAGTATCCTGTGAGAGACCTGTTTTGAGAAAAGGACAGTGTTGCCCTTATTGTATAGGTAAGCAAATAAACAAACTAGTTTGCTCTTCCCTACTTGGCAGAGCTGCCGATGGGTGGAAGGTGGGAGAAGGAGAGGCAGTAGCAGCTGGAGCATTGGGTCCTTTAACTCGCTGCTGGAGCCCCTCGCAGCTCAGTCCAGGCAGCACTGAGGGCTGGATCGGGGAGGCTGGCCCCCAGCCCTGCCTCTTCTGCCTAAGTCTCTACCCCATTCAGAGGGGCCGCAGCACTGAGCGCTTCCCCAGGGCCCAGCAAATTCTATCGTCAGCAGTGTTTCCTCGAAACTGGGCTGCAGCACAGCTTCACAGGTGATTAATCAGCCCCACCCAGTCAGAGGCTCAAGACTCCTAGCACAGAGCTGACTGACTGGGGGTGGGGAAGAGCTGATTACTCACCCCTGAAGCTATGCTGCTGCAGCTTAGAGGGAACACTGGTTGACAGTCCTGCTACTTGGGAATAAAGTAAAGAGCTGCTCGTTGCACTCGTCAACCCCCCATCACAGGGGTAGGCAATCCTGGCTCTCTCCCCAACCACCGGGGAGGGCCAGGCTGCAGGGATGCCCTACTAGGGCCCATTCACCTTCTCCCTTCCACCAGCTCAGGCTCCTTCTCCCTCCCCCATTCTCTCCAGCCAAGGACCCTTCTCCCTCCCTCCCGTCCGCTAGCCAGGGCTCCTTCCCCCTCTGCCAGCCCAATCCGTTCTCTTCCCTCTCTACCCCCCTGCCACATGGGTCCTGCTGCCGGCATGGTAACTGCAGGAGCTTCAGCCAGCCGCTGAGTGGTGGCTCAGGGGCCAAGGTGCACCCTAGTCCCAACACACACCCCTGGGCGGATCCTGCCATGGTCCCACCCCCCTATGGATCTCAGCGCCTCATGAACTGTTTTTTAAATGGCAGCCCCCCCCCTCACTTGATGGCTGTCAGACCTTCAACCACCTGCTGTGTGGCAGCTCAGAGGGGTTGGGGGTACAGGTCTGTGCATGAGGGGGTGGGAGAAACTTACTTGTCTTCAGGCCTTCTGCTGCTCCCATTCGGCAGAATCTGGCCAGTGGGAGAACAGAGAAAGGCTCCAGACAGTGCGCTCACACGCTACTGTTACCCCAGACCGGAAGGGGCTTTCTCCCCCCTCTTCCCCTGCAGCGGTTTGTCAGGGCTATGGCGCATGGAGCCAGCAGTGACAGTTGTCGGAGGAGGGCCAGAGCTGAGCCAAGGGCAGGTCCCCAGAGATCCACAGCCAGCTGGCAGCAGCCTGCCGAGCCCAAACCCTGTAGCAGCAGGGCTGGAGCCCAGTGGCAGTCAGGTTGGAACAGAGTCAGACGGGGGGGGGGGGCTTCAGATTTCTACTGCTTGAGCTATTGGTCTTATTACCTTGGCTATCAGCAGGAGAAAGTGTTATTTGGAGAGGAGAGATGTAGTATTTGGTTCCAGGAGCCCATCTTGGAAAGTGGTGATAGGAAGCCTGCCCCATCTCTCTTTTCTCTCCTCCTTTTTCCCATTTGCCACATTGAGTTAAGGGATATCCTCCCACATCTGGTTTCCCCAAAGCGTGAGATGGCCCCAGCAGCACATTGGCTATGTCTAAGAGGTAGTTGGAGGAAGACTAGCCCAGCTGTCCCTTTCCCACAATTGGCCCTGCAGCTCCAAGGATTTCTGGTATAAGATTTCTGCAGTATGATCGCAAAACTAAGAATATTTATGTTAAGCTGTTATTTTGGCATGCTACCAATGTCCTTTTCCCCTCCCCCGGAGACAACAATGGATATAAGGAAAATGGTGATTTTCAAAATTTTTGATCTTGCTAAAACCAGAACAGACTTTCCTGGGATCAAGAGAAGGCACTTACGATATTTAGCAGGGGAATGCTCTTGGGTAAGTCCAGCTGCCGCAAACAATGAAGGTGTTAATTTCTCAATAAAAGATCACAAGAAGCTCAAATAATGGAAAGCTCTATACCTCAACATAGGTGTGTCTGCCATCTTCCTCCAACATGATAAAATATAGTTACAGATAGTTCATGTTGAAATGATGTTAAGAGTCAGCCAACACAAAGACACTTTAAACCTCTCTTAGGGTTTGTTTCTCCTTTTTCAAAAAAGTCCACAAGTACTAGAAAGTCTGGAAAAGGATAGTTAAGGTCTCCCAGGCCTGGTCAAAGAGTTTGCAGGGCCCAAAGCGGCATGTTATGGTTGGCTGCACCACGTGGCCAAGTGGCTTGCAGGTGGGGTGGGCGCCAGGCAGCACGGGGCCCTGAAGGCGCATGGCCCAAGGCAACCACCTTGCTCTCCTTGCCCTAAGGCCGGACCTGAGGTCTGCATACTCTCTCCTATTGCCACGTGTAATAACGGACCATCATCATCCTAATCAGTTTCTGTCACACACAGCCAAAGTTTCACCTTTCACACATGCAGAGAAATATAAGAAACTAGTATTAAAACATACATGCATCTTTGTATTAAATGCACTTTCAACTTAGTACATCTTCTGTTGTGGTCATGTAAAGAAGGGGCATCATTTGCATGTACGCTTAGTTGTGCAAAGTGGTGGAGTCTTTCTTGATTCATCATTGGGGTGGAAGGGAAATCTCATTTGGAGTTATAGAGTCAGGGAAGTCTTAGGGCATGTCTACACTGCCCAGCAATTTGGAGTAAATAACATTGTGTAACAAAGTGCTGCTCTGTATCTCTCGTGTATGGGTGCTGCGGTCACAAACTAAAAGGTTCCTAGTTTGAATTAATGCAGTCCTCTCCAGACAGAATTATATTAATGCAAAGTAGGAATCTTTTAGTTTGCACCTGCAGTACGCATACATGAGAGTTATAAGGTAGCACTTTGCTCACAGCTATTTGCACTGCTGTAATCCAAACTGCAGGGTAGTGTAGATGTGCACTTGGACTAAGTTTGATTGAATTGATCACAGTTGTTTGAGGAATACAGAATGGAAATAAGAAAATTCAATTCCTCATCAGGTGTCCTTGTCTTCTGCATCCTAATAACTTTATTGAAGGGGTTCTGAGAACAGGAAACCCTCTCTTTACATCCTCCAGCACACACTATTTTCTTAAGACTTTATCTGTTAGAACCCTCAGAGACCCCCTCAGCAGAATGTTCCTCTGCAGAATGTTCTGATAACAAGTTGTAGCCTCTGTGGCCATGTGACAAAGACACAAGACCCCGGTAAGATACTCTGTATTTCTCCCTTCTTCCAAGATCCACTTAGAATTTGAGTTGAATAGCTCTGTGGTAAGGCTCCTTCACCATGCCGAATACTTATACAGCAGACTGTATCGCACTGATTTTGCCAGCTGGTGGATCCTTTTGCAATTCTGACTAGATTTTCCACCACACCTTTATTTTTAATCCATCCCTTTTGTTATTCCACGGAGTTGCAGAATGTCCTTGTGGATCTGCACCTAGCATTTTGTAAGCTGTCTTCAAGTTCAGTATGGAGAAGCTATTTTGACAGGGTCGCTAGGATTGTAAAGCTATGTTCTGAACAGTATTTAAAGCATAATCGAGGTGAAGTTCCATTGGGCAGTGTCTATTTTCTTGGATTCCTTTGTGGACTAAGTAGAAATGTTTCTGTCCAGTGTTCTTAAAGACATAGGCAGTCTGTTAGTTTTGAACATCTTCCCCTTCCTTTTGGCATCTATTTCTATTATTTTTGTTTGTGCTTATTTTGGCTACAGTTTCTGGGCTTCATGAAGCAAGGTGCTCAATACTTCAACTCCCATTAAAATGAGCAGGAGTTGAGAACACTGAACATTTTGAAGGTTGTGTATCTGGCCTTTCTGCTTTGACTGAGGAGAGCAGTAAATATTGCATGTTGGCTGGCTTGCCTTATTGTACTGATACCAAAAAGGGCTACTATCCTAGATGGTTAATGAGGAGTTTGATAGGTAATTTGAGAATTAGAGGTTGTAGTTCAGAATGAGTAGAAAGAATGTTTAATTTTGTAAAATATACTAGTTATCCAAAAATCATAGGAGAACATGTAGTGTAACAAATGTGGTTTTCAGATAAATAACTTCCTAGTACGGAAGAGAAAGAAAATCAGAAATGTGAAGTATATTATGCTGTATAAAAATCCCAAGTGATAACCAGTGTCGTCATATTGCATCTGTTGTTGGTGTTTTTTTAACTCAACAAAAATTGTGTGCAGCTTGACTCTAACATAAGAGGGGAATTAAAAATCATAATTCCATAGCTACACATCTGTGTTATCATATTAATTTTATTTTAACAAAATTTGTCAAATAGTCATGTAAAATGAAATTTTGTTCTCTGGTATTTTATAAATTAAAGAGGAATACTCATATTAAAAATCATGGCTTCCTACTTTTCTTGTTTGCGCTAGTGAAAATCTGTTGACATCAGTACAGTTAAGCCTGATTTACATCTTTGTAAGGGGAATGGAGAATTGAACCTTATGTGATTGCTATTTTTTTAAAGTCCTCATCTACTAAGTTAGTAAGAACATAAGAATGTAAGAACAGCCGTACTGGGTCAGACCAAAGGTCCATCTAGCCCAGTATCCTGTCTGCCGACAGTGGCCAGCACCAGGTGCCCCAGAGAGGGTGGACCGAAGACAATGATCAAGCGATTTGTTTCCTGTCATCCCTCTCTAGCCTCTGACAAACAGAGGCCAAGGACACCATTTTATCCCCTGGCTAATAGCCTTAAGACCATCTTAGATTGTTAAAATGGAAAGAGTTTTAAATATCTAAGATATTCTTTGCTGCATATGTTGCTTGTTAACTTTTTACATTTCTCTTTTCTTAGGAAAGGAAAGAGTCTACTTAATTTTATTTAATTTGTTACTGCTTAATCAATGTTGCTTTCAAATTTCCATATACCAACACAATGTTGTTCTGTTTGAATTGCAAATACCTAAATTCGATAGCAGGTATGACCTGCTAATTTCCCTTTTTGTAGCAACAAATAAATCCAGAATATAAAAAGCAAGATTTCAGTTACTTCTCAAACATAGTCTACTAATGATGACTTGCTATATTTTCTGTAGGAAAGTGTTTTTATGGAGACTGTAAATAAGTACATTTCCGTTGTTTTCCATTATTTTGTGCTTTTTGCAGTGTGTGAGATTAATTATTTGGTTTTACTGACTGTAGGAACATGTCCGCTGACATTAAGTTCCCTAATCTGAAAGTTTGGCTATAAAAAAGCCTGTATAATCATTTTTTTATTCCTTTCGTCTCTAGATTCTTTCCTCGCTGCTATTTCTGTGAATGGTGGGGTAGACATCTGGGAAAAACAAAAACCTTGGAACATTTATAAAATATCTTTTGCTCTTTTTGGCAGCTTTCAATAGCTTTTCTTTGTTTATATTTGAAAATATGGCTTCCTGTTGTTCCGCTTTTAGATGATTTCCTGAGCACTTCTCCAAAAGCATCTCTTGCTATACAGACCTCCTGAGTTTTTTATCCCATGATTGAGAATGAATTTTGTTGGCAAAATCTGTAGGGCTAGTATCTTCCTCTGCTGTTGGAACTTTTAAAACAGAGGTTCCCACATTATGTCTTAAATTGCTTTTTATTTTTAGATCCATTTCATGATTGCTTCTAAACATCATATTTAGTATAGTTACAAGTTCAGCACATCCTTCCTTTCCTCTAATTTTTCTATTGCTTTTTTCCCCAAACTCACCTTCCATGTTCTGCATTCTCCTCTCTTATGGGGAGACATGGTTATTTAACATTGAGAACCCCCTTCTTGCTTATAGCAGAGAAATAGAGCAAGAAGATGGACTCTTGTTTGTCTTGTGCTTATTTTTGGCTTTTTTTTAATTTGATTAATGACTGGTTCAGACATTTACATGGTCTTTTACTGGAGACAGTAGTAGCTGTCAGAAGAGGCAGTTGGAGTTGGGCACCCCATCTTTCATGACCACTCATTCATTCCTGTTGTATGTTCATCAGGGGATGATGGGATTGCACTTTTGCACATGGATGCTCTACTGCTTCTTTCTTTCCTCCTTCCACTGCACTAAATACTCATGGAGCAGTATTTTCCTCGTTCAAGTTTTAGTTAAGATGAAATCTATAGGAAATAAAAAACATTTAGGGTACTCACTCATTTACTTTAATAATTAAAAAATGTCTTTGCATTAATTCTATTAAATGGGATCTACTCTCTCTGAGTACTCTGTGTAATGCCACATCATTTGGTTTGTCAAAATTCAATTTTTATTTTTATCATTTTGTAGGATAATACTGATGTTTGGTTCTGAGCATTTTAAAATTGTTTTTCAATTTTTCAAAGTTTTCATGGTGTGTAAAAATTTTAAAATAATAAAAAAGTGCCTAAACTCATAAGCTTCTGATACATATCAAGTGAAACCTATTCTTAAAGGTGATCTGGAAAGTCATCTGTATTCTCTAATGCTCTGTTTCTATTACAAAGTTTAAAACCCAAATATAACTGAAAATTGAGCAATATTTTGTTTTTTGATACTATAAATACTGTTAAGTATTTTATAAGTAGAGTCCTACAACACTATTTTGACTAACAACTACACTCTGTTAGTGTCAAAATGGGTCTGATGCATACAGGCAAGATAACTGAACTAGGAGTGGGAACATAGTAAATCTAAAGAACACACTTAAACATTATATTTTAAAAAACAGAAAATCGCTGTTCTTAAGTTTTATGTTCCCATTTGTTTTGCTTGTACATACGAAACTGGACTGGTAACAAAATTGTAACATTTTTGCAAAGCATCTGGTATTTTTACATTCTACTGTCCTGACTTCCATATCCATTGACTAATGTAACATGTGTTTACATTTTTAAGAAATTGGGCTCATGCCATTTTTTAAATTATTTAATTCTTGGATTTTATATGTTTATATTTTGCCATCTCAAGTTTATCAGGGCAATTTTTTTTCAACAGAAGATACAATACCAAAGAGGGTGGTATGTCACTTCAGTGGAAAAACATATGCAGATGAGGAACGTTGGGACATCGACAGCTGCACACACTGCTACTGCCTGCAGGGGCAGACCCTTTGCTCCACTGTCAGTTGTCCTCCTCTCCCCTGTGTAGAACCCATCAACGTTGAGGGAAGTTGCTGTCCCATGTGTCCAGGTAATAAAACTATGGTGCTAAAATGTACAAGTTATACTGTTCTCAAAGGCTGTAATCAGGCATAGATTATTGTACCCATTTTGAGTGCTGGTTTATATTGAGCAACATATTCAAAGGATAACAGGGGAGCTGTGGCTTATATCACAAGAAACAGATACACACAGGAAAAGAACTCAGGAAATTGAATACTCACTGCAGATAGGAAAGCAGTGCACAATGGTGTATCGTTTAAATCTCACATGTCCTAAGGAAGAAATGTTAACTCAAAAGATTAATTGTTTTGTCATTGCTCTCTCTGAATGACCTTTCATAAAATTATTAGATCAGTGAAATACATCTATGAAGTGTGAGTGGAAATATTTTGATGTCCTTGCAGACTCCACAGGTGCCTAATGTTTCTGTTGCTTCACAAGTCCTGGATACTTTTTTCAAATTATTTATATTAATAACACTGTACATGGCTTATATGAGTACTTTTCATTGTAACATAAATGTAATGGGACAGTTTCTCAACTGTGCACCAAATGGAACCAAGGGACTTTGGTGCAGCTTCCTGAATCAGACTTAGTTTATTAGAACAATTGTTCTTACCTATACCAGCTGTTAACCTCCAGAAGGCTACCTGACAGTCAGAGAGCTTCAGCCATGCCCTGTGTCTAACTCTGTGATGCCCCTACATAAGGGGCTGCAAAGGAACCAGTCCTGCCAACTTTACACCAGCTGCAGTGATCCAGCTCCTTTCTTGGCCTTTTATGCCACTAGAGCAGCACAAATGAACCAGATTGCACTAGATAATCTTACCAGATATATTCTATATGGTGAAAAGATATTTTCATTAAAAAAATTAGTACTGGACTATCCCATTCATTTTACATTGGGATGGTAGAGTAGCAATCACTGGTGTCCTGTACATTAGGAAATGAAGTAAAAGATAGGGAGATCCATTGCACAAATAATAACTTTCTAAATGTACTCAGTTAATTAATAGGTTATAGCAGATAAAAAATTCTATAACACTAATGATGAACCACCAATAAGATCCACAGGGTTAAAAGGGTGCCAATACACAAGAAATATTTTCTGAATTAAGAGCCCAGCATCCATTCATGGCTACCACAATGTGCTGACTTCATGGACTTATGAAAAAATATTTATCTTATCTTACAGAGATGTATGTACCTGAGCCCACCAACGTCCCCATTGAGAAAACAAATCATCGAGGAGATACTGAACTAGAAGCACCAATTTGGCCTACACCTAGTGAAAATGACATTGTTCATCTCCATAGAGGTGAGAGCTGGCAGTGAGGTCTGTGATTTCTCAACATGTTTTAACACATCCGCTTGTCCTAGGAAGAAAGTAAAGGTATAAATGAGCTATCTTTTTGATAGGCTTTCAGAGTATTTGGGTAAGATTGAGACATAATTTCTGTATGTTAAAAACCAGAAATAATTAAATCTAGCATTCCGTACTAGAAGCAGAATGCCTGAAATGTTTCATTCTGGTAGGAATGCATGCCCGTTCTTCAATTTTTAAATTATATTTATTTTAAAGTAGCAAAATAAAAATTTAAAATGAGTTCCAGTGTGTAATGTTAAAGAGATTATTAATATATACAGTTAGTTAGAAAACAAAGTACAGTAGACTTCCGATAATCCGGCACCTTTTGGACCTAGGTGGTGCTAGATTATCAGATTTGCCGGAGAATCGGGAGGTCCGGTACAGCTGCACGGCTTAACAGCTGGCCAGGACACAATCTTCCTCCCTGTCCCCTCCCCTTTCCTCTTTCTGTGTCTCTCCTCCGTGCTGTACCTGATCCTCCTTCCCCTTCACTGAAGCAAAATGCTCTTCTCCATACTGTAACATGATCCCGCTCCCCCCCCCCCAACCTTATGTTCTGTCTGGTTACTTTTTAATCAGCTGGTCAGGAGCGCTTGGCATTTTGATGCCGGAATATCAAGACTGCCGAACAGTTGGATGCCGGACTATCAGAGTTTTACTGTAACTAAAAAAATAGTTTTTTGAGTGCTTACTCACATCCATTCCTCATTAGATGTGTGTGCTCACCACATGCATTGCTTCCAGAAATCTTTCCCTCAGCAATATCTGTAGAGGACATAGTCTGCTTGCCCTCTAGATCAGTGCATGCATGGCGTGGTATAAGGGACACCACCAGCACCCACCACCCTCAGTTCCTTCTCGTCACTAGTGACGGTGCACGGAACTGCTGTTGTATTGTACTGTTGGCCTTTGTTTCCCCCAGGCATTATGTCCAACCACAGAGGCAGATAATCCCATGGAACAAGTGTCTAGTATGATAAACAATGTTTGGAATAAAAAGTCAAATTAGTGTAGACGCTATTAAAACTGTTCTTTTGCTCAAGTTGAATGTTAAAGCACCAAAAGACATTTCTATATGGTAAACAGAATTCTGAATACTAAATTACTGGACTAAACCTTCACTGCAAGAAATATGCCTGTGTTTTTGTTCAGTCAGAAGCTGGCAATAGCCGCACATGTTTTTAAAGGTGTATTTTCTGTTTTCTGGCTGTTTAGGGTAATGAAATATTCATGCAAAATGTTGGCCCAAAGCGTCCTTGTTCTGTACCGTGGTTAAAAATGTGATTTTAGACCCATATAATCTTTATTGGAGAAGTTCAGCAGGGAGACTATGGATTTGTTGTCAGAGGAGATCAACATTTATTTTTAGGAGGACATGGTATCAATGTCCCCTAAGAAAGCATCTGTTGAGCTTAGAATCTCTCTCCCATTATCACACTGTTTCTTGTGTGTGTGTTTGTGTGTTTGTTTTTAAGTTACCAAGAATGTAGTAGCAGAGCAACTCTGGAGATACTGGAGTCCTCAGATTTTCTTGTATGTGTCACTATTGTTTAGGCTTGTGTGTAGTATCAAGGCTGGCCTATTAGCATTGGTCAATCTCCCCTTGGCAGACATATCAGCTTTGGCTTCAATTGTTGACTCTTGTTACTATTGTTACTCATCTGTGGATCTGGCAAGCTCAAGAGTTGCTCTTGAGTGACTTCGTTCTTTTCTTTTTGTGGGGACCAAGAGCTGACGTTCATTAGCCCTAATAGTTATCTTGGCGAGGGTCATACACAAGTCTTGTCACCAGTATCAGTTGAGTATGTATCTGAAGCCATTAAGAAGAATAGTAAAGTCCAGGATGAGCACCCATGTGGCCCTACAATATGCCAACATATGGCTGACCTTGAACAATGTTTCCTCAGCTCTCACCCCCTAGCACTCTTACTCTACTTACACTACATTGATGACATGTTCATCATATGGACCCACAGGGTGGAGATCCTTGAAGAATTCCACAGGGATTTCAACAATTTCCACCCCACCATGACCCTTAGCCCGGACCAGTCCACAGGAAAGATCCACTTCCTTAACACTACAGTACAATTAAACAATGGTCACATTTCCACCACCTTATACCGGATGTCTACCGACCAGTACAGTTACCTATTTGCAGGGCTCGCCAACCCACAGTGAGCCCCACTCACCAGCTGTGCAGTTTGGCACGCTGCCCATGCACAGACCGCGCTGAGCGGCTGTACCGGCTTGTAATCTACTCACCACGGGCAAGTAGATTACATTAATTGTCGAGCCCTGCCTATATGTCTCTAGCTTCCATTCAAGACACATTTCCCAATCAATTGTTTACAGCCAGGCCCTAAGATACAACCAAATTTGTTCCAATCCCACAGACAGAGACAAACACTTACAGGATTTATATAAAGCATTCTTAAAACTGAAATACCCACCTGGAGGAGTGAAAAAACAGATTGAAAGGGCCAGACAAGTACCCAGACATCAGCTACATCAAGATAGGCCTTACAGAGAAAACAGGACACCACTTGTCATCACCTAGGGCCCCCAACTTAAACCTGTCCAATGCATTATCAATAATCTACAACCTGTCCTGGAAAATGACCCTTACTCTCACAGGCCTTGGGGGACAGACCCATCCTCGCCTACAGACAACCCTCTAACCTGAAACAAGTTCTTTCCAGCAACCATGCAGCACACCTCCATCATACTCACCCAGGAACCCACTCCTGCAATCAACTCCGGTGCCAGCTCTGCCCACACATCTATACAAACGACATCATTATAGAACCCCTAACCACATAAGCCACCATATTAGAGGCTCCTATAACTCTACATTCACCGATGTGATCTATGCCAGCAATGCCCCTCTGCCAAACTGGACTGTCTCTATGAGAGAATTAATGGACACAAATCAGATATCCAAAAAGGCAACACATAGAAACCTGTTTGTGAACATTTTAACTTGCCCGGGTACTCATTAATGGATCTCAAAGTCACTATATTATTTCAGAACAATTTCAAAACCCAGCATGACAGGGAAGCTACAGAACTTAATTTCATTTCCAAGTTTGATACCTACAACAGAAGTCTAAACAAAGACGTTGGCTGGATGTCCCATTATATTCCACATCCTAATGACATAAACAACTAAACAAAGGGTACTTAGAGTGGGTATTAAGTGCTCTTATCAGCTTCATTTAGCTCTAATTGACAATTCCTTTCCCCTTCCTTTTCCTTCTCTCCCCCCATCTTGTCACTGTGCTATTTATTTGAAAACTGGACCCCTTAAACTCCATTCATCTGAAGAAGTGGGTTGTGCCCACGAAAGCTCATGATACTATCTATATTTTGTTAGTCTCTAAGGTGTTGCAAGCCTATTTGTTGTTTTTTAAATTTTTCTTGTCTGAAGATGTCAGTCATCTCTGTACCTCTTTTCATCCTACCTATATGATGGAGCTGGTTAGCTTTCCCAGGGTCTTTACTCTGGTTAGGCATGAATGAAAGATATGCTAAAATAAAGCACTACTAATGTTAAGAGAAGACTGTTACACTAGGGAAAATAGCAAAAGGAAATAGCAGAGGTTATATGTGCTCTCTCATTGGAGAGACTTTGCCTCTCTTTTGATCCATAGGGATACTCTGGGATTTGTGAGCTGCTTCTCTGTGCTCAGAGAGCAACAATTAAACATGCCATCTTTTCTCCAGATGGGATTTCTGAAATTCTCTTTTCTTGGAGCTACTAATTTATTAGCTATTACTTCTGCCTCTAGAGTTAGTAAAATCCATGCTCTTATGTTAAACTCTGATCTTATTCCCTAATAAAACTGTTAGGGTACGTCTACACTAGCTCATTAGTTTGAGCTAGGTAGGGTAATTAGTGCAAGCGGAGTTGCAAATGAAGCCTGGGATTTAAATATCCCGGGCTTCATTTGCATGTTCTCGGGCACCACCATTTTTAAATCCCCCTTAGTCCGAACTCCATGCCCGTGAGGAGTAATGGTAGTTCAAATTAGGATCTTTAATTTGAACTACCTACTCCGTGCCACATGTAGCCGCGGGCACGGAGTTCGGACTAAGGGGGATTTAAAAATGGCGGCGCCCGCGAACATGCAAATGAAGCCTGGGATATTTAAATCCTGGGCTTCATTTGCAACTCCACTTCCCCTTATTACCCTACCTAGCTCGAACTAACGAGCTAGTGTAGACGTACCCTTATTCTCTAAGGGTACGTCTACACTACAACTTTAATTCGAACTAACTTAGTTCGAATTAGTTAATTCAAACTAAGCTAATTCGAACTAACAGATCCAGACTAAAAAACTAGTTCGAATTAGCGTTTTCCTAATTCAAACTAGCATGTCCACATTCAGTGGACCCTGAACCGGGCTTAAGGATGGCCGGAAGCAGTGCCGGCAGGGCATCAGAGGAGGACTTAGAGCGTGGAGATGCTGTCTCACGCTAGCTGAGGGCTGTGCTTAAAGGGTCCCGACCCCCACCCCGGACAGACAGTTCTCAGGGGTGCTTCGCTTGCACAGCAGCCCTGGCTTAGAGTGCCCTGAGTGCCCACACTGGGCACATCACAGCACTCGGCCATCAGCCCGGCTGCACTTGCCGCAGGCTGCCATCTGGGGAGAGGGGGCAATTGGGGGGCTGCAGGAGAGCTTCCACCCCCAGAAGCCTGCAGAGCCAGCCCAGTCCTCCCCATCGGGGGCTCGTGCCCCATTCCTCCCTCACCTCCTTCCACTTACCCTTCCCTAGCCCCTCTTCTTGATGTACAAAATAAAGATAACATGTCTTCCAAAATGGAATCTGTCTTTATTGAACAAAACTGGGGGAGACTGGGAAAAGGAGGTGGGAGAGGGGACGAGAGAGACTGGGAGAGGGGAGGGCAACTAAAATGATCAGGGGTTGGGAATAGGTCCCATATGAAGAGAGGCTAAAGAGACTGGGACTTTTCAGCTTAGAAAAGAGGAGACGGAGGGGGGACAGGATAGAGGTCTCTAAAAGCAGGAGTTGGGTGGAGAGGGTGCATACAGAAAAGTTCTTCATTAGTTCCCATAAAGAAGGACTAGAGGACACCAAAGGAAAGGAATGGGTAGCAGGCTTCAAACTAGTAACAGAAAGTTGTTCTTCACAAAGCAAAGAGTCAACCTGTGGAACTCCTTGCTGCAGGAGGCTGTGAAGGCTAGAACTGGAACAGAGTTTAAAGGGAAGTGAGATCAAGTCATAGAGGTTGGGTCCATGGAGTGCTATTAGCCAGGGGGTAGGAGTGGTGTCCCTGCCCAAGGTTTGTGGAAGGCTGGAGAGGGATGGCACGAGACAAATGGCTTGGTCACTGTCTTCGGTCCATCCCCTCCAGGGTCCCTAGGGTTGGCCGCTGTCGGCAGACAGGCTACTGGGCTAGATGGACCTTTGGTCTGACCCAGGACGGCCATTGTAAGCTCAGGGCTCAGGGTCGGGGGTCTCAGTGAACCCCCTTGATTCTCTTGCACACCTGCTCCTGGGTGGCCAGGCTGGCAGCTATCCTGCCCAAGCCGGCCACTTTCCTGTGCTTAGTGCGGAGGTCGTGGACGAGGTCCACGATGTCCGCACTAGCCCAGGCGGGTGCCCGCCTCTTGCGGTCCCGGGCAAGCTCCCGGGAGCCGCCAGCCTGGTCCCGGGAAGAGGGGGAGGGCTGGGGGGCATCGGATGGCTGGCTCGATCCGTGCCAGGTGCAGGGTCTGCTGGCTGGGTGCTGGCAGGCTTGCACCTGGCACGGGCACCGTAGCCAGCCCGTGCCCCTTTAAGAGGCCCGGGACCGGGAGGGGGGCAGTAGAGTTTCCCTGGTGAAAACCTGGGGAGGGCTAGCCTCCCACTAGTTCGAATTAAGGGGCTACACACCCCTTAATTCGAACTAGCTAGTTCAAACTAGGCTTAATCCTTGTGGAATGAGGATTACCTAGTTCCAACTAAGCGCTCCGTTAGTTCGAAGTAAGTTCGAACTAACGAAGCGCTAGTGTAGCGCCTATGAAAGTTAGTTCGAACTAACATATGTTAGTTCGAACTAACTTTGTAGTGTAGACATACCCTCAGGTACCATGTGGTCGGTTTCGGGGGGGGGGGAAACAAGAGTTAACACGGCTACCCTTCTGAGACATGTCTCTGTTCACTGTTTTTATGTTGATAGTCTCATTCAGACCATCTCCTAAATTTATTCCAAGAACAGTTAGCATTTTCATAATAATCAGTATATTCACCTACCAGTTTTCTCCTCCACACTCCATCATTCCAGCAGAAATAAAACTTAATGCCTTAGCTTAGATGTTAAAAGAACTCTTATATTACTTGAACAGAATGAGACTTTTTAGGTCAACTTTGTGTTAATAGCGTATGGTGGCAGAGCTAATGTCAAATCGGCATCTTCTAGTGTCTAACTGGATTGTGTAAGCTGTATGAAAGCAGCCTGAGAGATTAATAAACTGAATGCCACTTCAAACGTTTCAGGCCCTTCTACCAGAGCACTGACTTCATCAATGACATGCTTCAGTAAGGTCCTGCTGATAGATGTATAGCATGTACATGGTCTTTACTAGAGACTGCTCATTTATTCCAGTAAATTCCACACTGCCACCCCAACATGTTGATCTGTTTGCTAGACACCATTTGTGGAATTTACATGTATAGGAGTGTGAAGAAAAAGAAACAATTATTCACCTCAGTAACAGTGGTTCTTTTAGATAAGTCAGTTTATGTGGATCTCACAACGAGCCCTCCATCCCTGCAGCTTGGAGTTTATTATTGACATTCCAGGCAACAAAAAAAAGTGTTGGTATGGGGGGTTGTTCTGCACTTGGGAGGAGTAGCAGGAGAACATGAGAATTGCATGTGCGACCCCTAGAAGATACCCCGAGAGGAAAAATTTCTGCTCTCCTGTGCAGGGGCACCAGCACATCATTAGTGGAGTCCACATGCACAGACTGTCTTGAAGAATCGCAGTTACTATAAGGAAAGTAACCATTTTTCCAGTGTGTGCCTCTATTGAAAGAATGCAGCTGAGGTGAGTCTCCAGGCTTCTCCAATAAAGAGCCTACCAAATAAACAACGCTGAGTCTTTGAAGGCAGGCACCATGATTTCTGTATTAATCAACCCATATGAAAGGGATGGCAAGAAGCAAAAACAATTTAAGGAAAAGCAGCATACATTATTATTTGCCTTAAAGGGGCAATAGGAAAATGGCCACAAAAGACATAGACCGGGTCTAAAGATACAGAAGTAATACAAGAAGCAAGTGCAAAGCTTGCAGTAACACAGGTCCTCAAAGATATAAAAGAAATGAAAAGAGATACAATATTAGAAGAAATAAGTATCTGTGTCTTATTTACATATATAGTCATTTGCTGAAATAATTATTCCAGGGCCACAAAAACTGTGGCTAATAACAAATCACAAGTGTGATGCTCTCCCTCAGCATCAATACAAACATTCCAAAGATGTTTAACAAAAAAGTACAAGGCTGTCGTACTGACACTGATATCTCTATAACCCTATTCTTGTTTATGGCCAAGACAAAGAAGGAGCACTTTTGTTGGTAACAAAAAAAATAAAATGTTCACTCTTTCAGACATGAGTCATCTTCAAGCAGATTTCAGAGAAGGCATTGAATTGCACCCCAGTGAAGACACATCTCTCAACTCTGTTGCCTGGGTGACAGTTCCCATCATGATAGCCCTAGTTCTTATAATAGCCCTTCTGCTTGTCAATCAGAAGAAGCAGTGGATACCAGTGTCCTGTTACAGAGCCCCAACAAAGGTACAGTATTAACATTTCTATTTCCAGATTTCTGCTTTTCTGGGGGGGTGGGGGTGGGGGAGTGGCTCCTGAAATATACTGTAGGATACATTTGAGTCCAATTAAAGTTAGCTAATTTAAATGTTTTTTCCTTGTCTCAAACAGTTTTCACTAATTCAGAACAGTTATGCTTATGTCCAATGAAATTCACCAGTTATGTACTCCATATACTATTGAATTTTAGGGAGGTACAAACCAAGCTAAGCATACAAAAAAGTGTGAGTGGATAAATGACTGCTATAATCATATTAGTGCAGACACTGATTGCATTTTTAAAATAGACTTCCACTAATATAATTACTATTGTATGCAGTACATGGAGTTTTTTCAAATTGTGTGTTATAAAAATCCTGAGAGTCTTTAAATTGCTTCATAGGATATGAATAAATGTTAATTAAATTGAAAACATTATTAGTGCATTGCAATTATAAAAAATATATGAAAGTTTGGAAATTCAAAGTTAAGAACTAGTTGAAAGAAATATTGTACTTACAGTTTCATAAACAACCTTAATGCTGACTCCATATAAAAACCCAATCTCCATAAAGTTACCAACAACTCACCTATCATACCACAAAATAAATGTATCTTGAGCCACATTTCTAACTACTTTATCAAGATATTCAACTACCTTATCAAGATTTTCAAAACCAACTATAGTAAATATGTATATAACCAAAGCTATTGGGATTAAGTCTGTTAGAATTACATTATTTTGGCACTGATTCATACAAGACATACCATGTTATTAACTTCCCTGTTCGAATAGATAGATGCTCCGTTATGCTGTCTGCTCACAACTGTGAATGCCAGTATCAGGTGAAACTCAGAAAACAAGGGCAGATACCATAAAGTGGTAGTATAGACCATAATTAGATTTCACCAAGCCAATAATAAATGCACTCCTGGATCTTTTTACCGGTATTACTATGACATCACAAACAATCCCCTTATACTTTCCAGTGTGGTCTGCCACTTAAGTTCCCTATAAGTTGTATGACCACACAGCTGCCTAGTTAGTACTGCGTAGGCATTCAAGGCACCTGCACAGCCAGGAAGGAAGGCAACCCCCATCCTCAACCTAGCCTGCACCATGGTGGCAAAGAGGGGGACAGCCTAAACCAGAAGCCTCTCCCCAGCTCAAATGCAACCTCAACCTGGACCCAGACTCACCTCGCCATGAAGGGAGCGGCTTGGCCCTACCCATGCCCAAGCCTGGCCATGGAACCCCAACTCATGCCCCTGCCTCTGTCCCAGCCCTAAGCCCTTCATCGCTGACTTCACCCCAGAGCCCATACCCCCAGACAGAGCCCTTTCAACATAGCCCTCTGTTCCAGCTCTGAGCCCCTCATCCCTAGCCCCAGCTTAGAGCCTGCAACCCCAGCCAGAGACCTTGAACCCCAGCCCTCTGCCTCAGACTTCGGCCCCATCCCACACTCAAACCCCTTGGCTGTGCCCCTCCCACATGAATTTTATGTGAACCAATATGAAGGTGATATGTAAATAGATACTGTCTCTACACCAAACACAACACTGGCAGCCAGCTGTTCTAATAAACTAACTGAATGTTTACTAGCTAAGAAAGAGAAGTGAGCTATTCAGAGGTTAAAGCAAGTAAAATACATTAACAGGTGAGTCTAAGTTTATAAATCTGAAATGAAAGCAGAGATGCAGTAATGTGCTAATTTTCTATATGTTTCTCGGGGTTCCTTCTGATATCCAAATAGTTCAGAAATGCTGGATCCTTTATTGAATCATATTTATAGCTTTTCCATGCAGAAAGCAATGTGAAAAGAATCTTTACTCCTTCACAATTTCTTGCTTTAAAATTAGCATTTTCTGTTACAATCAGGAAGTCATTCATTAGCATTTCCAAGGTTCCATTCATATTTCATTAATTCAATGAGATATACACAATGTAAAAGGTAATGTAATAACAAATAACAATCCTTCATTAGCTTTCCTGACATGTACACATCATGTTGATTCTTACCACATCTTTGATTAGGATTCCTAGGGGGCTGCGCTCTATGCTCGCCAATCCCCATCTTGCTTGCCACTTTCGCGGCCAGAGAGCCTGTAAATCTTGCACTGAGCCCAGCTGTGCTCTCCATGGCCCCAAGTCCCAAGCTACATGTTCCTTGTCTCTTACAGTCATTCTACAAAGTAGCATGTAAATGCACAGTGTAGCAACTGGAGAGAAACCTGCGGCCCATGGGCCACACACAGCTCATCAGAATAAGCCACCCGCAGACCACCAGACAGGTTGTTTGCCTTGCATCTGCAGGTAGAGCCACCTGCAGCTCCTATTGGCCATGGTTCACTGTTCTCAGCCAATGGGAAGAGTATATAACACACAACAGATTAGGGAGGAAATATCTAGAACAGATAAGGGAAGAGAACACAGAAGCAGTGCCCAAATCTCTGTAAAAAAGGATATGTTTGCCCCACAGAGAAATTTGAGTAGGAACAGCTGTATTATATCTTCTCTAAATTTATCATTGGAGCAGATGAGAGAGTGTGGCAGATCTTCACTAATTTTCTGATTTCATATCACATCAGATGTCCCCTAAATGTAGTAAAATGTTACTTTTTGCATTGTTCTGTCAGAAGAAAAATCAAAGTTATTTAAAGACATATTCTGATCCTTT
Organism: Pelodiscus sinensis; assembly: GCF_052426305.1. NCBI lineage: Eukaryota > Metazoa > Chordata > Testudines > Trionychidae > Pelodiscus > Pelodiscus sinensis. The sequence goes on from NC_143054.1 coordinate 138,964,356, forward strand.
TCTCACAGTTAGAAGAATCTTGCTCTACAAATGGTCCTAATAACTTAAGTGGAACTACTCTGTATAGCAAAAATCTCAAAATCTGGCACCTAAGTTGAAAGGGCTATATCTAAGTTTAACTTATGTGAACAAGTGAATAAAGGTTTGCTGGATCAGGCCCTACATTTGCTAAGTAGTTGAAATCTACCAGAAACTTTGTTTTTGGTGTTATAACTAAATTTAGAAAAATCTATTACCTTATCCAGTCTTGTTTCAGAAGCATTTTTGTTTCAATATCTAACACCAGCATAGTGTGACACATTGGCTTAGATGTATGCAGTTTTCCCACAATTATAGGCAAGTTATCCTCTGGAGACTTCTGAATATGCAAATGGTCACATTTTATTCAAGATCTCACCTTTGTTTGACAGAGTTATTTCCTCCAAATATCCCTAATTCTTTTGTACTTCTGTCTGTTAGCTGGAGGATACTTACTAGTAAGTTTCAACAACTGGGACATTTCTTAGGATACTGTTGTACATATTCACTAGTCTTTCTGACACCCTGACTCCTCTCTGTTTTCTTTAGAGAGCATATTAACAACAGCACTTAAATCCCGCCATTGTTTGCTATCCACTCTTCCCCTCCTACATAATCATTCTTAATTATAATAATTTATATTGTTTCTGTATACCGTGCAAATGATACAAGAATGAAAATAAGGTCTCTGGTGTAGAAAGGTTACAATCATTTTTGTGCTTGAGAGTTCTCCTGTTCCCTATAATAATTTTCTTTATAGATAGTCTTGAGCAGATAGGCCTTTTTGGATCCTCAGTATTCTATAGGTCAGTGCCCATTACAGTTCTGTATGGGACACGATTTTCCTCGCTTTATGGCATATTGAGCATGTGGCTTCTCACCATTAAGAGAAGCAGATGAATAATTCTCACAGTATAACTACATTAGAAATCATACTTAAAGATAAATCAATTAAGAAGCCCTTTATAATTGTAACAAATCAGATCGCTGAGACTGACACAAGCCTTTGATCTGTTATTCTTTTTGAAGTCTTGCCATCAATGCATTAGTCACTTCAGCCACATAACCCTGAATCTCTGCAAAATCCAATAAACATGATGGTTTTCTTTCCCAAAAATGGAGTGTTTTTAGCTAGAAACCACAAGCCTCCTTTCATTTGAACTATTGGCAGCTTGTACGAGAGAAAACAACAGAAGGAAATGTCAGCCATAAAATTTTCATCCTACACAAGTGATGACATTTTACTTTATATCCAAAGCAAACTTATATCAGAATAACTTAAAAAATAAAACATCACTGTTTTAGGATACAGTTGACAGTACCAGAACAGAAGTCCTGATGCTAGCCATAATGATCCTAAAGAATATAGATAAATGGACATATTTAACTCTAATAAAAAAGGCTTAGAGATTTCATATAAGGCAAATTACATGAAATCAATCCAAAACCTCAGAGATCTAAGCGTTTTTTCTCTTTAATAGATGAAATGGAAACTGTACAAATTAATCTTACCAAAAATTGTATTCCTTAATATTGAAAGAGGAAGCAACTATAGATGAGCCATTATTTTAAATCTTTTTAATACCAAAGTAGATTTATACTAAGTGTGACTGGACAAGAGTGAGTTTGCTGTCTTTCCAATATAAAAAGAGGCTTTACAGAGAAGTGTAATGTTTTGGCCCTGATCCTTCAAAATTATCTGTGGATTGAACCTTTAGACCTACATTGAGACCTGCTAAAGTTAATGGGACTCAACACAGGCATAATTGTGTATTAAAGCAGATATTTCACAGAAACAGGGCATACATTAGAGACTAACAAATATATAGGATCACGAGCTTTCATATGTAAAACCCACCTCATCAGATGAGTAGGAGTGGAAATTTCAGAATCCAAGTTATACATACCAGCAAAAGCAGATTCCTGCCGATTGTAGAACCCATGTTAATGAAGCTAATTAAGTAGTCTGGATGTGTCCCATTCATAGATTTTGATGCGAAATCAGAATGTCAAAGGCATGGGAAATTGGCTTTTTATTTGTTAACCAATTAATATCTTTATTGAAGCCCAGATTGACAGTGTCAGACTTGTAAATGAATTCCAATTCAGCAGTCTCTCTCTGAAACTGGGTGGTAAAATCCCTTTGTAGAAGAATGGCTACTTTTAAATCCATTATTGAATGTCCAGGGAGGTTAAAATGTCCCCCTACAGGTTTGTGTGTGTTACCATTCCTGATATCTGATTTGTGTCCATGAAGTCAGTTGAAACTGGGTTCTCTTCACCTTTGAAGAAGCAAGTACTAAGTGTCTCAGATTGGGTGCCTAATTACTAAGGAACCAAAAATTAGTGGATAGTTTTGCAAATTTCAAGTGAGCACAAAAACTTCTACATCCGGGGCAACTACTGAGTAGAGGACCAGCCACATCACTGGACCCCCCCCCCCCTTACCTCTAGCCCAGGGGAGAACCTGGACAACCCCCCCCCCACACACACACACACCAGATTCCACCTGCCCAGCCCTTTCCCCACCCTTGCTCCATCACTGCCCCATCACTCCCCCCCCCACCTCCTTCCCCGAGTGATATAGCCCGGGGGTCTAGTGAGCTGGTGTTATAGCACTGGGAGTAGTGGTCCCACCCCCTCTAACCCTTGAGTTTGGGGGCCATATGCCCCCTTCCCCTCCTGGCTTAATCCATTGGCAGTTCCAGGCATCTCAAAAGAGAACATGCAGCAGACAGGGCTATTGACCCTGCTTCCTGCACTGGCCCAAAGATTAAGACCCACTCCCTCCTCTTCCTACAAGGAAAAAGACTGAGCTTTATAAATGAGTGTAATATAACAGCAGATGTGCTGCCTTTTTTCCATTAGAGAATTCTGAGAAACAGAATACCAGTGCTCCCACAAGAGTCACAGCTCCATGAAATTTGTAATCTGTATTATATCTAACAGGCACAGCCTAGCCTGAATTTATAAATATAGTTGTCATTAAACATATAATGTAAAACTATATATTTATATATAAATAATAGAGATGTTAAATATCAGTTAATTGAATAGTTGAGTAACCTCATGAATTCTTATTGATTAGTCAACTATTCCATAGTCCCTAGGGCAGGGCCGGCAGCCAGTGTGCTCTGGCCTCACTCCCTAGGAGCCCCCTGCCACTCTGTGCTACTGCCTCTACATCAGAGGCAGCAGCGTGGGGTACCAGGCAGGAGTTGATCCGCCAAGGGAGCCAGTTTAAAAAACAGCTCCCCTCGCAGACCAGCTGCCTGTCGCCCTGTGCTGCTGCCTCTGACCCTGTCTGGGAGGTGGGGTCTGAGCTCTTGGACCCAGCATGAGCCAGAACGTAGCCAGGCTGCCTGCCCGCCCAATTCCTAATACACCTTAAATGCAGAGCCACAGTAGGGTTAGGTACCAGACCTGTCGTGAGCCAGAACTGAATCAGGCTGCTGGACAGTCTGCTAAATAATTTACTGGTAAGGGGTGGGAAATGTGTGTAGTCTATAGCAGTAATCTATAAGCATTTGCTAACTGATTGATTGACTACACTAGTAATCACTAGGGTTGCCAGGTGTTCCATCTTGACCCAGACCGTCCAGTATTTTCACCTCCTGTCCGGTAAAAAAAAAAATTAGAAAATACCGGACACCTAAAATGTCCGGTATTTTCTGATTTCACCCTTCCCCACCCCCCCGACAGGAGGCGAAAATACTGGACACTTGGCAAACCTACACACACTCAGCAACCAGGCCCAGCCCCCGGGCCCCCCACTTTCCACAGGGAAGCTGTCTTCTGGCTCGGATCAGGAAAACAAGTTGGCTGCCGGCAACAAGCCTCAAAGGCTTTTTTTAAAGGGGCCATGATGGGGATTTTTGGGGGGGGGGTCTTTTTTTTTTTTTTTGCTTCAACAACTTTGGTCTCACCCTTTTTTTTTCCTCAATAGAATTTTCCCCCTGTGTTTTTTTTGGGAGGAGGAGGTAGTTCGGTATTTTTAGTTAAACCATCTTGTAACCCTATACATCTCTAATAAATAATAGTAAAGGTAGCAGAGTTCTCACCACATCTTTCAAGATGAAAAGGATTCATTTGGTTGCTTCTGGTCTTACACAATTATATACTTGTAGCTGAAATGTTGCAGTCCTTACTCAGGTCTTACTCAGTCTATGGGAGTCTTGACTTAGCAAGGACTGTAAAAGTTATACCTTTGTAACAAAGGAAAATAAACAGTTTAGTATGATTTTGTTTTTATAAACTTTCTTTTTATGACCTGAGTGTTTTTTGTTGTTGTCTTTATTTTTCAACAGTCTTCTTGCCTAAACAATCAGCTGGTATATGTGGACTGCAAGAAAGGTACCATGGTTCAGGTGGATAGTTCTCAGAGGATGCTAAGAATTGCCGACCCAGATTCAAGATACAGTGGATTCTACAGCATGCAAAAACAGAACAACCTACAGGCAGATAATTTCTATCAAACAGTTTGAAGAATTGCACCTTTGCAAAGGATTTGCGAGAGAGAGAAAGGAGAGAGAGAGAAAGAGAGACTGTCTGCTATTAAAATAAAACTAGAATTGTGCACTTGCTTAGTGGATTGTATTGGATTTGTGACTTCATGTACAGCTCTAAGACCTTACTGGGATGGGCTCTGACTCCTGCAAAGTGCCAGAAAAAGCATTCCCACTTTTCCTTGCGATAACTGACCAAGAGTTTTCTCAGAACCAAAGTTTTAAAACTTGTTAAGATGTATTTGCTTGTAACATAGCTATAGAGATTGTGTGGGAGGGGGAATTTGGGGCTGGGGAGTGAAATGAGAGAAAGCTTCAAAGAAGAAAAGCTGGTCACGCTTGGCTTGGGGAGAAAACAAATAAGGAAATTTGCCAAGCATCAGGATGGTGGCTTTTCTTGTTGCTCTGAAACTGCATTTGTTGCAGCAAAGCCTAACCCCACATGGAAACAGAAAATAGAGGTCTGATTTTTTTCCCAGCTGTTGCTACAAAAGTATACTCCTAGAACAGAACCTGTCATGTTACAGGTGTGGTGTAGCATATATTTTTCTATATGATGATGACAAGCTGCAGTAGTTAATGAGATAGCAAGGAAAAGGTTATAGCAGAATATAAAGGGTGGGTTTATTAAGGATGTATAAAATTATACCTTGTGCTGCTTTTTGTTTTAATTTTGTTTTCTGCAAAGCTGATTGGCCAGAGTTTGGCAGAGTTAGCAAATGACTGAGGCCTAAATAATTCCTGATCTGAGCACTGGATCTTTTGACAGCAGTATTGAAGGCAGGAAGGAAGGAAGGCAGGAAGGAAGGAAGGAAAAGTCAAGAACGCCATGCAGTTCCAGGGGCTTTTGTTGTGTTTTTGTTTTGTTATTTTGTATTAATCTCTGGTTGTTCATACAGTTTCAGTGGAGGGGGAGGAAAAAATATTTTTGTTGGACAAAGCTCTTGCTTTTAAATGAAAGAGTAAAAAAAGAGACTGTTTTAAGGTTTTTTTCCTGATTTTTATTTACTGGTTATGCAGATTAGAAACTACTTCCATGCTAGGAAGCTACTAATTTTAATTGTATATTACTCAAGCACCTTTTTTGAAGCTCAGAAAAAAAGGAGATCATGCTTCTTTAAACGTTAGCATTATAGGAATATTTATGTAAATATAATTATGCTAAAAACAACAAAGTATTTGTCTGTGTGTATATATGTGCACATATATATATAGTGTGTGTGTGTGTCTACACACACACACACTATATATGCATATGTATATATACAGTATATATATAGCATCTATCTGTATATATACAGTATATATATAATTTTCTATTTTTTTCTTGTTGAATGTATTTTTATCTGAGAGAGATTTTACCCAGAGCAGAAACAGATAAAACAGGCATTCCATAGCAGTGCTTAATTGCTTGTGAGTTTAGGAAAGACAAGAGGAGCATCTCATTCTACCTACAGTTTTATTTGATTTGAAAGTGTTTTGTGTGTGTGTGTGTGTGTGTGCGCGCATGCGTGCACATGTATGCGTGTGTACACTTTTGTGTTTGCGTGTGTACAGTATGTGCACGATTATAGCAGTAAGCGTTGCTCTTGCTACATTTCAGGGTGTTTCTTATTTTTCTTTTCCTGCTTAGCCTTAAAAAGGCTTTTAATGAATGCATTAGCTAGAGACACTGATGGCAATATACATGCAGCACTAATCAACTCGGGTATGTCTACACTACCCCGCTAGTTCGAACTAGCGGGGTAATGTAGGCATACCGCACTTGCAAATGAAGCCCGGGATTTGAATTTCCCGGGCTTCATTTGCAGAAGCCGGCTGGCGCCATTTTTAAATGCCGGCTTGTTCGAACCCCGTGCCGCGCAGCTACACGCGGCACGGGCTAGATAGTTCGAACTAGCAAGCCATTCCGCACTATCTGTACGCCTCGTGGAACGTGGAACGAGGCGTACAGATAGTGCGGAATGGCTTGCTAGTTCGAACTATCTAGCCCGTGCCGCGTGTAGCTGCGCGGCACGGGGTTCGAACAAGCCGGCATTTAAAAATGGCGCTAGCCGGCTTCTGCAAATGAAGCCCGGGAAATTCAAATCCCGGGCTTCATTTGCAAGTGCGGTATGCCTACATTACCACCCTAGTTCGAACTAGGGTGGTAGTGTAGACATACCCCTCCTTAGAATAACACCATCAGCTCCTGGATTTTTTTTAAATTCAAACAATTGTTTGAAACAACTACTGGAATATTGTCCACTTAAAGCTGGAAGTTTGTAGCTTGCCTCATTTATAACTCTGACTGTATAGTACAAAGTTAACTTTCCAGACAGGTCTTGGCACTTTTATACTAATTACCCATTTGTGCATTGCCTTTTTTCTTTTACAAATGCTTGTCATAAAAGACACAAATACCCAGTATGCTTAATGTGAAAAGAAAATGTATTTTTTTGTAAAGGAACTCTCAAGTATTGTTGTAAATACTTGGTCGGAGGTTGCTGAACTTTAAAACTGAAAAAATAACCTAATTTATTATTATAATGACCTAATTTATTAATCTGAAGATTAACAATTTTTTTTGTTTTAGAATATCATAAAGGTGTTCTAGCTGTTTTCATCAAAGAAAAAAATAGGTGTATCATTCAGGGTTGACATTTTTCTGTTTATATATGACTTCAGTTTCCAAAAACAAGAAAGAAAAAATGTAGTCCTCCCAGCATTTTGTACTCGATATGATATTGAAACAGCTATGTTTCTGTCCAGTTACTACAAAGATTCTGTCAAGACAAATCATCCATTCCTTGCATAAGAGAAAGCAGTCTTTATCCATAAATTGTAAAAGCTTGCTTTTGTTTTACAATCAAGGCCATATTCTGAAAATAGGATATAGGACATGGTGTAAAATGTTTTTTATTTTATTATTATTATTATTATTTTAAAGATATGATTTATCCTATGTGCTGTATCCATTTACACTCTTTTACTTTGGTTCCTGTTGTGCTCTTGTAAGAGAAATGCAGATATAATTTTCTGAAAAATAAAATAGATGCATATGTGGCACTCGGAGTGCACTGCAGTTCAGCAGATTGCTTGTTTACTTTTTTTTAAACTGTAAGGCGGTTTCTTGTAATTTGGCTCTTGGCAGCACAATAAAAATTTTAAACCTAATGATGCACTTTTTTAAAATGTTCATATGTATGACTACCATAAAATGTTTGAGAATAGTTTATAATTTATTTACTCTGCAAATATTATAATTATATCTTATTTACTCTGATTTATTTCTGTGAGATTTTAATTTGCACATTATCTTTCTCCTCTAAAGCAATTTTGAACCAAGACTACTAAAGACCTTTGAGTTGGGGAGGGGGGTTCTCTAACACACCAGGTTTGAACTGAAGAATTTTCACATGGTATTGAGAAAATGTTTGTGGAGTCTTAGCAGTAAAATTGTGGACTATATCAAATTTTACCTCATCTTACAGACTGAAATGTCTCAAATCTTAAACTTTTAATACATATTAACATAAGAACTACCATTCTGGGTCAAACCAATGGTCCAACTAGCCCAGTGGACAGAACCAGAGCTTAGATGGATGTGTTTTAAAAAAATAATAATAATAAAAGCTGGGGGGGGGGGAAGCTGGGGTGATTCTCCCATCTTCGCCTCCCAGCTTGTATCAATCAGAAGCTTGGGGTTGCATCCCTAACCATCTTGGCTAATAGCTGTTAAAGAACCTGTCCTCGGTGAATTTAATTCTTATTTGAACTGGTCCACATTTGGCTATCACAACATCCTAAGGGAACGAGTTTCATGGGTTATTTGTTCATGGTGTGAAAAAGTACTTCCTCATATATTAAACCTGTTGCCTACTAATTTCATAGATCATCCCCTTGATTTTTGTAGTGTAGGAAAGAGTAAATTACACTTCCTTAATTCATGTTTCCCGTGCCATTTGTGATATTGTAGATCTCTACCATATCCCTCCTTAGTCGTCAGTTTTTTAAGGTGAGCAGCCCTAACCTTTTTAGTCTTTTATGGAAACCATTCCATACCTTTGATTCTCTCTTGCCTTATCTGAACCTTTTCCAGTTCTACTATATTCTTCTAAGATGGAGCAACCAGAACTGAACACAATAGTTACAGTGGGGATAGATCATGACTTTATATAGTGGCATTATATCTATTATATTTTCTACTCCTAGTAGTTCCTAACATCCTGTTAGCTTTTTTGACCACTGCTGCACACTGAGCTGAAGTTTTCAGAGACTGAGTTTCCATGGTGATTCCCAAGATCTTTCCTGAGTAGTAATCGTTAATTCAGAACCCATCATTTTGTGTGGAAATGCTTAACAAATGCATAACAAGGAAATGCTTGTGAAGGTATGCAGCCTTACATGCCCTCTATCCCCAAGATTTCTGCCAGGGTTTGCTGGCCAGACCAGCTCCCTATACAGCAGCTCCTAGTGGTGTCCAGGAGAGGCAGCAGCAGAGAGCTTAGGAACTGCAGAGAGGAGCTATTGAGGATAAAAAGAGGGGATGTGCCTGTGGGAGGGGTGACTCAAGCTGTGCAAGAGGGAACTTTAAATTGTGCTTCCCTCCTCGCCCCCAGCAGATACCAGTCATCTCTGCATGTATAGTGGGGATCACATTTTTCCAGCATGTATTATTTTCCATTTATCAACAGTGACTTTCATCTGTTATTTTGTGAGATCCCCCTGTAATTCTGCATTTAGTTCTTTGGACTTAATATCTTGAGTAAGTTTGTATTATCTGCAGACTTTATCATTTCATTGTTCACTCCATTTTCCAGCTCATCAGCACAGTACAGATCCTTGTTGACTTCTCTCAGTTGTAAAAACTGACCAATTATTCCTACTCTATTTCTTTCAAGTGATTACTGATCTGAACAGATCAAATGAGTTATGGCATGTTATACCATAACTAATTCATTTTCATATATGCTTTTCTTATGTGCTTGTTGACATCCTCAAAGAATGCGAATAGATGGGTGAGACATTACTTTCCTTTACAAAAGCTGTATGTATTGATTCTGTTCCCAAAAAATTGAGTCCGTCTACATGTCTGATGTTCTGTTCTGTACTATACTTTCTCCAGTATTGAAGTTAGGCTTTCCAATCTGTGAGACATCAGTCAGGATACAATATGAACTGTTGAACAACTGTGTCCACTCAATTCTCCAATCTGGGGTACTTTTTACACAACTTTTCTGGGAGAACAGCCCCTCCTGGCATCTAGCATGTAAATTATTCCCAGGTTAGTTCCCAGTAAGAGTGCTCTTAGCAGGCCTCTCCTGGATTATATTGCAGAATGACATCAGCAAATTCCCAGCCCCAGACTTGTCCCAAGAAATATGCATCTTCTGCTGCCCAAATCTTTCCTTTTGGACAATACAAGCCCATAGAAAGTCTGTCATTTTATTAATACAGGCCCTGGCTACTTAACCGACTGCCTGTTTTTGTGGCCCGCAGTGCAGTTTGAGTTTACACCGGGCTCAACACGTGGCCCATCGGTGGTAGCCAAAACAAAAAAAAGAGTCAATATAATGGTCTTCTTTTGATATGTGTTATAGTAGTTAAATTCCTGGACTGTCATTGCTCATTAAAAGTGCTTTCCTATGGATGGAAATCGGGTAAATATTGCATTTTATTAATATCAGCAGAACTGACTTAAATGGGGCCTGCGTGTTGTGTAGACCCTTGCCTTAATGTTTCTATTCATGCTCATCAGTGTGAAACAAGCAATTTGCATATAGATTTGCATGTATATGCAACCACACTCAAGTTGCCCTCGGCATATCCTGCATCATTATGGCCTCAAAAGGACTTCAAAAGTTGAGTAGCTTTGCATTAATAGAAAATTATATAAACAACCTCTGCTATCTCAAATGGAGTTCCCCGAACAATTCAATCCACATAATGGTTTAGAGAAAACAAAAGACCAAGTTTATTAGTTACAAGTAGATTTTCAGTGAATACAAATAGAGGTGTAAAATCCAGAATTGATTACAAAGAATAAAAGGTAAAATGCAAACCAACACCTAACTTAATAATCTAAGTGAATTGTAAAGATCACTCTCACCATGTGTTCTAGCAGTTTCACTGGTTGAATCTTGCAGACAGGATCACTCTCCAGAAAATGATGCTTCCTCTGTCTTTCAAGGATTTTTGGTGCCATAAGTAGAGATGAAAGGAAAGATCGGTATTCTCTAGTCTTGCTTTTTAGTCATTTTCCTCTTTGAAAATCAGCTGAGGTTCAGGCCACAGCAAGTCTGTTGCTCGGAAACTGCCAAGATGTGAATTTCTTGTTGTTATCTGCCTTTCTGCCAAAGATTGGTCACATACTCAGATGATAGTCTATTTAATTTTGTAGACACCTAGCAACGGTTTCGGTTTGCCATCTTTCTCTGAGAACCTGGTTTGGGCTGCTTCCCCAGATTTGGAATATGCCTATCATACAGTACAATCTTACAAGTTAATGTTGTCACACAATGTAGCCTGGATAATAAGGACTTGAGTTTTCCAATGACAGCTCATAAGACATACTTTGTACAAAATGTATCAGTTTTGTAAAAAGGGTGAACATGAAGTACAGACTGTCATAGGCTGCCATTTTCAGGACTGACCCCGGAACCTTTTTAAAAAAGTAGCTATCCTCCAATCATCTGTACCGAAGTTGATTTAATATCACAGTTAATAGTTTTACAATTTCTTATGTAAATTCTTGGGTGAATATAATCTGATCCCGGTGATTTATTATTGTCTTATCGATTTGTTCCAAAACCTCCCCCCAAGAAGGATAGCTCTGATACAGAGGTATCTCCCACATCTTCTGCAGTGAAGACCAATAAAAAGAATTAACTTAGCTTCTCTGCAATGACTTTGTCTTTCCTGAGGGCTCCTTGAACATCATGCTCATCTAGTGATCTGTTTGGCAGCCTCCTTCTCCGCTATTTAAAAACAAAAAATTGTAAGTTTTCCAGTCTTTAGCAAGTTGCTCCTCAAATTCTCTCTTGACCTAGTATATTATTACATTTACACATAACTTGCCAGAGTTTGTCCACTTTCATACTATCCTCCTTAGGATTTGACTTCAATTTTTAATGGATGTCTTTTCCTTCTAATCACATCCATTATGCTGCTGTTTTAGCCATGGTTCCATTAATGTGATTTTCTATTTTGATGTGGGTGTACATTTAGGCCTGAGTGTCTATTACAATGTTTTTAGATAGTCCCCATGTTTCTTGCAAATATTTAATTCTTGTTCCTTTTAATTTCCATCTTACATGCATCCTCATTCTTGTGTAGTTTCCCTTTTTTAAAGTTAAATGTTACCATGATGGGGAAGTATCCACAAAGATGTTAAATTAAATTACATTAGAATCATTATTTCTGCACAGCTCAGCTATTGATTGGACCAGCTCATATATTCCACTAAAGACTGAGTCAAGAATTGCCTCTCCCTTTGTTTTTCCAGGAATAGCTGCTCCAAGAAATTGTCATTGCTGGTGTCTAGAATTTTATTTCTGTACCATGCCCTGAGGTAACATTTTCCCAGTCAATATGAGGATAGTTGAACTCATGCTTTCTGCTTTTATACCGATACTGTCACTGTGAGGCTTTTTGTTTGTTCCCTCGTCCCAATTTTAGAGCACTTCAAATAGAGGGATTGTGTCAAACTTGGTATGGTCTTAAACTTTTAGCCATAAACGTCTATTACTTTAAATCTCTTGCAATGATCTTTCAAACATGGTTTGTTTGCAGATACCACTGAGGCAAACTTTAAGCCACGTTCAAAATAATACATTCTTAGTTTCTGTAAGGTTATACATAAAAATCTCATTTGCATTACATCATATATTTTAGAATGGTGCATTAAAGGCAGAAGCACAGTAGGAACAGTGTTTGACCATAAAAAATGTATTTCCTGACTTTTGAAGTTGATGTTGCCAAGCACACCTTACTCACTGTGGCTCTTGAATAGCACGGCTTCTCAGTTGTCAGCTCCCCAAGAATCTATGTCAATATCAGTAGCACTACCTCCCTATTTGTAACTGACATGGCTGAGTCTACAATAACTTACTTCTGTAGCCTTCTGGCTTTGAGGGTATAGTAGAGAATCTGTCAAATCCATAAAGACCCTTCACTGTCCCTCAATACACAATGTCAGTCCCTTTCCACTGAACCAGATCTAAAACCATACTTTTTCCTTTGTTCATAGAAGTGGAGGGAAGTACAGAGAGGGCCTTATTTAAGATCTTAGATCAAGGAATTCTTAGCTGTTAAGAAAAATTGCAGAATCAGAGTTTATAAGAAGGGTAAGAAGCTTGAGGGAGTGGTAGGAGATATTATTGCTATTTCATCAGTTCCTATCTAGCCACTTCAAAGCTGAGACATGTGCCTGTATCTTCAAATCCAATCAACTCTGGGCAATCTAACAGCAGATGAACAACCAGCAGTGAATGTTTTTCTCTTTCATCAGGCCAGTATAAAATTATTGAAATAATGTAATTTTATTCTGATTTGACACTGCTAATTCTCTGGACCCTGTGCAAAGAGAACTAGAGCACTGCAAGTAGAAGTGAAGGAGCTGCCCCCACAAAGCCTCTGCAAGCCTTTCAATGAAGACCTTATCAATTCCTAGGATCATGAACTGAGAATGGAATGTATTTGTTCACAAAAATGTAGACTGTGTTGGTATTATAAATAAAAATTGCTTAGTTTTGTATGACTAAGTGCTGCCTATTCTTGGCATGTATCCTTAAGTACTTTTGATGGGTGGTGGATGAAACCGGTGCTACCCTGAAGGATACCATTATTTGAAAACTGATGCCGTAGGAGTGTGCAGGCCACACAGTTAACCATTGTTAGGCAATGGTTCTTTCAGCTGAAGTGATAGCAAAGAGGCACCCCACTCTGCCCAATTTATTTGTCATGCATGCAAGCTTCTAGTCCATGGGAGATCCAGGGGGAAAAAGAAAAAAAGAGTTAATGCCCAAGGATAGGCTCAAAAAACTGGTGCTTCACTGTGCTTTTACATTGCTATCTCAAGTTAGCTACCTCAATGTAAAATCCTAGAGGAGACAAAGTAAAGGTAATTTATATCTCACTGTAGTTATCATGGTCATCAGCTATATGCCTACCTGAGATTTATCTGGACTAATTACATTGAAGTAAAAACCACAGTACCTTGCTTTCACTATGAATCTACATTGAGATATCCAAGTCAACTTTTTTTTGCATGGGTGCAATGGAATGCAAACTGATTGATACTACTACAGAAAAGCAGCACATCAAGGCAGGAAGACACATCAGAAATGCTGAATGAAGTTGGACTTTGAGTACTATAGCCCTGTGAGCTGCCTAGTTACCACTACCCCAGGCCCAATGGGAAGAGCTGACACTGGAGAGGCAGGGACTATAGTGCCTATTGGTGCCAAGTACAAAGGATCTCAACTGACATTTCTATGAATGTGAAGTGCAATAACTAACTTGTGATTCAGCCTGTCCAACCATTAAATAAATAAATGCTGATACTTCCATTGCAGGATTTAAAAGCATATTCCCTAGCCAATGAAGTAAATCAATACTATCAAGGCTATTTCCCACTGGGACACTTCAAGAGCAGGAGGTGGGGGCCTACAAAAGACTTTAATATACCCTGCCACTAAAGGCTTCTGTTTAAAAACTCCATGGTTCCCTGAGCCTGGAGGGTATGCTATCACCACCCAAATGCAAAAACCCCTTTGAGAACCCAGAAAGAGCTGACCTTGTAGTTTTAGGCACATGCACACAATCTCCTGCCTTCTAGGACACAGGAATCAAATCATGGTCTTTAAAAGATGAGCTTTATTAACAGAACAAAGACAATATCGTTTGTAAAACATACTTGTTTGCTCTGTGTTACAGAGCAACTGAAAGGCAGATTAAAACAGAATTGCTTCCATGGGATTCTGTTTTAAAGTTGCAGTGTATGATGGTAGGAGGGGGAAGGCTCACTTGAGCTTAACACAGAGAAGTCCAACAAATCCAATCTACAACCTCCCTTGGAAGCCTATTCCAGAACATATCTAGCCTTATAGTTAACAGATTAAACTCACTGCTGACGGTAGGAGAAGCAGAAACAGAACACAGTCTTTCTTATAAATACTTGACTTATCTGATCCTCCTTCAACCTTGTTTTCTCAAGATGAAACATGCCTGGTTTTTTAGTCATTCTTTATAAATCAGGTTTTTCATTTTTGTTGCTCTCTTGTGCACTCTCCAATTTGTTCACAGCTTTCTTAAGGTATGGAACTGGATACAGTACTCCAGCTGAGGCCTAATCAGCATTGAGTAAAACAGGACAATTACCTCCCACATCTAACATATTACACTCCTGTTAATATACCTTAACATATTAGCCTTCTTCACAACAATCATATTGTTAGCTCTCATTCAATTTGTGATCCACTATAATTCCCACGTTTGTTAGCAGTACTCCCACCTTAACCAGAGCTGTCCAGTCCATTGGATGGCTCAGGGCAATATCCCCGGGCCATGTGGGGCTCAGGGCAGCCAGGGTGAGTAAGTACGAAGGGGGTTTCACTGCTCTCCCTACCCCTGCACTAAGAGGCAGGGGAAGTGAATCTACTTAGCCTCAAGCCAGTTTGCTACCCCAGTCAGGTTGGTGGGGGAGGAGGTCTGGGCAAAGAAGTAGGATTCCCCCACCCCATACTCAACAGTAATGTGACTGGTAGCCAGTGGAGCAGAATGGGTTAGGCCACTCTGCTTCCCTCCATGGGTGAATGCAGGGGCAGACCCAACCCCTGCTGCTAGGCCACCCACTAATCCCCTGGGGTCACATGGCTTGGAGGAAGGGGTGGAGCGAGGGTAAAAAGAGGTGGGAAGGAAGTGGGCCTGGGATGAATGGGGGTGGGTCCCAGCTCCCACTCCTCCAGAGGCAGCTCTAACCTTAACAATTAGGCCCATTTGATTGTTTTTCCCTAAAGAAAATACAGTATACTCCCAATGATCTGAATGCCATGGGGGTCTTGGATGTTTTTAGTTACTCAGGGGTATGGCTAATCATGAGGACAGGAACTACTCAATAGTGGGGCAGTGTCCTCCACAGCCCAGCACTCATTCTCCTCCTCGCAGTCCTGGCTGGGGTCTCAGTTCTGCCCTGTTCGCTCACTCTCAGCATTCTGAAGCGGAAGAGAGCTCTCCAAGGACACCCAATCCTAAAAGCCAGGCATGGGCTGTAGTCTGCAGTCCTGTAGGATTGTGGTAGAGACATACCCTGCTGCCTTCCCTGTACCTCCTGCCTGTCTCAGCCCTGCCCTGCTCATTCCTACTCCACATAGCTGGGCTACAAAAGCACTCTGTGCATTAATCCAAGAGGCAATCAGCAGCAGTGTGGTCTGCCCCAGAGGTCTGACACCCCCGCCCACAGTCCTGGCCATGAGAGAACATGTCCCATGGTGGGAGCCAAGGAAGGGATGCCGCCGGTTACTTGGAAGCTGTAATCATGTAGCCTGATGCTCTGGGCTGCACTGAATTCCAGCTTCCTGACTGCAGAGCAATTCTCCAACCTGGCCCTGGATGAATTTTACCTCTGCCCTCCCAGGTTCCCTGGCTGTGTGGGTCAGCTACAAAGCAACCCCAGCTCATAGAATCATGGAACCATAGAGCTGGAAGAGACCTCAGAAGGTCGTCAAGTCCAGCCCCCTGCTCTAGGCAGGACCAATCCCAACTAAATCAACCCGGCCAGGGCTTTATCAAGCCGAGACTTAAACACCTCTAGGGATGGAGACTCCACTACTTCCCTAGGTAACCCATTGCAGTGCCTCACCTCCCTCCTAGTGAAATCGTTTTTCCTAATATCCAAGCTGCAGACCCCAGGCTTCTCTGAAAACCTTGACCAGGAGCAGCAGCAGCCCCCCCCCCCCTTTACAATTTTTTTCATCTACGTGTGGAATAAATTTTGTTAATGGCACCGAGGCACGTGCAGCTGTGCACTGCCAGGAGAAACACATGTGCCTGCCTATTGGACCCCCAGCTAAAATCAGCAGGGTGGCACCTGAAACTCTCCTGGGCAGCGGCCCAAGCGCTCAGCTTACCTGGGAGGGGGGCTAGGCCAGTGGGTCCCCCAGCCTGACTGGCACTCGGGGCAGCGGGGGAACCGGACCCTGAGGGAGGCGGGGGGGGGGGGGTTACCTGCCGGCCGCAGCTCGGGTAGCGGCGCGCGCGGGGCGCAGGGACTCGCCTAACGGTCACTCGGGGCGGGGCCGCCCCCTCCTCTCCGCTCCCTGGGGCCCCCGCGCCGCCTCCTCTGGCTGCGAAGGGCCCCAGGCGCCCCGCCCCGTCCCCGCTGCAGCGGGAGGAGCCCCGCGAGCGCGCTCCGCCCAGCGCCGGTCCCGGGAGCGCGCAGCCCGGGCCGCTGTCTCGGTGGCGGCCATGGCGGCGGCCTCGCAGCGGGACCCCGGAGACTGGCAGGATTTCTCCGGCTTCCAGCCCCCCGCAGGGAGCAGCCCCGAGCCGGCCCGGGACGGGGACACCTGGGGGCCCGGGGACCTGGGGGACAAGCTGCTCCTCTGCTTCAAGCCCCCCCAGCCCCGGGACGGCGGCGGTGGCGAGAGCCGGGTCCCGCCGCGGCCCCTCACGGAGCAGAGCGCCCTGCAGGACGACGAGTGAGCGGGGCGGGGCGGGCGCCGCGGGGGAATGACGGGCACTCGCCGGGGGGAGGGGCGCCCTGGGAGCCAGCGGCATGTAGGTGCGGGAGGGTGGCGCGTGAAGAGCCCGTTGGGCTGTTGCTGGCTTGATGCTGGGCCTGTCCACCCCGCAGGCACCAAGCAGCGCTGCTGGGGGAGCCCCTCAACGTGGCTCTGCTCTCAAGTTTAACCCCCCCCCCCCCCAGGCAGCCCTGTGGACGCTCACCAGAGCTGCTGCCCGTAGTTCCTCATAGATCCATAGAGCTGGAAGAGACCTCAGGAGCTCAGCCAGCCCCTGCCCAAAGCAGGACCAATCCCAACTAAATCATCCCGGCCAGGGCTTTGTCAAGCCGGGACTTAAACACCTTCAGGGATGGAGATTCCACCACCTCCCTAGGTAACCCATTCCAGTGCTTCACCACCCTCCTAGGGAAATAGTTCTTCCTAATATCCAACCTAGACCTCCCCCACTGCAGCTTGAGATCATTGCGCCTCCTTTTATCATTTGTCATCACTACTGAGAACAGCCTCCCTCCATCCTCTTTGGAGCCCCCCCCCTTCAGGAAGTTGAAGGCTGCTATCAAATCCCCCCTCACTCTCCCACTCACTCATCTCTTCTGCAGACTAAATAATCCCAAATCCTTCAGCTTTTCCTCCTAGGGCATATGCTCCAGCCCCCTAATCATTTTTGTTGTCCTCCACTGGACTCCCTCCAGTGTGTCCACATCCTTCTGTGATGGAGGAGCAGAATTGGATGCAATATTCGAGTTGTGGCCTCACCAGTGCCAAAAAAAGGGGAATAATCACTTCCCTAGATCTGCTGGTAGTGCCCCTACTAACGCACCCCAAAATGCCATTAGCCTTCTTGGTTACAAAGGCACACTGTTGACTCATATCCAGCTTCTCATACACAAGTGGTTCCAAAAACTTTCCAAGCATACGCCCTCCCCCCTTCCTGGGGGAGGAAAAAAAAGAAAAGGAAAAGTGGGTGGGCCCAATCCTTATTTTTAAACTTTCCACAGACACCCCTGCAGTACCATCGTGGACCACAGGTTGGGAACCACTGTCATACACTGTAATCTCCAGGTCCTTTTCTGCAGACCTGCTGCTTAGCCAGTCGGTCCCCAGCCTGTCACAGTGCTTGGGATTTTTCTGTCCCACATGCAGGACTCTGCACATGTTCTTGTTGAACCTCATCAGATTTTTTTCAGCCCATTCCTTTGGCCTTATCTTTCAAAGCAACATTAAAAGCCAACATATTGCCTCTGTGCTTTCTCCCTGGGGTTATAAACCGCTTGCCTGCTGCTGTTTTAATCCAGGTCAGCCAAGGTGGGTACATTTCATTGCCACATGTTTTCTGCAAGGTACACAGACTGGCATTACAGTAAGCATCAGGTGGGTTTTCTTCCTAAGATGATCCCATTGACTAAAATGTTTTTGCCCATCAAGATTAGTTTCATATTGGCCGGTGGCAAGGGAAATTAGAACAACATGGCATGATTTTCCGGAAATGCTTTTAACGGAAAAGTTTTCCGTTAAAAGCATTTTCGGAACAGAGCGTCTAGATTGGCACGGACGCTTTTCCGCAAAAGCACTTTTTGCGGAAAAGCGTCCATGGCCAATCTAGACGCGTTTTCCACAAAAAAGCCTCAATCGCCATTTTCGCGATCTGGGCTTTTTTGCAGAAAACAAATCTCAGCTGTCTACACTGGCCCTTTTGCGCAAAACTTTTGTGCAAAAGGGACTTTTGCCTGAACAGGAGCAGCATAGTATTTCCGCAAAAAGCACTGATTTCTTACAGTAGGAAGTCAGTGCTTTTGCAGAAATTCAAGTGGCCAGTGTAGACAGCTGGCAAGTTTTTTTGGAAAAGCAGCTGATTTTCCAGAAAAACTGGCCAGTCTAGACACAGCCTATAAGAAATAGGAAAGAGCATAAAGAACATTGGCTGGTTAGCATTTCAACAAGCAGAAAACTCCTCTTCCCTCTCCCCCCCCAAAATTTTGTTACCTCGTCCATCAGGAAGCATAGTTTTTTGAGTTTTATTTTTATTTCCTTGAGGTATAAGCATCAGCAAATGATTCCTTTTGTTTGTTTGTTTGCATGCCAGGAGGATACAAAAATTAAACCTTTGCAGTGTTTATTTTTTTTACCATGAAAATGTTTAAAATAATTTTTGAAAAAAGATAATCCTTTTTTGTTTTGGTTTCTTTGGTTTGGTTTGTTTGTAGCCTAGTTGCTATTCATTTTAATGTCAGTTTGTTTCTTTCATCCTTTTGTCCAGGATTTGGAATGCTTTGACTGATAATTATGGTAATGTAATGCCTGTTGATTGGAAGTCCTCCCACACCAGAGCTTTGCACATGCCAACACTGAATCTTTCAGAAAAAGGAGTAAGTTCTGACTCTAGCCAAAAACCTTTGGGGGCTTTTTCTCTTGATACAGAAGCAACATAGGATATAATTTTTATTAAAACAGTTATTCTTGATCACTTAAAAATATTTTTCTTTTTAGTTTGTTTATATCGACATTGGTGATGATGTTTGTCTTTTAACACTGACATATCTGATACGTACATTTCTGCTTCTTGCTGTCAGTAAAGTATCATGATGTGGGTTTCTTCTAAACTGACTGACAGTCAACAAATAAACCAATTTGCATAACAGAGGAGTAAGGCAAAGACAGTAATAAACTGTGGAAGTTGTCTTGTTCACTTTTAAAGGCTTGCCTCTTTGTTTTGTATTGAATGACACAAGAAAGAAAACCTTTGGTGAATATCTTTGTTGTCTTGGTAAATCCGTGTGAACTTTTTCCCACCAAGACCATGTTCTGCAATCATATAGGTACAGGCAAGTCCCTGGATCTGTGTGGATCCAGTTTCAGGATCAGAGCCCAAATATACTTCCTTGTTCTACAAAACCTGAATGAGACTGAATTGTAGCAACACTTGCCCCTTTCTACTAATAGAGAAAATAGGTATCATTACTTAGTCAAGAAGTGTCATTTTATTAATACAAATGTACTAAAACATATTTTGAAAGTTTGGATATTCTTTTGCAGCCTAATAGCTGGGTGCTTGAAAAAAGAGGTTGGATACCCCAATTTTCGAATGATGCTTGGTGCGGTATTTGGGAAGATTGTATATTTGCATCCAACCACAAGCTTGATTAAATTTGCACTGAGCACCAGAAATACTAAAATCAAAACATAGCACGTTTTACATAACAGGGTACTCAATAAACTCTAAATGTGAAAAACTTAAAAAACAACATATAGTCTAATCTCACCTTAAAAACTAACAAAACAGGTTGATGGTATCATGAGGTTTCGTGGGCACAACCCACTTCTTCAGATGACAGGAGTATTAGAAGTCCAGATCCAAGAATAAATAAGGGAAGGGGAGGAGGAGGAGGGGGAAAAAGAGAAAAAAGGAGGAGAGGAGAAAAAAGAGAGACTAAGTAGATGGTTCAAATAGTTACAAGAGGCCAATATGACCAATTAGCACCTCCATTGATTGGTTAAGTCATAAGCATGTGGAAGGTAGTGTGCTTATAACTTATTTTGAAATTGGGAGCATCCTCACAGCACTTATTTCGAAATAGAGCTCTCTTCCTCCTACTTTCCTCGCGCCTCGTACAATGAGGGTTACAGGAGTTGTAGTAAGAAGTCTACCAGCTTGACAGTATTTCAACATTATTTTGAAATAACTGCCTGCTGTGTAGATGTGGACTAAGTTATTTTGAAATAATGCTAATAATTTTGAAATAATGTTGCTGTGTAGACATATCCCTAGCTTGGCTAGGGTGAAACTTTATAATAGGCAAGGTTCTGAAAATGCAAATTATACGGTAAAAGTACATCATTATTTAATGGCAGAATGGTAGGCCTAACATTATTAGGCTGAGCACTTGATTTTTGTGTCCCCCAGTCTTACATGTGGAGATGCAAGATTTTACAAGATTGTGTGCCTTTTTGTTTAAAGAACAAATATTTCTGCAGTGAATCCCATTAGGCCCACCGACAAGAGGGAGGCAAAGGGGGCAATTGCCCTGAGGCCTGGCAATTGAAAGGGGCCTGGGACTCCTGGCTACTGCTACTGCAACAGCAGCAGCTGCCAGAGCCCCCAGCTCTTCAAGTTGCCACCTGGAGCACCGTGGCACAGGTTCCAGGCGGTGATGAGAGCTGTGGGAGGAGGTGCTGCTTTCCAGGCAGCACAGAGGGCTGAATTCCCCTGGCCCCACCTCTTCTCCTCAAAGCTTTGCCCCTTTTGGAAGCATGGAGCCCCCTCCCTCCCTGTACACCTTGCCCAGGGCCTGAAGAGGCTGCCAGCACCCCTAGAACTCATAGTATGTGTGTGGTGTTTTCCAGAAAATAAGTAATTTCGTTTAATGATAGAACATCACAGCCTTGAATTGTCTGTTCACCCTAGCTCCTAATTATATATAGATTGTATATATAGTAAGTGATAAAATGTACTGTTGGTTCTTATGTAAAAAATTCTGGTAACAGCAGTTTAAATAGCTGTAATCTTACGAACTAGTCTTTAAAATTACAATAAAGTCTGATAAATAAAAATCTGTTGTGTATCCTTTCACTGATAGACCTGTTTTGATATCTTGCTTCTACTTGAAGGAGTGCATGATGATTTACATGAGATTGATGAACTGATTGCCTAGTCTACAAATGTTTGCATGGCATTAAGTAGGTGGTGTGCATTTATTTTAAATCCCATTTTGGGTTGTCCTTTGGAAAAGTAAAGAATATGTATACTATTCTTGTCAAAACAAAACAGGATCAAATTAATAAAATACACTTCAGTTACAGGGGTTTATTAGGTTTAATGGTATACGATTACTTTTAGATTTTTGGTTATGTGCAAAAATCTATTTTTTTGTTTCATTGGTGACATCTAGACTCTTTTGTTATTGTAATTTTAACTTATTGCCCTTTTACTTTTTCTGTGCCTGCTTTCAGTTAAATGAAAATTTGAACCTTGACCTATCGGATGATGAAGAACTTAGAGAACAGCTGGATATGCATTCTATCATAGTTTCTTGCATCAGTGATGAACCATTGTTTACAGCAGAGCAGGTAAAGAAAAATATTTAACAAAAAGACAATGTTATGGTTTAATATAATCTCTGAGTCCTATGCCTTTTTACTCTTCCTGGTTAGTGGACGCTAAAGAAATTTAGGGTATGTCTACACTACCCCGCTAGTTCGAACTAGCGGGGTAATGTATGCATACCGCACTTGCTAATGAAGCCCGGGATTTGAATTTCCCGGGCTTCAGTGGCATAAGCGGGGAGCCGCCAGATTTAAATCCCCGCTGCTTCGAACCCCGTGCAGCGCGGCTACACGGGGCTCGAACTAGGCAGTTCGGACTAGGGTGCCTATTCCGAACTACCGGTACACCTCGTTTCACGGGCTTCCTGTAGTCAGCGCTGGTCAGTTTCAGCAGCGGCTGACTTGGGGACACCTGGGGCAGAGCATCTGGGGTGCTGCTGGGTTGCTCCAGTAGTGCCGCTCCTCGGCGCTACTGGACCAACCCAGCAGCACTCCAGCTGCTCTGCCCCAGGCATCTGATTCAGATGCTGCTGAAACTGACCAACAGCGGCTGAATCAGGACGCCTGGGGCAGAGCAGCGGGGGTGCTGCCGGGTTGGTCCAGTAGCGCCCAGAGCGGCGTTGCGGGACCAACCGGCAGCGCCCCAGCTGCTCTACCACAGGCGTCCGGAGAAAAGCCTGGTCTGCTGGGGGGGAGGGGCGTACTAGCTGCGCCCCCCCCCCCCTTAGGAGACCAGGGAGACGCGGGCGGCGGACTGAGACACACCGCGGTCCCACCGCCCGGGTCCTCCGCGGCTTTGCTCCCCATCTCCCTGGTCTGCTGGGGTATGTCTACACTACAGCGCTAATTCGAACTAACATGTCCACCTTAAGTGGACCCTGAACCGGGGTTAAGGATGGCCAGGAGCAGTGCCGGCAGGGCATCAGAGGAGGACTTAGAGTGTGGAGCTGCCTCAGGCTAGCCGAGGGCTGTGCTTAAAGGGACCCAACCCCCACCCCGGACAGATAGTTCTCAGGGGTGCCCCGCTTGCAAAGCAGTCCTGGCTTGGATTGCCTGGAGTACCCACACTGGGCACATCACAGCACTTGGCCATCAGACCGGCTGCACTTGCCGCAGGCTGCCATCTGGGGAGAGGGGGCAATTGGGGGGCTGCAGGAGAGCTTCCACCCCCAGAAGCCCGCAGAGCCAGCCCAGTCCTCCCCATCGGGGGCTCGTACCCCATTCCTCCCTCACTTCCTTCCACTTACCCTTCCCTAGCCCCCCTTCCTGATGTACAAAATAAAGAAAACGTGTGGTCAAAAATAGAATCTCTCTTTATTGAACAAAACTCGGGGAGACTGGGAAAAGGAGGTGGGAGAGGGGAAGAGAGAGGGTGGGAGAGGGGAGGACAACTAAAATGATGAGAGGTTTGGAACAGGTCCCATATGAAGAGAGGCTAAAGAGACTGGGACTTTTCAGTTTAGAAAAGAGGAGACTGAGGGGGGATATGATAGAGGTCTATAAAAGCATGAGTGGGGTGGAGAGCGTGCATCAAGAAAAGTTCTTCATTAGTTCCCATAATAGAAGGACTAGAGGACACCAAAGGAAAGGAATGGGTAGCAGGCTTCAAACTAGTAACAGAAAGTTGTTCTTCACAAAGCAAATAGTCAACCTGTGGAACTCCTTGCTGCAGGAGGCTGTGAACGCTACAACTAGAACAGAGTTTAAAGAGAAGTGAGATAAAGTCATGGAGGTTGGGTCCATGGAGTGGTATTAGCCAGGGGGTAGGAGTGGTGTCCCTGCCCAAAGTTTGTGGAAGGCTGGAGAGGGATGGCACGAGACAAATGGCTTGGTCACTGTCTTCGGTCCATCCCCTCCAGGGTCCCTAGGGTTGGCCGCTGTCGAGAGACAGGCTACTGGGCTAGATGGACCTTTGGTCTGACCCAGTACGGCCATTGTAAGCTCAGGGCTCAGGATCGGGGGTCTCAGTGGACCACCTTGATTTTTATGCACACCTGCTCCTGGGTGGTCAGGCTGGCAGCTCTCCTGCCCTAGACGGCCACTTTCCTGTGCCTAGTGCGGAGGTTGTGGACGACGTCCACGATGTCCGCACTAGACCAGGCGGGTGCCCGCCTCTTGCGGTCCCGGGCAAGCTCCCGGGAGCCGCCAGCCTGGTCCCGGGAAGAGGGGGAGGGCTGCGGGGCATCGGGTGGCTGGCTCGAGCCGTGCCAGGTGCAGGGTCTGCTGGCTGGGTGCTGGCAGGCTTGTACCTGGCACGGGCACCGTAGCCAGCCCGTGCCCCTTTAAGGGGTCCGGGGCCAGGAGGGGGGCAGTAGAGTTTCCCTGGTGTTGGCCAGAGTGGCCACCAGGGAAAACTGGGGAGGGCTAGCCTCCCACTAGTTCGAATTAAGGGGCTACACACCCCTTAATTCGAACTAGTAAGTTTGAACTAGGCTTAGTCCTCGTAGAATGATGTTTACCTAGTTCGAACTAAGCGCTCTGCTAGTTCGAATTAAGTTCGAACTAGCGGAGCGCTAGTGTAGCGCCTATCAAAGTTAATTCGAACTAACGTCCGTTAGTTCAAATTAACTTTGTAGTGTAGACATACCCGTGGAGACCAGCAGACCAGGGAGACGGGGAGCAAAGCCTCTGAGGACGCGGGCAGCGGACAGCCCAGACGCGCCGCGGCTGTCCCGCTGCCGGCGTCCTCAGAGGCTTTGCTCCCCGTCTCCCTGGTCTCTGGTCTCCAGCAGACCAGGGAGACGCGGAGCAAACCCCGTTCGTAACTGCAGATCCGACGTAAGTCAGATCCGCTTAACTCGGGGACTGCCTGTACTATGATGTAGGAGTACATAGTACTGCCTGTACTATGATGTAGACCAGGGAGACCAGCAGACCAGGGAGACAGGGAGCAAAGCCGCGGAGCACGCGGGCAGCGGACAGCCCAGACGCGCCGCGGGTGTCCCGCTGCCGGCGTCCTCAGAGGCTTTGCTCCCCATCTCCCTGGTCTGCTGGTTTCCAGCAGACCAGGAAGACGCAGAGCAAACCCCGTTGGTAACTGCGGATCCAACATAAGTCGGATCCGCGTATCTCGGGGACTGCCTGTACTATGATGTAGGAGTACAACTCCCCTGCTTTTGTATACATGCCTGTGCCAACTCTCATCTAGCTGGTGTGAGTCTAAATAGCAGAGTAGCAGCAGTAACACAGGTGGCAGCAGTGAAGATGAAGCTGAGCTGTGCTAGGTGCATACCCGCCACCTTCAGGTAGGTTTGTACTTGTCACAGTTCAGCCATGCTTCCACTGTCACTACCTGTGCAATTCCAGTTACGCTGCTATATATGTACTAGATAAGTTGATAATAGCTAGCACAAGTATGGGTACATAAGTAGGGGAATTACACCCCTCGTAGAGATACACATTGGGTACTGTTTCATCATTCAAATTGCCCTCTGCCTTAGCTTTGGGGTTTCTATATGGGTCTTTAAAATTCTCGTACTTCAGTTTCCTGGCATGATCCAGCAGGAATCTGAAGGAAGAAGATATAGACAAAAATGCTTTTAAATTAAATATGTATGGCATGAGGCTGGATAATAGTGCAGATGACAATTTTAAGTGTGTTGTCACTAATATACAGTTTGTTGCTTCCAATAATGACAGTGTAGGCAAATGTGATTTTTATATTGTTAGGACAGTATGACTTTGGTTTAGATTGTAACATCTCTGCACAGTTTTAGCTTATTACAGAGCAGCAGCTCTTCTGTTGTTAAGGTTGAGAATCATTTACTGTTTAACAGTCTTTTCTAAGTGCTCTAAAATCTATAAGCTTACATTCTGTTCTGTTATGTTAATGTATTTATATTATGCCCATCACTGTAGTGACTGAACATGTTCAAGTAGTGCAGCCAGCAGCATGGCTACATATCTGTTGCATGTTGTTTGTTCTCTTATCCTCTCCCCAGAGGGAGGAACAACTGGAATGGACTGCCTTGTTTTGGTGGGGTGTTTTTTTGGTTAAACATATCTCCTGCTATGTGTTTGTATTAAAGAGGGCAAAGTCAAAGAAATGCACCTTGCACTGCAAGTGGAAAATGGTGAGTTTTGTGTTCCAGGAGGGAGTGACATGTTCATTCCAAAGCCTCAGACTGACCCAGAAAATAGTTCTGCCTCTTGCTTAGGAAATCTTTATTCTTACTCTGGGGTGGGCAAAAGGGCCTCAGCGGGCTGGATCTGGCCTGCCAAGTGGGTGGATCCGGCCCGCAGAGGCACTGCTGCTCCCCCGCCCCCAGGCTAATTAGAGCCTGGGGAGGGGGGAAACGCCCGAAGCCTTCCCCACTCTGCCCCCACCCTGCACGCAGCACACAAAGCCTTCTCTGCTCTGCCCCTGCTCTGCAAGCAGGGCGGGGGAAGAGCGGAGAAGGCTTCGTTTGCATGCTCCCTCGCCCCCAGGCCCTAACTGCCAGGAGCACATGGTGCTTTGAAGCGCTGCACACTGCTCGCAGGGCAGGGGGAGAACAGAGGAGGCTTCACACGCTTCCCCGCCTCCAGGCCAATCAGAGCCTGGAGGCGGGGGAGCTGCATGAAGATTCCTTTGCCGTGCCCCAGCCCTGAGAGGAGCCCAGCAGCACTTCAAAGTGCCACGTGCTCCTCGCAGAGTGGGAGGAGCCTTTCCGCGCTCTCTCGCTCCCAGACCCTAATTGGCCTGGGGGAGGGGGAGTATGCCAAGCCTCTTCCAGGGCATGGGTGCCTAGTGGGAAGGAAGGGGCAAAGAGGCTTCCCCACCCCCAGACCAATTATGGTCTGGGGGTGGGGTAGCCCCGCCCCTTTCCATTTAGGTCCCACCCCTTTCTATTTAGGCCCCGCCCCTTCCGTGGTGGCCTGAGGCCACTTCAGAAATTTTTGAAGTGGCCCCCAGGTAAAAATTATTGCCTACCCCTGCTGTTACTGTTGGAAATGTCCACTGTGCCGAAGGAGCAAAAATATTGCTCACGGGTTTTGTCCCAGAAGTATCTTGGGCACAATGTGTGGAGCACTTTGAAGTAAGGATCAAGTGTTTAAATCTGATCTGAAATTCTGTGGAAGCCAATGTAAAGAGGACAAGTGTGATGTGGTCATGGTAGCCTGTGTGACTAAGGAGACATGCACAGCAGTTTGATTCAGTTGGAATTTTCTGAGTTCTGAAGGCTTCATGACTGAATATTAGAAAAAGACATACATATACAGAGACATATTTTCAAATCATCAGTGACCTTGAAGTAGATACACAGAGGGCTTTATATAAAAACCTGTGTATGCATGGCTGCAAGCTTTACTTCCTATCCATTATGAGACAGATATGGCCAGATTAATAGATAAATTTGTTACGGGAAGGCCAATTTGTACAAATAGTGCCATATTCTAGTTTTAATGAAATTTTCTTTTTATATTGAGAGGCCTGATTCCCAGTCTCAATCCTGGCTTTGCCTTGTTAGTACCGCTTAATAGCATTTATTGGAAGAAAAATTACATAGAAATAGAAAATTTATAATTTGTAAGTCTATGAGTTGTTAGTAGAACATATGTCAATTATAAGTTATTGCTCTATTACCAGTGATTCTCTCCCTAACAGTACGTTTATGAATGTTTATCAAAGGTGATTGAAGAAATAGAGGAAATGATGCAGGAATCACCTGACCCAGAAGACGACGAAGCACCCACGCAGTCAGACCGGCTTTCCATGCTTTCCCAGGAAATACAAACACTCAAGAGGTCCAGTACAAACAACAGTTATGAAGAGAGTAAGGGATATCTATTTATCTTGAGTATATTTGTAACTTCTTGAAAATAGGTAATGGTTCAAACTGCCCTACAGTTGATCTATAACCATTTCCATCTTTGAAATCATCTGCCTTTGATAAGGCAGTCAGAAAATCTTGAAAGGGAAAGTAAACTAGAATTAGTATGATTTCAACTTAAAACCCTCTAAACTTTGCTAAGAATATGTTTGCTTAGAACAGAATATAAAACCTTATCTTTACAATATTTAAAACAAAAGCAGCTGTATTTAAGTTTAGCATGCCGCATTTTACTGTTTACAGGATATGTAATCTTTGTAACTTTTAATATGTTAAAGCATAGAATGTGTCTGACATCTGCTAGTATGCACTATATTCATTTAGAGAAATGAACTAAAGTTAGTAGAAGTAGAAAGCTTTGTACAAGATGAAGAAAAAGTTCTTCCATGATGTATTTTCTGTTACTCTGGTTTCTCTATTCTAGTATAAACAAGAGAAGAAACAGATTCAGTTATAATCTGTGCTTCTGCGACTGCATAATGAGCTTGACTAATAGTCTCTGGTGAAGGTGGTTGTGAGAGTTTCACCTTTACTTTCATAGATTCTTTTTTTTAGCGATTTTGGACATTGTTGGTTCTTCAGGTAGATGATCACTAGGCATGTAAAATCCAGTTTAATTGGTTAATCTGTTAAACATATTGTTTAACTGATTAAAGGAAGCAGGACGGAAGAGCCGCTCTAGCTGAGCTGGTGGAGCCCCCTTGTCTGCTGCTGGGCTGCTTCAGCTCCCACCAGTAAGCAGCGTATTGGTTAACTAATTAAACAGTTACATCCCTAATGCTGACAAGTTTTCCACTTAGGTATGTGCATCCAGTGCTGGAGGTTTTACTGCTAACAGTACCCATAAAAAGGCAATGCTCATGGTTGTTACTCCTCTTCTGTCTTATGAGGCAGTACCACCCTGACCCTCTCCCTCAGTTCCTTCTCACTGCCCGTGGCTATAGTCAAAGCTATGTGTGGTAGTAATCTCACAGCCTTGCCTTTAATCTTAGCTTGGTTTATTGTAGTCAGTGGATAGTGTCCCACGGCAATGCCCTCATTGGGAGTCAAACATCCATCCTCTTTTGAGTGGAGAGGCTTTCCATGACAGTGACCTCCATGTGCAGTGCTTGCTTTGTCTAGGTGAGGCCCATCTTAAAGAGCATTGTTCAGTCTGTAGATCGTTCAAAAAGCAGACTCAGGTGGCATGGGACCCTTATCTCAAACAGCATCCACTTGAACCATGGCCCTCTTTGAGCCAAGATTGCCCTTTGCTCAGAAAGCATCACTGCCTCTTTTAGGAGACAAGCACTAATCTAAAGAGGCAGAGGAGCTGTTCTCAGTCATCAGTGCTGATGAAGATGTCTCATAAGACCAGTTGAGACCACTCCAAGTAACCTGGCAACTCCTCTGCCTCCCATAGGAACAGCGTGTACTAGTGCAGGACCAGTTCTGGTACAGAAGATGGCACAAGTATCTCTGGTCACTACCTGGCATTGAGTAGGAAGGGTAGAAATCCCTTAGCTTTAACCTTAGCTCTGACCTCCAGATGTCCATTGAGTGTGGTACTGACAAGGGCAATGCCAGTACTGCCTGTATCTGTTGTCAATGTTCCAGGCTACAGCAGATCTGTTCTACCTTTCCATTCCATCCTAACCACCGAGCCAGAACTTTCCAAGACGCGTGCCTTTAGTAGCCCCTCCAATGAAGTAACTCCCTAAATCTTCATGCCCCTTAATACTGCACCCAGATATTCCCCACCCCACAGTGGGCATAGAGCTGGTACCAGAATCATTGTGGAAGGACCTCAGCAACAGAGCTCTCATTGCTCAGCATTTGACACCACAAATGGTCCTATTACAGCTTGTCCATGGTGGGCCCTCTGCAGAGCTATATCAGCACCTTGCCTGAGGCAGATGGGCAGCAGCTCCTGGCTCAACCGGTTAGCATTACCCAGTTAGGGTGATGCTTACTGGGTAGACCAGTGTTTCTTAAACTGTGTTCCGTGGTACGCCGGTGTGCCACGGAGAACAACAGAATTCAAAATGGCCGCCCTTAAAGGAGCAGGTGACCTTTTTTTTCCCTCAATAACTTCCCCCCGCCCTCAACAAAAAATCCTTGGTGTTCCTCATTAAAAAAAATATTGTTTGGTGTCCTCAGTCTTAAAAAGTTTAAGAAACACTGGGGTAGATGGTTAACCTTTCACATCCCTAGTCCATGCAAAGATGCTGATATGGGGCTCACAAGCAGCAAAGTATCCTCTGCAGTATTCCTGTGTGAAACCCTCCTCCCTCCCTCCCCCTGAAAACAGCAGGATTATCTTCGAAAGAAGGCTTGATACTACAAGAGGAAGCAGTCAGCCCCAGGCTTCAGAGTCTGGTAAGTGCCCATTTTGACTTCTTAGTCCAGAGCATTGCACCCCGCTCTTCATCCTCCCTGTCCTTTTGGGAACAGGCTAGCCCATTTTTACAGGGCTTGGGACAGTTATCTCTAATAGCTGAGTCCTAGATCCTGTTAGATTGGGCTACACAATCCAGTGCTTCTCCATCCGTCCTCCTCATGCCTCTCCCCATCCCTCTTCAGGAACCTTTCTAATGAAACACTGCTCATCAAGTAAATCACCTCTCTGCTGATGTTGGGAGTGGGAGAGGAAGTTCTGCCAGGATACCAGTGCTGGGACTTTTACTCTTTATATTTCCTGATAGCAAAATCCAAAAGCGGATGAGACCCATCCTCAATCTTCATGGCCTCAACAAGTTCATAACACAGATGAGGTTCTGCGTGGGCACTCTGTTGGCTGTCCTCCTTACACTTACTCAGAATGACAGGTTCTTTTCCCTGGACCTCAAAGACACTTACTTTTGTGTGGTGATTCTACCAAGCCACAGGATGTTTCTTCTTTCTGCAGTGGGAGAGCATCACTTTCAGTATACAGTTCAGTCTCTTGTCTGCCACCTGAGTCTTCACCAAATGCATAGAATTGTAGAAGACTGGAAAGGATCTCGAGAGATCATCATAGAATCATAGAATACTAGGACTGGAAGGGACCTTGAGAGGTCATCGAGTCCAGTCCCCTGCCCTCATGGCAGGACCAAATACTGCCTAGACCATCCCTGATAGACATTTATCTAACTTACTCTTAAATATCTCCACAGATGGAGATTCCACAACTTTCCTGGGCAATTTATTCCAATGTTTGACTACCCTGACAGTTAGGAACTTTTTTCTAATGTCCAATCTAAACCTCCCTTCCTGCAGTTTAAGCCCATTGCTTCTTGTTCTATCCCCAGAGGCCAAGATGAACAAGTTTTCTTCCTCCTCCTTATGACACCCTTTTAGATATCTGAAAACTGCTATCATGTCCCCCCTCAATCTTCTCTTTTCTAAACTAAACAAATCTAATTCCTTCAGCCTTCCCTCATAGGTCATGTTCTCTAGACTAATCATTCTCGTTGCTCTTCTCTGGACCCTCTCCAATTTCTCCACATCTTTCTTGAAATGCAGTGCCCAGAACTGAACACAATACTTCAATTGAGGCCTAACCAGCGCAGAGTAGAGCGGAAGAATGCCTTCTCATGTCTTGCTCACAACATACCTGTTAATGCATCCCAGAATCATGTTTTCTTTCTTTGCAACGGCATCACACTGCTGACTCATATTCAATTTGTGGTCCACTATAACCCCTAGATGCCTTTCTGCCATACTCCTTCCCAGACAGTCGCTTCCCATTCTGTATGTATGAAACTGATTGTTCCTTCCTAAGTGGAGCACTTTGCATTTGTCTTTATTAAACTTCATCCTATTTACCTCAGACCATTTCTCCAATTTGTTCAGGTCATTTTGAATTATGACCCTATCCTGCAGGTTAGTCGCAACCCCTCCCAGCTTGGTGTCATCTGCAAACTTAATAAGCGTACTTTCTATACCAATATCTAAATTGTTGATGAAGATATTGAACAGAGCCGGTCCCAAAACAGACTCTTGCGGAACCCCACTTGTTATGCCTTTCCAGCAGGATTGTGAACCATTAGTAACTACTCTCTGAGTATGGTTATCCAGCCAGTTATGCACCATCTAAGTTGTATTTACCTAGTTTATCAAGTCCAGTCTTTTGCACTCATGACTGACTAATGATTATTTAGACCATCCCTGACAGGTGTTTGTCTAACCAACTCTTAAATACTCCTAAATAACAGATTCCACAACTTATCTTGACAATTTATGCTGGTGCTTAACTAACATGACAGCTTTTCCAAATGTCCAACCTAAACCACTCTTGCTGCAATTTAAGCCCATTGCTGCTGCTTCTATCCTCAGATGTGACTGAGCACAACAGTTTACCTTCCTCTTCCTTGTAACAACCTGTTATGTACTTGAAAATTGTTACATCTCCCCTCCGTCTTTTCTTCTCCAAACTAAACAAACCTCTTTTTCAATGGCTTTGTCATGGCATATCTCAGGAGGACAGGAATTCACATCTTTTCATAATTCAATGATTGGTTGCTAAAGGGCGGCTTAAGAAAGGAGATTCTTTGCCCACGTGAACATTGCACTGTGTTTGCTTGACCATCTGGGACTCATTCTAAACACTGGAAAGCTAACTTTGGCTCCCACTCAAAAAAACCAAGTTCCTTGGGCCCCTGTTAGATTCCACAAGGATGAGAGCATTCCTGCTGGCTGACTGCTTCCAGGCAGTTCAACAGGTCTGCCGCAGACTGCAAACTCAGCATAACAGTCCAGGCCATCCACAACACAAATTGTGCCTTTTGGGATTGTATCAGGCACTTAGCAGTTCACATACATACAGACAATACCATTGCAATATATTGTGTGAACAAACAGGGGCTGGTGCAGATTACTCTGCCTAGAGGTGATCAACTGTGGCAGTTCTTCATCGAAGAAAACATCATTCTAGTAACACTTGCCAGTGGTACAAAAGCATATTGCAGAACATGTCAGCAGGGTTTTCCTAAGCCACGAGTGATCCCTGAAGGCAAGTATCCTCTGGGTTGTCTTCACAATGGGGGCATCCCCATGATCAAACTGTTTTATAATGAAAAAAAACAGAAAGTGTTGCCTACTTTGCTTTTGGGGGAGCATTGGAGAGGGAGCCTGGACCAAAGCTTTCAACTGTGTCTTTCTCTCTATTCTGATCCTTCCTCAAGTCATCCTCAAGCTGAAATCGGATCAGGCCAAGCTCATCCTAATTGCTCCAGAGCATCCAAGAAGTGCTAATTCCCAAACCTCCTTGCTTTGTCAGTTCAGTCTCCCATACTGCTTCTCTATCCTGACTTGCTCACTTGGCGCTACAATTACACCCTCCCTTGCACTTTAGACTGTAGCTGTTACATGGCTGAAAGAAAAGGAAGAGTGGTGCTCAGTGACTGGTCAGTAATTCCTACTCAATAGCAGGAAGTCCTCCACAAGGATATTCTACTTAGTGAAGTAGATGTTCTTGGTGTGTGGGACCCACATGACTGGAGTTTTCATACAGGACACCTTGGAGTCTCTACCGTATCTTCATAAATTGAGCCTTTTCTGTCAGCTTTACTTAACCGTCCAGTCAAGCCCCTTGTATTTTGCCCACTGCCCCTCTTGGGCTAGAAAACCGCAATCCTGATAACCATCACATTGACAAGATGGGTGTATGAGTTGCAGGCTTTATTGGCTGAACTGCTTTACATTCAATTCTCCAAGCACAATGTCATGCTGTGATTATCCTTGAAGTTTTTATTCAGGGTGGTCTCTGTTTCAGTTGGATCAGAAGGTGTATTTACGTGTGTTTTTCTTTAAGCTGCATTCCTCTCCAAAGAAACAGCACTTCCATTCTCTGGATGTCAGGCAATATCTAGCCTTTTACAGGACTAGGCTGTTTTGTGCTTCACCTCTCCTGTTCATATCATATGTAGACCACCTGACGGGACCTCGTGGTCTCAGATCATCTCCAGACAGATACACAGTCTTAATGCAGATTGTTATGAGAGAGTTTAGGCTATGTCTCCTCACGAGGGTTGAGGTCTCAATAGTGTTCCTTTGTGATATTTCCAATCTACATTTGCAGGGCAACTACGTGGTCATACATACATAAATTTATGAACCATTATGCTATTTTAGTGCATCTTCTAGACCTGACCCAGGTCGTGGAAGGGCAATACTGCAAGCCCTATTTCAGTAGAATCCAAGCTCTTCCTCCCTAGATTGGGGTACTATTCGAGAGTCACCTAAGTATCTACTCGAAGAAGAAGAAAACTGTTAGTTACTGTAAAGATAATTCTTCAAGATGCGGTGCAGCCATGTATTCCACAACCCTTCTTCCGTCCCCTCTGCTTGTAGGATTTCTATGCGAAGAAACTGAGGTATGTTGGGGAGGCACTGCTTTCATATAGCCAGGGTAGGAACCATAAATAAAAGGTACGAGTGCCACCCCTCTGGGTACTGCAAGGCGAAAGGGTAGATGCAGACATGTATTTTAAACAACAGTTATAGTAAGTAGCCATTTCTTTTAATTTGTGCCAAAGGAAAATACTCTGTTTCCTCTTTGTCTTGCACAAAAGAAAGACTTGGGAGAGTTTGTTTATAGTGTGACCATGATGCATTGAATTGCAGTTAAATGAAACGTTTGGCTAAACAGAGTTCATTTATGCCCCTGAAGATTGTGCTTTGCTGACTTGTGCTTCCAAACTGCCCTCTGGGCAAAGACATGAACCCAGACAGTGGCTGTCACCACATCATTCTGTTTTTTGGTTGGATTTAGAGAGCTTTGACAGAATTCTCACTTTTGCTTTCTGGGCCTTGCCACAAAACTACCTCACTTGTGGCAAGGTGGCTTGCTGTCTTTTCTGAATGTCAAACTTAGACTGCAAACTGACATATCCTGGCTGGTCTCTGGAAATCTCAGTCAGCATGGAGGCTTCAAAATCTGTATTTCAGGGATAGGGAATCCAAGGGACAGACTTCAAAAGCCTTTTGAGTAAGGTTTCCTAATTTTCCAAAAGATTCAGGTGATCTCAGAGACGTTTTGATATTCAGTCTTGTTCATATTGTATATGCTATTAATTTTGCTCTCCCTTATCAGTTACTCTTGTTCATTTCATTTTTTTTATGGATAAACAGTCAGCTTTGACCAACTGATGCCTTGGTTTGCATTAAAAAATCATTTAGTTTGCTCTGCCAATCCCTCAGAATCCACTCTGACATCTTCTCGTATCATTGCCCCAGAGAAAGTAGTTATTACCTCAGTTTTTTTGTTGCAAAGCAGTTTCAGAATTAATCTCCATTTGAAAACTTCACTCTCTTCTAGTCATCAGACTGCCTTGACCTAAGTTGGCATATTTATTTTTCCAGAACTGACAATCAGAATTGGCATCAATGAATGTTAACATCCCTGCAATTTTTGGACACACTGAAGCACCAAGTAATTCATAAGCTGATTGACCATGACATAGCTGAGATGCTACACTACAAGTCAGAATGGTATATAATACTTAGTCCAGCCACGAATATAGGGGATTGGACTAGATCGGGGTGGGCAATAATTTTTGAGTTGGGGGGGCCACTTAAAATTTTTTTAAGTGGTAATGGGCCTCAGATGGAAGGGGCTGGGCCTTTAAATAGCAGGAGTTGAAAGGGCTTACACCTCCCCTTCAGCTCCCAGGCATCGTGTTAGTTGGAAATGGAAGCTGCAAGCCCTTTCATTTCCTGCTATTTAAAGGGCTTGCTGCTCCCACCCTGCATTGCCTGGGGAGCTGAGGACACATGAGCCCTTTCAACTGCTTCTATTTGAAGGGCTCACATCTTCCCCGTGGCTGCCAGGCAACGCGTTGCCTGACAGGCTCAGGGAAGGCACGAACCCTTAGAATAGAAGCAGTTGAAAGGGCTCGCGCAGCTCCGGTTCCCAGGCAGTGTCCTAGGGGACAGGGCCTGGAACAGCTGCACAGGCCAGATCAGGCTCACTGAGTGGCTTTCGCTCACTTCTGGACTAGATGAACTCTTGAGCTCCCTTCCAGTCCTCCAATTCTGTGATTCTAAGTAGAGGCCAAAGCCAACATGCTGAAAATTGAGTTGGCCCAAGTATCTTAACCAGTTAATGTCTTTGGGCATTTTGAACCACTTGCAAGTGTTTAAACCTAAACTGCTTCAAACTTGTAAAGCTTATGCTGCTTTGAGTATGTAAAGATTGCCCTTTATTCCCTTGCCGGAGTAAAGACCTATCCAGTATAATGGTGATGATTTCCCTTGGCAAGGGAGTGAAGAAGAGCCAGCTCCAATATAATTTTTTCACAGGGTGATTGAAGAAATTAAGCCAAGTTTCAGTTATTTTCTCTGTTATTTGCAGTAGTTGTAATATGTTGTATCTGTAGATATATTTATTTTTTTCAGCACCTATCCATAGGTGTAGGCAGTTTAACTTTCTTAAAACAATTTTGTAACTATATAAAATCTACAAAATACTTGCTAACTGAACTTGACCATGCAATAATAGCCATCTGAGTCATAATACTGTATGTATCATATTCTTCAGGTCTCTCTTTGACCTGTTCCCCCTATGTCAGTGGAAAAAAAGGGCTTTGTGGCATGCCCAGATGGTAACAATTTCCAGCTCTGGTAAATTTAGTTGGGGGAGTGAATTCTATAACCAGAGACCTAATGGAGAACATCCCTTGATCGGCCTCTTCACTTTTAAATCCAGAAAGCTGTAACTTGAACACATCTGCTTATTCTTCTTTGTCACACCTACTACCTGAACTGCTATTACTACCACTACTTTGAATCTAATAAGACTCCGAAAAGGCAAACTTGTGTTGCAAATGGTGGACATGCTCCCTCTGTCAGGGATCCTATATGACTCTCACTATTGCATTTTGGTGCTGACCAACCTCATTTGTTTCTTGTCTGCTTTGAGTGTATCAGCTAGCCTGAAACTAGCCCTCGTTTCAGAGCTATCAGGTCATCCATTCCCCCACACCAGCCTGAACAGAGAAGAAACCAATGTGAACTGTGTCATACTAAATATATCACAGCCCTGTTTTCTTACCAGCCTTCCAGTGACCTGATTGTCAGTCTTCCTGTTCAAGGTTGTTAGGGGATCACTTAGTGAGAGTCCTTGGGGCAAATGAACAGTTGCCCAAGATTACTGTGTGGGATCTGTACAAAAGGTGCAAAGCCAGTGACTCATCCATTCTTCCTGTGATTTTCAGATGTTGGCAGAATCTAGTGATCACTGGTTACAAAAGCTTCTTGTGGATTTATAAGAATCAGCAACAGTATCCATACTTAGAATTTAATCACACAGTGCAACTCTCAATCACACCAGGCCTGAAATGTGCAGACTTCAGAAAGTACCATAGGTTGTCCTGCCATAAATTTTTCAGTAGCTTTTCTCAGAATATTCATAAACTGTTATATTGCAAGATAGTCATATCAGGGGATGGTTCTTGTGCAGCTTTACCACACTTTCTTTAGGGATACCTGCCACCTGATAGTTGCAGATTGCTTAACTCTTCACAAAGTTCTGTGGTAATAAAAAAACTGTGGTTATTTAATGTTTCATATTTTAATAGAGAACCCCAAAAAAGTTCACGGTGGCCTTGTATGCCCAAAAAGTACATAATGTGTTTGTTTTAAAATTAGTTATGACATCTTATCAGTGGAAGAAGTGTTAATAATCAAAACTCTAGGGAATCATTAAAAATCCTTTTTGGTAATCTCCCCAAACCTAAAAAATGGACACTGCTTTTTTATGCAGAATAGCCTCTCACTTGCTACTTACTTTTTTTTAAATAGGAGTACAAAAGCTATCTGTTGCTGAACTAAATGATCTACTAGAAGAAATTGAGACTGCCATTAAAGATTATTCTGAGGAGTTGGTACAGCAGTTGGCTCTACGGGATGAGCTGGAGTTTGAGAAGGAAGTGAAAAACAGCTTCATTTCTGTCCTCATTGAAGTACAAAACAAACAGAGAGAACACAAAGAAACAATGAAGAAGAAGAAAAAGCTGAAAAACGGTAGTCCTCAGAATGGCAAACAAGAAAGAGGTCATATGCCTGGAACAGTAAGTGTCATTGTAATTGCTTTTATAGATATGCAGAATTCAAGTTTTTTAAGTGTTAATTCATAGTGTACGTTTATCTAGTAAGTAAAAAATAATAAATACCTTTCACATATTAAATCATATTGATTTTCTCCTAGGGATGTAAAAGACTAGTCAACTATCCTATAAGCAAAAGCATATTAGATAGTCGATATACTAGTTGGATAGTCACTCCCCCGTCTCCCCACTTGCTGCCTCCATCAGAAAGAGGCATCAAGGGGGGGAAGAAGAGGGGAGGCTTCAGAGCAGCAGTGC
The DNA here is from genome assembly GCF_052426305.1 of Pelodiscus sinensis. Lineage (NCBI taxonomy): Eukaryota > Metazoa > Chordata > Testudines > Trionychidae > Pelodiscus > Pelodiscus sinensis. Next base: position 139,002,782 of record NC_143054.1, read on the forward strand.
TGTGTGGAGCTGGGGTCAGCTAGGGACTACCTTCTGACTCCGGGCTCTACGTGGCACTGCCACTTTGAAACGCTGGGAGCCAGGGCTCATGTGACATTTCAAAGTGGCAGTGCTGCATGGAGCCCAGGGTCAGCTAAGGCTGTTGCTACACTTCAAAGGCGAGGCTTCCTTATAGAGTAATCAAATAGTCCATACAAATTGTATCGACTATATGCTTAGCCTATTAATCTAAATTGAACATCCCTATTTTCTCCTTACCTTCAAGCACAGGCAATGCCCAGTTCTTCCTCTTGAAATTTATGTTCCTTTTCATGATTCCTACCAGACTTTTACTTTTTCCCAGCTTCTGAGCATCATCTTTATAACTTCACTCTGGCTCAAAATTGGTTGTGCGTTTCTCATCAGAGTTGTGGTCGTTGCCATGCTTCATGGTTTTGTCTGGGTAGGCATAAAATATGTCACTGTTAGATGTGTATAGCACTGTCATTGATAATGCTGTACAAATCTTAATCTGATAGGGTGTGTCTAAACTACACCCCTCTGTCCGCAGAGGGGTGTAAATTAGACACATCAAAAGTGCAAATGAAGCAGGGATTTAAATATCCCGCTCTTTATTTGCATAATGGCGGCTGCTGCTTTTTTTCAAAACAGGGCTTTTCGAAAAAAACTGGCAATATAGATGGGGCATTTTCGACAGAAATGCCCCATTTCGAAAGATCCTGTACTCCTCATTTATACCCATAAATCTAACATGTAAAATGTATGTATAGTGAAATATAGACCCCCCCCCATGCTGGTTCCAGTAAACTCAATGCAAAGTTCCTGTTAACTGACCTGAAATTAGAATTGGGCGCAAAGACAGATACATTATGGCTACGTCTACACTGGCCCCTTTTCTGAAAGGGGCATGCTAATTTTACAGGTCGTAATAGGGAAATCTGCGGGGATTTAAATATCCCCCGCGGCATTTAAATAAAAATGTCCGCCGCTTTTTTCCGGCTTTTAGAAAAGCCGGAAAAGAGCGTCTACACTGGCCCCGATCCTCCGGAAAAAAGCCCTTTTCCGGAGGATCTCTTATTCCTACTTCAAAGTATTCCGGAGGAATAAGAGATCCTCCGGAAAAGGGCTTTTTTCCGGAGGATCGGGGCCAGTGTAGACGCTCTTTTCCGGCTTTTCTAAAAGCCGGAAAAAAGCGGCGGACATTTTTATTTAAATGCCGCAGGGGATATTTAAATCCCCCGTGGATTTCCCTATTACGACCTGTAAAATTAGCATGCCCCTTTCGGAAAAGGGGCCAGTGTAGACGTACCCTATGATTGTTCTCTATAAAATATGCCATCAACCAAAGAAAATGTATCTGATAGGATTAAAATAACAGGCTTTAGAGATGGAAAAGATATATGTCACCCAGTCTAAATTTCCCCAGTGCAGTTGTTTTCTTTACCGTATTATTTTCTAACACTTTGTCCAGTCTAGTGTTAAAAGCAGGGTTGTAAAAAGGTGTCTAAAAATGCAACTGTGTAACCGCTAAAAATCCTAGTGATTACATGCATTGCAGGCTCTATGGTATAAAGCTTAATGATAAGCTTTATACTGCAGAGCCCATAGTGAAACCTTCCCTGGAGCAGGACTGGCAAGGGCTGCCAGTCCCACTCCTGGGGAGGCTTCACTGAGGGCTCTGCAGCCAGTTTTCTGGCAGCCAGAGTGTAACCTGCAGTGAGGGGAGGTGGCAGGGACTCCTCCGGCCAGCCAGCTGGAGCAGACCCTGCTTGTGGCACACCGCCCAAGCCGGGCCCACCACGGACAGGAGCTGCCACTGCCTGTAGTGGGCCCTGTGCCCAGCAGTCCCCTGCTCAGGGTAGGCAGAGAGCTGCTCCAGCCCCTACCAATTAACCTTTTACATCCTAAGTAAAAGAGCCAGTTTGATGTTACTGTATGCCACTGTTATGTGATCCAAAGAGAAATGTCACATTACTTCATTATTTTAAATTTGTGCATGCTAATATACAGATAATACTGATGTTTTGTATACTACTTATAGTTTGTTTAGATCAGAATGTGATACATGGTTTATATTTGCAAGCTTTAAATAGACAGTAGAATGTAACATTGATAGTTCCCATCATGCATTCTAGTATTCGTACCTAAATAATTCTCTTTATTTCTGTAACTCATTCCACTGGGGAAAAAAACGTGCATGCAGATTTCACACTGTGATGTTATCAAACAGTTTGATATGATGACAGAAGAAGTACAGTTAACCCCTGTACTTGTCAGAAGGTGTGCATAATACTGCTTGTTAATGAAAGAGGAGGAAGGAAAACATAAGAAATATTCTTCAGTAGTTTATTTAGAACATCATAAAATAATGGAAATTGAATATAAATGGTAGTATACTTTGTAGTTGAAACTGTTTGCTGTCAGATCAAAATTACTATACATCTGAAAATCGTTAAGCAAAACTGTTACCTAAGGTGTGTTCAGGCAGTTTACAATGTCATGTAAAGATGACACTTTTATTTGACTCAGAACAAGGCAAACAGCACCTGCCCTAAAGATCTTAGACTGTTTGACACACTTTTTTTGTTAACGTATTTTCTTTAATTCTGGAAATGCTAAATATGACTATTACTTTTTCTGCTGCTTTTATGGGGTCGAGAGTAGCAAATCTAAGTCTACCAGGCAACAGAAAATAATAATAATAATTGAATAATAGATTAGGGATTAATTATTACACTGTGTTACCTGTGATGAGGCAACTAAAAACCTACATTTAAAATGAAAGATTAAACTGCCAAAATGTATATTTAATTCAAACCCAGCTTTCTTCTTGCAATGTACAGACCAGTTGAAAGGGATTTACAGTACTTCCCAATAAGTACTGTGAAAGCCATTAAAGAAATTAGTATTAATTAAGCTACTGCTGCACTTACTATACAGTATCCTTACATAAGCAGAGAAAAACTGTAGTAATGTGTAATGTCATTGTTTGGTAACAGCTGACAAATGAAGTTTTTTTTCTTTATACTGCAAACGCTCTAAAAAGAATAAGCAGAAAAACGAAGATTACAGAGAGAAAAGAAAAGAGAGCAAGGTTGAGGGTGCTAGAAATAACAGGACTTGTATCATTCTGATAACTGAGAATTGTATGGTCTTTACTGTGCATAAGAATAGAAAGCATTTGTAACTACTGGGAAGGTTCATAGGATTCAACTTCTGAACTATTTTGGTTATAGATTATGTAGGGTTTCATATAACAATCATGTTAGACATTGTAAAGAAAAAAAGGGTGAATAATAATTTTGGTGTACAGGCAGTCCCCGACTTACGCGGATCCGACTTATGTCGGATCCGCACTTACGAACAGGGCTTTCTTGCCCCGGAGCTCACAGGCAGCGGTCAGCCACCTGGAACTCCGGGGCGAGAAAAGCTGCTCCCGGTGCCCCTGGTCTGCTGGGGACCGTCTCCAGCAGATCAGGGGCATCGGGAGCAAAGCCGCAGCCGTGGCGGGGTCCCGCGCTTCTGAGGCTTTGCCAGAGCAAAGCCTCAGAAGCAGGGGAACACGCCGCTGCTGCGGCTTTGCTCCTGGTGCCCCTGGTCTGCTGGGGACCGTCTCCAGCAGACCAGGGGCACCGCGAGCAAACCCGCAGCCGTGGCGGGGTCCCGCGCTTCTGAGGCTTTGCTCTGGCAAAGCCTCAGAAGCGCGGGACCCCGCCGCGGCTGCGGATTTGCTCCCGGTGCCCCTGGTCTGCTGGGGACCATCTCCAGCAGACCGGGGCACCGGGAGCAAAGCGGGTCCCGCACCAGAGCAAAGCCTCAGAGGCGAGGCACCCCGCCGCTGCAGCTTTGCTCCCCATGTCCCTGGTCTGCTGGGGGGAGGGGGGTGCAGCTACTGTGCTCCCCCCAGCAGACCAGGCTTTTCTTGTGGACCCTGGGGCAGAGCAGCTGGGGCGCTGCCGGTTGGTCCCGCAGCGCCGCTCTGGGCACTACTGGACCAACCCGGCAGCACCCCAGCTGCTCTGCCCCAGGCGTCCTGATTCAGCCGCTGCTGGTCAGTTTCAGCAGCGTCTGAATCAGGACGCCTGGGGCAGAGCAGCTGGGGTGCTGCTGGGTTGGTCCAGTAGCGCCGAGGAGCGGCGCTACTGGAGCAACCCAGCAGCACCCCAGCTGCTCTGCCCCAGGCATCCCCAAGTCAGCCGTTGCTGAAACTGACCAGCGCTGACTACAGGAAGCCCGAGGCACAGTTGCTCTTCCCCGGGCTTCCTGGAATCAGCGGCTGATCAGTTTCAGCAGCAGCTGACTTGGGGTTCTTAAGTTGAATCTGTATGTAAGTCAGAACTGGCAGTCAGTTTCAGCAGCGGCTGAATCTGGATGCTAGTTCCGACTTACATACAGATTCAACTTAAGAACAAACCTACAGTCCCTATCTTGTACATAACCCGGGGACTGCCTGTACTGACCCTTTAACTCAGGGCTACTCAACTTTGGAAGTCCCCGGGGCTACAATGATACTCAAAGGACATGCTGAGGGCCACAACTTAAGCGTGGTTGCATATACATGCAAATATACAGGCAGTCCCCGGGTTACGTACAAGATAGGGACTGTAGGTTTGTTCTTAAGTTGAATTTGTATGTAAGTCGGAACTGGTACATATTGTAGGGGAAACTCTAGCCAAACATTTCTCCAGAGCTCAGTTTTATTCTCCCACACCTCACTTCCCTCAGTCCTTTATTCTCAAGCTGAGGTGTCTGCTGAGAAAAGCCGCTCCGCATCTCCCTGGTCTGCAGGAGGGGGTGGGGCGCTAGCTTTGCATCTCCCTGGTCTGCTGTGGGGAAGCAGCTAGTGCAGGGTTGCCTCACCCCGTTTGTAAGTAGGGATCCGATGTAAGTCGGATCCATGTAACCCGGGGACTGCCTGTATATGCAAATAGTTTTTTTCACACTGACAGGCATGAATACAAAGATTAAGGCAAGAGACTACACAACACACAGGCCCCATTTCAGTCAGTTCTGCTCGCATTAATAAAATGCAATATTTATCCAATTTCTACCCATATGATAGTATTTATACTAGCAATGACAGTCCAAGAATTTAACTACTAAAACGCATATCAACAGAAGACCATTATTTTGACTACTTTTTTGTTTTGACTCCCACGCGCGGGCTGCGTGTTGAGCCCCGCATAAACCCAAACCACACTGTGGGCCACAAACAAATGAGCCGCAGGCTGCATGTTGAGTAGCCCGGCTTTAACTAAACACAAATTTAAAGCAGCACATTTATAAGCTCTGTTGGCATTTGATAAGGAATCTATTAATTTTTCATTGAGCAGTACACTATTTGAGGCAGCCAGAATAGATGAGTATATTTTGTAGCCTTTCTTGAAGGAAGTTAGATATCCTAGATCCACTCTTCTGGATTTTATCCTCAGGAATGAGATTCACAGCTGAACAATAAATGAAATTGATTTGGATACCTCTCCAGTATCAATCATGTGAACTGTGAGTGCACACGGTATCATCTTGATTTCTAATTCTCAGATCCCTTTGTTCCCAGGAGGTATAGAAGGCTGAACATTGTCACGTGTCTCCTGTTGTTTTCAAATGATACAAATTGTGATATGTGATATTAGTATATGGGCTCTCTTTTCTTCAGACAATTGTTTTAGTTGACTACACAAGATATTCTTTATTTGTGAACCAGCTTAATTTTAAAATGATTGAAAAGTGGTAGCCCTTAAGCTTTGTTGTGCTATTAAGTATGGGATTGTACGTGCATATTGCACATTCAATTGCCTGTCTACTAGGAATATTAGATACCATGTAATTGAATAATCATGTAACCACATCAGATTTTAGCAGTTACATGACTATTCAATAGTCCTTGGGGGCTGGGCCAGCAGCAAGAACACTCCAGCCCCACTCCTAGGGAGCCCTCTGCCACCCCATGCTGCTGCCTCTGATAGCAGGTGGGAGTTGGTCTGCAAGGGGAGCTGGTTTAAAAACAGCAGTCCTGAGTTTCCCATGGATAGAGGCTGTTCTGCGGCAGGCTCCCCTGCCCTCCCCTCTCCCCCGTGCTGCTGCCCTTCATAGAGGCAACAGTGCGGGGCAATGGTGGGTGGGAGCAGATGAAGCCGCTGCTCAGGGGAAGCTGGCTTTTAAAAGCCAGGTCCCCCCCAAGCACCAGCTCCTTACTTTCCCCTCCCTGCCTTTGTGGGAGGCAGCAAGGGGTGGGTGGAGAGCTGGCTTACAATCTGATTCCCCACACATATCAGCTCCCACCCCTCCCCCTGCCTCGCACTGCTGCCTCTGATAGAGAGGCAGCAGTGTGGCATGGGGGAGCAGGTGGCACTGCGGGACCCGATACATGCAGGCAGTCAGCTTGAAAGCCGGTTTCCCGCATGTGCCAGCACTCATCTTCCTCCGCCCCTCACCTTCCACACTCCTGCCTCTCTATCAGAGGCAGCAGCGTGGGGTTGCAGGGCTCCATGGGATCTGGTGCTCATAGGGAGCTGGCTTAAAAGCCAGCTCCACATGTGTACTGGCACCCACCGCTCACCCCCTTGCTGCCCAGGCTCATCAGTTAATCGTGTAGTTGACTACATGTTGACATTCCTACTGTCTACTTTTTTAGAGCTTGTAAGTACCTTAGTTAGCATTAGCTAATATATGTAAGACAAATGTAAGGCAGTTCACACTATTTTTGAAGTTCTTGTTTCATTCTTAAAAAGAGCTACTGATGTTTGAATTGAGAAGATTGTCTTCCAACACTAAATAATAGAATTTTTTTAATGAAACCTTGGACTGTCTAGAATCTGAATGTCTGCACATTTACCAAAATAAATTGGTAAAAATACTTTTATTTTTGTATTTATAAAAGTATTTATAATAAAATACTTTTATTAGCATATCCACTTTAAGGGTTGCACACTTTTAACTGTATCAGTATCTAAACAGGTATAGTTAAATCTATATAAAAATGTAAAAAAAATCCATACAAAATCAATACAAAACTTTTAAAAGTGAACACCTGAAGCTAAACGGAAAAATACTTGTCATAATTACATAGCAAACACTTAATGATTTTTAAGTAAAAGTATTAAAAGAATTGTGTTTAAATTATTAAAATTTGAAAGACTGTACCAAACAAAATTAAATTTCATTCTTTTTATACACCAGTAATTTAGGAAAATTCTAATCTAAAAAAGAAGTGACATATTTGAGAAATAAATGCCTTGTATAAAATAGGTTTTGCTTCTTTTTACTGAATGTGATATTAGAAATTCAGTTGAAGGCTTGGGGGGGGGTTAACATGAGCTAGCAAAAGGTAAAATTTTCAATTAACTTAAGAAGAAAAATATTGACATGGGATGGTTCAAATTTCAGTAAAGTGATTCAGTTCCATTCTCAAATCATTCAATTTGGAATTTCAAATAAATGGACTTGATGGTTCCATATGCCCCTGATATGCGACATTTTCCAATCGGGTTGTGAAAATGTTGGTTCCTAAATTCATATTTAGACACCTAAATAGAAGTAGCTTTGCTTTTTTAGAGATGTTGAGCAAACCCAGATTCTATTTATGGTAATGAAGACTGCAGGAGCTAGGCACCTTTGAAAAATACTATGTCTGGTTTTTGTATACACAGTAAACCTGTGGAACTCCTTGCCAGAGGATGTGGTGCAAGCTAGGGCTTTATCGGGGTTCAAAAAGAGCTAGATAGATTCATGGAGGTTAGGTCTATCAATGGCTATTAGCCAGGATGGGTAGGAATGTTGTCCCTAGCCTCTGTTTTTCTGGATGTGGGTGACATGGGAAGGATCACGTGAGGATTACCTGTTGTGTTCCCTCTCTCCGGGACATCTGGTATTGGCCACTGTTGGTAGACAGGATACTGGGTTGGATGGACCAGTGGTCTGACTCAGTATGGCCATTCTTATGTTTAAATACAGATTATGGGGCATATCTTCAGAAACCAAGGACTAAGTTTAAATGGTTAAATAAAGTTAGTGATGTAACTTTGAAGATGTAAAATTGTGTTGTTCTGGGTTTCACCCAGGCAAGTCAGAGGCTCAGTCTCTATTTGCTATGTAATCCTGGGTTCCTTGTGACTATGTAGCGTTGGTCTAGGTTAGCGTTAGGGTTCCAATATCAGCAGTCCACAAGTCTTACTCTGGCTTTGCCCAATTAGATGGCTCCTTGCAAGGTGACTTTATTACCTTTTTAGTCTTATATTTACTCTAAAATCATCCTACTACAGAGACAAGTCCATCTCACTCGACCATCCCAGAGAAATTATAGTAAAGACAGTTTAAAAAGACGGTAAAGCACTCCAACCTGTTAGCTTTTCAGAAGCACACACTTCACTGAACTTAAACATATACTTCTGGGGTGAAGGAGCCATGTTAATTCTGTGTGTCTGTCATATCTCACAAGGCATATTTTGTACAAATATTATTTCAGAAATCTGTATGATGTGGATACAAGGGTGTCCAGAATCAGAAAAATATGTTAGTATATTTCAAGAAAGTGAATTAAGGTGGCTTAGAAGCCTACACTTTTGATTTCCTAAATTTTCTGTGGTAAATTTACAAACTTAATCATTGCATTAATATAGCATTTAATTCTTCCTTTAAAAAATAAATACAGGGCAATATGTACGTGTGTGTGTGTGTGTGTGTGTGTGTGTGTGTGTATACAGCATATGCATATATATTTATACGATGTCACAAATTTCTACAAATATTCTGGGATTACCTTTTAGTTTGTCAGCTTTTGAATTTCATGTGTTGAGACAGACTTTCAGAAGTGTGGATCTGTTAAACTTATTTCCTTGAGTGAACGAAAGAGAAATGAAAATAACAAAAGGATAGATTTGGTAGAAAACATTTAAATTACTTTAACTTGGCCTCCGTGTGTTTCTAATGGAGCTTGAAATTAATATCGCTGTTTAGTTAACTAACTTTTGTGCACTTTATATCAGCGTAATTCTGGGAATACAGTTCATTATTACTGTGGTTTAATTGTTACAGTTATTGTAGCAAAGGAGTTACAAAAGGATAAAATTATAGGATAATGAAATAATTAAAGGAATAATTGTAAATAGTGGTTTTACTTGGTTGTACATACTCCATCGATCTTCATAAAAACATTAAATGACAACAGTGTACCTTTAAATATGACAGTGTTTGAATAGTAGGTTTATATTACCCATTGGCTGTCATAAACTTATAAGATTTTTATCAGCTTATTTACAATATTTTAGATTCTCTTAATAGATTTTAAAATCATTGTTCTTAAACAAAAATGAAATCTAGACTGTGTGGTTAGGTGTATTTACATATAAACATGTGATCTGCCATATAAGAATGTTTGCTTCCGACTTTATGTGCAGAACATTTTATGAAATCAGGTCAGTTTTTTAATTTTTATGTTTGTTCATATTTATTAATGATAAAGCCCTCTTTAAAAGCTTTCTTTTGGATATGAATAGAAAACAACAATGTTGAAATATTTTGTAACACATTCTACAAGCTTGTTTCTGTCATTCATCTTACTTATGTTGTCTGGGTAAATGCTCACTAATAGTCTTTGAACTTCTTTCTCTGTCCCCTTCTTTTTTCTACCATGTTTTTGCTACCTTTAGCGCTTCAGCATGGAAGGGATCTCAAATGTCATTCAGAATGGCTTCCGCCACACATTTGGAAACTCTGGTGGAGAGAAACAGGTGCTGGGTTATCCTCTCACTTTTCCTCATTCTTTGCTTGGTGCTATTATAGAAATTAAGATCTTGAACCCTGGCATCAATAGCGTGTTTAGTGCTCAGATTGAAACATTAACTTCTATATGCTCACCCCATCCTCTCCTGCCTTCAGGGTAACAGTTGGCAGATAGTATCTTTTTTATCTCCATTCAAGTCATGATATGCATGAAATAATTCACTAAAATAATAGCCTCCTCCAAGGCTTCATTTCACTTCTCAAAATTAAAATAAATATTAGCATAAAGCATGCTAGAAATGTATTGCATGTATATAAAACTTACTTTAGAAAGATATATCAGATACATTAGAAACTTCACTCCAGTCTTAAGCTGCAGGAGTAAAGATATTAAGAAGCTAGTAATTGACTAATCGTGTACTCGATACCATTTGAATGTAGTAAGAGCCAGGTGCGCAGTCAGGACTGATTAGTCTGGCTCGCACAAGGTCCCCTGCTGCAGCTCTGTCTTTTTATGTAGTAAAAGCCAGGTTGCTCTTACTGTGTTTAAAGAGCAGAGGTGCAGTGGCCCGGGACCTGGTGCAAGCCAGGTTGGCTGAGTCCCGGTTTGTGCCAGGTCCCGGACCTACCTCCGCTGCAGCGCTGCAGTTTAAATGTAGTAGGAGCCAGACTGCCTGCCTCTACAATTAAAATGCAGAGCCTCAGATGGGCCCCTTATTGACTAAGCGTGCACTCAAAGCAAATTGTATCGAGTACACGATTAGTCAGTTACCCGCTTCTTAACGTCCTTAATCTGCAAAAGAGGTTACTACTGTCAAAAGCTGGTTTAGCACTTCAACAAACTCTGGTTCCAGATGTTTAGCCAGTGACGTCCTTCAAGGGTTTGCCTTTCTTTAAAACTTTGAATAAACACATATTGCTTAAATAATATTCTTTTAATAGATTATAGTAAGAGTTGGTCACAATGTAAATTGTCATACCTTTAAATTAACAAAAATATTTAAAGTAAAAATCCATATTTTAAAGTAATCAATTTTTGTCCATATGGAGTTAGAACAGTTTCTTCTTAACTCCTGGGTAACTGATTTATGAGGATCTTGTATATGAAAATCTACACTCTTGTGGAATAACTGTGATTGCATTTTATTTTATTTTTTACTGAGCTGATGAATCCTCTTATGAACCACTAGATATCTCTGAGTGCAGATTTCTAATATGGAAAATGTTATTCTTGATAGCACATTAATCTATCAGTGTTACTTTTATTGTTCCAGAACTTTTATTCTCATGGCACAGACTGTTCTTCACAAATTAAGCCTTAAGTAGATACCTTTGCAAACTTGAAATGACGAAAGCTTTAGAACTATATGGGAGTTAATAGCTGAATCTTAGAAAATAAGGAAAAGATCAGTTAGACTGTAGAAAATTACATGCAGAAGTTGGAATTAAATGTGTAACTCCTATTTTCTCTTGGATCATCTGTGTTTGTCCAGGCACTTGGATTACTAAGTTAGATAGTTCTTCTCACATTGTGACTTCATTGTTTTGGGCCCTGAGGTAGCTTCAATCGAACTAGCTCAGATATGTCTATTTGCGCTGTAGTCACAACCCATGATTGCAATGTAGGCATACCATAAAACTTTTGATTGTCATACTCTCCTATGTAAGAATCAGGCCACCTCTCAGCCATCCATTGTTTCTGTCTCGAGCAGATAGAGAACATTGTCCTGACCAGCCTCCCATCTATTCCTTCTCTACTGCTGAGTATTTAATTTGTTGAAACTCTGAAGTAGAGGGGAGAAGGAAGGGTAGTATATCATCCGAGTCCAAGTAGTGCATCTGCTGTTGCATACTGTTCTAATGCATAATGTTGTGTAGATGTATGGGCAGAGGACCGGGTTGCTGCTCTAGTGATATCTGTTATGTGAACAGCCAGCATGGATTTATAAAGAACAAATCATGTCAAACCAATCTGATAGCTTTCTTTGATAGGATAAAAAGTCTGGTGGATAAAGGGGAAATGGTGGATGTAGTATACCTAGGCTTTAGTAAAGCATTTGATACGATCTCTCATGTTTATCAAAAACTAGGGAATGCAACCTATATGGGGCCTACTATAAGGTGGGTGCATAACTGGCTAGATAACTGTTCTCAGAGAGTAATTATTAATGGCTCACGATCATGCTGGAAGGACATAACAAGTAGGGTCTCCACAGGGGTACAGAAAGGAGTACTACAGAGAGGGAGCTAAGGGTCATAGTGGACCACAAGCTAAATATGAGTAAAAAATGTGACATCATTGCAAAAAAAGCAAACATGATTCTGGGATGCATTAACACATGTGTTGAGAGCAAGACACAAGAAATCATTTTTCCGCTCTACTCCACACTGATTAGGCCTCAATTGGAGTGTTGTGTCAAGTTCTGGACACTACATTTCAAGAAAAGTGTGGAGAAATTGGAGAAGGTCCAGAGAAGACCAATAACAATTACTAAAGGGCTAGAAAACATGACCTATGAGGGAAGACTGAAAGAACTGGGGTTGTTTAGTTTAGAAAAGAGAAGACCGAGAGGGGACATGATAGCAGTTTTCAAGTACCTAAAAGGGTGTTACAAGGAGGGAGGAGAAAAAAAGTTCATCTTAGCCTCTGATGATAGGACAAGAAGCAATGGGCTCAAGTTGCAGCGGATGAAGTTTAGGTTGGATATTAGGAAAAACTTCCTAACTGGCAGGGTGATTAAACACTGGAATGAATTGCTCAAGGAGGCTGTGGAATCTCCAATACTGGAGATATTTAAGAGGTTAGATTCACACATCTGTCTGGGATGATCTAGAATGGATGGATGATGCTTGGTCCTGGCTTGAAGGAAGGGGACTGAACTTGATGACCTTTCAAGGTCCCTTCCAGTTCTAGTATTCTATGATCCTATGATTTTTCAGAAAGTCAATATTATCCTGGGGATTGCAGGTTATATTGGTGATAACACAGCTTGATGCAATCCAGAATTCATTTGGAAAGCCTCTGTTTGGATATGGCACCTCGTTTTGTTCATTCAGTGATTGAAATGAATAATTTCAGGGACCTGCAGAATGGTTTCATTCTGTCAACATGGAATCATAGAATACTAGAACTTGAGGTTCATTCCAGGGGTCATCAAACCCAGTACCCTGTACTCATGGCAGATGTTTGTCTAACCTTCTCTTAAAATTTTCCAGTGATGGAGATTTCACAACCTCCCTAGGCAATTTATTCCAGTGTTTAACCACCCTGACAGGAAGTTTTTCCTCATGTCCCACCAAATCTCCTTTGCTTCAATTTGAGCCCACTGCTTCTTGTCTTATTTGCAGAGATGGAGGAGAATAATTTTTAAATACTAGGGGTGTTAGATATCAATTAATTTAATAATCATATAACTGCATCAGCACTTAGCAATTGCACAATTCCAGTGTTTTTCAGTAGTCCCTGGGGGTGGGGCTGGTAGCCAGTGCACTCTTGGCCCCATTCCTGGGGAGCCCCCTGCCACCTGCACTGGTACCTTTATATCAGAGGCAGCAGTGCAGGCTGTCAGGCGGGAGCAGGTCTGCAATGGGAGCCAGTTTAAAAACCTGCTCCCTTTGCAGACTGGCTCCCCGCTGCTGCCCCGCACAGCTGCCTCTAATATGGAGGCAGCAGCAAACCATGTCTGCAAGGGGCCTGCATGCGCTGTGGACAGAGGCTGTGCCAGCATCTCACAGAGCAGCCTCGGGCCTAGGTTTGCTGCAGACAGCAGCATATAGGGATGTTAAATTGAGGTTAATAAGCTAATCGAGTAGTTCATGGAATTTTCATCAACTACTTGATTAATCGATAAGGGGGAGTCGCTCGCAACCCCCTCTGTGGCTCTGTAATTCCTCATTTAAACTGAAGAGCCGCAGCAGGCTTAGCCCCCGGGGGCAGAATGAGCCAGGACTAAGCCGTTCCGGCTCATGCCAGCCACAGGCGCTAGCCCTGCTGTGGCTCTGTTTTACTACTTTTAAAATGCTGAGCTTAGTCCTGGCTCATGCCGACCCTAGGAGCTAACCCTGAGCTGTGACTAAGCAGTGTCAGCTTGTGCTGGTTCAAGGATGCTGCAGCTCTATCTCACCCTCATTTCTCCCCTCCCCCTCCTCTGCCCTCCCACACCACGGAGATAGTACTGGGGGGCACTGTCTTTTAAACCGGCTCCCTGCAGCACCAATTCCTGCTTCCCCTACCCCCCTTGCTGCCTCTGACACAGAGGCAACAAGGGGCAGGAAAGCAAGTAGTTGACTCGCATATGCTTATTGGGTAGTAGACTACTCCCTTAAATCCCTAGCCACAGACAGAAGCTCCTCCATGACAGCCTCCCCTTCTCCCCACCCCCACACTGCTGCCTCTGATAGAGGTACCAGCATTGAGGGGCAGGCAGCAGCGGGGGAGAGGGGGTGGGAACTGATGCCTCTGGGGAGCTGGCTTCAGGAGGGGGAATGAGTGTAGTCGATAAGATTAACCAGTAAGCCTAGGCTTATCAGTTAATTGTGTAGTCGACTACACATTGACATCCCTATTAAATACCAGGGCCCTGAAGGTGATAAGAAACATGTTGGATCATTATCCAGCTATACCAGAAGGACAGGAGACACTGGATGTAATTCAGTCAGGCCTGCCTGCCTGCACGCACGCCCAGCTCCTATTACATTAAAATTGCAGCACCGCAGCGGGGGTGGCTCCTTATCGATTAATCGTGTAGTTGATAAAAATTCTATTAAATTTTTAAACTACACAATTAGCCAATTACCTGCCTCTTAACATCCTTAGCCCTGAAAGGTCCTGGTATTTTGCCACTCCCAAGGATGGAAGGGTGAGTGCTGCTCTGTCTGGTTTGGGAAAAAGTGGTTTCTCCTGCCCAACTTGCCCTTTATCAAATCCCCAGCTCTTTGGGGTTCTGGAGGATGAATCAACATCACAAGGTTGTCCCACTCTGTTTTTGAAGAAGCGTTTGTGTCTCCACCCCCAAAAGCAATATACCTTCGCAAACCAGACAACACTCCCTGCTATCTCCCCATCTCCATTTCAGATGCAGTCATCTAAAAAAAAATCATGAAAATCCTGGCAATTTTTTCTTGCAGTCCAGAAGTTTAATTAAGACTGTGGTCCTCAGCTGACATCTCAAGATTATCAGACATTCATATGTAGAAGTGCCATAAATTACAATTGTTGCTTCCTGTGCTGTGAAATGGCTTTCTCCAGCATAAAGAGCAGCAGGCATATCATATGAGCATATCTATCAGCCATTGTGCAGCAATTTTTCCTTGTCACAACTTGTCACCCTCTCCCCAACAATATAGAGAATCTAATCTGAATTTTTAAACTACAATCTTAAAACAGATTGTCCTTCAAGATCCCAAGAAAATTAAGACAGATGTGCAGGAAAATATGAAAGCAAAAAGGTCCTGATCATGCATTTTGCTGAACAAAAAATGGTGGCTAGAGATAGAGAAGTGAAATAATTAATTCTAACAAGGGTTGTATCCCTAGTTTGTAAATGGGTTATAAAAGTTTATAAACTTTAAAGAAAGTTTTCCACATTTTGGTGAGTTGAAAGATTTATTTTACTCTTTAAGAATGCAGAGACTTTACAGTGTAATCAAGATTTTGAGCTTCGAATATGTTCTACAAATAACAGTCTTCATTACAGACAATATTTACCTGTTGGATCTTACTGGAAACAAATAAAAAATTGATCAAGTGATTGAGATTGTTTACAAAGTGCCATATGCTTACCTCCACTGAATAGTGCACATATGACTAAATTGTGTGTGTGTGTGGGGGGGGGGGGATTAAAGATAAAGGTCCAGATTCTAAAAGATATTTAAGCACCTAATTCCCACTGAAATGGAAATTAGACATCTGAATACCTTTTAAAAAATTGTCCTAAAGAATTTGATATCTACAGAAAGTTTGGAGGAAACAAGAGGATGGGTGGAGCCCGTGCAGCATATTCCAACCTAAATGTGGCAGGAGTTAACACAACTAGTTGCAGAGACTAACAAAACTAATATATAGTATCATGAGCTTTCATGGGCAAAACCCACTACTTCAGAGAAGTTCTTCAAACTCCTCTGAAGAAGTGGGTTTTGCCCACAATAGTTCATGACACTATATATTGTTTTTGTTAGTCTCATAGGGCATGTCTATACTAGGAAATTATTTTGAAATAACTTATTACAAAATAATCACACCCAAAAGAATGATTTTGAAATAATGTGGCCACACTACAGGAAAGCCTCAAAATAAGTCTGAGACAAGCTCTCTTAATGTCGATGTGCTACCTTGACTTAGAGCCCCAGGAAGCACTGAGGAGTAATTACTTTGAATGACTCTGGGGAATAGTTATTTCAAAATAGCATCAGTGGAGCATCCACAAACACTATTTTGAAATAATCATTATTACTAGTGGAATGTAGGAGTTGTTATTTTGAAATAACCAGTCTCTTATTTCAAAATAATGGCCTTGGTTATGTGAATGCTCTGCTTGTTATCTCAAAATAACTTTCTACTGGAGACTAGGACTAAGGTGCCACAGGACTCGTCACTGTTTTTAAAGGTTACAGTCTAACACAGCTACCCTTCTAAGACAATATTGAACTGTTCTAGTAAGAGAGTGGCACCAAAATTCCCAAGTAAATTGCTGCTGCCAGCGTTGAGGAAGGAGATCTAGTATGTAATGAAAAACACTAGGCTGCATAGAGATGTTTTTCTAGTTTTAATAATCTGAAGTGTTAGTAACATAAACATGTTTACTTATACTAAAGTGACAGTATGTCTTTAATTAGAACTTTCCCCTGTGTTGTTCTAATAGTTAGAAGTGCCTGGTGTCAGAGGATGCAGGTTATCTTAGTTTGCACCTAGTGTATTATATGCAAGTATGAGTTTGCGTGTGGGGACATCGCCTAAAAGAAGGATCACTTCCAGACCTTGAGGCAGTGAATGCTCTTTGATCTCTACAATTCCTTGGAATTCTGTACATTTCATAGTTAAACACTTGTTAAGAAAAATCCAGTGGCTGTTTTAAGATTCCACACAGTATAGCACATGCAAGCCTGAAGATTTTTCAAGTGCTTTTTATTTTTACACAGACAACCTGAAAGGCACATTTAGTGCATGTCCCATCTTCAGTTTTCTTTTATACTTTGTTTAACATTCGGATTTTCAAAAGTTCTGCAAACATTCAGATCTCAACACAAACATGAAATATGTCTGCTCCAAGGATTTTTTTTAAAAGCTTTAGTTACCTGAAAGAGTTTAAAGTTGCTGTGCACTTTGAGTCTTAAAAGTATTGATGACATGATGCTTGTGTATATTGTAGCACACACACATACACAACTCTAGATGTTCATTTACATTTTTAGCTTTCAAAACTGAAATCTTTCAAATCCCGTTTTAATACAAGTTGCTTACTACCTTTGAACAGTTTCTGTGTACCCACAACAGCTTTTCCTCTCCCTCCCCGTTTTTTTGTTCTTTCAGTTCATGGTAACTCATGTTAATTCAGAGTATGAAAATTCTCAGCTTGAGAGCTGGACTATATCAGGCCTGGTCTACACTACAGAGTTAGGTCAACATAAAGCAGCCCATATCAAGCTAACTCTGTAAGTATTTACAGTACAGCATCGCTCCTGCGGTGTAAGTTGCCTACTACACTGACCTACTAACTCTACCTCTGCAAGAGGTGTAGTACTTAGATCAATATAGTTAGGATGACACAGTGACCATATGGACTCTGTGTTACTTATATCACCTGTTGATTGTCAGCCTCATGTGGTGCTCACAGCTGGAGAGCTGAAGCTCCTCCCACCCCTGCACCAAGGACAGCCAAGTGTGGCAGGACTCCATGGCTACGTCTACACTGGCATGATTTTCTGAAAATGCTTTTAACGGAAAACTTTTCCGTTAAAAGCATTTTCGGAAAAGCACGTCTAGATTGGCAAGATGCCATTTTCGCAATCGGGGCTTTTTTGCGGAAAACACTACTGTGCTGTTTACACTGGCCCTTTTGCGCAAAAGTCTTTCTGAAAAAGACTTTTGCCCAAATGGGAACAGCACAGTATTTCTGGAAAAGCACTGACGATCTTACATGAGATCGTTAGTGCTTTTCCGGAAATTCAAGTGGCCAGTGTAGACAGCTGGCAAGTTTTTCCGCAAAATCACATGATTTTGCGGAAAAACTTGCCACACTAGACACAGCCCATCTGTTATCCTGGCACAGGGATGACAACATAGGCTAATAGCCCGCCCCACTATCCCACTTCAGTTGGTGCAAGTGTTGAGGACATCCACCACTGGCAGAAGGAAGGTAGTGTGGTCATGAAAATGCAGTAATTATTGCAGAGGCTGCACATCAACCTAACATAGGTCAATATAATTTTGTAGTGAAGACAAGACCTCTGTGACTTTCCATTCACTTGTGATTCATCCTGGGGCACAAAGGCTTCAATTCTCATCACAATAGTTTTAGTGTGTGGCCAGGAAGAGACTCTCAGTAGCATCTATGACAAGGGATACAAGGAACTTGTTAGAGTAAGGAATGTTAAATGATACACACTTTTTTTCTTAAAATGTTTGTTAATACATCTTCACGTTTGTGTGTTTTATGTAATTTATGATTAAACAAAAAAATGATTTTTGTGTTATAGGTGGAATTACAACATTCAGCATAGAAATGTGTTTCTTGCAAATTATCTGATCTTATTAAATATTTTGTAATTCTACAAAATAAGATTTTTGTAGTTCAAGCAGGATAAGTTATAAATGAAATGGTTACTAAATAATTATCTTTTTATTTAACAGTACTTAACAACAGTCATTCCTTATGAGAAGAAAAGTGGACCCCCCTGTGTTGAAGATCTTCAAACATTAACTAAAAGTAAGCATATTTAAAATTCTCCTGCTGATCTTATGTCCCATTCCTAGTATTGCCAAACCAGAAGGCTGTGTCTACACTGTGCCACTTATTCCGGAAAATCAGCCGCTTTTCCGGAATAAGCTGCGAGCTGTCTACACTGGCCCTTGAATTTCCGGAAAAGCAACGATGCTCTCCTATACAAACTCAGCTGCTATTCCGGAAAAACTATTCTGCTCCCGCTCGGGCATAAGTCCTTATTCCGGAACACTGTTCCGGAAAAGGGCCAGTGTAGACTGCCCAGTAGTCTTTTCCGGAAAAAAGCCCCGATTGCGAAAATGGCGATCGGGGCTCTTTTCCGGAAAAGCACGTCTACATTGGCCACAGATGCTTTTCCGGAAAAAGGGCTTTTCCAGAAAAGCAGCCTGCCAATGTAGACGCTCCTTTTCCGGAAAAACTGAAAACGGAATAGTATTCCATTTTAAGCATTTCTGGAAATTCATGCCAGTGTAGACACAGCCGAAGTGTTAAAAAATCATGAGAAAGACCCCCCCTCTTCTCCAAATCATATTACTATTTTTAAGCCATAATAAATGTTGAGTGGTTCTTGTTTTGTCTTTTGGTTTTTATGTCTCTAGAATGAACTCAGATAGTGAGGTTGGAGGTGGGGGTGGCACTGACACTGAATGGAATGGGCATAGGGAGAGGTTGTCGGTGCAGTGGTCCAGGTGTTTTCCAGGGACTAGGTGGGTACAGGGAGGGAAAGATGCACCGGGTGGGAGATACTGCTTGGGCTGGGGAGGGGCTGGTGGGGTGCAGTAGGTGAGAGGGGCGCTGCAGGGGCCAGGCACAAGGAGAGGTTGTTGGGGCACAGCAGGCAGGGGTGCGCTGCAGGGATCAGGCATGTGGATGGGTGGTCAGGTTCAGGTGTCGCTGCAGTGGCCAGGTTGTTTTTGGATGGATGTTTGTTATTGTTGGGTTTTTTGTTTATTATTTTGTTTTGTTATGTTAAGTTGGTTTTGATTATGAATATTTTGTCAGCATCAACAGGCTTTCTCAGCGAAGCAAAAGTGACCGGGGGGGTTGGTGAGCGTAGCAAGCAGGGGGTGCTAGTTTCAACATAATAAAAGTATTCTTGAATAGTCACATGCTAAATTCCCTCTAAGCTGTGTGGCTGTGACAGGGAGAAATGCCTCTCCCCCCAGACCCGGATCTGCTGCAGCAAGGAGAGAGATCTCTCTTCTCAGCCCAGGTGCTGTTTGCAGGGGAGGGGCAGGAGTCCTCTCTCCCTGCCAAAGCCCTGGGGCAATCTGCATCCCAAATTCATCCTGTCCTCACCCCCACCCCCCCCCCAGAGGCCACATCCCCATCCAGAGCACTCAACCCCTCTCACCCCAATCCTCTGCCCCAGCCCTGGGCTTTCTCCCACATGCCAAACTCTTTGGCCCAGCCCTGCCACACATCACCTCTATATTGGTACACATAACAAAATTGATTCCACACATATATGGGAAAAATTAGTGGGAACATTGGTCATATGATATTCAGATTCTCACATGAGCATTCCGGACCTTATTAAATGCTGCTACTCGCTACATGCTGTATTTCTGATTCTTTCATTCCTCTTGTGTGTGTTGAGAACACTTACAGAGGGATATACATCTCACCATTCACTAGTCGAGTATGGAGCAACAGACAATATAAGTAAGCCAGAGCAGTTAACAGAGGTTTTTCCTATAAAGTTTCACTGTTCCAGAGATCAACAATAGAAATATCTTTTCCGTATTCTGTGTTTTAGCTGCCTATTTCAAAACATAAAACAAGCATTGAATGTGAAAGTGGAATCTTCTCATTAATAGTTTGATCTCTTTTGGCTCTGACTCTAAATGCTTGCAAAAAAGTTCTACAGTTGGCAAGTTAACTAAATTGGATCCTTTGCCAGTAGATTGTTTAGTCTACTGTGGCTTGTGGTAGTTGTCCAGATTTTCAGAGCTATTTTCTTTTCAATTCTTTTCAAGAATTTTTTAAAATTCACTTTTCACTAATTATAGACAGTTAACACTGTTAGCTATCTTATATAGAATGAAATTTTTGCATAACTGGAATGAGAAAGCATTTTGCATTCCTTGAACCATGTGAATGTTTCCAAGAGATCTGAAACATTTTTCAGAAATAAATGTAGCATCCTCTTGGATGTTTTCTGAACCATTTTTACTGCAGTGCTCATTCAGTCTTTATAAATTAAATCCCTGTAGGTATGGATTTCTTTCACATTCCAGAAGTTCTTCCTTATAATAACTACCATTGATTGTAACAGAACTAAAGTGAAATCCTGATTGCTGAAATAGTTCTTATATAAGAGTTGACTATCAGTATTACTAAACTAAATATGGAATCTTCACAATAATGTTTAGCTTTCTAATATTGCTAAGGGTCTAGCTAAAACAACTGAAATGAATCTATCAGAGTATTTAACTTTTAAGTGAATATTTTCAACTCCAGTATTTAATTACAGGTTGGACCTCTCTGGTCTGGCACCTTTGGGACCTGTCTGATCCCGGATGATTTTGCCAGATCAGGGGAGGTCATTTCTGGCCCCAATGCTTCCCCCTCTTGCTGGCCCATGCTGCCCTTTCAGCTCACGTTGCCTTCCCGGGCAGTCCCACCACCTCTGTGAGCGCCTGGCTCCTGTTGCAGCACCCAGCAGCCCTACCACTTCTATGCTTCAGGCTCCAGCTGCAGTGCCCAGCAGCCCTGCTGCTTCTGGACATGCTGGGCTTCCACTGCCCTCCTGGAAAGCCCCCCTGCTGTGTGCTGGGCTCCCGCTGCTCTGCCAGCCTGCAGGGTTCCCAGCGCTAGCTCTCCACTGGAACATTTTTGGTCCTTCCAGACCACGGATGTTGCTGGATGAGAGAGTCCCAGTTAAGAGAGTTTCAACCTATACCTCATTTTAAAAACAATGAATTAAAATATCTCAATTTTGGTAAAGATTCTGCTACGTCAGGCTTTGCCATATAAAAGGTTATGAAGCTGGTGGGTTTTTTATATATTACAAAGAAAAGGTCAGCATATTAAATATAAGAAATTAAAGTATGATATATATTACGCTTAAACACACAAACCCCATAGGAAAAGTTGATGGGTTTGGTAGTAAACAGGACATTTTTCAAATGTCATGCACCTAATTGCCATTGATATTAACTGCAGTTTGTGTCATTGGAAATTTCCCCCTTATCTTTGAAGTTGTAGACACTTTTTTACTTACTTTCATCCTCCTTTTTCTCTTTCTACCTTTTACCCACAACTGTAGTATGATTCTTACATGGATACTCATCAGTCTTTCAATACTGTTCACACCTTCTTTAGATCAAGATCTTGTGGCTTAATCTTAGTCTTTACTAAATGTTTTGTCAACTTGCCTTTTTTAGGCAAGAGGAGAATTCACAACAATTACAGATTCTTTATTCCAACTTCATATCTTGTCCATATGCAAATCTGAATGTTTACCCTCTGCAGAAAACTTGTCTCAGAATTGTCCATACTTATTTATAAAATTTGTCTTATAAATGGCATTATTAGTAAAACTGTATTTTGTCAAAGTCAGTTCCATACACAGTCAGGTTTTGGATATCTTTCCTGGGCCATTTCTGCACAGTCATTGTTTTCAAATACACATTTTCATCCGTGAATTTTACATACAATGTTTCAGTAGAAACGATTCTGATATTCTTCTGCATTATCACTGTTTGAATGGAGACGAGTGGAAAAACCAGTTGATGGAAACATCTCTTTTTTTCGTGATGGCTGCAATCCTAATGAAATTAGCAACTACAATAGTTCAGTTTTAGTCTGTGCCCTTACAAGGAATTTTTCATGACTGAAGACTGTCAGAAAGGAAAATCACCACCTTGTATGAATGTCGGTATGTTCTTCCACCTCATTTCCCAAATGCTTGATGGCTGTGACTGCAGTCACAGATTCTTCCCCAGTAGATGAGGAAAGATGATGGCACAATTATTGTTTGTAGCCTTATCTAAAGATGAAATAATACATAACCTGGTGACTCTTACAGAACTTCTGTAGCTTCAGAACTGAAGGCAAATTTAGCCTGTTAAAACACAGTGTTAGGGGGAAAAATATGAAAAAATACTGAAACATTAAAGAATTCATAATTTCAGTATCCTGTTAGAAATCTTTCCTCATTGTAAAGCTCTAGGTTTAAAACTCCAAAACAATATTGAGAGCTGCTAAGTGGAATAAGAAACATTGATACCATGTTCTTTTGTTTTATTTACTGTTTATATTGATTTTTATAATAAAAGTGCTCTGAAATACATGAGAAACAAAAACACCTATGTCATTACAGAAAAAATTCAGGTCCTTTTTGAGCAATTCTATGCATACACTATTGATTCGAGTTTGAATTATACATAAGTAGCTAAAGTATCTTCAGTGTGGTTTTTCAATAGGGATATCTTTAAGACTAACAATCTCAGTTTTTGCTTTTACTCTTCCACCCTTCCCATCTCATACTTTTCAGTCCTTCATGCTATGAAAGAGGACAGTGAGAAAGTGCCAAGCTTATTAACAGACTACATTTTAAAGGGTGAGTATGCCTGTTAATATGCATCGGGTAGCTGGGATCTTTTAATATGACGCATATGAAATATATGATGTGATAACACTGTTCTTGAGGCATTCATGAATTAATAGGTCTGTATTGCCTTCTATTCAAACTATGCTTTCATTTTATGTGCCTTGAGGCCCCCAAGCATGTCACATCATGAATAAAACATTGTGATGGTAATTTCTTTTGTGATGGTGTAAAGCACATTACAAAGAACACCATAGGACATTATAGTATCAAAACGAAATAATTTAAGGGCTAGTTTACAAAGTAACATACGTGTAGTTCAAAATGTATTTATTAGACAGATATTTCTGAAACAATAAACTACTTAAATAATCTGTGGAAATAATGTACATTGTTTATACAGGGCTTGTAATCTTGTATAAATTTGAATTTTTCCTTCTGGTCACTCTTAAATATAAAAACAATCATACTGGGTCAGAGCAGTGGCCCATTTAGACCAGTGTCCTGTCTTCTGACCCCAGAACAATGATTTAAATGAAGAAAAAAAATTATTTGAGTTAAGGACCTGATTAGCACTGAATAAATCCTCTAGTATTTAGTAAATTTCAGTTGGTGTTTTATTGTTTAACAGTGTGATTAATCACAATTACATTTTTGAATGAATTGTGTGACTTAATTGCAATTAATGGACATTTCTATGTAGCACCAATAGTGAACAGAATGGACTAGCCAAATGAGTACAGTTCTGCCAGGGAATGTGTCTGTGTACTTGGGTGGCTAGCCTGTGTTGCAGACCATGCAGCCATGGCTTCACTGCTGTTGATATTCACGCTGTCTTGGCTAGATCTGTATCATGGACTGCAGTCACACCTCCAAGTATAGTATAAACATATCCAGAATGTTCTCAGACGTTAGTCGGTTATCTGGCATATAGACAGTTCTTTCAAAGGATTATTAATGGAGGATTAGATCTTTTTAAACAATCTATTTAGGCAAGCTTTGATGTTGCAGTGCCTCTGAGCCATTTACTGCTCTCATTAACCATTCTTGTATAAGAATTTCAACTTCATTCCTGAATTTCAAGGTATTTTTTAGATCTAGAATGGAAATATTAATATGAATTTCAATCAGATATTGCCTAGGCTGCATTCCAGATGTGTTTAAATCTTTTGAATTTGATTGAGAGACAAGGTGGGTGAGGTAATGTATTCTATTGGAACATTTTCTGTTGGTGAAAGAGACAAGCTTTCATACTTACACAACTCATCTTCAGGTCTGGGAAAGGTAATTTTGGAGAGTACTAACACTGCAGTAGATACATGCAGCTGGTTCATGCCATCTGACTCAGGCTTATAGGGCTCACACTAAAAGGCTGTTTGCTTCTGGTGTAGAAGTCCGGCCTCAGACTTCTGTGTGGTGGGAGAATTTCAGATCTTGGGCAGCAAGCCTGAGCCTGCACATCTGTCTGCAGTTAAACAGGCCTTTAGCTCAAGCCCTGGAAATCCAAGTGAGCTGACACAGGCCAAGCAGGGTTGTTTAATTGCAGTGCAGACACACACAGAATGTCACAGCTAAATCCAAGGTAAAATAGATGATTTAGCAAAAATAGTTAACACCTCTGCTATCATTGAACAATAAGGGGGATTAGCGGATTACACATTGTTCTGCTAAACCATACATTCTCTTTCAATCTCAAACCAGGATGGAGGAAGCAGAAGTGTAAGATGATAGTGATCTGAAGGAGAGGGATGCATTTAGTGGCAGGAAAAATCTATATTAATGAATCAAGATTAAGATTTTTAAAATTTCAATTAAAGAAAGTGATGTCATCAGTTTGAAATTGGCAATTTCAAATAATAAGTTAAAAGTATTTTCTGGTGCTATATCTTCTCCACAATTAATCTACCAAGTACAGGCAGTCCCCGAGTTACGCGGATCCGACTTATGTCAGATCCGCAGTTACGAACGGGGCTTTTCTCGCCCCGGAGTACGGGAGCGGCGGGATGCCCAGATGCGCCGCGGTCCACCGCCCCCGTTCTCCGGGGTGAGAAAAGCTGCTCCCCATCTCCCTGGTCTGCAGGCAGATGGGGAGCAAAGCCTTGGAGCACGCCCGCAGCGGGACAGCCCGGGCGCGTTTGAGCTGTCCCCCTGCGGGCGTGCTCCAAGGCTTTGCTCCCCGTCTCCCGACCAGCAGACCAGAGAGATGGAGAGCAAAGCCTCGGAGCACGCCCGCAGTGGGACAGCCGCGGCGCGCCTGGGCTGTCCCGCTGCGGGCGTGCTCCAAGGCTTTGCTCCCCGTCTCCCTGCAGACCAGGAAGACAGGGAGCAAAGCCGCGGAGCACGCCCGCAGGGGGACAGCCCAAGCGTGCCTGGGCTGTCCCGCTGCGGGCGTGCTCCGCAGCTTTGCACCCCGTCTCCCTGGTCTGACCAGCAGACCAGGGAGATGGGGAGCAAAGCCTCGGAGCACGCCAGCAGTGGGACAGCCGCGGCACGCCTGGACTGTCCTGCTGCCCGCGTGCTCTGTGGCTTTGCTCCGCGTCTCCCAGGTCAGCAGACCAGGGAGACGGAGCAAAGCCATAGAGGACTTGGGCGGTCCCGCCACCCCCGTCTCCCTGGTCTGCTGGGGGGGGGTGCAGCTAGTGCCCCCCCTCAGCAGACCAGGCTTTTCTTGCCTACCCCTTGGGTAGAGCAGCTGGGGGCTGCCGGGTTGGTCCCGCAGCGCCACTCCGGACCAACCCGGCAGCACCCCAGCTGCTCTGCCCCAGGTGTCCTGATTCAGCCGCTGCTTGTCAATTTCAGCAGCGGCTGAATCAGGACGCCTGGGGCAGAGCAGCTGGGGTGCTGCTGGGTTGCTCCAGTAGCGCCGAGGAGCCGCGCTACTGGAGCAACCCAGCAGCACCCCAGCTGCTCTGCCCCAGGCATCCCCAAGTCAGCTGCTGCTGAAACTGACCAGCGGCTGACTACAGGAAGCCCGAGGCAGAGTTGCTCTGCCCCAGGTTTCCTGGAATCAGCCGCTGATCAGTTTCAGCAGCAGCTGACTTGGGGACGCCTGGGTTTCTTAAGTTGAATCTGTATGTAAGTCAGAACTGGCGTCCAGATTCAGCCGCAGTTGAAACTGATCAGTTTCAGCAGCGGCTGACGCCAGTTCCGACTTACATACAGATTCAACTTAAGAACAAACCCTATCTTGTACGTAACCCGGGGACTGCCTGTATTGTGATTTTACAATGATACTTCTCTTTTTTTTTTAAAAATGTCTCCTACTATCATGCAAAAGGCCAACACTAGAAATAATGAAAATAACTAGTTGGTTTGTGCATTTCATAGCACTTTGTGCAACTGCAAAACAGAGATTAATGTATTTTCTGTAATCCCTTCTAGTGTATTCTTAGGTGTTACTTGCAATAATAGTAGGCAGAAAATGTTCAGCTAAATATGATTAAGTTAATCCTATCCCTTTTAATATTCTCACAGCAGCCTTCACTCTGCCAACTTGCGTATACAGTGTGCTTTACAATACAGTAATCTCATTGCATGATCTCATAATGTGATGTTATTCAGTAAATATTACATCATTATACACAAAGGACTAAAACATTTTTGTAATTGAGAATGGAGAATATAGTATGTAGTATTTTTTTTATTGTGTGGCATAGTTATATGTGGACCTGTTGAAATACATTAGTGCAAAGGATCAAAGATAAATTTGCTCATGGCCATATGTAAAAACCTAAATAGATATCTATAGCTTGAATCTTTTGCCTTAAGTTAAATCTCCAGCCTTAACAATACTTTACAATAGGTTGGTTACATACATTACATATTACCGTTATAATAAACACATCTGTGAAAGCCAGTTAGATTTCCTTATTCTTGACACAAGGACATTTATAATTTTAGATACTACTTTTCTGTTTTAAAAATTACTTAAGTCCATATGAATGCTTAACCAGATTAATGGTACATCTAGACTACAAGCCTCTTTCGAAAGAGATCGTCCAGACAGCCAGAAGACTTTTGAAAAAGCGATCTGCTTTTTTGAAAGAGAGCACCCAAGCAATCTGCATGCTCTCTTTCGAAAAAGCTCTGTTTGCATTCAAGAACGCCTTTTTTCAAAAGAGCTGTCTCGAAAAAAGGCGTTCTTCCTTGTAAAAGCAAGTTTACCACTGTCAAAAAACCCGCCACGTTCTTTCAATTTAATTTCGAAAAAACACGACAGCAGTCTAGATGCAGACGAAGTTTTTCGAAAAAAGGTCACTTTTTTTAAAAAAACTCTGTAGTCTAGACATAGCCTAAGGTGCTTTTAAAATAATACATTCTTACAATAACAAACTGACTGGTTGTAAACTTCTAACTAATCTAAGTATTCTTGTCTCATTGCCTATACATGAAAAAATAATAGTTATGAATTAAGGCAGTTCCAGGGAAATATTGCTACATGTATGTACCACCATGTCTTTCTGCCAAATTAAATAGTTTTAATTATTCTCCCCTCCTGGCTCCTGATAGTTTAGATTGTGGAAGTGGTATGGTTTCTCATCTTTGAGCTTGCTTCTTTTATTCTACTCCTGATCTTTCAAGTTATCTATAAAGGCTGGAATTTTATTTTTTCTTTTAAATTAAAAGGCAAAAATGTAACCATCAGGGTTTTATTTTTAAATTGTGAAAATTGTGTCTGATAATTTTCTTGTCTTTATTATCTAAAGTTTTTGTGTTTCTTTGTTACACCTGACTTCTTTATTTGCTTTTTTGTGTTGTGCTAGCATTGGTTTGAAAGCTGGATTGCTCTGAGGTTTGTGTCTTTCAAATGTGAAACAGGAATGAGTAACCCGTGAAGGGACATGTCTTGTCTTCCTACTTTATATGATCCACAGGGTACATATAAAAAGCTTAGAATTTAAAATTGCCATTTGAAATTTTCCATACGTATTTTAATATTTCACTACATGTTAGCACTTCTACTTTTCTTGAATGTTCTATGAAATTATACTTAATTCTTCAAGGTAGAAAACTTGTAAAATGTAAAAATTCCATTATTGAAGACATGATCTTCAGTTAACTCATTTCTGTGTAATATTAGTGGTAGCATTTTTTGTCATAAAGTTTTCTTTTGGGAAGTGGGTTTCAATTTAATTATCAGTTTCAATTCTAGATTTTATTCACTGCTTTTAGAGTTTAGAACTAAGCATTCTTCATGTTTGTTAACTATACTCTTTAATGTGTGTATGCAGTGCACATTGTGTTCAATGAGATTTATGCCTGTATATTTGTGGTTCTTTTGCAGTTCTGTGTCCAACATGAAAAGTGTTGCTTTACTTCAGATGTAACCATGCTCCTTCCTGTGACAAGAAGCTTTCCAGAGAGAATTCATAATATTTTCTTTTCATTTGACGCTATATCCAAACCTATATGTATTTACTTTCCATGTCTGCTTGGATTTTTGGATCATACAGTAGGTCCTTTGGGTATGATGATAGAACTTATGCACTTTTCATTTGATAATGCAGTGTACTTGAGCATAGAACAAACTATTTTCCTCACAAGCTTTGGTTTGGCTTTTAAAATCTGTTTTGTAGCGTGTAGTAATCCCTCCCATATATTTCATTGTTGGGGAAGGAAAACTTAACTTTAAATACTGTAAATAAAATAAGCCTATAATTTTAACTAACCTGCAGTTAAAAAAAACAACAAAATCTCTGTTCTTGCATCAGACATGCAAAAGAGATTATTGCCAAGTCTGCAAAGAAGAATTCCATAGAAGTTCTTCAGCAGACACTCCAAAACAGTGAGAGTATAAACTGTGAGAGTATAAACTGGCATTGAACTCTTAAAAAAAAGCAGTAGCTTAGAATAAAACAATAATCATACATTAAACAAATGTTTCTGAAGCTTTTCAGGAGGAAGAAAGAGAATATTTGTTCCCTTTACCTGCTACCTAATTTATATAAACATCTACAAATTAGATCACTGACTACTCTTATTTTTGCTGTTGGTTCAATTTTTAATAATGGCCATTGAGACCTGATATGTTCCGTCATTACTGCTATCATTTTAATACTCATATTAAATATTTGGTCCTAGGATAATGCTTTATAGGCTGCACAATGTACACTCAGTGCCCTTTAAGTCTTATGTAATGTTTGAGAAATGGTCAGCCTAGATTCCAAGTATATTATGTTGAAACTTTGGTTATCATGTATTTATAAGGCATCATATAAATCTGTCTCTTGTAACTCCCTGTCTATGGTGATGATGATACCTGTACTTCGATGTCATTGATGGGAACATATTTTATAAATCACATTAAATATCTGTCACAAATAACTTTGCCAGTCTTACAGTGTAAGTCCAATGGTGTGTAAAAGCCAATTGAAAGAAATAAAGTGACTGTTTTTAGTTTTGATTCCTTATTTCTTACATATTTATATTATAGAAGCTCCCAGAGCCAGCCACTGTACAGATTCATAAGAGGATACAGTCATGAAGAGCTTATAATTAAACATTTTTCTCAAGCATTTGCTTCTATTCCTTTATCTTAAAATCTCAGTAATGAAGAATCTGTTCTAGAATAAATTTCACAATATACAGGTTGAACCTCTGTAGTCCAGCACTCTCGGGACCTGACCAGTGGGGAACCAGAGAATTTGCCAGAAAATGGAGGTCAATATTGTCTAGCAGCATTACAAAATTTCCATTGCTTACTGGGCTCTTAGAAGACATTGAGGGGTAAATTAGAGCTAAATAACAGGACAGAACATTGAGAGCCAGGACTGGTGGCTGTAAACAAAACCTTACGGGACAACTAAAATCATGCTGGACCATGGGTGTAGCCAGACCAGAGCGAGAGAGATTCAATCTAGAGAGATTCAACCTATAATACTTTCTAGAGTCTGCTTATTAGTAGCAGATACTATATGCATTCTTCTACTTGATTAACAGAACATATTAATTATGAACATGACCCTCTTTCACTCAGTAATGCACTTTTCATCTAGGTACAGTGACAGTTTTATAATTGAGCTTCTGTGTTATGTGTCAGTTGTTCCTGTCTTAGGGTTTATTTTGTTTTTGTTTTTGTTTTTTTGTTGGGCGGGGAGGTTCCCCGAATTTACACAACTTAGAATTCTGGCCATTACACCACTTTGTCAGCAGTGGACAACCTGCTAGGGCAGGAGAGATGCTCTTTCTGCTTCTGATCTGCTTAAGTGGTTAAGTTTCTAAAGAGATTCTTGACTTTTTTTTTCTTTTTCTTTAGCAGTTCGTCTATAAAGAAAAATATTGTTTCCTCTGCTAATATGTTGTGATTTCAGCATGAGATTCCTTGTGACTTTTTTTTCTGAATGTGTGTTTTCAACTAAGAGAGAATCCTGTTTCATTATTTCAGTATAGAAACAGATCAGTGGCTTCCAACTGGTGAGAACAATTATTTATCTCCAAGCCAGATCTACTCAAAAGTGCTTCCTGGAGCTGCCTAGTCCTAAAATGAATGCCTGACAAGGCAGGGTATTGATGCTCTAGCCCCAATCCAGTAAAGAGCATAAGACAGAGAATGCCATGGGACTACATATCTCTTTAAAGTTACACAGGCTTAACTGGATCAAGGCCAGAACAGTCAGCACATCACAGGATAAAGCCCATTAGTGGTTGGCATTCCCGTGTGCATGTAGTAAGACCAACTCCAGAACAATGCTGTTATTTTCAAGGAAGAAATTCTCAAAAACAGCAGAATTAAATGGTGGTCATACTGGAAATTGTAAGTTTTGGTAGAATGAGTTATTACATTGCAAGAGGGTGAACTGAACCCAAAGGTCGCCCCCCACCCATCCCTGGAAGGAGCAGTGTCAAGGTCCTCTAAGCAGACTAGAGGAGCAGCATGGGAAGCATGGACCATATAAAAAGGGGTGGCAGAACAGAGCAGCAAAAGAGAGTTGGTAAGAGTTGTTGGCTTGAGGTCCTATTAGGAGCTGGAGGAGAAAGATTTCATGCCCAGCTGCCTGAAGGTGTTGCAGCATAACAAAAGCTAAGTGGGGGTCAGAGACCAGGGGGAGGAAGGGGTTCCTGGCTGACTGCTTGGACTGAACTAAGGGCAATTTACAAGCAGAGTCCAGGGGAGCACTGAGGGAGCTCCTGGCTGGCTACAGGAACTAGATGAGGACAGAGCCTTGGGGGCGGACATGTAGTGTCTCCATGGGGAAAACTCTGGGGATACAGCCCCATGGCAGGGCTGAGATTACTTAAAAATAGAACCTCAGGCGGGGCTAGAGAAATCACCGGAGAACCACCAAAAGAGGGTCACCAGAGGACAAAGAACATAGACATGCATAACCAGAGAGGTAGATATTGACCCCACCATACACACATGGCTCAGACTCAAGTTCCACAGTGCCTCATCAGTCTCAAA
Organism: Pelodiscus sinensis; assembly: GCF_052426305.1. NCBI lineage: Eukaryota > Metazoa > Chordata > Testudines > Trionychidae > Pelodiscus > Pelodiscus sinensis. The sequence goes on from NC_143054.1 coordinate 139,034,397, forward strand.
GACATGACATCTCATGTATTGGTGCCAGGTATATCTTTCAGTATGTTCCCCGTATGTCATTCACCATCAACATTCAAATGCAGGCAAAATTCCCCCCGAGCAAATATGTAGCTTTGTAAAGAGTACAATTATTATTATTTCCATATATTTAAATAATTTGGATTTGGGTTGGGGGAGCTTATGAAATTTTCCACTGTACCTATCACTTTGCTTTTTGTAAATGATTTCAGAGTATCTTATTTCTAACATTTCTTTGGGACACTTAAGCTAAATTGTAGGCTTTCTAACTAATATCTTGATTTTTTTATGTATGTATTTATTTATTGTAGCAACTTGAAACTTTGGTGAAATTATTTGGGAACTGACGTGACAGTTTATTATAGTACAGTAAAACTCCATTAGTCCGGCATCCAATGCTCCGGGACTCCTGATGGTCCGGCACCATCAGGAACCCGGAAGTGCTGGGGCAGCCGGACAGGCTTCCCCCATTCAGCTGCTGCTGAAACTGACCAGCAGCTGAATCGGGGAAGCCGGGAACAGAGCAGCTGGGGTGCTGCCAGGTTGGTCTCGTAGCGCTGCCCCTCGGGGCTGCAGGAACAACCCGACAGCACCCCAGCTACTCTTGGGGACGCCTGGGGTAGATAAGCTGGAGTGCTGCCGGGTTGGTCCCGCAGCACCAAAGGACGGTACTGCGGGACCAACCCGGCAGGACCCCAGCTGCTCTGCCCCAGGAGTCCCCAATTCAGCCGCTGATCTGTTTCAGCAGCGGCTGACTTGGGGACGCCTGGGGCAGAGCAGCTGGGGTGCTTCCGGGTTGGTCCCGCAGCGCCAAGGGGCGGCGCTACGGGACCAACCTGGCAGCACCCCAGCTGCTTTGCCCCAGGAGTCGGGATTCAGCCGCTGCTGAAACTGACCAGCAGCGTCAGTTTCACCAGCAGGCTGAATCTGGATGCCTGGGGCAGAGCAGCTGGGGTGCTGCGGGGTTGGTCTCGTAGCGCTGCCCCTCGGCGCTGCGGGACCAATCCAGCCGCTCTCCAGCTGCTCTGCCACAGGTGTCCCCAAGAGCAGCTGGGGTGCTGCCGGGTTGGTCCCGCAGCCCCGAGGGGCAGCGCTACGGGACCAACCGGGCAGTACCCCAGCTGCTCTGTCCCAGGCGTCCCCAAGAGCAGCTGGAGTGCTGCTGGGTTGGTGTCGTAGCGCCGCCCCTCGGCGCTGCGGGACCAACCCGGCAGCACCCCAGCTGCTCTATTGCAGGCATCCCCGATTCAGCTGCTGCTGAAACTGACCAGCAGCGGCTGAATCAGGGATGCCTGGGGCAGAGCCGGACTATCGTAAGGGGAGGCTATGAGGAGTCTGGGGTGGCATCCCCTCCCACCACACTCCAGACCCCTCATAGCCCCCGCTTCTGATAGTCCGGCATATCTGATAATCCGGCACCCTCTGGGTCCTAAAGGTGCCGGATTATCGGAAGTTTACTGTAGTGATTTTGAGGGATTGCAACTCCTGGTCTTGTTTTGCTGAGTATAATATGGGTAGCCAGCACTGGGATCTGGGTGCCTGATCCTTAATCACTTAAGTCAGTTGTTGCTGGATCAAGGCCTACGAGAGGGGAAGTGAAGAGAATTTTCATGTAGAGTGACAGGAGCAGAGGCATCTCCTGAGTGACCTTCTTTCTCCCTGGATGTAATGAGTAGAAATAACAAATGCTGCCAAGTTTTCCCTGTGTTACCCCCACTCCTGGGGTGAATGAGAGATAAAGAGGATAGGGGAGGGTTAGCTAAGAAGAGTGTGTCAGGGAGAAGATGGTAAAAGCAGGGTGCTGGGAAACATGAAAGAAGAGAAGTACTGGAAAAGATTTAGAAAAAGAATTGAAATAATGGTCTTAGAATTTAACATTGTAGAAAAAAAATTGTCAAAAAAAAAAGTACAAAGAATACACCAAAATACACTCTATAGCCTTAGCCTCCTAAAAATGTACTTAGTTGTGGAAAAGTTCCTAACAAAAATATTCTGCCCTACCAGATTGAATTGCAATTTTTAATTATTCTGCACATAAATATTCTGTGTAAACCTTGCCTATAAGAGCCTGACACTGAGCAACTGAAGCTGAAAGTGGTTAATATGCATCCAAACAGCAAATACATTGCAGATTTCAGGTTCTCTGTGCAGTTGGGTCTTGAAGCAGTGTTTGAATTTTTTTTTAAATCACATTACATGGGTTTCAATGAAAGTCTGTGTATATCTGGGGTAAAACTTAAGTTATCTAAAATTGGGTTGGAAAGTTCCAAGATATATATGGAATGCGACACGGAGTTACCAGATTTAGGTGTGCAAGTTTTTAAGCAGTAAGGAATGCATATTCATCTCTTGTGCTTTTCCAGAGAGACAGAATTCCCTTGCTCCTGGATATTTCAAGAGAATTGAAGGTGTGATATCTGAGTGTAGTGGCTGTCAATTTCAGTGTACTGGCAGGGATTTCTTAAACTCATTATAATAGGCACCTGCTAAGCATTGTTAATTTGGGGCATATCTGGGAGCAAGAAATCTTAAAAATTAAATGGCATTAAATCACCAAAAATCAGTGTTCACCAAAGATAGCTAATTACCCATTTGCTGGCTGGAATTGGAGGGCAAATTAATTAAGATTCAATCTGCATAGAAAATGTGCTTGTGGTCCAGTCCAGATCAACCACCAAAATAACATCAACAATACTATCAGCTCTCTTCTACTGAAGGGCTGTTCATCTTACTTGATCCTCAGCTGTTTCTAGAAGTGGCCAAGAATATTTTATATGATCTATACTAGGTCAGGAAGTTGTGACCTTTTCTTTATGATGTTGCCATAGTACTTCATGCCTTTGTCACCTCGAGATTGGATTATCTCTACATCCTCTATTAATGTTCCTAGAAATTAACAGCTAGTGCAGAGAGTGGCAGCTTGTGTGCTTGGCAACAGTGCACCTCACACCTGTGTTGATCATCAATCTACACTAGCTACCGATTAATTTCCAGATGAATTTAAGATGTTGGTTTTAATTTATAAAGACCTACATGATATAGGTCATGGGTACCTGAGGGGACTGCCTCTCCAACTATAATTCCAACTGTGAAGCAGTTTAATAACCCCCTAGTTCTGTTGGGAAGGGACTGAAAGTAATACTTTTTTAGTGTAACATCCCAACTTTTATTTTTGTCTCCATTGATCCACTAGAGTCCAGATTTGTTGATCATCAGGTCACTGCAAAGCTCATCACTAGTTGAAAAATAAAATTGAAAGAGGTATTGTATACATAAATACAGATTTATTTGTATTACTGTATCTTAAGGAGCCTATATAAATTGAAGGTGCTTTTTAAAAACCTTAGAAAAACTCTGAAATTAATAGACATAAAGATGGTAAAATCTCTTGTTCCATTGTTCAAATTCTTCACATTCAGCCTCTATTCATTTATGCTTTTTGATCAATGGTGACCTACCGGTTAACTGAATTGGTGCACTGATTAATAAATCTTGTTAAGTGGGGGACTAATTGTTACATTTTTCCATATGATGGTTTTATGAGTCTCATTGCGAGTGTTTATAGTTTTTTTTTCTCTCTAAGTACTAATGTCTTCCTCATATTTATGATCCATTTGTTCCAAGATGTTTGTTAGTATTTTTCTATCTGGTCCCGTTAGGTATTTGCCTGTTAGAATATTTTTTACTGAATAAAGTTTTATGTCAGTATAGTCTTACTATAAAATGCTTACGCCAGAAAATGCATACAGATTTCTTCAAATGGTTAATGGTCATTTTAGAGAAAAGACCACACAGGATGCAAAAAATTGTGACTAACATATATGTAAAGTTCTTATTAAATTAAAATGAGCTATGAAGAATATGTCCAGATGTTTTTTAAAACATAAACCACTGATCTCATACCAGTTTTACTGCAGTGGAGTTATTTCCTTTTTACTTGTTGTGAGATTATAATCAAGCTCATGGTTTGATAATACCTAGCCGTTTGTAATCCAGAGATACAATCAGATTTCCCAGAGACTGCAATATCCCTAAATGTCAAAAGGCAATTGCACAGCTCACTTGGGAATGCAAAATATGTATCTAGTAATTGCACGGTTTCAATTAAGACAGAAAATGTCCTATCATCTAGTGCTGCTGCTACAAATTCAGTGAATTTTGTATGTGAAGACAAATTCCTTCTGTCTTAAGGTATACTGAGGAATGTCTGCTTTTTATTACTGCTATTATAAAACTTACAGAATTTTACAGTATACTGAATGTTTTCTATGAAAAATAATGCTATACTTGATCTAGAACACCACTATTCAGTGGAAAGAGTTTTTTATTAGACAGCCTCTAAGATATCTGTATATATAACAGAGAAATCCATTATTTCTAATTCTCTTTTTTATCTGCTCAGTAGGTTAAAAATCTTGGTATCCATTATTGTACAACAACTTGAAGATACCATGACATGCAACAAATAAAACTATAATGTACAGGCAGTCCCAAGATAGGGACTGTAGGTTTGTTCTTAAGTTGAATCTGTATGTAAGTCGGAACTGGCGTCAGCCGCTGCTGAAACTGATCAGTTTGAACCGCGGCTGAATCTGGATGCCAGTTCTGACTTACATACCGATTCAACTTAAGAAACCCAGGCATCCCCAAGTTAGCTGCTGCTGAAACTGATCAGCGGCTGATTCCAGGAAGCCCGGGGCAGAGCAACTCTGCCTCGGGCTTCCTGTAGTCAGCCACTGGTCAGTTTCAGCAGCGGCTGAATCAGGACGCCTGGGGCAGAGCAGCTGGGGTGCTGCCGGGTTGGTCCGGAGTGGCGCTGCGGGACCAACCCGGCAGCCCCCAGCTGCTCTACCCCAGGGGTAGGCAAGAAAAGCCTGGTCTGCTGGGGGGGGCACTAGCTGCACCCCCCCCCCCCCCCAGCAGACCAGGGGGACAGGAGCAAAGCCTTGGAGCACGCCCGCAGCAGGACAGCCCAAGCGCACCCGGGCTGTCCCGCTGCGGGCATGCTCAGCGGCTTTGCTCCCTGTCTCCCTGCAGACCAGGGAGACGGAGAGCAAAGCCGCGGAGCACGCCCACAGCGGGACAGCCCAAGCGCGCCCGGGCTGTCCCGCTGCGGGCGTGCTGCAAGGCTTTGCTCCCGTCTCCCTGCAGACCAGGGACACCCCGCAGCGGGACACCCCGGGTGCGCTCGGGCTATCCTGCTGTGGGCGTGCTCCACGGCTTTGCTCCTGTCCCCCTGTTCTGCTGGGGGGGTCCAGCAAAGCCGCTGGACACCCCTCCCCAGCAGACCAGGGACACCCGAGCAAAGCCGCCGCCTGGGCGGCTTTGACCGTTTGCCCGGGAGCAAAGCCGCCCAGGCGGCGGCTTTGCTCGGGTGTCCCTGGTCTGCTGGGGGGGTCCAGTGGCTTTGCTGGAACCCCGCAGAAGACCAGGGGGACAGGAGCAAAGCCGCCCAGGCGGCGGGAGTCCCGCTGCCTGGACGGCTTTGCTCCGGGGCAAACGAGCAAAGCCGCCCAGGCAGCGGGACTCCCGCCGCCTGGGCAGCTTTCCTCGGGTGTCCCTGGTCTGCTGGGGGGGGTCCAGCGGCTTTTCTGTACCCCCCCAGCAGACCAGGGAGACCGGGAGAAGTTTTTCTCGCCCCGGAGGACACGGGTGGCGACCCGCCGCCTGTGAGCTCCGGGGCGAGAAAAGCCACGTTCGTAAGTGCGGATCCGACATAAGTCGGATCCGCGTAAGTCAGGGACTGCCTGTATTAAAAGAAGGTGCTTTAATCTGTTTTTAAACCTATTAGAGAAGAGAATATAAAGTTCTATATGTTTTATAATAGCAATAATAAAAAGAAATAGTGAACATTCCTCATTAAAACCTTAGAATAAAGGACTAGCCATAATTAAAATAAAGACCAGTAAACATATTTGAAATCCTTTTTGTTCTCTGGTCCATATCTTGTAATGGGTTCTCAGTCTGGGACTCACATTTAAAAAACTTTAAGAGGAAAATGTTGTTGAGATAGAAGAAATGGGGATAATATAATAATTTGCCTTTAGAACTTCCTAGGAAAATTTTGAATTTGTTCAGACTTGGAAGTTCCTTATATACTCCTTATGGGTGCATCTATACAGCACCATAATTCAAAGTAAGATACGCAATTTGAGCTTGGATCTTATTTTGATGCTATTTAATCATTCGATTAGGTTATTTAATTATTTAATTTAGAAATAAAGCTTTTTTCCGAAATGTCCCTTACTCCTTGTAGAATGAGGTTTACAGGGATGTTGGAATGGTGAGCTCAAAATAGCGGGCTTGTTGTGAAGATGTGGGACAGCTATTGACAGCTATTTTGAGTTCCTCCAGTATCCCAAAATAGTGTTGCAGTGTAGATGTACCCTATATCTATATCTATATATCTAAAATTCTGTATCGATCTATTTATATATAATATATTATATAAAAGTCTTTATTAGAGCCAGCTTCCAAACATGAAGCATTCAGATAACATTTTGCTTGGATAATATAAAAATCAAACAGAAAAGAACGAGTCACTAGTGGCTTAAAATAACTTGTTTAAAGAATGAGCCATTTGACAAATTAACCGCATTTAAAGTGATCTTTGGCTCCTTTTCTGATTCCTGCTGATATCTCAAGTTTAGCTAAACTTAAGAGCAAGACAGAGAGGTGAGGCTTTCTGAAGGAGATTAACATTTGGTCATTGCCCTGATGTTCCCTCTCCTGTTTTCATAGTCTCTCATGTTGAAACACACAAAGTCAAGGGTCCTGAACATAATGGCTGTAATATATAGATGTAGACTATATTTTTTCTGCATTCCACAGAAAAGCATACTTCAGTGGCAGTAAACTGCCTGCCTATGTTATAACCCAGGATCTTGACATCTCAGACTTTACTGAAAGAAGCTCTGTACAGTAAAATAGCTCATTGCTGATCATTGATGTAAGAATTGTTCTGAGTTTTCCTTCCATTTCTTCAATTGCTATAGGACAAAATTAATATCTAGTTTTAGAATAACCCAGTGCAGTCCATGATTTGTTTTGCTGAGCTATTAGAGTATAATTTTTCCTGTGACTACTTTATCTTAAGACCAGCACCTGTCAAGGCTCTGTCACTGTTAGTTCCAGAAGAGCTGGGTATCATGCCTGTGTTTTTCAGATGTAATGCTATCGTCCTTATGGTAACATCACCTGCCTCCTGATCTGTGAGACTGGTCAAATTAGGACTGAACAAAGAATTTGAATCCTTATCTCATTACAAAGGCAATTTTTCCTCTCTTGGTATTCACACCTCCCCAGCAATTGCTGGGATGGGAGGGATCCACCCTGACTGAATTGACCTCATTAACACTCATCCTGCACTTGATAAGTAAGTCCCTTCTTTTGATATACTAAACTAGTACACATATATCCCTGTCTCTGGGGTTTCCACTCCATGTATCTGACACAGTGGTTTTTACTCATGGAAGTGTATCCCCAAATTAATCGGTTAGTCCTTAGGTTGCCACAGGACTTCTCATTTTTACAGATACAGACTAAAATGGCTACCCTTCAACAAACTACGGTGAGACATGAGCTGGGCCATTAATGAAGACAGCTTGTAAGTGCCTGCAATGATTTTAATATACTCTAATTCATAATAATATAATTAGTAGTTTGCTACTATTTTATTAATGATTAAATTAAGATACCAATGAAAGATATAGACTGAATAAATAAAACACAAAGGAAGTGTATAAGTGTGCTGAAAATAGTCTCCCACCAAAACTAGCATAGTCCACTCTCACATACCTCTTCAAAAGCACCCACCTGCAACACTAAAAATCAATGCCTGTGCTTCCCACTCAGGCTCAGTCTACACTACAAGGTTTTTGCAAAAAAAACCAGCAGAGCATCCACATCTCAAGTGCATTTTTGCGCAAGTAAACTGGCTTTTGCCAGTAGAGTTATTCCTCTCCCCACGAGGAATAACTCCCTTTTGCACTACAGCTCTTGAGCAAAAATGCAAGTGTGGACATTCCGGAGTGGTTTTTGAGCAAGAAACCCCTATCAGCAAAAGCACAGCAAATGGCCATCAGAGCTTTCTTGCGCAAGCGTGTCCATGTGTGCACACTCTCTTGCGCCAAAGCACATTCCTTCTGGGATGTGCTTTGAGGTCTGGACATGCTTTTGTGCAAGAAGTTTTTGCAAAAGATCTCTGGAGATATTTAAGAACAGGTTAGATAGACATCTGTCAGGGATGGTGTAGACGGAGCTTGATCCTGCCTTGAGGGCGGGGGGCTGGACTCGATGATCTCTCGAGGTCCCTTCCAGTCCTATTATTCTATGATTCTATGAAAACCCTGCAGTGCTGACTAAGCCTCAGTGATGGATGCCTGTTAACTTGGTGTTTTTGACCATGAAATACATAAATGTGGCCACATGATGGCAGCATTCAACCACATTTGAAACAGAAGACCTATTCTTCCCCCCACTCCCCGCCCCACCTCTGGGAAGGGACAACATAGGTTTCAGAAGTCTCTGCGAGTTAAAGATATTTAAACTCATTTATGACAGAGTAATCTAGTACATTATGAAGTGAAAAATCATAGACATCTGTGTGCAAGTTTAAATATATAAGTAAGTCCCTTCTTTTGATATGCTAGTACTTGTATATCCCTATATCTGTGATTTCCACTCCATTTACAAAAATAGATTTTAGCATGTTCTTATTTATTATATATTACATATATCTGTTTAGCAACCAGTTTTCTCTGTACAAAATATGGTCCCTGTGGAATTTATAACATGTATGGTTCAAAGCCCGTGTCCTTGTGGATTTCCAAACCTTATAGGAGGTGATTCACAAGGTCTCCCTTAAGTGTGACCAGATCAGCATAGCTTTCATCCCAGGTGAGCATGTTTGGCCATCATCAAAATAAGCATCAATTTCATCTTAGATTCCATCTTCCAGACCTAGTAGGGGGCCTGATACTTCCAGATGTTTAGGCCAGTTTAGGCCAGTACTGGGTTATGGAATGTCAGGCGCCTGTGTCTCATTGCTGCAGGGTGATCGGTGGAGGTGCAAAGGCCGCTTCCTGCCTGTCCTGGCACCACAGACTGCACCGTGCCACAAAGTGGCCAGCAACTGGATCAGCTCCTAGGATGAGAGGGCTCTGTGCACTGCCCCTACCCCAAGCACCAGCTCTGTACTCCCTTTAGCTGGGAACCTGCTACTGACAGCTTCTAGGGTACAGGATGGTCTGCAGTGCTAGGAGAGACAGGAAGCCTGCCTTAGTGCCCTTGCTGCACTGCTGACCAGGAGCCGCTCAAGGCTACATCTAGACTATGCCTCTCTGTCGACAGAGAGATGCAAATCAAGCACTTTGAAAATGCAAATGAAGCCAGGATTTAAATATCCCATGCTCATTTGCATAAAGATGGCTGCCGCTTTTTTCAAAACAAGGCCTTTTCAAAAAAAGGCAGTCTAGAGGGGATCTTTCGAAAATACAACACTTTTTCGAAAGATCTGAGGAATACAGGATCTTTTGAAAAAAGGTTGTATTTTCGAAAGATCCCCTCTAGACTGCCATTTTTTTTCTAAAAAGATCTTTTTGAAAAAAAAAAAAAGCGGCAGCCATCTTTATGCAAATGAAGCATGGGATATTTAAATCCTGGACTCATTTGCACTTTCAAAGTGCTTGATTTGCATGTCTCTGTCGACAGAGAGAGATAGTCTAGTCATAGCCTAAGCTAAACCCCTCTTGCCCCAGCTTTGACCCTCTCTCCCTCCCGCAAGCCGGAACCTCCTCCTTCATCCCAAAACTCTCATCCTCAGCCCACGCTCCAGTCAAATTATGTTGCGTCAAGGACATCAACAATTTTCTTCAACTGGGTCATGAGAAAAAAGTTTGAAAAGCACTCGTTTAGGCTGTGCTGCCAAGTTCTGAATGCCTTCCTTTTCTATGGGCTTCCGTGGAAGTTGAGGGCAATCAGCATCTTGCAGAATAGTAAAAGGCCTTTTTGAAGGTTTGAACCAGAGGTGGACAATAATTTTTGATGGGGGGCCACTCCAAGAATTTAGTAAGTAGCTGAGGGCTACTCTCTTCCATGATATTAATGGTGGAGGTGTGGGCATTCTAGAATGGAGCTCACCAACACCAGACAGAAACCTGACCTCAAGAAGCTGCTAAGGAGCAAGTGTCATAGGGAGACGGAGGGAGTGGAGGCAGCAGCTCCTCCTGCAATGGGTCGGAGGGTGTGAGACACTGAGATCACCCAAGTCTGACAGGTCCTTCTTTTCTCGAGACAGGAGGACATCAGAACCAAGGGGATGTGCTATCTCCACTCCATCCCATCCTCCCATCAGGTGCCCGAGGCTCTGCAGGCACTGTGCCTTTTCAGGTGCTTCTGATGGGGTGTAGAGCTCCCTCCCCGTTTGTGCAGCCCCTCAGGAGAGATTCCAATGCCGCCCAGATTATTAGCAGAGCGCCCACAGCAAGGCTTTGTTTCTACTGGGGGTGCACATTCCATATGCTTCGGTGCACATAACATTATTCCACACAGATATAAATCTCAGCACCTGGATGGACAAGATTAGCGGGAACATTGCCCACTGCCCCCACAGAACCTGCTCCAGCTGGAAGAGGAGTTTCAAAGGGTGGATGTCATAGGGTGGATGTTCCCGCACACGAGCTCAGAAACTAAAGGGTTAATCCAGGCACTACCAGCCACTGCTGATTGGCAGGTAACAGCAGCTGGGCAGGTCAAAGGGCTGGGAAGCAGACTGGCTGGGTGACTACAGACGAGTGAGCAGCAGGAGAGGAATCCTGTCAGCAGACTGCTAGAACCACCCAGGGACACCCCCCAGAAAGGAGTGAAGAGCCAACCCATCAAAGCCCAATGGGCCATAACACAAAGTGAATTGCCAGATTCCTGGGCACAAGGAAGGGACTGAGCCCCACTGTCCCATCCAGCCAGAGTCACATCCTCCCCCAGGGGACGCACCTTCGCACTGATGCACCCCCCTCACCGAGCCAGCCAGCTCTGACAGGGGAGAGACCCCACAGAGCAAGAGACTGACCAGGAGAGGTGCTGAAGAAGGTACAACAGGGATCCTAGCTGCAGGACAGATTCTGCCACTAGCAGCTGCCCCAGGCCTGAGAGCAGGGCCGGACTTTGCCTACTACTACAGACCCCCTTGCTTGGATGTCTGGGTTATAGGGGAGGCATGTGGATGTAGGCAACCTCGGCAGTTGCCTAGGGCACCGCATTGAACGTGGCACCCAATGATGACACCACACCATTGAGGGCTATGGAGGTGGAGGCGCCGATTGCGCATTCCGCCTAGGGCGCCAGTTGCCGGCAGCTCTCCTCGAGCCGCTCCTGAACGTGCTGCAATGTGTGTTCGGTCAGAGAGGAAACCTGCAGCCCCCAGCTTTGTTGTGGGAAAACCTGATGAAATCTAAGAGCCAGGAACGGACCAACACCAATGGGCCAGAATGTGAAAATTCAAACCCAATGAGAGGGTCCATTGTTGCTTCCAACTTTGAAGTCCAATCTGCTGGCCAAGTGGCAAGGGTCATTCAAGGTTACAAATAGGCAAGGGCAGCTGATGATGAAATTTGCTGTGCACAAGACAGAAGCTGTACCAAATGGACCTACTGAAGACTTGAAAAGTCTAAGGCTATGTCTATACTGTAGAGTTTTTCCAGGATACCAGAGGTGTCCAGGGAATGCGGCTGCTTTTCCGAAATTCTTTTCAGAAGAGCGGACTTGCTTTTTTGACATCTCTGTAAACCTCATTGTACGAGGAAGAAAGGCTGTTCCAAAAAAGGGGTTTTTTTCTGACATTTGGCCCAGTGTAGACACAGGGCTGGAGCACACAAAATCTACTCGCCTGGGCTGGTGTGCAAGGGAAATGTGGAGAGTGTCTTTTTCCTTCTCAGTCTGGGGCTCCTAAGTTTGCTTCTTATTTGTGTGTGGCCCTTCACCCAAAAAAGGCTTTCCCCACCCCCACCCCGACCTAGTCAGTGGAAGTTGTGGGAAACAGTCTGCCAGAAACATGCCCATGTTGGACCTCAGGGTCATTGGGGATTCTCCAAGTGCAGCCTTTCTCCGACTGGGGCTCCCAACCCAAATGGGGGTTGCAAAATGAGTGTAAGGGGGTTGTGAGTAGGCTTACCAGCTGTCCAGATTTTCCCTGACATGACCTCTTCTTTGGCCCTCAGATCTTCGGCAGAGCAGATTTTGGAAATACTGAAAAATTTCTGTGATTTTTCCTGGTCCTCCAAGCTTGGTGGCTGGAAAGCAGTGGCCACTGTCTGGGCATCCAGCTTGGATGGCAGCACCACTGCCAGCAGCAGCACAAAAGGAAGAGTGGCATGGTTTGGCATTGCCACCCTTGCTCCTGCACTACACTGGTGGTGGCGCTACCTTTGGATCTGGGTGGCAGCAGAGCAGTGGCCACTGGTAGGTCACCCAGCTCAGAAGTCAGCACAGAAAGAAGGGTGGCATGAAATGATCTTGCTTCCCTTCCTTCTGTACTACTGCTGGGGCTGGGGCTGCCTTCTGAGCTGGATGACCACAGAGTAGTGGCTGCTGGCTGGTGCCCAGCTCAGATGTCGGTGTCACTGCCAGCAGCAGCGCTGAAGGAAGGGTAGCATGGTATGGTATTGAGCCACTGTCTTCCAAGCTGAGTGTCCTGCCAGCAGCCACTACTCTCTGGCTGCCATGCTCAGCAGTCAGTGCTTCTCCCAGCAGCAGTGTAGAAGGAAATGTAGCAGGGTGTGGGATTGTAATGCTTCCTTCTGCACCTCAGCTGGTGGCAGCCCTGCCTTCCAAATGGGGTGGCCAGAGAGCAGGTGCCACTGGCCAGGTGCCCACCTCAGAAAGCAGTATAGTGCAAAAGGAAGGGTGGCATTGAATAGCATCGCCACCCCTTGTTCTGCACCATTGGTGGCACCAGCTCGACCGTTGACGCTGGGCAGCTGGAAAGTCTACCAGGAAAGTCTCCTGGAAAGTTTTCCAGCTGGAAAGTCTACCTGCTACCAGGAGCAGCATCACGGGTAACTGATGAAGGTAGGGCTGGGGGCTTGCCAAGGGTGGACAATAGAGCCTCCACGGTCCAGATCCAGCCCACCAAGCCAATTGATCTGGCCCGCAGCTGCCCTGATGCTCCTCCAGGCCAATCAGAGTCTGTGGGTGGGGAGCACAGAAGTTCCTAATTCTGCCCCTTCTGCCTTAGGCCTTGCCCCTTCCAGGGCAGCCCGGGTCTCTTAAAAAATTTGTGAAGTGGGCACCCTTCTAAAATTATTGCCCACCACTGCCTCAGCCCTACCCCATCCCTTCTGCCGAGGCCCCTCCGGGTGCATCTAGGTATGCCGTGGAGAACAACAGAATTCAAAATGGCCGCCCTTAAAGGAGCAAATGACTTTTTTTCCTCTAACTTTCCCCTGACCCTTTTTTTTCTCAATAGTTTTCCCCTGACCATTTTCCCTCCAACTTTTTTTTTTTTTTTTTTTTTGCTGCTCAACAAAAAATATTTGGTGTTCCTCGGTCTTAAAAAGTTTAAGATACACTGGTCTAGACTAAAAAAGCAGTCTAGATGCGGTTCTTTCAGAAAATAAAACCCTTTTTCAAGAGAACCCCATAAACCTCATTTTTTCAGGAATAAGGGTTCCACTGAAAGAGAAATATCTTTCTTTTAAAACATGAAACTGGATACTTAGAATGCTCATTGCTGCAAACTTTTAAGCATATGTAACTAAACATGTGAATACATTGTATCCACTTTATATAAGTATCTGTAGGATTGAAATGTTAGATAGTGATTTCAACAAGGCAGGGATCCTGTTCATCTCTGTGTTAGCAAAGTACATAGATCAACAGGACACCAAGTTTGCATCAAGTCCTTTGTATGAATAAGAAAGGTCACTTATTGGAGAAGACCTATGGCTACACTACTATATACCACTCGAGATAATTTGGTGCATGAATGTTGGGACGATTGTGTAGTCCCTTTTCTCTGTTTTGAATTGGTTTCATTGTTTACCACCTCTTTATTTTTCAAAACATAGTCAAGAGACAAACAGAATCCCTGTTTTCTTCCTCCATGTTTTTTTCATAATCACTCATTTGGAATCAGGTTCTGCCTCGCTCTACTTGCATTGATAGAACCATATTCCACCACTAAATTCCACTGAGAAAATGAGAATGCTACCAGAGTATGGCATATTTTCAACATGGCAAAGGAGGTAGCATTTATTTTGTAAAGGCACTTGCTCTACCACTTACTTCTCTGTCAGTGCTTTTTACTAGGTGCTATCAATAATGAACTATTCATATTTTAAAAAGAGAAAAGTGCTGCTTATGTAAAGAGGAAACTTGGGAAGGTAATTGTGTTTCTGTAGTGAAAAGCACAATAGCATCATGGCCCATACTAGTACAATACAAATAAAAATGTTGAGCATTTCAGACTACCAGATTGATTGATTGGACTGCTCCACTCCAAGGGTGCCCAATTCCCAAATCTTGTATTCTCTTTGCTGGATTTGATGCACCTTTAACATTGGTTTTATACCAGTAACTTTAATCGAGTGAGGGGAGAGCTGAGATAACTAACAGAAGAACCTGTTATAGAAGTCTTATAGCGGATCTCCTAGCAACAGTATGGAAATCTATTATGACCTATCCTGACAACGGATGTCACCAGAATTCAGCTGGTTGCGTGGGTAGACACTGGATATTCCTATAATAGTTCTAGTGAACTCTGCTTTGAAAAGACCAAAGACCTAATAAATATTTAGGACCAGATCCTCAGCTGGTGTAAATTAGTGTAGCTCCCTTAGGATCAAGGGAGCTATGTTGATTTACACCAGCTGAGGATCTGCCTCAAACAGTTTTTCCCTTCAAGTAAAAAGTGATCATCCTTCAGTTTACCTCAGAAATGTATATGCTGTATGTGGAGCCTGATTTTAGTACAGACTGCAAAAGGGAGGGAAAGGTTTACTGAGTAGGAGAGACGCAGAAGTTTTGAGACAATAACGGTAAGCATTTTAAGAACTAGTTTCACTCATTTCTAAATTACAAACATGATATGTTTCTTAGAGGTTCTAGAAGTACCCAACATGGGGATGTACAATTTGATCTTAACTAATAAAGAGGGGGAACGTCTAGACTGCAGAGTTCGGTATCCTGGAAAAACTCTGCCACATCCAAGGAACGTGTCTATTCTTCTGAAAAAATTTTTGTTAGAGCAGACGTGGTTTTTCAGCATCCCTGTAAACCTCGTTTTACGAGGAAGAAGGGATGTTCCAAAAAAGGGTTTTTTCCCCAAATTTGGCCCAGTGTAGATGGGCCAAATGTCAGAAAAGCCTCTTCTGAAAAAAGAAGCAGAAAAACATATGCAAATTGTGGTTTGCAATTTGCGTATCTTTTTCCGGAAGAACTGTATAGTCTAGAAACAGCCAGAATGAATTGAAGAGAGTGCACTTTCACTGAGCCGGGAGCAACCAAATCTGAGGAAAAGTCTGGACAGAATTTTGTATGGTTTTATCAGTAATATACAGCAGATTGGATGAGCTTACAAAACCAGCCTTTTCCCAGTTTTCAATATGTGTTTCACAGAAGCTCAGAAATGTTCAGATTCAGAATTTCAGCTTGGCTGCTGTAGAGAAGATGGCTCCACCACAAACGGTGAATCTGGCTTCAAAAAATACACCCCAAGCACCTGAGCATCATTTGGATTCAGGACTTGGTTTTGTGCTGATCCATACTTTTCATCATTTATACTATTTACTCCTTTCCATTTCACTTGCCTGGGGAAATGAAGCTACATAAGTTATTTGCACTCACTGATTCTCATGCCTGAACACAACATCATAATGCTTGGCTTGCAAACCCTGGAGGAAAATGTTTAAATACACACAACAAACTGTATTCATTGAAATAAATAAATAATGAAAGCATTTCTGCTCATGCAGAATGGATCTTGGATGCAAAATTATTCATACAGATTGGTTCTTGCTAAGTGCCACTGTATCCTATTTTTCATGCTGCTAACCTATAGCAGCACATATATATATCAGGCACCTCGGGTTAATAACTTCTAAACAAAGGGTTTACAGTATCTGATGCGATGCAGCGTCTATCTTGCCTCAGGAAGACTGCTATTTCCATCATTCCTGTTTCCCCTGTCTCATGATACACAACCCAAGGGGATATTCAATACAAGATGATAAACTGATAAAAGGAATTTTTTTTTTCACACAGCACACAATTAGACAGTAGAGTATTGTCACTGGCTGTGATTGAAGCCCAACTGAGTAAAATTAAAAAGGCTCTGTGGTCTGAGGCGGGTCTACCACCTGCATTTTTTAATACTATACCTTATGGCTATAAAAGTGGTGTTCTTGATTGATAAGGACCTGGTGGCTGAAGATTCTCTGGCTCCAATTTTATCAGATCCATGCGCAGCTGAAACAGCGGTTGTCAGAAAAAGAAGAGGAGGTATTAGTGCTTTTCTTTTTTTGAGCAGGGTGAGGTGGATGTTGACTTTGGTCCTGGTTTGTCAAGCATTTGGGCATTGCTGCTGCATCATCTTTCTGAGCATCCTTTGCATTTCCACAAGTTAATTTGATTGTGTGGCATCCATTTTGACCTTCTCTTCAGTTGCCGTGCAAGAGGTGTCAGTCACATCCTGTATTAAACCTCCCTCCTTCAAGGAGTAGGGTGTCTTTACCCATATTGGATGCCTCTTGCAACCTGCTAAGGCTGTGAGTTTCGTGAGCCCATTTAAGGTGCCAAACAAACTCTATAAGCTACCTTGTGAGTGGTTTTCATACTTTCATATTGTCTTTGCTGTTCCTCTAACATGAAGCAGAAGGATGAGCAAATCCCATGCCTTGATAGCCAATCTGCCATTTATGTGTAGTTCTCTTACTAAAGGGGCCTCTGTTGTCTTCTGAGAAGACCCTGTGTGCTACAATCCAGACTACAATTCCCATGAGCCCTTGGGAAAAAAGGAAGGAAGGAATCAGAAGGGGAGAGGGCTCTCGCTCCATGTGCTTGAAGAAAGAGGCCTGGCAGTCTGGGACTCTGCCTTGGAGTTTGGAACCAAAGGGGGAGCCAGGCTGCTGCCGCCAAGGACATTGACCCAGTGGAGGGGCTGTTGGAGTGCAGCTACTAGATGCCTGTTGGAACTGGGAGTTAGCAGGCTGCTTCCCATAGGCATAGCATGAGGCAGTAAGTTTGGGCCTTGTTGGAAAAGTGCTGCCTGGGACAGAGCTGCTGTTTAGCCTGGACCAAATCCTCACTACAGCTGCAACATCAGCGCGCCAACACAAACAAGAGTCTGGGACTGAGTCTAGGGGTGTGCACACTCTGGGGCGGGGTCACTGTTGTCTAGCTATATAAGCTTCAGTTATTATGTGTTTTGTTAATGCTATTCACTTCTAATTCTGTTAATCCCTGTTTAGTTAAGTAAAGATGGTTTATTTTAAGTGTTCTATTAGATGTATATGATTTGTAGTTGTTCTGGAATTAGATCCAGATTTATGTTGGAATGAGTACAGGCAGTCCCCGGGTTACGTACAAGATAGGGACTGTAGGTTTGTTCTTAAGTTGAATCTGTATGTAAGTCGGAACTGGCATCCAGATTCAGCCGCTGAATCTGGACACCAGTTCTGACTTACATACAGATTCAACTTAAGAACCCCAGGCGTCCCCAAGTCAGCTGCTGCTGAAACTGATCAGCAGCTGATTCCAGGAAGCCCAGGGTAGAGCAACTCTGCCTCGGGCTTCCTGTAGTCAGCGCCGGTCAGTTTCAGCAGCGGCTAACTTGGGGACGCCTGGGGCAGAGCAGCTCGGGTGTTGCTGGGTTGGTCCAGTAGCGCGGCCGCTCCTCGGTGCTACTGGACCAACCCACCAGCACCCCAGCTGCTCTGCCCCAGGCGTCCTGATTCAGCCACTGCTGAAACTGATCAGCAGAGGCTGAATCAGGACTCCTGGGGCTGAGCAGCTGGGGTGCTGCTGGGTTGGTCCAGTAGCGCCAAGGAGAGGTGCTGCGGGACCAACCAGCAGCGCCCCACCTGCTCTACCACAGGCCCCGGGCTTTGCTCCACATCTCCCTGGTCTGCTGGGGGGGGGGGCACTAGCTGCGTCCCCCCCCCAGCAGACCAGGGAGACGCGGAGCAAAGCGGCGGAGGACCCGGGCCGGATCGCGGCGCTTCCAGATCAGCGCCGCGGTCCGGCCCGGGTCCTCCACGGCTTTGCTCAGTGTCTCCCTGGTCTGCAGACCAAGGAGACGCTGAGCAAAGCCGCGCAGGACCCGGGGCCGGACCTGCGGCCGCTTCCAGATCAGCTGGAAGCGCCGCGGGTCCGGCCGGGTCCTGCGCTGCTTTGCTCAGCGTCTCCCTGGTCTGCAGACCAGGGAGACCCTGAGCAAAGCCGCGGAGGACCCGGGGCCGGACCCGCGGCTGCTTCCTGATCTGGAAGCGGCCGCGGGTCTGGCCCCGGGTCCTCCGCCGCTTTGCTCCCCGTCTCCCTGGTCTGCTGGCTCCCGCAGCAGACCAGGGAGACGGGGAGCAGCTTTTCTCGCCCCGGAGGAGGCGGGCGGTGGGACCAGGCGTCCCGCCACTCGAGTCCTCCAGGGCGAGAAAATCCCCGTTCGTAACTGCGGATCCGACATAAGTCGGATCCGCGTAACTCGGGGACTACCTGTATATTCCTGGAGGCTCTTAAGGCACCAGTGTGTGTACAAGGCCAGCCAGGTGGAGGCACCGCCACTTTACATTCATTGCCAGCAAGGGACTGCAGCAAGGGGGTGGAGAGGGCTTTCCCCAACTAAACACCATCCCCACTGGGGTGCCCAGGATCTCTTTTGGGTTAAAACACCAGGCGCCCAGGCACACCTGTGAGTGTGACCTGCTCCCCAGTAACCCCGGGAGGAAAAAGGGGGTTACATATGTTTTTTCACAGACAAGGTGATTCTTAGATACGATCCTAGATTTTTACCAAAAATGGTGTTGCAGTCTCACATCAAACAGTTATATTACCAGTCTTCCCCTCCCCTACCCTTCCCTCCCCTCCCCTCTCCCCCTCCTCCTCCTAACCCGCAAATCTCATGCTAACAAAGAGGCAACTGCTTTACACATTTTAGATGCTTTGGTATGTTATTTAAATAGAACTAAGCATTTTAGGGAGCCTTCTAAGGTATTTCTTACAAGTCATGATTCTCAGACTATCTGCTCAGGCTATTCCCAGATGGATTAAACAGTGTATAATTGAATGTTAGCAGCAATTCCTGTGCTTAACTGTTGTGAGATCTCGTTCCAAGAGGACAGTAGCAGCGTCATTTGCCTGATCCTACTGAACATAGTTCCCTGTAGAGTGCACCCATGCAAGAGGAAATGAAGAGCCGCACATCTAATTAGTGGAGCCGCACATGGCTGTGGTTCCGCCAATTAGGTGACTCCTTTACTCGGAAGAAGACATGGAAGGTGAGCTGGGGTGGGAGGGGCAGAATACAGGGGTGGGTCAGGATCAGTGAATCAGGTGGGGCTTGGGACTAAGTTTGGGGCATCCCACTTCCAGCTGGGATGCCTGAAACAGCCAGGATAAGTCCTTAGCAGGCAGAGGAATGTCCAACTCCATTTCTGCACCAGCTGAACTGCTTGAGGGGCTGGGAGACACTGAAAGTTCCCCCTCCTCCAGCTGTGCTGGGGCAGCTCATAGAGAAGAGTCCACTTCTGTTTCAGTCCCAGCTAGTCTGTCTGTGCTAGGTGGCCAGGCAGAGGGGAGACTAACTGTTTCACCCCCAGCTAGGTTGCCTAGCACCTAGGAGAGACTTTAAGTCCCAGCTCCAGCTATGCTAGGGCAGAAGCAAGAGGGGAGTGGGATTCCCTTTGGGTCCCAGCTGGGTGTGCAGGCTGGGAGGAGAGAGAAACAAGTTCTGACTGGAGAATAACTCCAGCTGTGGGGTTGTTGTTTTTTTTTAAAAAAGGAATCCAAACTCTTGTATCTTTAACCTATCTTGTCTGAACTGCAGCTCAGGGGCTGCAGTGACACTGGCCAGGAGAGATGCCTCTTCCCAAACAATTTCTAAAACTTAACGGAAATCACTTGTATTCAATTAGATTTTAGAATTTCTTTGGGGACAGGTTTTAAAAATCATTACGACTAGATCTTTGTTATCTAGTGTAGTTCTGGCTCTTCAGAGTACTTCAGTGACTCATAAGTAACAAGCATTAGGGTTAGAGTTATGCTTTGTAGGATGAAGAGCTTATCTGCAAACTCTTTCAAGCTGATATGCAAACACGAAAGCCATGTGTTAAGGTGCTCCATTTCCTTAGGGGAGGGAGTTGTAAAAGCTTAATGAACTCTGATTTTTTAAGTTAGTAAAACTCAGTGTGAAACCAGGAAAACTTTGCCTTTTTCTTCAGGGCTCTGTTGTATTTGCATAGTGTGTGAGTCCTAATCACTCTGTTAATAAGCATAACCAACCACTTATTTTATTTCCCCTTGTATTTTCAGTGTTGTCATTTGTTTATTTGTAGTTTTGTTTGCTCTTTGTGTTGCTTTATTATTTATTTTTACTGTTTTCTGTGTAAGTAGTATTGAGTTGATATATCTTAGAAATTGTATAAGACTGAGTGAATGTTTTTTACACTTCTTCCAGTATCAACAAATATTGTGTTAATATTTGCAATGAGGGCTTGACTACCTCTAGGTGACTCATAGATTGGTTTAGCATGTTAAAAGCTGAGCTATGTGAGCAGATGATATGCATGCAACAGGGATGGTTTTGTGAATTGCAAAAGTCCATGGCAAGGTAATGTTCTGGCAGAAGCTTCATTTTTTCAGAGAAGTTTTCCATGAAGATTTAGTGACCTATGTATGATAGGAAGAGTAAGTTATTAAATTGGGCTTCTGTTGAATATTTTTATGTTTTCACTTAATAGCCATGCCTTTCTTTATCTGGCTGTTTTGAGAGTGCCACATTTTGGTGTGTTTACTAGCTTGAGTTGTTTAAAAGAATGATAAAATACTTTTAATCCCAGGGCAGTGTTAATTTTATTTTTATTTGATTTCTTATTCAATATCTTAAGCAATGACCTTGTTAATTATGCCTTGTTTTAATATTCTTCTTCCATATCTAGGAACATTTACAAATATATTTTTAGTTTTTGTTTGCAATGGTGGCGCACCTCCACATATTACCTCTATACAGTATTGGTGCACATACTAACATTCAATTCACCCATGGATGGAAAAAAATTAGAGAAAACACTGCTATTGGAACAAAATGCAAGACTACTACTTGGGAGTCATTCCTTATAAAGTACAGGCAGTCCCCGGGTTACGTACAAGATAGGGACTGTAGGTTTGTTCTTAAGTTGAATCTGTATGTAAGTCGGAACTGGCGTCAGCCGCTGTTGAAACTGATCAGTTTCAACCGCGGCTGAATCTGGATGCCAGTTCTGACTTACATACAGATTCAACTTAAGAACCCCAGGCGTCCCCAGTCAGCTGCTGCTGAAACTGATCAGCGGCTGATTCCAGGAAGCCTGGGGCAGAGCAACTCTGCCTCGGGCTTCCTGTAGTCAGCCTCTGGTCAGTTTCAGCAGTGGCTGACTTGGGGACGCCTGGGGCAGAGCAGCTGGGGTGCTGCTGGGTTGCTCCAGTAGCGCGGCTCCTCGGCACTACTGGAGCAACCCAGCAGCACCCCATCTGCTCTGCCCCAGGCGTCCTGATTCAGCCGCTGCTGAAACTGACCAGCAGCAGCTGAATCAGGACGCCTGGGGCAGAGCAGCTGGGGTGCTGCTGAGTTGGTCCGGAGCGGTGCTGCGGGACCAACCCGGCAGCCCCCAGCTGCTCTACTCCAGGGGTAGGCAAGAAAGGCCTGGTCTGCTGGGGGGGGGGGGGCACTAGCTGCACCTCCCCCCCCCCCCAGCAGACCAGGGAGACGGGGGTGGCGGGACCGCCCAAATCCTCCACGGCTTTGCTCCGTCTCCCTGGTCTGCTGACCTGGGAGACGCGGAGCAAAGCCGCAGAGCACGCGGGCAGCGGAACAGTCCAGGCGTGCCGTGGCTGTCCCACTGCTGGCATGCTCCGAGGCTTTGCTCCCCATCTCCCTGGTCTGCTGATCAGACCAGGGAGATGGGGAGCAAAGCCGCGGAGCACGCCCGCAGCGGGACAGCCCAAGCGCGCCCGGGCTGTCCCGCTGCGGGCGTGCTCCAAGGCTTTGCTCCTGTCCCCCTGGTCTTCTGGGGGGGGTCCAGCAAAGCCGCTGGACCCCCCAGCAGACCAGGGACACCAGAGCAAAGCCGCCACCTGGGCGGCTTTGCTCGTTTGCCCGGGAGCAAAGCCGCCCAGGCGGCGGCTTTGCTTGGGTGTCCTTGGTCTGCTGGGGGGGTCCAGCGGCTTTGCTGGACCCCCCCAACAGACCAGGGAGACCGGGAGAAGCTTTTCTCTCCCCAGAGGACACGGGTGGCGATCCGCCGCCCGTGAGCTCCGGGGCGAGAAAAGCCCCGTTTGTAAGTGCGAATCCGATGTAAGTCGGATCTGCTAAGTTGGGGACTGCCTGTATTTACTAAACATCATACTTTGGATTTGGCTTCAAGAGAAAATGATAGATTTGGTGGCACAGTGCTGCAATCATTATATAATTAGGACTCTGAACCACCTTCTGACTTTAGCACTGCTTGCCAAATTACACATAAGTGGGAATATGCAGAGCCATTTGAAGAAGAAATGAGGTTTGTTTGCTTTGTTTACTTCTTTGAGAGGCCTCTGCACCTTCTTACTCATCTTTCCCTTTTTCCACCCCCAGAGTCCTATTTTGGTGCCTCTGGGTCAGTGGTGGAAGCAACTGAGGCAGTAGAGGGTGCAGCATCCTTTATGTAGCCTGACTCTCAGAGGCGCAGCAGGAGGAGCGCTCAAACAGGCACTGCTTAGAGAAGGTTTGGCACTTAGCTTGCACTGGTCAGCCATTACCCATACATGTGAATATGCAGAATCATTTCGAAGAACTCCAGTTACAAATAAGTAACTTTTTTTTTTTAAAGCAAATGGCAGTGAGAACAGTTTAAAATGGTTTCTTATAAATAATCTTTATGTCTCAGGAAAGAGAAATCTGATTACTGGGTTGAATGAGGTTTGAGGAGGCGTCTCTTTGCTTTCTTCATATTGGACACTTATCGAAGAGGTTTGTTCAGAGATGGTGGGCTGGGGGAGCTATCTTTTGGGTACATCTAAACTACATCCCTCTTTCGAAAGAGGGATGTAAATTAGACATATTGCAATTGCAAATGAAGCCGGGATTTGAATTTCCTGTGCTTCATTTGCATAATCGCGTCATGGCATTTTTTTGAAAAACGCTATTTCAAAAGTGAAACCGCAATTTAGACATGGTTCTTTCTAAAAGAAAAGCCAAAAAATGAGATTTACCTTGTCTTTCAAAAAAGGTTTTTCTTTTAGAAAGAACCGTGTTTAGACTTTCACTTTTGAAATAGCATTTTTCAAAAAAACGCCATGACATGATTATGCAAATGAAGCGCGGTAAATTCACATCCCGGCTTCATTTGCAATTTCAATATGTCTAATTTACATCCCTCTTCCAAAAGAGGGATGTAGTCTAGACATAAACTTAGATACTTATCTGGTCTCCATTATTGTAGCGTCTGCATTCCTCATAATCTCTAATGTATTTGTGAGTTAAGAAAGTGTTATCCCCATTTTACAGCATTAGAACAAAGGCAGAAAGAGATGTGCAAAAGGTTATACAAGAAGTTTGGGAAAGAATAGGGTTGTGGACCTGGGTTTCCTGGGTTCCCTTCTTCCCTAACCATTAGACAATTCTGTCATCATAAATGACTGCACTAATTTAACAAAGAACCTTAAGCATTGCCATGTTCGAACCTGGCTGCATCAATGGCTAAAAGTAGGCAGGATTACTTGAGAATTACACTAGGCATTTGTCACTTGATTATGATGTCAAGAGGATCACTGCTACTGAACGAGAGGTAGTATAGCAGTTCGACAAAATGTTAATTAGCTCTAAGACTTGAGTAGTTTTTACTGGAAAAGAAAGGAGCATTATGCTGAAGAGGTACTGGTGACTGCACTTATCACAAACCTCTTTGAACTGAGTATAAACACAGCCTTCAATTTACATAATCAGAAGCCTCCAATCTAAAACAAAAGGGGATTGTGAAAAATCCAGGAATTTGGACTGTTTAGGCAGGCAGAGCAGCTTTGAATATTGTTCATTTTGTGTGTGTACACAATGGAAGGCAAAACATATGGAAACGGAGAACAGACAGAATACCTACATGCAGAGACAAAAAGAAAGAAAGCCAAGCACTAGCATGTGAGCACAGTGTGACCTGGAGAATTTTGGGTGAGATTTTGGCTACAGAGGCTGGGAGGGGCTATAAGCTATGAAATTGCACTTTATTTTTTGTTCTTGATCCTTTCTGCACTCAGATTTTGTACATTCCATATAAATAAGCAAACATGCTTCAAAGACAGTGCCAGATTCCCTCAATTTCTTCTTCCAACAGCTACATCTCCAGGGCCCTAAAATTTGACTAGCCACTTGGATTTAAAGGGGGCAACGGGATATTATTAAAACAAGACCTGTGACTTTGGGCATTTTTCTTTTATACATTTCTGTGGTGAGCTCTGAGAACTGCTCCTGATTGTTTACAATTTTTAGTCACAACTAGTCGGTCCTAAAATACACACACACTATTGTTTTTATTACCTTGTCTTACCTTTATCTTCCTGTTTTCTATTGTCTGTTAGACTATAAACTCATTGGATGTCACATACTATACATTTATCCTGTATACAATGCTGTTATGACCTAACTGATGTCATTAGTCACTACCACAGTATCAGTGTAAAATAATAATAATATATTTGCCTTCTTTCCGTACCTAATTAGAGTAGGTATAACTGACTGGGATTGATCATTCCCACACATTGGGATGTACAATCATCCAAATATGTCAGTGTTCGAAGGAGACACTTTCACATTCATTATTATTTCTGTTTTAGTTTTTAAACATCTACGGTGTGTGTCTAATCTACCTAATACTGTCTCATTAAATCATGTGATGAGCAAGTAGGGATGGAATAGTCTTTGGATCCGATAATATATAATTCATTGGCCATTACTCCATATGATTTAGCCAGTGCAGAATTGTGCATTACAGTACATTTAAGAAATTATGTATCCACATTCTGTGGCCATATGGCTTGTTAGGGTTTGTCCCGTGCTCTCATGTGGTATGTTGGACTTTGTCATAATTCTATATTGCAATGTATTGGTCCTTGCTAACTTAATACTATCTCAAAACAGGAAGTTGATAACATTGTAATATCACAAAGTTGGCTAACACACCCGGTCCAGGTTGGACCTCCCTTGTCCAGCACCCTTGGGACCTGAGTCATCCCGAACAATCGAGTTTGCCGGATGAGGGGAGGTCAAGGCTCCCTACCTGGCTGTAGGCTCTGCTGCTGGGTGCGGCTGCACTCCCTGCCTGCCACTGCCTCCAGCCCTCCAGCGGGCACGCCAGGCCGGCGCTGCATTCCTCCGCAGTGCCAGCCCCACACCGGGGCTCACCCCACTGCCTCCAGCCCCAGCTGGGGCTGTGCTCTCATGCCCCCGGTACTGGCCCAGGCTGCACGTGCAGCTGACTCCAGTCCTGGCTGGGACTGCGCTCCTGCACCATGCCAGCCCTGACTGAGGCTATGCCTCTCACCATGCCAGCTACAGCCTAGGCTGCACTCCCCACTGTGCTAGCCCTGGCCCCTGACTGGGGCTGCGCTCCTTGACATCAGCCCTGATCAGCCAGGAGTCACTAGTCCAACAGTATCTGAGTTCCTGCCAGACCACAGATGTTGCCAGACCAGAGAGTCCTGGGGCTCGTCTACATTGGCCCCTTTTCCGGAAGGGGCATGCTAATTTTTCAGATCATAATAGGGAAATCCGCGGGGGATTTAAATATCCCCCGCGGCATTTAAATAAAAATGTCCGCCGCTTTTTTCCGGCTTTTAGAAAAGCCGAAAAAGAGCATCTACCCTGGCCCCGATCCGGCCCGATCCTCCGGAAAAAAGCCCTTTTCCGGAGGATCTCTTATTCCTACTTCAAAGAATAAGAGATCCTCTGGAAAAGGGCTTTTTTCCGGAGGATCGGGCCGGATCGGGGCCAGTGTAGACGCTCTTTTCCGGCTTTTCTAAAAGTTGGAAAAAAGCGGAGTACATTTTTATTTAAATGCCGCGGGGGATATTTAAATCCCCCGCGGATTTCCCTATTACGATCTGAAAAATTAGCATGCCCCTTCCGGAAAAGGGGCCAATGTAGACGAGCCCCTGGATTTTAGAGGTATTATTATTTCCTGTAATAGTTAAATAACTATTGTTATTGTTAATGATGAAGAGTATTTGCATTACACTTTACATCTTTAAAGTGCTGTAGATATAACAGAGTCAATTCTGTTTTATGCTAATGTGCTCACAAAGACCTTTTTCTAAATTGTCTTGACATCTTTATTTTCCTTCTGATTTTGTCTGAAGAGAGGAAAATAGGAGATTGAAAAGGAAGAGAATGTGTCCAACTCGGGCAGAAGGAAAAGAGAAGCACACTCATACCAGGCCAGAAAGTAGGCAAATCACTTGTTTGATACTATAGAAGAAGTGAAAAGATGGGGAAGTGCCTTTAAGTGAGTCTGAATGATCCAATATCCAAAGCCAAACTTCAAACTTGAGTATTTCGTCTTCACCTCAGAAATCTCCCTAATAGGACTTGAACACTGAGTTATTGTCTCACCTCCACAGAACAAGCAAAACCTGTCAGAGGTGTTTTTATGGAAGGAGAGAAAACAAAATGGAGAATATTGTTACTGCCACTATATACGTCTGCTATTAAATACATTGTTGACCTTAAACATTGTGTTTGGTTTCAGGATAACAGAAGCTTCAGAGGGGTAGCCATGTTAGTCTGTATCTGCAAAAGCAATGAGGAATCCAGTGTCACCTTTGAGACAGATTTATTAGGGCTTAAGCTTTTGTGGGTAAAACCCACTTCATCAGATGAATTGGAGTGGAGTTTACAGAGGCAGTTTACAGAGTTTATATAAGGACAACCAAAGAAAGAGGGTACTTGTGTGAATGAGGCTAATCAAGTCAGAGTGGAAGTGGCTCATTTACAGCAGTTGATATGGAAAAGGGGGTATCAAGAGAGGGGAAATTGCCTTTGTAATGTGTTAACCAGTCAAGATTATTATTCAGTCCTAAACTGATAGTATTGAATTTGCAAATGAATTCCAGTTCAGCTGGTCTCCCATTGTAATTGGGGTTTTGAAATTTTTTTGTAGGATAGCTACTTTTAAATCCATTACTGAATGTTCAGTGAGGTTAGTTCCTCTGGGCATGTCTAGACTGCAGAAAGTATCCTGAAATAGCAACTCCATGTTTTTAAATGCACTCGCTATTTCCCAAAATAGCATTCCATGAGGGTTAAGGGATTTGTCAGAATAGTACCTTATTTTGAAATTTGGCACAATCTACACAAAATAAACTCTTTTGACCTAGATTCGGAATAAGCTACGCAATTTGCGCTACACAATTTGCATAGCTTATTCCAACAGAAGGGTGCTGTCTAGACACACCCCTTAAGGTTTGTATATGTTACCATTCCTGATATCTGATTTGTGACTGTTTATCGTTTGGTTCAATTTGGCCAATATGCATGGCAGAGGGGCATTGCTGGTACTTGATGGCATAGATCACATTAGTGGATATGCAGGTGGATGTGCCCCTCATGTTGCAGCTTATGTGGTTAGGTCCTGTGATGGTGTTGCTATAATAGATATGTGGACAGAGTTGGCAATGAGGTTTGTTGCAGAGATATGTTCCTGGGTAAATATTTCTGTGGTGCAATATGTGGCTGCTGGTAAGTATTTGATTCAGTTTGAGGGGCTGACTGTAGGCCAGGATTGACCTGCCTCCTAAGGTCTATGAGAATGAAGGATTATTTTCCAGAATAGGTTGTAAATTCTCAATGATGCACTGGAGGAATTTTAGAAGGGGCTGTAGATGATAATCAGTGTTTTGTTATTTTCCTTGTGGGGCCTGTCCTGAAGCAGGTGACTTCTGGATACTCCTCTGGCTCTGTCAGGCTACGTCTACACTACTCTGATCTTCCAGAAAAAGCAACACAAATTGCAGTTTGCAATTTGTGTAGCTTTTTCTGCTTCTTTTTTCGGAACAGGCTTTTCTGATATTTGGCCTCTCTACACTGGCCCAAATGTCAGGGGGGAAAAAAACCCTTTTTTTGAACATCTCTTCTTCCTCGTAAAATGAGGTTTACAAAAATTTCGGAAGAGCAGAGCATTCCCTGGACGCAGCAGAGTTTTTCTGGGATACCTCCAGTATCCCGGGAAAAAAAAACTCCGGAGTGTAGACACAGCCTCAGTCTGTTTCTTCACTTCAGCTGCGGGGGTGTTTTTAAGCATTAAAAAGAATGACTGATAAAGATCTTAAAGGTTTTTGGCTCTGAGGGATTGGAGCAGATACAGTTATGTCTTAAGGCTTGGCTATACACAACTGATCATGTGGTGTGTTCTGGATGGAAGCTAGAGGCATGTAGATGAGAATAGTGTAACCCACAAACCTAGTGTGGTTCACTGTCCCATGTAGTGGCACTTAGACCACGTACAGCAAGAGATAAGAATAAGCCTAAGCTGAAAGTGAGCTGGCTTTATAGCTCAAGATGAAGAGGTTCCTACACTAAGCTCCAGCAATCCCAGGTTCAAATCCATCTGGTGGTGGTTGCAATTGTAATCAGAGGGTTTCCAGAATAGGGTGCTGTTAACTGACTATCATTATTTATTACTGAAGTAGACAGGAACTTGTGTGGATTGTTCCAGGCTAAGGCGATGGTAGGTTGGAAATTGTTGAAATCCCTGTGGAATTCTTCAAGGGCCTCCTTCCCGTGGGTCCATATGATGAAATGTCATCAATATGGTGTAGTAGAGTATAGGAGCTGAGGAAATGTTTTTCGAGGTCAGCCCTAAAAATGTTGGCATATTGTGTGGCCATGTGGGTGCCCATAGTAGTGATGCTGACTTGAAAGTATAAATTGTCCCCAAATTGGAAATGGTTGTGGGTGCAGCCAAAGTCACAGGACCTAAACACATAAGCCACACCATCAGGGGCTCATTCCCCTGCACATCCACTAATGATACATGCCGTCAAGTGGCATATATATGCCCTCTGCTATGTACATTGGCCAAACCCGACAGCATCTATGCCAAAGGATAAATGGACACAAATCAGACATCAGGAATGGTAACCTACATAAAAGGGATGAAAAAAGTCATTTAAAAATGTAACTGTGTAACTGCTAGAAATCCTACATGGTTACACACACTGTGGGCCTAGCAATATAAATAATAATAATACATGGAGATATGCCTATCTCATAGAACTGGAAGGGACCTTGAGAGATCATTGAATCCAGTCCGCTGCCCTCAAGGCAGGACCAAGTACCATCCCTGACAGATTTGTCCCAGATGCCTAAAAGGCCCCCTCAAGGATTGAACTCACAACCCTGGGTTTAGCAGGCCAATGCGCAAACCACTGAGCAGCTTCATACTGCAGATCCTATAGCAAAGCCTCCCCAGGAATGGGTTCGGCAAGGGCTGCCAGCCCCACTCTGAGAGAGGCTTCGCTGCCGGGCCTGCAGCTGGGTGCTGGGGCGTCAGCATGTAACTTGAGGTGGTAGGGCTGGGCTGGGCCTGTCACAGATAGGGGTTGCTCCTACCAGTTGCCTGCTGGGGGCCCCACAGGGCGGAAGAAGGGGCAGGGTAACACAACTGGTTTTTAATAAGATTACTCTGGATTTACTCTTCTGGAACTGAGAGAAGAATTTGATTTAAAAATTATGTATCACTTGAGCACATCAAAAAAGAAAAAGCAGAAACAGAGCTGATCCAGAGAAAGGCAACGGAAATTATTAGTGTCCTCATGTACCCAAACTAGGGACAGCAAATGTATCCTGTGATCTTTAAATCTTACTTTTTACTTCAGCATAATTTTATTTCCCCTTTCCCCCTATACTTCTGAAAACTAACTTCAGGGTTCTTTAAAGCCATGGTACCTCAGAATAAAGGCTATTCTGGCTGAAGTAGTGTGTGTCCCTTAAATCTGTGAGTTTGGTGGCCAAACCTAGGTAGTGTATTGAAAAGGGAGGAGGTTCAGCTCCAGGCCCATCTTTTCTATTTCCAAGTGGTGGCCCTGTTCTCACCCTTGAAATTAATGATATTCTGCTTTAGGTTAACTTTGCTTTGAAGTTTTATGGGTAATATCTGCACTATCCCTGTCATAAGAAGCGTGTCTCTGGGACATAGATTGATAGATATTTATAATGAATTAAAATACATGAATAATACTTTGATTTTTTAGAAGCACTTCTTATGTAAAGTTTTCAAAGCATTTCGCTGCTTACCTATCTAGAGGTCTAGTCAAAATAAATATTATTTTTAGTTTTTTCATAACTGCTTGTTTAGTTTTTCTTTTTTTCTGTGAAATCCTCTGACTTATTGAGTTGCAACTTGTTGCAATTCAAATGTCACAGAATCTAGGGGAATCAGTGGTACAGCTGGACAAAACATTTTTGACTGAATTTTTTTTTCAGCAAAAAATTCAAGTGTGGCAACATTTAGCAAGTTCATGTTGAATTTGCCAGATTTATTTCAATGAGGTGACAAAACACTGGAAAATAATAAAAACAGTTTAACATTGTCAAAACAAAAATGTTTCATTTGACCTGAACTCATTATTTTCTGACTTTTCAATTCACCTAAAAATTTATTTAAATCTTAGTTGTGGTTCAATCCAAAACATTGTTTTTCTTTTCTCAGAATTGTCAGTGAAGTGAAAAGTCCATTATTCATGCAGTTCTAGTTAATGGGAATCTTTTCATTAACTTCAGTGTGCTTTGGATCATGCCCATATGCTCATGCGCTATGTGTTCTATATTGTCTCCATTGCGAACTAAAAATCCCTTCATTTGTATAACACTGTCCCTGTCATAGGGATTATGTTTCCTTTCCAGACTATTCATTGGCTTCTTTGCATTACAAATTAGAGGCATTTGCAGGATCATGATAGTGTGAAACTTCTATATTCCATTGTGTCATTAACAATTTTGGACAGGGAGTGACTGGTCCTTGGCCAGAGTAAATCGGCATTGCTCCACTGAAGTCAATGGATTGAAAGCACCTAAGGATTTAGTCCAGAATGTAGGGAATGTTTCCAGAGGAACTGATCGTGTGAGACTGTGTGTTTCACTGCGTTTTCGCCCTGCTTGACAGGGGAGAGGGGAGTACCAGTCTTTTAAACAAACACTAACTTTCTTTCTTTTTGTCAGCCACAAAAATGTTCCAAAAGGCTTTGGGGAAGGGAGAAGTAGTAACCGAGCTCGCTGACTCAGACAATGAGGAGGTGGAGATAAAGTGCATCCTAGAATATCTTGAAAGCCGCGATTTGGTATGAACAGTCTCTGTGCAATGCAAAAACAGTTTATATTACCCAGCCGCTGTCATTCTCCCATATAAGCCAACTTTTCCCCTCACTTATGATTCATCCCATCCCTCCACTTACTTGATTTGATTCAGTCTGTTTCCCTCTCATGTTTCCCATATATTCTGTTTCCTTCTCTCTTGATCCATCCCATCTATCCCAGTAGCTGGAATGATATTATAATCCCCAGAATTTGTAAGAAACTATGTTACATTTTCACTTTGCCAAATATCAACCCAGTTCACTGTGTTCTGTCCTCCTTGCAGTCATCTGTGGAGCACGAGCTCCACATCTTGAGAAACCTAGAAAGAAAAATCAGTGCTATCACCCATCTGCATAGTGACCTGGCCCAGCGGCTGGTTGACATCACCTCCATCACTGTCATCAAGGATAAGGTAATAGCATAAGATGTACGCGACAAAGAGGGACTCAGAACTGAATCCAGAATTCCAAGTCTTAGTCAGCACATCGTGCTATCTCTCTATGCAATAGTACCATGAACTAGGGATGTTAAAATGTTTTTAATTGTGTAAATACTAAAGTTTTCAGAAGATACACGTTTACAAGTGGGGGCGGGGGCAGGAGGTGGGAACCCATGCTCACAGGGAGCTGGCTTTTAAGCCATCTCCCTGGGAACACCAGCCCTTGCACCCCATCCCACCATACTACCTCTGTACTACATGTACTGGCTCCTGCCCAGCCAACCGCTCCCCCCATTGCTGTCTCTGATACAGAGTGCCTTTAACACACAGAGGCAGCAGTATGTGTATGTGTGTGTGTGTGTGTGTAGGGGGGAGAGAGTTGGCTCATCAGAAGCTAATATGCATGAGGAGTGAACTTGAAAGCTGGCTCCCTGTGTGTACAGGCTCCAGGCTGCCACCTCTGCCCGTGCTGCCGCCTTGGTATCAGAGACATCAGCATGGGTGGAGGGGGGGCAGGTGGCTCCATGGAAGCCATCACTCAAACGCACCAACTCCCACCTCTTCTCCCCCTGCTGCTTCTGATGCAGGCAAGATCATCAGTTAACCATGTACTTGGCTACCCGTTCACATCCCTACCATGAACAAGAAAGGATGAGCATAAGTGTCCTGGGCATGTCATGTGACATGTTTCTAAAACCCATATGATAACAGACTTTATCAGCTCTCATGAGTTAAGTAAACATATTCAGGTTTTTTTCAGTAGCTGAACTGAACTATAACAGACTCTGAGTTATGTTTGGCAAAATTATATTCTAGCATTGGTCATTATTCTGTTTATGGCAGGGGTGGGCAAAAGGGGATCCGTGGGCCGCATCCGACCCGCCAAGTGGGTTGATCCAGCCTGTGGAGGCCCTGCCACTCTCCCACCCCCCAAGCCTTTTTGAAGCACCGCACGCTACTCACAGAGCAGGAGGAGACTTCACGTGCTCCCCCGCCCCCGAGACCTGATTGGCCTGGCGGCAGGAGGAGCGTGCAAAGTTTCCTCTGTCCTCCGCCCTCTGCACCCCACCCTGTGAGGAGCACATAGCACTTTGAAATGCCGTGTGCTCCTTGCAGGGCGGGAATAGGGTAGGAGGAGTCTTCATGTGCTTCCCTGCCCCCAGGCCAATCAGGGCGGGAGAAGGCTTCCTGCACTCCCCCTGATTGACCTGAGGGAGGGGGAGTGTGCCAAGCCCCTTCCAGGGCACGGGTGCCTAGTGGGAAGGGAGGGCAAAGGGACCAATCATGGCCTTGGGGTGGGGTGGCTCCGCCTCTTCCTGTTTAGGTCCTGCCCCTTCCAGGGTGGTCCAGGGCTACTTCACAAATTTTTGAAGTGGCCCCTGGGCAAAAATTATTCCCCACCCCTGCTTTAGCAACTATATAACATGTAGTCCACTACACGATTAACCAATAAGCCTTGGTTTACTGGTTAATCTTATTGACCACACACACTCCCCCCCAACTTGTTGCCTCTGTATCAGAGGCAGCAAGGTGGGGCAGTGGGGAGCTTGATGCCCATGAAGAGCTGGCTTTAAGCAGAGTCAGCAAAGGTGGGGACAGGCATAAGCCAGTGATGGGGTGAGCCGGCTTTAAAGCTTCCCTCCCTCCTCACACTGCTGCCTCTATCAGAGAAAGCAGCACCAGGGGCGGGTGAAGGAGGCTGATGTGAAGCTGTGTCTGTCTGTGGTGGCCTGGGCCCACTGTGGACAGAGGTGGTCCCTGGCAGCAGCCCCTGTCCAAGGGTGGTCCAACTCCCCATGGACAGAGGCTGCTTTGTGGCAATCTCCCCCTGCCCCTGCACCCCTGCAGCAGCCTCTCTTCACGGGGAGCTCTGCCTGTATCAGTGTGGGATGACATGCAGGCAGTCTGCATGGGGAATTGGTTTTTAAACTGGCTCCCCTCGCAGACTGGCTCCCACCTGCCACCCCCTGCTGCTGCCTCTGATAGAGAGGCAGCAGCGCAGGGTGATAGGGGGCTCCCTGGGAGAGGGGTCAGGAGTGCACCGGCTGCTGGCCTCACCCCTGAGGAATATCAAATAGTTGTGTAACTGTTAAGATTTCATGCGGTTACACGACTATTCAATTACACTATATCTAACATCCCTAATCAAAATCGAATCCTATTTTATTATTTTTTGTCATGGATAATTATAGGAAAGCAATGCCTGCCCTGGAAACGCCCATTCTCATTGTTTAAACAAACTTATTTCCTCATTAGCATTGATTTCAATGGGAATTATCAACCTGTAGCTGGAAAAAAAGGTCCCAAAGATGAATTTGATTCATGATGCTATAACTGTGAGACCACAGGACTGTAATAACTAAGGCTGTGTCTACACTGGGCTTAATTTTGCATAAACTACATAAAGTGAGCTACGTCAATTGCTATTTTGAAATAGTGAGCATCTACACAGCACTTATTGTGATACAGGGCAATCTTCCTCCGACTTCCCTTAACTCTTCGTACAATGAGGGTTACAGGGTCAGAATAAGAAATCCTCTAGCTTGACAGTATTTTGATAATTCAAAATAACTGTCTGCTGTGTAGAAGTGGACTACGGTATTTTGGAATATCACTAGTTATTTCAAAATAGTGTTGCAGTGTAGACATACCCTAAGTCAATCAGATTGCTCACTTTTCTAGTTCCGTCATAGGGTTGCATTATTTCCCCCCACCCTATCCCTCAGTTCTTGTTCCCCAAACATGGGGGCAAGGTTTCCTGATCTCAGCTGAAGCTGTTCACTTCCTTACCCGTCTCTTGGACTCTTTTTTCTGATGGTAATGATTCCACAGAGACGAGTCCACCACATGTAATTCTGAGTGCATGTAATGAGGCATGAATTTCTCTGTGCTGATCAAGGAACTGAAGGAGGAATTTGAGGAGGCTGCCATTGCCATTATAGTGGCCGTTGGTAAGCACTGTCCAGGAGAGGTCGTGGCCACACTGCAAGAGAGATTCCAGTCAAAAGTCCTGCCGCTCCACCAAGTCCTCTGTGCTGTGGAGAAGCTCTGTCAACTCAGTGGTACCATCTTTCTGAACTTCCTGTTGTCTGACTTTCTTGTTAGATTGGAAAGTGTTTCATATGACCCTACTAAACATGTCTCAATTACCTTAGCTTTTCTTATGAGCCCTTCTGATAATGAGCCCTACACTGTGGTTGATCAAAAATTTTCCACCTAAACTGGTTTTCAACAAGAAACTGGGTTTGTGACTAAATTATTTTTTCATTAAAAGTGTCTGTTTTCCTTGGTAGATTTGGAGGGGAAGGGGAAGTTGAAAGGGGTTATTTGTTTTTTGCCAAAACATTTTAGCTCCAGAACCTAAGGATTTTGCTGAAAATGAGGGTGGTTTTGCCTCGTGGGAGTCGTAGTTGGCTCATCAGATTCACATTCTTGTCTATGACCTGGGATCAGCTGCTTGATTACATCTTCCATAATGGAGCATGATCAGCCCTCTTGGTGAAGAGAGGCAGTATAGTGTGGAGATCCTGGCCATGCTGCATTATAGCAGCTGTCGTCCAGCTGGGCATCCCAGCACAAAGAGTTGGATGGAGACATGAAGAGGCATTAAAACTCCCATTTAAGCTAAAACCTTCCTGGTTTTCTAGCGTTCCATTTTTTGTAGCAAAGTGGTGGGAAAGGCAGGATTTTCCACCTCTCTGCCCTACCCCATTCACTCCTGAAGGAGCTTCCTCTCATCCTTTTGGGGACAGACTGTCCATAGCCTTATTGTGGCTATGTCTGTGGGGAGAAGCAGTTTGTGCTTGATGAAGTGGGCTGCTCGGGCTGCTCTTTCCACGTGCCACCTGGGTTGCAAGTCACCCCAAAAGGAACAAGCCCCTGACCCACAATTGCACTGGACTGCAGAGCTGAATAGGCTGCACCATCCAAAGGGACAGTGCAGCATATAACTCTCCTTCCTCAAACTCCTTGAACACTGCCTCCACCACAAACATGTGCCTTAAAGGTAGACTCTCTGGCCCTTATGGTGCAAGGTAAGTCCTGCACCCTTGTGGTTTTATACCCTCATTTGAGTTTAGCTTGTGGCTACAGTGGGTACACCAGTTTGGTAAAGACCATATTGCTCAGTGATAAAACCTGGCTTCTTGCAGGAGCCACTGACCACTAGGAAGGTTGGAGACCAGGGAGGCTTGAGGGGAAGGATCTGTTTCTGGTGCCAGGAAAGGAAGCTTTTGAAGGAGTGGGAGGAGGAGAAGGGATCCAGTGGGTATTGGTGGAAGATGCAGGAAGAGGTTGGAAACTATCATGATGAGAAGGGGTAGGTACAGCTGTCTGAAAAGTGATCTGGGTATATTTCTAGGCCACAGATGGATAAACCTCTGTCCTCTCTGTTAGTAGATAATGAGGGGAGAGTCTTTTACATCATAAGGTTTCTGACTTTTTTTTTTTTTTTTTTTTTTTATAAAACTGCTACTTGAGGAGCTGTTTACTAAGGTATCAGCCCACTTGGAACTGCCCACCAGCAATATCTGCTTGTAGGGAGGATATTGAGCCATATCTATCAAAAATGCATAGAGTTGTCTATCCCTTTTACATGCGTGCTCCATTGCTCTGTAGTGGGGCTGTCAAGCAGATGGAATTCCTTCAAGCAAATCTCCCATGGGACAAAAAGCAACATTCCAGCTGGAAACAAAGCTGATTGTGTTTTCCTCTCCTCTCTTCCAGTAATGGCTCCCTACATAGGTGCAATGTGGGACTGTGTCCTTCCAGCCCTACCCTTGGTAGAGTCAGAAGAATATATGCTGGTATTTAGTGATGGTGAGAATTTCAAGTTCCCTTGTATTTAGGGATTTTTCCATTCCTAGGTCTGGATCTCATTTCCCACAGACTTTCCTTATTGGCTTTCTGATATGTGAGGAGGAAGGAGGGGAGGGGGAAATTAATATGTGCTTGCCTGAGCACAGAGATTGCTGTTCTGCCAGCCTTATGCAGAGTACACACTGAGGGGAAGAGAAGCTCCTTATACCCACTTCTTCCCCAACTGAGGCCCAGCTAGTACTAAGTGAACCCTACTTAGCCTATATGTTTTCTTAGGGCAAGGATGGAAGAGTGGGAATGAGAAAGGGGGAGTAGCTGAATATACAGGTCAGAGAAATCTATTGAAGTGAGTCCCAGGGAGATTTTCATACATTAGGAGGGACATACTAAATTTCATTTGGAGATGTATAAATGGTGGCTAGAGAAGTCAGTGGAGGCTGACAGAGCATGGAACTATGGTTAGGAAGACAGTGAATGTGAAAAGTGCATATAGTCATAAAGACCAGAAAAAAGTCATTTGGATTCAGTGCCCTGGGCCAGAGTTTGAAACATTTTCTCTTGACGTCTACACTGCTAGGTTTGGATTAAAGATTACCGTTTACTTTGAAATCCTCAGTCAATGAGACTTCTTTACCAAGTAAGATGTTGGGTCTGAGAATTGTCATGGGTTTTTTTTCTCGGAGGTGCAGAGTGGTTAAGCCCCATTTCCTCTTGACAATTAAACTTGCAAAGGTTGAATCATGTACACGTGTCCTGGGTTTCCAGCAGAGTTTAAAGGAGAGTAGTTATGAATTAAAGGAAATTGTTTTCCAAAGCCTTTGCAAAATATGTGGATATTCTTCATTTCAGTGATAGACCCCACAGAACTTTCCAGAATGACACTGATTATTACGAGCTGTGGAGTACAATAACAATCTTTGGCTCTCCATGCAGTACTAAGAGGACTTGCCAAGTGTGCATCAAGGTACCTTGCTGAGCCACCACAAGGAGCTAAGGAGCTCGACATTACCGGAGAAACAGCAGCTGCCAAAGCCTACGTGACTTTCCTGGTGTTTTTCAACAAGTGGTTCCCAACTGCGAAGGGAAAGGTGAGGAGGGAAAATCTTGGGCCCTGAGTGGTTTTCAGTATATGTGTAGGGCTTGGAGAGCGAATGTGTACAGGTGAAAGGAGTCTGAAAGCCTGTGCTATGGGTTGAATAGTCCACTTGTCTTAGGGTGACCCAATGTTCCAATTTTATAGCCCCTTACATTCAGGGCTTTTTATACAGACACTTAATAAAAAGCACCCACTGTTCTGATTTTTCATACTCTCTGATCCCTAATTTATCTACAGTACAGTCACATATTAGGCAGGACAAACTTCCTTCACATCTGTTTCTGCCTCTGAAAATGTGGCCTCATTTTTGGTGTAAAGGAAGCCGCCATGGGAGAACAAAGCAGGGTGTGAAAGTGAGTGAGGCTGCGCTAGGACGCCATTCTGTTTCTAATGCCTTCATGATTTCTGGGGGAATTGAGCATTCACTTTTTAGGAAACAACATTAATTTTCCAGCCTTCAGGGTTGTGAAGATCCAAATCTCCCTGAGTTATTAAGAGACAGCTTAAAACAATACCTCTGTGAGGTTTTAGCTGTTCATTTTATCTTGTCTGGACATTATCACTGTAGACTAATCATGACGGTTCAAATTTCAAAATTGTTAACAATTTCAAGACTGATAATTTTAGTAGGAACATTCATCTAACATGTTACCAAGTATAGTGGAACTGTACGTAACACAAGTAAGTTTGACTGGTATTTTCCTTTGTAAAATTTTCAGTTGGGTATAACTTCAACTATTTAGACTTAAATTCGCCATGCCAGGAACGTGATTTTTTTTTTTTGTTTGAGATGGGGTGTGAGCAAAATTTCAGCAAAAATGGTTCATCCTTAACCTTTTATCATAAATAGAAGTTAAAGTTGGGAAAGACCTGTTAGGTCATTTTACCTATCCCTGGTACCAATGCAAGGTTTTTCTCTATGCTTCCCATGGTTTGGTGAATGTGAAATAACTTAAGCAATTGAAATTCTGTCACTTCTTTTGGGACATTGTTCCACATGAAAGTTATTGATAGTTTTCAATAACTGTATTACTCCTAACTGCATAATAGGGTGTGTCTACATTGCACCATTAAAAACAATACTAGCATCCACGCAGCAGTTGTGTTGTTTTGCAAGAAAATCAAAATAACGGAGGGCTTTTTCCAACGCTGGTAAACCTCATTCCACGAGGAATAACACCTCTTCCAAAAAAGCTCTTTTGGAAGAGGGTGTGTGAGAACGCTCCATTGCTGCTATGTTGAAATAGCTCCTCACCAGGGCCATTCTAAAGTTATTCCTCCCCACTGCCTCCTGGGGCTCTAAACTGAGATAACACGTCCACATTATGGGAGCCTGCCTTGGACTAATTTTGAGGCTTCCCTGTAGTGCAGATGCTCCAACGATATCTTCCGAAAAAGCTTATTTCGAAA
Source organism: Pelodiscus sinensis (assembly GCF_052426305.1). Lineage (NCBI taxonomy): Eukaryota > Metazoa > Chordata > Testudines > Trionychidae > Pelodiscus > Pelodiscus sinensis. Next base: position 139,073,739 of record NC_143054.1, read on the forward strand.
GAAGCTTGCAGTGTAGACATACTCTAAAGTGCTAAATTAGCTTCATGGAAGGGATAAAGGGGACACCAGACATCATGAAGGGACAGAACAAGAGAGACCTGGGCAAAGGGATATATAAAAGTTTTCATCACAATTTTTAACTCTTGGAGGAAAGCGAATTTTCTTTTTAAAGCACAGTAAATTGGACAGTGTTGCAAATACCAGTGAGGACACAACAATAAGCAAAAAGACCCAAAGAAGCTAAAAAATACAGGTAGCAAATTTCACTATCACATTCAAGCTGGGAAAATACAGGTTAACCCAATGAGGGCAGGGAGAGACAAATAATCTGAAATGCAGGTATTCAATGGAGCTGTAATGTTAAAACCCAGATCAGTGTGACAATAAGTAAGATATTTCCTGGCATCTCAATGCTGCAAATACATGGACACATTGGTCACTATGCTCAGTCTGATTTGGAAAATGTTTATTCTTTGTTTTTCCTTCCTCCTGTGTAGGTGATGGAAGCCACGCTGGATGTAATCGGCCAGCTGTTTTCCATCATGTCTGTTCAAACACTAAAAAATCATCTACAGTGTTTGATCTCACAACTCCTGCATCAGTATGGGACCAGGATACAACATTTTTATGTCACAGAGGTAAGCAGTCCAAGGGTATGCCTATGTTTTGTGACTAGAGGAGTTAGATTGCCCATCATTGCCACAGAACCATTGCTTCCATATTGTGGGGAGATATTGATTCCAAGCCTAGGTGATGTCTCTTGCCCAGCTCCTTTCAGACTGATATCTAGAATAAGAAATAGATGAACTGGTTGGAAATCTTTAAAAAAAAAAAAAACACCTGAGACTAGGATACAAGAAGATGAACTTCATGGTGGCAGCTGATAGATTCAGGGCCTATGGAATGAAGCATATGCTCTGCTTCTTGTCCTGGAGACTCAGGAAGTACAGAGAGAGGCGCAGGATAAATTCAGCCATTGATAGGATATGTGGCAAACCTTTCATAACTAGATGAGTTCCATAGGTAATTGGTTCATTATTATTTTGAGAATTCCTTATTATTTTGTTCTTCTTTTTCCACAGTGCCTATGCCATCTTCTGCATGCTGTACTGTGCCACCAGAAATGGAGTAAGAGGCTGTACCAGAGTCTCGACAATATTCTTAGTTCTCTCTTCGCACAAGTAAGGAAGTTGACACCAATCAGGAATGGAAACTAGTATCACTTTGCTCCAGATACCACTTGTGGTCAATAGTTCATTTGGGCCTTTGCAGTTCTATGTTCCCCATCACTTCCCTGTTTGTTGTCCTAGGAGGTCTCATTTCTCAGGTATCCTAAAAAAGGATTTAAAAAATCTAACGTTTCTGCAGAGGGCTGTCAAGATTGAAATGTTTAGAAATGTTTTGTCCTGCTATTCCATTGAGTGGGCAATGTGTACTCCAAGGGTGGAGCCACTGCTAATCCCTTCCTACCATCATAGATCTGCCCTCCTTCAGATGCTGTTTTCTTCTCTATCACGTGGGGCACTGCCCTTCTCTCAAAAGAGCTTTGTCCTGCGCTCTACTCTCAGGTCAGGAAACGCATCCTGCTTTCTTCTCAATCTGAAAGGTTTATCACTGGATATCTCATGAGAATAAGAACCTAACTACTCCCTTTGGAGGAATTCCCTCTTCTGATGCATCAATCAGGGTCACATAGACTCTTGTTCTTCTGTCAGAGGAAAAATTAACAAACGTATCGGTGATTCTCTTGGGACACTCCCGTGGGGCTGAATGAAGACCATGTGCTCATTCTCTGAGAGGAGCTGGTTTGTGAATCCTTCCTGGGATGGTCAAGTTGAAGTTCCATGTTTTCCAGCTTCTGTGCATGTTTCAAATCCTCCTTTGCTATGGTACCATGCATCTGTGACAGGCATTTCTTCTGTTTTTAGGTTTGCACTAAGACTGATGAATCGGATATGCTAAGTAAATGTAACCAGACCTCTGCATTGCGAGCCTTCCAAGTGCTGGGTAAGACTAGAAATAAACATTGAAATGAAATGAAATGACAGAAACAGGGTCTCGCATTCCTGAGTTTTCAGAGAAACCTCACTTGGAAATCGAGTGTTGGGTTTGTTTCCCTTTATGTAATTTGTTATTAGTCAGACTTCTCTTCTGCTAGGCCCAGTTTATCAGGAGGAGATTATGGCTTTCCTCAGAAAACAGATGGAAGGCTCAGAAGAGGTGAAGTGCACTGCAGCGCTCACAGTCTTGAGAGAAGTTGCCGAGGAGTGTAAGTAGCAAAGGAAGACATGAGACCAGAACCGTGATAGGGGAGCTTGTTTACTACTTACTTATATTCTCTCGCACTAGCAAGTGCCATAGCTCCTCCATTTCCTGAAGACCAGATGAATGTGTAAAAATGATATGAATTAGCAGACTGTCAATCCCATGGACCCAATCCTTTCTCAGCTGACTTGAGTGGAACTGTGTCCCAGTTAAGGGTCCTGCCCCAGATTTTTGGAGCCAGCGTCTTGTGTGCAGGGCAGATTGAAACTTGGTGTTAGAATTTCAAGCATACATTCCCAGTTTTAATATGTGCACAACCTGACTGATGTATTAGTGCCAGATCCTCAGCTGGTATAAACCAGCATAGCTCTATTCAGTCTTAGGGTGCATCCACACTACACTGTTATTCCGGAAAAACAATACTAGCATCCACACAGCAATTGTGTTATTTTGAAAGAAAATCAAAATAATGGAGGGTTTTTCCCCATGTTGGTAAACCTCATTCCATGAGGAATAACGCCTCTTCCAAAAAAGGTATTTCGGAAGAGGGTGTGTGTGCACGCTCCACTGCTGCTATGCCGAAATACCTCCTCACCAGGGCTATTCTAAGTTACTGCTCCCCAGTGCCTCCACAGACAACGCATCCACATTAGGGGAACCTGCCTCAGACTAATTTTGAGGCTTCCCTGTAGTGTGGATGCTCTATTTCGAAATAAACTATTCCGGAAGATATCTTCTGGAATAGCTTTTTCCTAAATAAGCGTGCAGTGTAAACGTATCCTTAGTCTGGCAGTAGGAGCAGCATCAGGCAAAATAGTCTTCACTGTGACAGGGCTGTCTCGCATGCTTAGGGTGAGACTTGCAACCTATGGAAAGAGTTCCAAAATACCATTGGAGTGAGGTATTGCTATCCATGCCATGGTGACACATCATGCAGAGGTGATGTAATATTACAGTATGGCAGTGGTTTTGCTTCCATAGCTTGTTTTGGAGGGTAGAGTCTAAAACTTAGTGAGTCAGATATTGATCTAATCCACCAAAAAAGGCAAGAATGCTGGTAAAAGAAGTTAGAAAGAGTGATGCGCTTCTCGTGGTGGTCTCCAACCTGCCAAACCACCTCTCTGTATTCCTTTCAGCTCCTCATATGGACAAAGTGAAAGAGATTATGGTGCAGTCTGTGGCTCTCATCATACAGGAAAACATCTATAAGGTAAGAAAGCTTTCAGATGTCTTGGGTCAGGCTTGTCTTAAACTTCTATGGTGGGAGATCAATGTATAGCATCACCAATGTAACTAATGGTAAGGATTTTGCCTGTTAGGCTGAGGCATATAGTTGGCACTGTGGCTCTGACAACAGAGTCGAGGTAGCTGTCTTCTCTGATTTCTCATTTATGATTAGCAAGACCAGAGCCCCTGCTTAAGAAATACAAAGTAAACAATCTTTTGTGGGGGGATGAGCATTTTAGAAAATACATTTGTGGTGCATGCTGGGATTTTTAGATATCTTTGACTATCTTTGTTGGTGTGTCTCCTGCAGATAAAAAGGCCTCTCTTGCAGTTGATTAGAAGTTGTGCATGCTGTGGATATCTCACTCTGCCAGGAGGCAGTGTATTGGTGGATTTTCTCATTCGGCAGTGTGAGCTTCCTGGCAGCATTGTGGTAAGAAACAGAATATCTTTTCCTCTTATTTTGAATCCTCCTGGCCTCTTAACAATTCTTGTTAGTCTTTCCCTGGACTTTTCAAACTCTGCTATACCTTTTCCTGCCATAAACGTATATATCACTATGTACCATTGATACAAAAATATCACATGTTCTGTATAATTTTCTGTCCCTTATTACTGTCTTCACCAGTATCCACAAATTACATTTATTTAAGTTAACGGGATGGTATCAAGTATGTTTTACCCCAAAACATAGGTTTTGTTTTTTATAATAAGAAAAAATTACAAATCTTTAAGTGAATGGGAATGATTTCACTTTTTAAATTTTTCAGTGAAAAGTGCTTTTGGGTCACAGCAAGTTGAGAGAAGAAAGGGGATATATTTGGATCTTGATGCCACTTTCTTAAGGACCACTGTGTTTGACCCAAATAACTGTCTTTCAGAGACTCCTCTTGATACCTGTAGTAATCCAAGCCTTTACTTTATCTTTCTTCCCCACCATCTTGATGAGATTAGAAGACAAATAGATTAACTTGTTCTGGCTTTTCATCTATTTATAGAAACATGGAAGTGACTGGGATGAAGAGGCAGTCCAGGTGTATAGTATCAACACCTTAAACCTGGTAAGCATGAATACACATGGGCTGAGAACTTACCAGTAGTTTCACTCAAGGGACTTCCTGAATTCCTTATCTGAACGCACCAGCTGGGCCACACCTCTAAGAGATCTTCCTTCAAATGTGTTCCTCATGAGAGCTATTTATATGCAAAAAAGCCTGTCTGTCACAAAGAGGGAAATATGTGGTTGCCTAGGAAGAGTGGAAGGAGTATCTTTGATCCTGCTAAATGCTAAGTTTTTCTTGTGAGATTTTGAATATTTTAACCTCCTTACATTTCCTTGGCATTTAAGGGTTTATATTAGCTTACTGAAGGTATTTAACTTACCAGAGGAATCGAGACCATAATGAGATTGAGGAACCACACAAAGCGGTATAGATTTGGATGTGCTGTTGTCAGAGGCAGAGACAGTCAGTTCTATCTGCCATTAAATAAGAGGTCAGAGTTCTGAAGTATTGGTTAAGCAACTGCAATTTGTTTCCAGTGATAAAAAGAAAGTCAAAAGAGAGCTCATGTCGCATGTATAAAGATACCCAAACCTGTGCTGTTTGTTGTTTTCAGGTGCCCTGGAAAATGCTACTGCAGTTTGTGTGCCCTCTGGAGTATGCCAATACTTTCATCCCCGTCTGCAAGACCTTGACATCTTTGTTCATAAAGTCAGGGAAAGGAGGCCTGTCTCCTTACCTGGGGGAGTTACACAGACGACGTTAGTATCAGAAAAGCTACATTTAATTAAATCTTCTTCATAATATAAGATGCGAATGCAACTTTCTGCTGGAGGTTACAGGACTGACACTAGTAAGGTACCTAGCCTACTAGCAAGAGACAATCGAGTTCTTGTGGCACCTTCTCAGACGATCACAGAACTTGCCTAGTTTCCCTGCATACACGTGTAAAGACACAAGCAACCAATGAAAGTGCTGCATTTCATTCCAGGTTTCATACACTGACTAAAACTCTGGTCAGCATTTAAGTTTTGAATGCTAGGAATCTATAACTTATGAGTTTTAAGAGCAGGGAGATAATACCTAAATAGAAGCAGATGTTAAAAAAATAAAATTCCCAGGGAGGCGGAAATCAGGATCAGCTATATTAATTCTACCTTAAACTATTTGGAGAGCAACACAAGTCTTTACTTGAGACTCTGAATGGGACTGCCTTCTACATTTCATATTTTTTATTAATGGGTAGTTGGGATTGAGACACGCTAAATAGCAAAAGGATGAAAAGCAAAGCTCAAAGAGGCATAGATATGCTTTGAAGCTGCCATTATATAAGTGTTCAAAAGGTCCTGGAATCTATATAATTGCTTTGTGTTTTGCAAGCATCCTTTCTTGATAAGTTATCCAATTCTGATGTCTCTTACTTACCCAGTTGTCTTTCAATCCAGATACTTGTCTCCTTTTACCTTTTCAAATATCATTAGCTTTAGTGCTATCTGCCTGATGGGAGGAATGCTGACAGGAGACATGGACATCTGGCCAGATGTTTAAATACTTTGTTTTATTATTGGTCATACTAAGCTGTCCAAAAGTGAAAAACTGAGACAGACTTTATAACAAATTAGAGAACCACTCTGTTGATCAACAAACACTATGTATGGGTAAAAAATGTATAATCTCTAAGTCACAGCTTAATTTGTTGTCCCCTCAGCTCTCCTGTACCAGAAATGTGCTCTGTCAGGCTACATCTACACTGCACAGTTATTTCGGAATAAGCTATTCCGGAATAGTTGTTCTGAAATAGTTTATTTCAAAATAGCACGTCTACACTGTAGAAAAGCCTCACAATTAGACTGAGGCAGGCTTCCCTAATGTAGACGTGCTATCTCGATTTAGAGCCCCAGGAGGAATAACTTAGAATGGCCCTGGTGAGGGGCTATTTCGAAATAGCAGAAATGGAGCATCTACACACGCCTTATTTTGAAATAGCTATTTTGGAATAGGTGTTGTTCTTCATAGAATGAGGTTTACAGAGATCGGAATAATCCGACCATTATTTTGAATTGAATTTGAAATAACAGAATTGCTGTTTAGACGCTCACATTGTTATTTCGGAATAACACTGCTGTATATACATACTGTATAGAGAGATTAAAGATCAACTTTTACTTTGAAATCCTCACTCAATGGGGCTTCTTAACCCAGTAAGATTTTGGATCTCAGAATTATGATGTATTTTTCAAAATAACAGAATTGCTGTGCAGACACTCGCATAGTTATTCCGAAATAACTTTGCTGTGTAGACACACCCTCAGTGACCTTCTATTTCTTTTTATGACAGCAACCGAACTCCCAACCCCTCAGGCCCTTCTGATCCGCCTTTTGGTAAGAAATTCTCATCTATTTGGTCCAGGATATTTGCATTTAGTTCAATAATAAATCAAAGAACATTTAAAATATGTCATCTATGAAGCCAATGTTGTCAATGTTTGGTATGTTTGGTGTTTGGTGGCACAGCGCGGTAGTATGGACGCTCCACGTCGACAAGGGAATCCCTTGTCAACTACCCCGGGAAACCACATTCCACAAGACATAACGGGGCGGTCAACAAGGGCTTCCCTTGTCATCCACGGAGCGTCCAGACTACTGTGCTGTGCTGCCAAACAGCTGATCAGCACAGTGTGTCAGCCATTTTGATGTAAATGAAGCAGCGATTATTTAAATCGCCACTTCATTTCCCTATGTCTAGAAACCTCATCTACATGGCTCCATTGATGGAACCATGTAGTCTAGACATACTCTGGGCGGGCCCACTGAGCCTTTCTTAAACTGTACTGGTTGTTGGCGGACAGGGACCATTTCCAAGGATTCAGATGCCTGTACATCTCTGCTGAAACACTGGGGGTCTCTAGTGATGACGAGTGTGGCAACAGAAAATTGAAAGCAGGCCTGTGTGCCATCCTTGTGAAATAACCCTAATTTGTGGGGACCTACACATGCCATTTTCCCATAAATAAGTCAACCTGTCCTAGACCACCCTGATCCCCATCCCTGTATAAGCAATCTTTTAAGGGTCAAAATGAAGCATTATAGTTTATTCTCCCAACCTTTCCTTTTTGCTGCTAAAGCCTTGAATTGAATGTTGGCTCTTCATTTTCCAGGTGATTTCATTGTTTCCCTACAAAGATGGAGGCTGTGGGGTTGTTGCTCTCCAACTGCTGCATGCCCTCCACCCTCTCAACTCTCTTCATCCTGTGATGCATTCAGATTTGGGACAGCTGTGGATGGAGATGATTCCTGAGCTTATACAATATCTAGAAAGTAAGGAAGTGGGAGATGGGTTCCCAGGACAACTGATGAATGTTCAGAATATACTTGCATGGCTCCTTTGAAGTAGTATGTGTCTGTGTCAGGGCAGATTTTACAAACCTATGCAATCCTGCTCCCATTCAAGTCATTTGAAGTTTTGCTTCTGATTTCAGTGGTAGCAGAAGTGGGTTTAGAGTGGTTTATCTGTCCCAGCACACCACATGGGTTGACATTTGCTCTTGAGTCACTACAGTGTAATATAGTCCAAATATGGTTTGACAGGTGTTCTGATGCCTGAGGCAAGTCAAGCCTCCTTCCCTTCCCCTCCCGTCTTGAGTCCGTTGGGGATTTTCTTTCCTAGTAACCCTGTTTCCCTGAAACAGAACTGGAAAGGAAGGAAAAGCTGTTTGTCAACCATGTCTTTTTCTATATTATTTAGCTGGGATCAATTTGTGAGGCCCTTAGTACTTACTCAGGCTCTCATTGGCTTTCCAACAGGAATTTTCCCTGAGTAACAGTGTGTTGGGGAGTAGCAGAAGGATCAAACTATCCAAATATAGCCCCTGCCATTCTTTTAGACTCTGCTGAGGAGAGGAGGGAATATGGTTTTAATTTGTCCGAAAAGGAATTAAAATTGAGATGTTTCAAATGAGTGAAAGGGAATTATGCACTTAAATTCCAGTGACATTCATACTGGAAAACTAGAACTGGAAGGGACCTTGAGAGATCATCAAGTCCATTCCCTTGCCCTCACAGCAGGACCCAACACAGTCTAGATCATCCCTGATAGATGTCTATCCAACCTGCTCTTAAATATCTCTAGTGATGGAGATTCTACAACCTCCCTAGCTAATTTGTTTCAGTGCTTAACCACCCTAACAGGAAGTTTTTCCTAACGTCCAACCTAAACCTCCCATGCTGCAATTTAAGCCCATTGCTTCTTGTCCTATCATCAGAGGCCAAGGAGAACAATTTTTCTCCTTCCTCCTTATAACACCCATTTAGATACTTGAAAACTGCCATCATTCAGTGGAAATTGGGCACCTTGCTCCCATAGGCTTCTTTGAAAATCCCACCTTTAAAGCCTTTTCTGTTTTGTCCAAAACTGCCAGTTGTGCAGTATCTCCGTCCATTTTGATAATAACATTTTCATAGATAAATAGATATTAAAGGCTAGAAGGGACAATTCAATCATCCAGTCTGACCTCCTATAAAACATAGGTCATAGAATTCCACCCAGTTACCCCTGTATTGATCCCAATAACTTCTGCTGACCTGAAGTATATCTTCCAGAAAAGTATCCTGTCTCAATCTAAAGACATCAACTGATGGAGAATTCACCACTTCTCTTGGTAATTTGTTCCAGTGGTGGAACACTTTTATTGCATAGCATACGTGTATGTTATTAGCCAAGCTGAAAGTACACATCCTTGTCCTGCCTGGTACATCTCCCTCCGTCCTGGTATTCTGAGTTTCCATAATGTCTTGCTGAAGCAATCTGAACAGTGTTCAAAATGCTTTTGCCGACATGCTGCATTTCTGCCCCTTCTAGCACATAATGAAGGAACTCTGGAAGAGGAGAAATGGAAGGACAAGCTGCTTCAGGTAACATTCATCATCTCTAAGGGCCTTTAGTTCTATGACAATGTGCTTACTATGTTCCACCTGCACTCAGCATGTATCTACTAACCAAGGTTACAAATGCAGGGCCATCTGTAGCATAAAAGGATTGGTTGCCCTATCTTTCCTGACCAACTGTCTGCATCTACAGAGCAACAAAACCATATTGGTGCACCCATATACAGCATGTTATACAACAGTGATTCTAATAGTACATTCTGTAGTCCCTGGAGCTTCCTGTTTTCCACACTGCCCTGGGGAGAGATTATCTTGCACTGGGCCAATATCCAGTGCAATGTTCTTTACATAGTTATTCTAGAAAGCAGGCGAGGGAGATGAAGTTAGGTCTTCACCCTGTCATAACCATGCCTATGCTATTTCTAAAATATGTGGTACTGGTCATTGTTGGAGACCAAATGCCTGACTAAATAGGCCTTCTCACAATTACTCTGTTCCTAATGTCTTGCCTTAATAAAAGATCCTCAGACAAGCTTTCTCCAAATGTTGGGCTATTCACATATTTTGAAAATAGGTAATGATGAGTGTAAAGAACTGTAAATGCTCTTCCTAACACAGGCTTTCTCCCTACCCTCAACAGCTTTTAGAAAGGTCAATGGAAGCCATTATGGATGATGCATGGTCCTGTGAGCTTGCAAATGAGATTCTTGTGAAAAGTAAAAGCTATTCTCAGAGGCCCCAAGATAAGGTCAGTTCTGGGTTTAGGGTGTAAAGAGTAAGAGTGAAATAACAGATGCAGCCTACCTGTGTTAGGAGAGGTTTCTGGGGACATGGAAGTATGCCAGACTGGCTAGATTACAAGGTGCCCAGGGTCAGTGTGTAAGGAATACATATTAAAGCTCTTTCCATAGGGATCTGAAAGTTATGCTGCATTTGAACAACATGTTCTCCCTGATGGCACCAGAATACTTGACAAAGTAGAACCCTCCTGTTCCAATCATTTCTATACATTCCTTTCACTCTACATAACATTTAGTTTAACTGCTCTCTCTTCTATTTCATTTCCTGTTCTTGTATTTGTATCTTCTTCTATGCTGCTCTTTATCCTGGGAAAGAATCTTCCAGTCTTCTGTGTCAAAGTCCTGTACCAACAGAGTACTCATGCACATGTATATTTTTCCTCACAGGTTGACCATGAAATTTGTATGGGACAACCTACAAAAACACAGGATTATTTGTTAGAGAAAGTGAAATTAATATTCTCTCTCAGAAGAATTTTAAGTTCCCATTTGGCTTCCATTGACTTCAATGGGATTACTCAGATGCTTAAAGTTAAGCATGTACCTCAGTGCTTTGCTGGATTGCGGGCTAAGTGATTACCCTCTCCTCATTCCAGTGCTTACTTCAAACACACTTCTGCCATCAGTCTTAGGTGGTGATCCACCTCAAAAATGTATATTGAATATTGTGTGCTACAGTGGGACTACCAAAATAGTTGCTAATAACTCCGTATACAGATTCGACTCTTTGAGGGCAAAATACATTTATCGAGCGTAGTATTTCCATTACTCTGTCTTGTCTCTTACAGTTCTCTAGCTATGGTGTAAAACAATGTAGCTCCAGTGAAAATGAGAGCAACTGGTGCTTATCACTTATGAGACTCATTTAGGTGCCTAAATATGGATTTACGAGCCTAATTTTAGGTACCCACTTCTTAAAATCTCAGCTTTAGTGAGCAGATAAAATATGATGATCTGGTAACTCCATTCTGAATGTTATCTCTGGATCATGGCCAATTGCAGTTCCTGAAAACTGTCTCCTTCCATTGTAAGACACATGAAAAGAAACAAAATCTTCATCTCGCAAAAGATATAATGAGCCTTTCTGGGCATTTTAGAGCTAAGGAGGGTCAGACTGCAACTGGCTTTAGTTAGTGCTCCAACAAACGTCATAAGTCTTTACTCATAGCCATGGGGTGCCCATAATGATGTGAAGTTCTTTCAACTACATGGAAGCACCAAAGAAATTATTTCTTATTGTATTATATACTGCAAACTGGAGCTCTAAAATTTACTAATGGGGAATAATCATCCCCCTGTATCTACTGATACTACTGTATTTTTTATAGTTTTTCCCATATAAATTTTATGGGGCAGTCTTACGGGCATCAAGAAACAGAGATATGGTGAGAGAGTACCTCAGCATTATACTGCGGACTTCTCAGCAGGAGGAAGCTGAGAGAGAGGTGAGCGAAACAGAGCAGTTAGCAGTGAATCTTGGTGGTGAGAGAAAGGGACAGTAATGAGGATTTCCATAGAGTGGAGAGGGGGACACAGAGAGAAATGGAAAAGTGAGCAAATATTTCTGTGTGAACTAGAAATTATGTAACCTTGGAGTGGAGGATGGGAAATTAAGAGGAATATAAAGGGTGTCAAAGATCTCCAAGCAGACTGGGGAAAGGAGAAGAGTGATGGAGGAGTTAGCATTTGCCTCTCTGTATGAATGGAATAGGAGGGCCAGTGAGGCTCTCCAAAGCTGGCAAAGGGATGTAGAAGGGAAGTCTGGGATGAAGGAAAGGCTCCATTGAAGGGTACAGGTGAGGAACAAGGAAAGGGAAGGTTCAACACTGAAGCATGACTTTGTGTTCTAGGGGATTGCTTCAGCTATCAGTCTTGTAGCTACCCGCCACCTCACGGACACTTTGGTGGTGCTTCAGGAATTTATTAGCATGATGAACCCAGAAGGAAGCTCACCCGATGAGGTACAGCTAAAATGTGTTTGTTTGTGTGGAACCATGACTCAAATGAGGCTTGCAAAGCAACCAGGTGGCTCAGTCTCCCCTCCATCCTTTCTTTTCAGTGACACTTCTGGGGTCATCTGTATTTGTTTAAAGTCATGGAGAAGAGTGCTGCCTTTTCCCAGTAGGAATTACTTTTGTAGGAGAATGGGTCACACTACCTGGTGACACATGATCTTTCCGGGGAAGACCTGTGACATGGTCACTTCTGGGCACAAGACAAACTGCTGCAGAGCTCCCAGTCCAGTGGAAGGAAACAAAAGGTCTTTTATTTAGCTGCTGTCATCACCTGCAGCAAACCCATTCATCAGCAGCCGCAGATAGATCACTGGTGCTAAATGAAACATTCAATCCCCGTTAGGCCTGCCTTCCCTTGGGGAGGCTCTGGCATGCTGCAAGTCTTCAGTCAGTTCCTCACCTGAGCCAGGCCTCTCTCACAGATGGAGAGCTGCTCTTCTCCCCAGTCAGCCCCTGCCTGAGCACTGCTCTCCCCTTTTAACATCTTGCTCTGGACAGGTGGAGGGAGGTGGGGGAATGTGTTGCCTTATATGCTATTAGACACCAGAGATTCTAAGTAACTTTCCCTTTTATCCCTTGCCTGACACCCACTGCTGGGATAGAGTGTCCAGGACAGGGGTGCATCTCCTTTGTATATCCCATTCCAGACCTCCTTCTAATGCAAATGTACGAAGTAGGAGAGTTAAGGTTGTTGTGGGAAGCTGAATTTCCTGTGTTGGCGTGATTTTAAAATTCAGCCTTCGTGTGGCGTTCATGTCGCTGCTTGATACAAACTATGGGCCCAAGTCTGCAAATTCTTGTTCATGGAGTAACCCTTATTCAGCTCCATGGGCTTGGAAAAGATTATTCCAATGTGTAAAGGACTGCAGGGATGAATGCTATGAAATACGGTAAAGGAGACATGTTAGCACATTGTCTTGGGGGCCACTGGGGTTACAGCCCTCTCCCCCCCACACACACATGGAGAAGATGCTGCTTAGTGTTCCCCTCTTCTGATATTTAAATGCCTGTCTCCTGAAAGAGGGTGGTGCTGAGCCGACAATAGCCACGCTTGGCCACTTTGGCCACCCAGCTCTGTCTGCTGAATACCTAGGCGGAGTAAATGTGGTTATGTCACCACAGTCTGGTCCTGAAGTCTTTTCCCCACAGCTCATCGCTAAATGTCAAGGCAGAGCTCCTTCAGACCATGCTAACACAATGGAGATTTCTCTTGCGATATCACAGCTCTTGTCAATTCCTTACTTGCCGCTCTTATTTAAGAGTGAGCATCCTTTTAAGAGAGCGATTAGATTTGTTCTCGTTCAGTCCCAAGTTACTGGCCTCAGTAGAGTTCACTCACACAGAGGGAAGAATAATCCCCTCCTCCACTGCAAGAATCACTGGATGAAATCCAGTGGCTGTGCTATGCAGGAGGTGTCAGACCAGATGGTCATAATGATCCCCCTGGCCATAAAGCCCATGACTCTTAGCCTTTCAGAGAACATCACCTTCATATACAGGTGTTTTTCTTTGTCTGGAGACAATTTTGTAGCGCTGAATATTTGGACTGCAGAGCAGTTCTGGTGGTGGGGTGTGTGTGTGAGAGAGTGAGAGTGAGAGATCTGGAAAGATGAGTTTGCATTTATCTCCCCTTCTGCCACAGGATGCACAGCAGAGTATGTGGAGTATGACATCCAGCACCCTTCACCTTTGCTATGACCAGATGGCTAAGGAAACAAAGGACAACATCCTGCCCTGGGTAGACCACATCCTATCCCAAATGTTATACCACCATTGCCGCTATACTGCCTCAGCCACGGTATGATGAATCTGGATCTATTGCTAACAATGCTTTCTCCTCCTTGAGCTTTCGAGTTCATGGGGGGCAGCAGTCTTTGTTTTGGGCTCAGCTTGTCTCAACTAGGAAACTAACAGGAAACTGCTAGGACGTCGTCATATCATAGCTTCTCACGTGAATATTCTGGAAAGAAGTCATGGTAGGGCCTCCATATCCGCATTGCAGCCACAGCATAGGAACATAGGGATTGCCATTCTCAATCAGACTAGTGATCCCATCTGACTGGTTTTCCTGATTCTGAAGTAACACTTGCTGTTCTATACGTTCCCAAGATCTTTCCTTTTTTAAAAGACAATAATAATGATTTTTAAAGCAGAATGAGGATTTCTGATTTGGTGTTTGAAAAACAGATCCAGAGAAAGATACAGTATAGTTACCAGATATCTTCTCTCTATATTCCTTGTGCCTCTCCCATGTCTGTTTTCAGATGTTTCTAAGACTAATAGGTGAGATTGGTGGTAATCTTTTCTAGCAAGGTTAGTGTTATCCAAATACAGTGCTGTGACTTGTCATTTGGTTATCAGAACTGGAATCGGAGGAAAAGGTTTTTTTTTAACTTTGCCATCTCAGCATGTCCTGGGAGCAGGAGATTTGTCAAATTCTTGGTCACAGGATCTATGGAATGGGGTAGAAAATGTCTCTTTCCATCTTGATCATGAAAAGTAGCAGGGAGTGATCAGTGTTACTAATGGATATTTTTATAGATACGGCAACTGGCCAGTTTCAGACTGTTCCCTTCTTATTTAAATTAAACTGAAAAGTTTACCTTTATAGCTTTTCATTTTTCAAATTCATATTGTCATGGTTAGAGTGATTTGTTATCATCTTAAATGGTAAGTTACAGCCTTAATAAATGTTATGTTAATCATGATACAGGTTGGACCTCCCTGGTCTGGCACCCTCGGGACCTGACCAGTCACGGATAAGGGATTTTGACGGACCCGAGATGGTCATATCTGCTCCCCTGCTACTGGCCCTCGAGCCCTGAACTGGCCACTCCCCACCCCCGCCAGCTCTGCTTCCCTGCCAGTCCCCACCCCCTTCCCTGGTAAGGCAGGCAGACCCGCTGCAGGCATGCCGGGCTCCTGGATGCACTGGGCAGGCCGGCTGCAAGCATGCCAGGCAGCCCTGCCACCAACCTTCCACTGGGACTCTCCATGATCCTGTTGTACCACATATGCTGTTGAACCAAGGAGTACTAGGGTATGTCTACACTACAGCACTAATTCGAACTAACTTAATTTGAATTAGTTAATTTGAACTAAGCTAATTCGAACTAGTGCATCTAGACTTAAAAATTAGTTCGAATTAGCGTTTTGCTAATTCGAACTAGCATGTCCACACTGAGTGGACCCTGAACTGAGGTTAAGGCTGGCCGGAAGCAGTGCCGGCAGGGCATCAGATTAGGACTTAGAGTGTGGAGCTGCTGCCTCAGGCTAGCTGAGGGCTGTGCTTAAAGGGACCCGACCCCCACCCCGGACAGACAGTTCTCAGGGGTTCCCTGCTTGCAAAGCAGTCCTGGCTTGGAGTGCCCTGAGTGCCCACACTCGGCACGTCGCAGCACTCGGCCATCAGCCCGGCTGCACTTGCCACAGGCTACCATCCGGAGGGGGGGTCAATCAAGGGGCTTCAGGAGAGCTTCCACCCCGAGAAGCCCACAGAGCCACCCCAGACCTCCCCATCGGGGGCTCGTACCCCATTCTTCCCTCACCTCCTTCCACTTACCCTTCCCTAGCCCCCCTTCCTGATGTACAAAATAAAAGACACGTGTGTTCAAAAATAGAAACTCTCTTTATTGAACAAAACTGGGGGAGACTGGGAAAAGGAGGTGGGAGAGGGGAGGGCAACTAAAATGATCAGGGGTTTGGAACAGGTCCCATATGAAGAGAGGCTAAAGAGACTAGGACTTCTCAGCATAGAAAAGAGGACACTGAGGGGGGATAGGATAGAGGTCTATAAAAGCATGAGTGGTGTGGAGAGGGTGCATAAAGAAAAGTTCTTCATTAGTTCCCATAATAGAAGGACTAGAGGACACCAAGTGAAATGAATGGGTAGCAGGCTTCAAACTAATAACAGAAAGTTCTTCTTCACAAAGCAAATAGTCAACCTGTGGAACTCCTTGCTGCAGGAGGCTGTGAAGGCTAGAACTAGAACAGTGTTTAAAGAGAAGTAAGATAAAGTCATGGAGGTTGGGTCCATGGAGTGGTATTAGCCAGGGGGTAGAAATGGTGTCCCTGGCCTCTGTTTGTGGAAGGCTGGAGATGGATGGCACAAGACAAATGGTTTGGTCATTGTCTTCGGTCCATCCCCTCCAGGGTCCCTAGGGTGGGCCGCTGTTGGCAGACAGGCTACTGGGCTAGATGGACCTTTGGTCTGACCCAGTACGGCCATTCTTATGTTCTAAGCTCAGGGCCCAGGGTCGGGCATCTCACTGGACCACCTTGATTTTCATGCAAACCTGCTCCTGGGTGGCCAGGCTGGCAGCTATCCTGCCCTAGACAGCCACTTTCCTGTGCCTAGTGCGGAGGTCGTGGATGAGGTCCACGATCTCCGCACTAGACCAAGCGGGCGCCCACATCTTGCGGACCCGGGCAGGCTCCCGGGAGCCGCCAGCCTGCTCCCGCGAAGAGGCGGAGGGTTGGGTGGCAGCGGGTGGCTGGCTCGAGCCGTGCCAGGTGCAGGGTCTGCTGGCTGGGTGCTGGCAGGCTTGCTCCTGGCACGGGCACCGTAGCCAGCCCGTGCCCCTTTAAGTGATCCGAGGCCGGGAGGGGGGCAGACGAGTTTCCCTGGTGGTGCCCAGAGTGGCCACCAGGGAAAGCTGGGGAGGGCTAGCCTCCCACTAGTTCAAATTAAGTGGCTACACAGCCCTTAATTCGAACTAGCTAATTGGAACTAGGCGTTAGTCCTCGTAAAATGAGGTTTACCTAGTTCGAATTAAGCTCTCTGCTAGTTCGAATTAAGTTCGAACTAGCGGTTTGCATGTCTGTTAGTTCGAATTAACTTTGTAGTGTAGACATACCCCTAGTTACCAGAGGTTCAACCTGTAATTAAAACAAATGATACTTGTATGGAGATACTAAATACACATGGCTCCCTCTTTATGTTCCTGTATTTCAGTGGGTCATAAGGGCTTAACACGTAATAGTAACTCTTGCCCTTTAGCTCAAGCAATGAGCACTGATGTTGGATATTAGTTGGATAAAGAGAGGACATTTCTTAGGCTATAGCTATGCTAGCACTTGTGCTGGTAGAACTTTTGTTGGATGTGAGGAAAAACACTCATCCGGCCCACATACCTTTCAGTGAGAAAAGTGCTGGTGTGGGCAGCGCTATGTCAGTGACAGAAGTTCTCCCTCTGGCATAGCTACCATCGCTTTTTAATGGAGGTTTTCTTAATGCCGACGGGAGAGCGACACGGGAGACCATACAGTGTTGCAGCTTCAGCGGTATAGCTGTGTCACTGTAAGGCCTCTAGTGTAGATTTAGCCTCAGAATGTGGAACAGGAAAGTGAGTAAGGGACTAATGTGCTTTGATATGAGCTCTCTAAGGCCTTATCTAGACTAGGCTATAAAAGCATAATGTTATATAGCATTAGCTATCTTGGTCTAATTAATAGAGTGATGGGCAACCTTGGCTAGTGAGTGGGCTGCCTCCTTCAACTCAGTGGGTTGCAAAATTGTCATAATCAATATGGTCTCCAGGGATAGGGTAGTTTTGCTAACTGCATTAACATACCTAGAATTTGCGGGGTGTGCGGATTGAACCATAGCAATACTTTGATTGGATGAAGAGGGAGTGCTCAGCTTTTCCAGTTAATGTTGTGTGCAATCAGCATGGACTTCAGCTCATGGGCCCTTTCTTTATGCAAATGTCCCTTTATTAATACTGGTAGGAAAAAATGTATGTGGATAGAAATGAATGGAATCTGGCAATCCTGTGTGTGGGCCACAGTAAACAAAATGTCTTGTGGGCCACTCGTAGAACCCCAGATGGGCTGCATGTGGCTAATCCTTAGATAGCCACTTTATATCTGCGGGTCACTTTTATGGATGTGAATATAAATTTTATATAGCAACATGGAAGCTATCCGATTTATATCTGCAGGTATCCATGGATGTGGATGCAAATATCCCTGTCTCATTTTTGCAGATACAGATGTGGATGCAGATACAAAATTTTGTATGCAACCACAGACTTCGGGCTGCAGATTGCCCACCACTGAATTAACACCTTTTAAAACTCTCGTAGAGAAAGTCAGCATGCTTTAGAGTGTGATAAACTGGTTGAGTTAAGGCCTGTGAGGGGAGATGGTGTCAACATTTTACTCTATTAGTAGAAGCAAACTAGCTGGAACTACATCACAATGTTATGTTCTAGTCTAGCCAAGACCTAAACTGCTTTATATCTCCTGACATAGAGTTCTGTGCTATTAATCTGTCCCTCTCCCCATTCATCACTTAGAACCTAAGTCTGAAGCTGAATTTTCTGAGGTCAGTGGCTGCATTCACCAGAACTGTTGGCGACATTGCCCAAAAAGCAAAAGAAGCCCATGAATTCTCACAGAAAACAATGATTGTGGCTTTCATGGTGGTGAGTAAAATACACAGCTCTCCGTTACAGCTGTCTAATTCTTGGAGTATCTCCACGGGCTTCACATTTTACACCCTAGAAATGAATGCAGAATCTGGCCCAGGGCCTCGGTTCATTGGATCAAAGTTAATGAGCAATTATAGAGAATTCTGAGAAATACTGACAGTAAAACACTGGGAGTGATGGAGTTTGTGTGCAGACTTTGAGGACATGCAGCCACATACACAGGTGCGGCACTTTGAATCAGTTGCTGGAACCTGGTTGCAAGGCTAGTCCACGTAGATCTGGGATCTTTCAAGGTGTGGGCAATAAAATGGTGGTGGTTCAGTAGGGTTAGCCTCTGGTGGGCCGCTGTTGCTATATTTACCTGTTCCTCCACAAGTGCGGGCAATCACAACTCCCATTAGCTGGGAACAGTGTTCTACGGCCAACAGGAGTTTTGATCCCCCATACCTGCAGAGGCACAGGTAAATACAGCAATGTGTGGGCCCACCAGAGACTAACCCCGGCAGACTGGATCTGGCCTATGGGCTGCTATTTGCCGACCCCTGGGCTAGAGGACTCCTAAAGATCTTGATTGTGGGTTCTTGGTACAGACATAGAACTTGCAGTAAGCTGACAGGCCTGGTCATTAGAAGCTCATCAAAACCAAATTCCAGCTCATGAATTAGCCAAAATGGCCTGCATGTAGTGAAATGAAGCATAATGTTAATACCTGAAGCCAAAGTTGTCTCCCCGGAACATAATACAATTCTTGTGATAGAGGTGGCTATTTCGTAGTCAGAACTAGGAATCTGGTTGGGTAACTTCATTATTCAGATTCTTGTGGATCTGGGTGGCAAATGGGTTGTTGGGGAGCAAGGAGTGGATGGAGGATGTCAGACTTTGACAGATGTTGATAAATGTGGACACCCTGAGCATGGTGGCAGAGAACTCTTCGCCAGGTTCATGATATTCATCTTTGTTGGGGAGGGCATCTGCCTTTCTGTTTCTTATCCCTGGGTGATAGGTTAGTACAAAGTTGAGGCAAACAAAGAAGAGAAATCAGTCATTCTAAATGTTAGTTAAGACATAGATCCTCCAGATCCTTGTGTTCCATTAGGACCGGGGCCAGGAGTGAGGCTTCTTCTAGGAGGTGGTGCCATTCCCTCAAAAGCCACCTGGATCCCTACATCTCTTTCCCAGATGTATTGTCATCCACTCGGGTGAAAGGTTTCCAAGAATAAAAAGTACAGGGATGGAGATATTTGTGAGGCCCCACGTGGTGAGATAATATCGCAACAATGGCAAAGTCTGAGGCGTTGGCCTCAGTTGTAAATGGTTACATGGGTGGATGACTCTGGACGGGTGTTGAGCAGTGTTCCCTCTAAGCTGCATGACAGGCACAGCTTTACAGGTGATTAATTACTCTTCCCAGTCAGTCAGCTCCCTGCCTGGAGTCCTGAGCTTCTGACTGGGAGAGGCTGATTAATCACCTGTGAAGCTGTGCTGCCATGCAGCTTAGCGGGAACACTGGTGTTGAGGTGAATTCCCTCTTCAGTCAAAGGCCAACCAAGCCTCTGTAAGGCAGGCCAATCTGACCCTCTTTTGAAGCTGTGACATTATGGGTGCATCCAGGTTAGCGAATCCCTAGCCTTATTCATGACAAGCAGTCAGAGGCAACATTGAATTTATGGGAATACAGGGGATCAGTGGAGAAAGCCCTTAGGTAGGGGTAACATAGAGCAGCAGTTAGTTGGGAGCCCCAGCCATGTGCCTCAGACTTAGGCTATGACAGAGGAAATAGTAGGGAGGGAAGCCATCCAGTAATGAAATGGCCAGGAGGTTCAAGCATGCTGTAAACCCCCAGTTGAGGCAGCCTGAAATGACTGTGAGCGAGCAGGGACCCAGAGGAATAGTCCAGCTGGGGGAGGCGGAGGCGGGGGGGAGCAGATGAAGAAAGAACCCTTACTTTCCCAATAAAACTACAGTGATATCTTTCCCCATTGCCACTTCGGTGATATCTTTTCACCATGGCCTGGTGTTTCACTGGTTGGTGGCTGCGGGGAGGTTTTCTCAACACTGAGCAATTTTAGATTTAGCAGGATCTGGAGAAGGAACATGCAGTCTTTGGGTCTTTAAAAGGTTCAGCACGTGGACAGCTCTGTTTTATCATATATTCTCCATCTGTGCTATGTTGACTCTGCACCTTTCTTAGGGTAGGTTTACACTACTGTTGGCTGGCCTGTGCTAGCTGACTGAGTCTGGCAGGCTCGGGCTCAGGGATTGTTTAATTGTGGTGTAGATGTTTGGGCTTGAGCTACACCTCAAGATTTGGGAGTGCTAGAGTCCAGCCTGCAGCCTGAGCCTGAATGTCTACCCTGCAATTAAACACCCCTGAGCCCAGGCCAGCCAGCATGGGACTACTGCAGTGTAGACATAGCCTCAATTATCACAGTTTACATGGCCTGTCAGAATAAACCCTGACTACTGTTATTGCTGGCCTCCTGCAATTTACAGTCACTCGTATCTTGAGTGCATGCCCAGCATCCAGAGACCAGCTTTCAGCATTTAAATGCATGCACACTGCATACCCCTAGCACTCAAATATATAGTGCAATGACCACCAATGCTGCTTTTAGCCACCCTGCTCTTTCTGCCGAACCTGTCAGGGCACCCATGCGCCTTTAGCAGAACTTGGAAGCCTCTCCCAGGATCTCTCAGAACTGTCTACCTGTGTATTGTGGAGATACTGACTGAATCAGTTTAAGAAGGTTTTTATGGCACATAGAAAATGAGATATGGCAGGGGCTGGATAGATTTCCTCTTTAAAAAGGACTTGAAATTGTTTTAGTCACTTGATCTATAGTCAAATTCTTCTTACAGTTAAGATCTGGAGAGCTCCGGAGATTAAATAGCAGCTCTGTTTCTCTCTGAAGCTAGTGTAATGCCAGCAGGCAAAACTGAACCTGGGATTTCTGGAGCTTAGTGCATGAACCACTACAGCTTGTGCTAAATGCCAGCTGGGTCCCAGCTAAGGCCATAGAGCACACTCATTCTTTCTCTCTGTAAGGGTATGTCTACATTGCATGGCTATTTTGGGATACTGGAGGTATCCCAAAATAGCTACCTCGCGTCTACACAAGCTGCCCATTATTTTGAAATATTTTTTGAAGTAACGTGCATGCTATTTTGCCATCCTGGTAAACCTCATTGCATAAAGGTTAAGGGATGGATCGAAATAGCACATTATTTCGAAATTTGGTGCTGTGTAGATGCACCAAATTTCAAAATAAGCTATTCTGAAATAGATTTGAAATAAGATACACGCTTTGCATTATGCAAAGTGTGTATCTTATTTCGAGTTTAGGGTGCTGTGTAGACGTACCCTCAAGTGATCTACATGCCACTGCATGGAATAGTACACCACACCCAGCAGGTGTGTTGCTTACACTAGTACTGACTGGTGCTGCAGAACTGTATAATATCCGGTGTCTGGGAGAAAATAAGGATAGGGTGTTGATGGTCAAAGCTGGTGCTCACTTGCTTCTATTCTGTCACCTCTTTGATTTACAGAAGCTGATTGAAGAAGAGTCAGTGAACTTGCTGTCTAACCCCGTGCGCCAGCAGGCCATGATTGTTGTCACAAATCTGAGGTATTGTGAAAGTTCAACCAGCATGCCATCAGATTTCAGTCTTGAGTCTCTGCTCCATATTACCCCTAGGATAGCACTTGGTAAAGTGAAGAGCTTTTCTGTGAGCAACTAAAAAAAGGTTTCCCTGGTGGTTTGGGTCAAAGTTTCTGTAATTTATTGCAGCATTTTTGAAATGGATACTGTGGAGTATGTGGCAAGCAGTGCCTGATTGCATGGGTTGGGGAGACATCACAGTACCAGAGACAAGCCAGACACATTCTGGCTCTTCAGATTCTTTTCTCCTTTCCCCTGTACAAGGCACAAGAACCACAGAGGCATGAAGTAGTATTACATATATTACAGATTCAGTGAGTAGTATGGGTTTTGCCCATGAAAGCTCATGATACTATACACCCGGTCCCCGAGTTGAAAACGGTCGACTTATGACTGTTCACAGTTACGACCGACACTGTCATAAACGGCAGACCCTGAGTTACGAACGCGATCCTCGCTTACGAACACCGCGGTCGTGTGTAATTCTATGGGGTCCGACTTACAAACAAACCGAGTTACGACCAAGTGCTTGGTCCGTAACCGGTTCATAAGTCAGAGAGAGGCTGTACATATTTTTGTAGTCTCTAAGATGCCACAGGGCTACTCATAGTTTTTCAGGTTACAGATTAACATAGCTACCCTGCTGAGACTTTATTACAGATACAAGACAGGTCAAATTGTGTATGGCCCCTGTGAAGTTGTGTAAAGAGCCTTCTCCCCTTCCTTTGGGTCCACTTGCATATGGGTCAGCCATAGTCACAGCAAACTCTTTACTCCTTAGGGTGCGTCTACACTGCAGGGCTTAACTCAAAATAAGCTGTGCAAATTGAGCTACATCAATTGTGTATCTTAATTCAAAATACCTTATTTCGAAACAGGGAGTGTTTACACAGCACTTATTTAGAAATAGAGCACTCTTCCTTAGACTTCTCTTGCTCTTCATACAATGAGGGTTACAGGAGTCGGAGTAAGACGTCCTCCGGCTTGACAGGATTTTGACAATATTTTGAAATAACTGCCTGCTGTGTAGATGCAGACTACATTATTTCAGAATAGTGCTAGTTATTTCAAAATAGTGCTGCAATGTAGACGTACCTTAGGGTGTGTCCAAACAGCAAAGTTATTTTGGAATAATGGCTGTTATTCTGAAATAACTATGCGTGCATCTACACAGCAATTCTGTTATTTTGAAATAATTTCAAAATAACAGACAGCTTTTTTCAACTTCTGTAAACCTCATTCTACGAAGAATAACACCTATTCTGAAATAGCTATTTTGAAATAAGGTGTGTGTGGACACTCCACTGCTGCTATTTCGAAATAGCCTCTTACCAGGGCCACTCCTAGTTATTCTTCCTGGGGCTCTAAATCAGATTAGCATGTCTACATTAGGGAAGCCTGCCTCGGACTAATTTTGAGGCTCCCTGCAGTGTAGACGTGCTATTTCAAAATAAGCCATTTCGGAATAACTATTCCAGTGTACCTTATTCCAAAATAACTGTGCAGTGTAGACATGGCCTTAGTGTCCCTCAGTGTACAAATTACACCAAAGAGGGCAGGGAGGAAGCTAAAGACTATGGTAGGATCACATTCCACACTCACAAGGTTTAGCGACAGACATGGTCACTGTGCACTCTCCACAAAGCCTTACACTAATCCCTAATGTAATGGATATATCAGGACATGGATCACAATGCACTCTGGCCATACCTTCTCTAACTGTCCTCAAATGCCAAACACTTCCTCAGGTTACTCTGACTCCTGGGATCAGGGCCAGGCAGAAAATGATGGAGATAACCAGCTAGCTCTCTGATGGCCACCAGCTGTATCTTTAGTCTGACAGTCCAGCTCAATATTTGTTATGAAGTTGCAACAAACTGTTTTTATAGTTGCATAGAATCCTGGGTAATAAACTTCAGGAAACAAATTTGTCAGTCACAAAATGTTATGAGAAATTGCTTCAACTTGCTGAAATGTAAAGGTGCCGCTCACCTGTACCGTATACTGCATAGGTTGCATTAATTTGGTTGTTAGCTTGTTACAAGTATACTTACAGCATATTTCACTCGTTCAACAAAGAGCCGTTGACGTAATTTTGTCATATATGATTTTGTTAAAAAAATGGTGGTCAGTTTGGCAGAGGCAAAAGGATACGAAGAATTTTAAATATGAGCACAACCAAAACTAAGATATTACTGACACTGAACGCTTAATGCAAATACTTTGAAAGCATTAGTTTACATTTTGTTTACTATCTACCAGCTGTAAACCATGAAACTGTCATGATTGTATTACAGCTAGCAGAGGGTGAAATAATTACCATACACTTGAGCAAGCCTATCTAAGCCAGGTAGTCCAGGCAATGGTACATACTTAGGCTTGGCAGAATTCAATTTTTATTCTTCATAATTTTGACAGATAATATTCAAGTTTATATCAAGTTTTTTATTTTTATGAATTTAAATTAAAAGTTAAAATACAAATGATCAACAACACATGTCAGAATAAAAAAAGAATATTACCCTTAGACTCTAACAAGTTCTCAAGCAACCTTTCTCTTTTGTTGGCTCCCTGTACATTTAGATTATTATCAGTGGAAATATTTTTCATTGGTTTCTTTGTATGGTGAAATCAATGTTTATCAACATAAAATCTAACTCTTGCAAGCCTATACACGCTGTACAACATGTACATTGTGCTAGAAATGCAAAAAGGGTGCAGCAGGATTATGGCCAGTAGATGGTGCCACTATATTTTCTGACTAAAGCAACGGAAGCCTTGTGGTTTGCAAAAATATGTATATATTGAATTGTCAACAAAGACTTCAGAATTCAAACATGGTTTGTTCCCTGGTTTATACCAAGATCTACCCATAAGCAATATTTATTGACATAGTTAACTTACTGTGTGCTTTATGAACTCCCTCTAAAGAAAGTGAGGAAAAAGCTAATTTTCCTATCTCTGGGATATAAATTTATCACTAAGTAGGGCACTTATTAAAATAAGTTTTGGTGCATGATATTAGAGCTGTTATCTTGGTACATACCCCCACTCACACTTTTCTGTTGCATAGTATGGTCAGAGCAAATACCTCATTATGGTTGGTGGTGCTTAACCACTAATAGGGTGGAAGGGAACTAATGAATGATTCCTTTGTTCTTACTCTGGTTTCCAGACATTGTCATAATGCTAATTTCTCTCTTCCATCAGAAAGCTGAAGCCACCACTGAAACCTGAGAAGAAAGCTAATCTACTTCGGGCATGCTACAAAAGTGTCTTTTCTCTGCCACCAGTAGAGACCATGTTAGCAGAGGCATGTGACAATATACAACGCCAACTCTCAGAGGTAATCTGTCCTTAAAAAGAACCAACCTCATCATAAGAAAAGCCCTATGCATTTTTAATTCATCAGGCCCCACTTGGCCTGATAAGAGCTTCATTCTGAGATCTAGAATAAGAATGTTAAGTGTTACTTACCGTTTTTGACTAGTAGGAGAGATTACAAATTGAATATAAGCCTGGGTGCCGAGAACCAGATGCTGTTCACTAGATCATGACAATAAAAAGTGGGCAGTCTAACGAGGCAACCCCGTCTGCAGAATTCAATTGATGTCTAATTAAAAAGAAATAAGCTCTGTTACTAATAGGTAACGTGACAAAGTGTGCAAGCTTCACCAGTGTATGTACACCTGGGACTCTGTACTAAGGGTGCCTCTGTTCTGCTTAGTCTCAAATTATTTCACCACAGACAGGGCAGAAGGAAAATAATGGAATATCACAGTTTTAAATTAACTAGGGTGTTGGCTCCTGAGAAGAGAATGGGTCTGGTACCATAACCATAGGTGGTGTTTTCTTAGCCTGGGAAGTAGTTCAGGAAAAAATATTATCCCAATGACAGAATTTGATTTTTAAAGAGTGATTCTTTTTCTCACTTTGTGACTTGATTTTTGAACAATGTTCACAGGCCAGTGTGTCTGTGGCCATTTCACTGTTATTGATCTTTGAATCATAATCTGTGCTGAAAATGGCTAGCCCATTTCACATCTTGTTCTTAGCAGGAGTTTAAGGCAGCTCTCCAGAAAATAATAGTGAGTGCATATATCTGAATGAGCAAAATTATTGTTCCTAATGATGTTATATGGATTCCATTGCCAGGTATCTGAACACCACACAATTTTAATATATTTATCTTCACATCAGCCCTATAAAGTAGAGAAGTGCTGTTATCCCTATTTTACAGATAGGCAACTGAGGCACAGAGAGGCTAAGGGACTCATCCTGTCTCTCTAAAGAAGTATCCTATACCTCATGCTGCCCATAGAATGTCAGGTTATATGACACTTACCATTTCACTGCCTCCTCTGCTAGTCTCTGTACAAGGAAACTATAGATGCCTTGAGAGGAATGCTTGAGGGTTTGGTATTCGAATGTCCTGTGGAGGCCCAGAAGATTTTGGAGGTAAGCAACTGTGGGACGTGCGAGAGAGGAAAAAGGAGTTATAAAAGAAAAACTGTCCAGTCATGGTTCGCCTGTCCCCTCTGAGCTCAGGGCTGAATTAAGACAATCTGGAGCCAAAGGCACACCGCAACATTGGGATCCCTTGGCTACAGCCCTATGCTCTAGCCTACTTCGTCCATCAAAGGGAGTGGCAGTGGCAGTGAACTCCCTTTCTTCTCCCAAAGAGGCAGGAACAGTGATATGGGACCCCTGTGCACCTCAGGATCATTATCAGGGCTCCACTACCCTAGAGGGAAGCAGGGGTGACCTCTTCATCCCAGAGAAACAGGGATAGCAGCAAAGGGCCCTCTCAGTATTTCGCCCGGCATCAGAGTATATCCACTTGGGTGGGTGGTCTGGGCCCACTCTTCTCTTTTCACCATACATAGAGTTCTTCAGTGGGGCTGTTTTGGCAAGATGGTTTGGCAAAATGGTTCCCTTGGAGTGTGTGTCCTATTGGTCTGCACAAAGTAGTTCACATCTC
This sequence comes from Pelodiscus sinensis, assembly GCF_052426305.1. Classification (NCBI taxonomy): domain Eukaryota; kingdom Metazoa; phylum Chordata; order Testudines; family Trionychidae; genus Pelodiscus; species Pelodiscus sinensis. The sequence continues at coordinate 139,101,008 of NC_143054.1, forward strand.
TAAGAGCCGTAGTGTCAGGCTTTTAGCAGACACAGGCAGGCACCTCTACACCGCGATGCTCAGGTCACGTTTTCAAACTTTTCTTCACAATCATGAAAGCTGGGCGTCTGCCCTCAGGAGACGACTCCAAGAGTTGGGGCCCTGTACACAAACCTGCAGGTTTGAATTTGTAACTATATTTAGGAATTTCATTTTCTGAAGTGATTTAGATGCTTAGAGCCCAATGAAATTTTGGCTCCTGTGTGCCTAAAGCCCTTTTGATGAATAGACTCCTACATCAGTTAGGCATTGAATTATATAAATACCTTTACAAATCTTGGCCATTCTGCTTATGCCTTAATTAGCCCTACCAGGGATGGTCTCCCATACGCTTCTCTTTCTAGAGATTATATGTTAGAGGTTTTATAATCTCTTCAAGACATTAGAACAATCAAATGTGTGTAAGAGAAATGTCAGCACTTTTGTAACAGCTGAGAAATATACTTCCCTCCTCATGCCTCTCTGAAGTGCTTTTCCCCAAATCTTGACTTGTGGGCAGAAATGCCCCTTACACTCCCTAAATCAGCAGTTTTCAATCAGAAATCCTTGGCCCCTTGGGAGTCCGGGGCGGCCTGCAACTGAAACTGAGCCTGAGCCCCAGCTAAAGCTGAAGCCAGGAGATGCAGGGCTGAGTCCTGGTCCTCCCTGTGGGGCAGAAGCCTTGAACCCATGGGCAGATATGGGGATAGGGAGGGCATTGCCCCCACAAACTAGAGCACCACACATTTCCTTTCCTAGTCCCCTGGCCAAGTTGGAGGCCAGAAGCCAGTATCAGGAAATGCAGGCAATTTCTGCTTTGGCTAGTGGCATGGACTAGGCCAGAGGTGGGGAACCTTTTTTGGGTGAGAAGCAAAATTTAAAAAAGGCCCTCATTGACATGGCCCCAACTGAGAAGCAGAAAGACACTCCCCACATTCCCCTTACACACCAGAACCTAGGCAGGCCCAGTGTAGTAGATTTTATGTGCTCCAGCCTTGTGGTAGGGTGGCTGGAGTGCCAATGTGGGCTCCCCAATATGGGGGGGGGGGGAGGAAGTCCCAAGACTTGGGGGCTGGATCCAGGCAATCCAGGGCTACATGTGGCCCCTGGGCCTTAGGTTCCCCACCCCTGGACTAGGCAGAAGCAAAGTTTCCTCATCTCCTGCTGGTGTCCTAGTTTGAAGCTGCTCCTCAGCTCTCAGCCCCCTTTGCTCCCACAGAGGCAGACAGTAAAATCCACCCAGGTAGGGAGATCCTCTTGCTGAAAACCCATAGAGGGAAATTCTATATTTTGTATCAGACCTAACGTCAGGTAAAGGAGCCTCTTCACCCTTAGCTTGTATAACTCAGAGGAGTTTCCCTGACGTCTGTAGCAATACCCCAGTTTCCACCAGTGAGGGATCTGGGCCAAAATCTTTTAGCAGTTTTACTTATGTTTGTGAGCAGTGACCTCCTTTGTTTTTGCCTACAGTACCTAGAGCCCTGGCTCATCTCTAGAAAGGATCATGAGCGGGAACGGGCAATGTGGTGCAGTGCCCGGATCCTAAGATGCGTGGCCAAGCTTCCCAATTTTGATGTGAGTAACCCTTTACCTCTACTGACCTCACTCCATAAAGAAGAATTCTTCAGCACATACATCTGCCCAAATAAGCAACCTACTACTCACAGAATAAGCAAACAAAATGTAGGAACTGAGACTGCCTCCATTGAAGTCAGTAGGAGCTTTGCCAGTGATTTCAGTGGAGTCAAGCTCCAGCAGATCTTACTCTTCTGACAAATTACCCTGAAAGCCTTATTAGCACTATCTCAGTGCAAATGTATCCCTTGAGAAGTTATTCACTTTGGTCCATTCCCCAAAGCGATGTCAATGCAATCAGCACCAGCCTTTTAAAATTTCTCAGGGTAAGAAAAACTATTTTTTCTTGTGTTTAGGCTGTTTTTCCTTCCAATAATATTTGTGTTAGTTGTAGCATCACCTTTACTATGGAATTTAATCACCTGCAAAGCAGGTTGTTGTCTTGTGTAATTCTACCCCACAATATATTGGAATTCCGAAGTATACCACTGGTTTTAAATGTTTGTAAATTGCTAGACAAAAAACATAAAGGTAACACTGTAAGTATTGTTTAATTAAATGTAACATCATAGTTATATGCAATGTTTGAGACAAGTTTCTGTAAACAACTTTAAATGTTGCCTGGTATCAACACCCATCCATTTAGCCACCAGCTACCCCCCACACACTTCACCCAAAATAGATCTCCTCTGCTTTTCCAATGCTAACCTCAAAACCTCATGTCATATTCTGTGTATAATAAAGATAGACTGAGCGGCAAAGTTGGAATCTGAACTTTTCCATCATTTACATTGCCATGTTTTTAGTAGGGTCCACATGAAGTGACAACCAACCTAGAAGTCAATTATATCCAGAGTTATGGATATCTAGAAAGTCAGTGAGGCTTCCATGCTGGTAGATCAACTATTGATATGGTCTTCTTACTAAGGCAAAAGCCTCTTTACATGGATTTCTTAGATCTTACAAAGGCTTTTGACCTAGTCAGCAGAAAAGGTCACTTCTAGCTGCTGGAGAATATCTGGGTGCCCCCTCAAGCCTCCTGTCTTTTTCAGTACTTCCATGATAGCATAAAGACTAACTCCAATCTGATCATGATCAATCTGACAGTTCTAAAATCTGTTGGGGTGTCAAACTGGGATGTGTTTTGTCACCAACACTCTTGTGTGTGTGTGTGTGCGGGGGTATATTCTCAGGATTGGTTGCTTGAGAATTGGACTTTTTAGCCTCTCATGATGCTGCTGCATGACACATAGTAACATGATTGCTTTAGCACTTACATCATCATCTTTCAAGATGGACAGCTGCCATTCATAAACCAACTACTACCATAGCTTGCCCATTTTTTAGTCCACTTAACCATTCTTGGAGAAACACACCAACCTCTCACCTATATAAAGAGACCTCCTTCTTGAGCTTTGATTCAACTGTGAACCTGAGAACCCAAATCTTCATTCACTTTCAATGCCCAGAGTAGAAATCCCATTCTATGTACCTTCTCCATCCTCCCCATATGGCTCTATGTCCTTTCCCTATAGAAACAGGCTTGATAGAGACTGTGACCCTCTGCATACTACACAGTTTCTTTGCAGCTACCAGAGAGCCGCAATCATTGAGGCATCCGTATAGAATATATTGCATTTTCACTTGTAGTCAATGGTATGAACAGTTTCTAAAGTTTATTGGTCCAGCCCTGGCCTTGTTAATTCCCTTGTACTACACCAATTGTTTAAAGGGTATTTAAAACTGATCTAAGTAGACAGCTGAAGATTTCTCAGGCATGAGAGAACTCAGGAGCAATTTCAGGCTTTTAGAACTGGCTTTAAGCCACTCTGCCACCATGCTGCTTTATGCCCCAGCAAAAGTGACATAGGGGGTGCATTCTATACTCCATCAATCCCTACTGGCATAAGAGACCCACTTAGAGTAATCCTGAGGCTGTTCAAAGTCATGCTGGAGTACCAAAGGAGGAAAAACACCCTTTGCTGTTCCCCAAAGATATGCAAAGTAGTCCTCCAGTGCACCTGTGGATCTGGTCCATTGTCGTCATAGGTAGTGCCTCTGGTACACAAGGATCTCCATTATAAATCACAGACAGTTAAGATTCTGCAGAGCTCCTACTCCAAATATTTAGATTTTCAGGTTATTTTACTTTTTGACTACAAGATGCTAATTTGAGAATGAAGCTGAAGCAACATATTGCGTTAGGAGGGAAATATTTAAAATGTTCATAGGCACAAAGCCCAGGTGTCCCCCCATATTGACTGATGATCACATACCCCACTGCTAATTGACTTGTTTTCTTTTTAATTAGACATCAATTGAATTCAGCAGACTAGGTCGCCTGGTTAGGCTGCTTGCCCTTCGATGCCATGACCCAGTGGACAACATCTGTTTCTTGGCAGCCCGGGCAGTATACAACTTGTATTGTATCCAGCTGGTTAAAAGGCGTAAGTGAAAACCATTTTTCTACATCATTGGAAACTGAAAAGTTCCTCCTTGGAGCAAGCCCTTACAAGCGTTTCTTATTACCAGCAGATTAGTTTCAAATTCCTAGTGTAATCGTTTCTATTGTTTTATAACATGGCACCGCATAATCAAGAAATTAGAAAAAATGGTTACAGCTGCTGCTGTTTTTATTTATGTATTTAGAATCTGTTTCCAGTTGAGCCCACAGTGCCCTACATGAAGTACAGACAAGGAAAATACATATTTCCCTTAGCAGTGCAGGTGCAGAACTGTTGTGCCTGGGAAGGCCATGGAAATAAAATAATGTTTTCCTGAGGGGGGGTGAAGAGATAAGGGAAGGGAGAAGCAAATTACACACGGAAATGATGCAGTTGACTTATAACTAGTATCTAGTATTAAGGTGGTAGTCCTCAAACTGAGGGGTACCTGACCCTAGGAATCTCTGGAATCTCCGCTTTCATCTTTTAAGGGAATCCCTGGTCATTGTGATTTGAAATGAAAACCTTCACAATGTTACCCAACTATAACCAGTGTAGAGGAGTATGCCTGACCTTGCAAAGAGACTGAAACAACATCTCTTGGATGTGACTTGTCCTATGCATTCCTATTTATTTCAATGGGTGCTAACTCAAGTGCCAATAATAATATTTCATGGGTCAACATTGTTAATTATTTCACTACTGAATGCATCTAAGGGGAGGAAGTATATTTTGAAGCTCTTGATTTACTCTGGGTAACTGCTCATTTCGGGGAGATAGTGCTGAGGGGCAGACCAAGATAGTTTAATTTTCCCAAAGGGTGGGAAGCTCAGTTTCAGAAGGGAAATATAGTGTTAAAAGAAGGACTAGCTCAGAGTGGTGCACACTTTTCAGATTAAATATTGATTCACAGGCTTATATAAGTATAATAGTATTCACACGTGATATATAAAGGCAGGGCTTGTGTTACATGCATCACTAGCTATTCTACTGAGTTTTGAACCAACTAGCACCATGACCCATTCAGACATATTAACAAGAACAGAAAGAAATGTCACCTAATTGAGAAATGACAAATTACACAAAGGTGTGTATCTCTTCCAGAGCTTAAGAAGGGACATGGACTGACGAAGGTAGACACGCTAAAAAATCTGGGAACATACAGTCCCTCTGTGTTCTACAACAACACCTCACAAATTGCTAAGGTAATTACATTCAAGGCACTGACCAATGAATGGTGTTTTCCTATGTATTATAACAGGGCTACTCAAAGCACGGCCCGCTGGCCGCATGTGGCCCGCAGCCCATCTGTTTGCAGCCTGCGATGCAGTTTGGGTTTACGCGGGGCTCAACAAAAAAGTAGTCAGTCTAATGGTCTTCTGTTGATATGTGTTTTAATAGTTAAATTCCTGAACTGTCATTGCTCATTGAAAGTGTTGTCATATGAGTGGAAATAGGGTAAATATTGCATTTTATTAATATCAGCAGAACTGACTTAAATGGGGCTTGTGTGTTGTGTAGTCTTGTCTTAATCTTTGTATTCATGCCGTCAGTGTGAGAGAAGCTATTTGCATATCTATTTGCATGTATATGCAACCACACTTAAGTTGCAGCCCTCAGCATGTGCTGTGAGGATCATTCTGGCTTCCAAAACTGAGTAGCCCTGTATTATAAAAACACTGATCACAAATTCTTGGTGAAGGATGCAGCCAAATATCAAAATGAACCCTATTTGAATTTCCTTCCAACTTTGGCTAGGGAGATTTGATTTTTCCTAAATTTGCATTTACTATAAAGGCCAAGGAAACCTTTTCTTTTGAAAACAAAAAATTGGCCAAAGTGTGTGGGGGGAAGGGGAGGGATTGAGTTACGGGTAATGAATCATTAACCTGATTTTAGAGCTGCTCAGCAACAATTATTGTATGAGTATGGCTTTTCAAAATTTGTCCATTGATAATGTTAATCAACTGAAAAACTGTGGTTTTCACCAAACAATTTTTTGAGAGACAAATATCTGGTTTGCTCAGAAAACTGAATTTTCATCAGAAAACAAAATTACCAAGTACCCCAAACCCAAAAACTTTTTGGCTGAAAACCAAAAAATATGATTTAGAAATACTTCATTGGTAGGGCCCTAGCAAATTCATGGTTCATTATAGTCAATTTCCCAGTCATAGGATTTAAAAAATTGTAAATGTCATGATTTCACCTATTTAAATCTCAAATTTCACAATGATGTAATTGTAGGGGTCAAAACGGAGCTGGGGAGGGTCACAAAGTGATTGTAGGGGCATTGCAGTGCTGTGACCCTTACATCTGTGCTGCTGCAGGCAGCTGTACGGCCTTCAGAACTTGGCAGCTGGAAAGCGGCAGCTGCTAATGGTAGAACTGCCACCACCATCAGCAGCACAGAAGTAAGGATGCCCTGGTACGATATTTCCACCCTGACTTCTGTGCTGCTGCCTGCAGAACTGGGCTGTCAGTCAGCAACCCCCACTCTCCAGCTGTCCAGCTCGGAGGGCTACACAGGTCCGAAGAGCTAGGCAGCTGGAAGGTGCCTCAGAAGTAAGGTTGGCATGGTCTGGTATTTCCACCCTAATTTCTGTGCTTCTGCTGGCAAGGAATTGCTTTCTGAGCTGGGGACCTGGCCAACAGCCTCCACTCTCCAGCTACCCAGCTTTGAAGGAAGCACAGAAGCAAAGGTGGCAATACTGCAACTTCCCCTCCTAAAATGACCTTGCAATGTCCTTGCACTCCCGTCAGGACCCTCAATTTGGGAAACATATGTCTCCCCCATTAAAGACATACTGTCTTCTGTACAGTACAGAATAAAAGCGCACAAAAGACCAGGTTTTATAGGGCAGGAGAGTGAGACCAAATTTCACTGTCCATGATGCATTTTTTCATGGCCATGAATTTGGTAGGGCCCTTCTCATTGAAGCTGTAGTTCAGGTTCCTCGTACCCCCATTCTTCTTCGTGTGCTGAAATCCCCTGCTGGGATTTGTTGCTTTAAATTAAGGCAGCTTCTTAATATTATTTCTGAAACATCTATATACTAAGAGATTTTCAATTACAAATTTAAAAGCATCTAAAATATGAAAATGATCCTTGAAGAATGTTGGATAAACGTTCAATTATCCCCACAGTTCATGTGATTTCCTAGGTCCCAAGCTTAGCGTACTCCCCTCTTCTCCTTTTCAGAACTGAATTTTGTCTGTTAGTTGGTCACTCCAGCTCTGGTGACAGCAGGACATGCTTTTTCTCCTCTTTGTTTTAGGCCTTTGCAGAATATTTTACCCCACTACAGCTAACAAACCTGGTTCTGACAGCGCTTGATGGGTTGACAGATCCCAGGGGGAAAATCTCTCGGGCAGCTGGAGAACTTCTCAGTGCGATTCTGGAAGAACGGGGAGCTGATCTGGAGAAGGTAGGAGATTCTGAGAGGCCACTTTTAGAATTGACTGTTCTGGAGCCAGGAGGTATGGCTGACAACTCCCTGTGATGAAATTGTCTGTCTGAATATGGGTGACAGGGAAGAGATCATGTGAGGATTACCTGTTGTGTTCCCTCCCTCCGGAGCATCTGGCATTGGCTACTGTCATCAGACAGGATACTGGGCTAGACGGACCATTGGTCTGACCCAGTATGGCCATAAATTCTTATGTTCTTTCATTCTTAATTGTCCATTGCTTAGTCCCAATACACTTTGTCAGAACATTGTGAAATACCTTCTGTTTCTGGAGAACCAGAATCTGAGCAGTGGAGGTTATTTTTCTTTAAGTGCTTCCATTCCTTGATATTCTAGTTAAAAATGTAGATCTAGGGTATGTCTACACAGCGAAGTTATTTCAAAATAATAGCTGTTATTTCAAAATAACTTTACTAGCATCTACACAGCCAAACCGCTATTTTGAAATTAATTCGAAATAGCGGAGGGCTTATTTCAAAATTGGTAAACCTCATTCCATGAGGAATAACACCAAATTAAATATAGCTATTTTTAAATAAGCGCGGTGTAAACACTTATATCAAAATAGGGGGCCTCCAGCCTTCCCAGGGTGCCCTGGTGGCCACCCCAGCCTCAACCAAGAACACTTCTCTCCCTCCCCCCGTCTCTGGAGCCCTTAAAGGGGTTGACTCTGGCCACAGTGCCTGTGCCAGCTCCAAGCCTGCCAGCCCAGAGCCAGCAGTCACTGCCTCTGACCCAGTGGCCCCAAAACATGAGCCAGCAAGCCATTGGCAGCCAGCCCTCCACTGCTCCCCAGGATCAGTCTGCCAGCTCCCAGGAGCCTGCCAGCGCCTGGAGAAGGTGGGCACCTTCCTGGTCCAGGGTTGAGATCATGGACTTTATTCAGGTTGGGGGGGGGGATGCTCCCAACATCCATGATCTCCTCACTAGACGGAGGAACACAGCCGTCTATGGTAGGATAGCTGCCAGCCTGGCCACCAACGGCCACATGTGAACCCAGGAGCAGGTTTGCATGAAAATCAAGTTGGTCCGGCGAGACCCCCAACTCTGAACCCTGAGCTTCTTCTCCCCCTTCTTCTCCTTGTTTCCCCCTTCCAGCTCCTTCTTCCCAGGTTTCCCCCTCCCCTCGCCCACTCTCTCTCTTCCCCTCTCCCACCTCCTTTCTCAAGTCTCACCAGAGTTTCATCCCCCCCACAGTTTTGTTAAATAAAGAGAGTTTGTGTTCATGAAAATACATGTATTCTATTTTACATCAGGAAGGGGGGTTAGGGAAGGGTAAGTGGAAAGATGTGAGGGAGGAATGAGGCACAAGCCCCCAGTGGGGCAGACCAGGGAGTCTCTTAGTGCTCCTCAGGGTGGAAGCTCTCTCACAGGGGCTCCTGGATACTGACAGCCCCCCGATGGACATCCCGGATGGCAGCCTGCAGAAAGTGCAGCCAGGCTCGCAGCAACGTGTCCATGAGAAGCACCAGAGTGCCCGGGGCAGCTCTGGCTCCATGTTGCAGAGTGCTGTGGTGTCCCGAGTGAGGGCAATCAGAGCATGCAGAGACAAAATGTTTTGCTGTCCCTCATTGAGGTAGTCAAGCAAGCAGAGAAACCTGAGAACCAACTGTCGGGGGGGGGGGGGGGTCCCTTTAAGCACAACCCTCAGATAGCCTCAGGCAGCAGCCACACAAAGTAACTCCTGACCTGATGCCCTGGTTCCGACCAGCCTTAAATGCGATTCAGCGTCCACACTGTGTGTGGACGCACTATTTCAAAATAGCAAAACGCTATTTTGAAATGCATTTTGTGTGTAGACACGTTATTTTCAAATAACTTATTTCGAATAAACTATTTCAAAATAAGATATTTTGAAATAACGCTGTAGTGTAGACATACCCATAGGCTGTGTCTACACTGGGCCACTTATTCCGGAAAATCAGCCACTTTTCCGGAATAAGCTGCGAGCTGTCTACACTGGCCCTTGAATTTCTTGAAAAGCAACGACGCTCTACTGTACAAAATCAACCGCTATTCCAGAAAAACTATTCTGCTCCCGCTCGGGCATAAGTCCTTATTCCGGAACACTGTTCCGGAAAAGGGCCAGTGTAGACAGCCCAGTAGTCTTTTCCGGAAAAAAGCCCCAATCGTGAAAATGGTGATCGGGGCTCTTTCCCAGAAAAGCGCGTCTACATTGGCCACAGACGCTTTTCCAGGAAAAGGGCATTTCCGGAAAAGCAGCCTGCCAATGTAGACGCTCCTTTTCCAGAAAAACTGAAAACGGAATAGTATTCCGTTTTAAACAGTTCCGGAAATTCATGCCCGTGTAGACACAGCCATACAGTGTCTTCTTATAGAGCCACAATAATGACTCTATAGTTAAGGCTGTAAAGCAGTTTCTGTTATAAGTCAAATTTTGAAGCCTTTCTAGATTTTTGAAGGAGACGATCTCTTTTCTTCCTGAAATTTCTCATGCCTATTTTTGAGCCAGTTTGGTTTGTACATTAAGAAGTAAAGAGCACAAAGGATTTGGACAATTATTGTAAGGCTACCTGGAAAATACTGTAGTTGTTAGATGTGAAACTTTGAAACTGGGAATTTTTTGAAGTTCTCTGCAAATTTCATAGAGTCTTTGAGAAGGCATAAAGGGACTTCTAAGCAATGAGAGGCTACCATTAAAGATTAAAGTTCAATTAGACAAAATAATTAGGACAATGCAGAACCACTCTCCAGAAATTGATTGGTTTTGTTTTTAGGAAGATGTCTCCTTTGGAGACAGGAACACATTCTGTTGCTATCATCACTGTGTCTGAAATTTAAATTGTGCATTTTATCACCAGAGGGGGGAAACAAAACAATATCCCCCCATCCCAAACATATAAACACATGTATCCAAGTATAGGAAAAATCTTTAACTGGGTGTTTCTTACAGGTAGATGACACTCTGACTGGGATTTACCAGCGTCTCAGCCTTATCCATGAACCCACTACGAGGCAGGAAATGTTGAGGGCAGTGTGTTTTTTGGCTGGAAACAACACCAAGAAAGTGGTGCCTATCCTGTTGGACCATCCTCTCCCATGGGACAGGTAGAAAGTTTTCCAATGCTCTTTCTGCCTTGGTTCTCCAAGGCTATGTCTAGACTGCAAGCCTCTTTCGAAAGAGGCTCTTTCGAAAGATACTTTTGAAAGAGCCTCTTTCGAAAGAGAGCGTCTAGACTGCACGTTGAACTTTCGAAAAAGCAGCTTGCTTTTTCGAAAGAAAGCATCCAGTGAGTCTGGATGCTCTCTTTCGAAGAAGCCCTATTTACATTCAAGAACGCCTTCTTTCGAAAGTTCCTCTTTCGAAAGAAGGCGTTCTTCCTCGTAAATTGAGGTTTACCGCCTTCGAAAGAAAAGCCACGTTCTTTCGATTTAATTTCGAAAGAACGCGGCTGCAGTCTAGACGCAGGTGAGGTTTTTTCGAAAAAAGGCTACTTTTTTCGAAAAAACCCCTGAGTCTGGACACAGCCCAAATGTATGTTCCTTCTTTCTTTTTGTTCCTGCATTTTATGCATGTAGATTTCATATTATGTTCCTCACTGTACTAGGTTGTGATTAAAGCAAGTTGAAAAATGGGATATCTCTTTCATTAGAAATTCATCATCTTTCTGGCAAAAGTTAAAATTTTAACAACAAATTTAGTTAATTTTGGGACCAGCTTTAGTTGTGATTAATTATTTGATGTGTTTAAAACCTATACTGTGTGATAGTGTCTTGCTGGTTTTACTGGAAACCATGATAGCCCACTTTTCTGGTCTAGTAACATACAGTTGTGACAAATAAAGCCAGTGTCGCCTCTATATGATTGATGGGGAATCACTTCTTCCTCGGGTTTTTTCCCCCAGAATGCTGTTTCTTACTTCTCTGCTCTCTGCTCATGGGCATGATTCTACTCCAGATATCACCAATATATGTATATAGAGAGACAAGTTATAGCAGTATAGGTTTAACCTGTGTAGAAGGTCCATGCATGAGGGATGTATACAGGTGAGCCGACAGATTTGCCAGATCCCTGGGCAAGGGAGGGGGTCCCAGTTCTGTGCTTCTGGCAAGGGCAGGGCCTTGGGATGAAGGGGCTGGACTGATTAGGCAGCCCTCAGCGCCGCCTGCACTAGACTTTTCCCCACCCACTGTCACCTGGAGTGCACTGCCAAGGGATTTGCTGGCAATTTAAAGGGCCCACGGCTCCAAAAGCAGCAGCAGCAGCCAGGAACCCTGGGCCCTCTTTGTACTCCTGCATCAGTTGGCCTGGACGCCTCCTATCTAGTGGTTTGAGCGCAGGGTTAAGTGTGAGAACCCCAGGTTCTGTATCCAGCTTTATCAGTGCCTCATTGTTTGACCACCACCAAATCACTTTACCGCTCCCTGAGTTTGCAGCACAGGTTTACTCTCGTTGCTGCACCTCCTACTCGTCTTCTGGGAATTAGCTCTTCTCCAGCACTGCAGTGCCCTTCTCTGGCAGGTCTCTCTCCTTTCCCTCTCCTTCATGCCATGCCCTGTGTCCCTGCCAGACCATGGTGCCCTTCCCCCGGGTGCTGCCTTCGGGTGATGCCTGCTCTCTGGGTTCCTCCTCTTCAGGGAACTGGCTTCCCCCTGATCGCACCACTTATCTCAATGACCCACCGCAGTCCTGAGTCTCACCCCTTCCCTCTAGGGCAAACTACAGTCTGCACTAGCCACTCTCATCATTGGTAAGGGGGATGGAGCTGCTGCCTACTCGCCTCATCCCCAGTCGCCTCCCACAGCTCTAGTACCCTCTCTGGCCCCTGCATCAGGGACTCAGTCTGGGAGCTGGTCATCCTGGAGCTCCCCTGGCTCCCCCTGACCTTCCCTAGCATGGCTTTGTTCAGGGAACCTTTTTCTATACAGGCAGAGAGTCCTTCTCCCCCAGAGCTGGAGAAAGCCTGAGTACCCTCTGCTCTGCAGCCCATTTTGTATAAACCAGCCATGTGCAGACTAGCTGCCTTACGCCTTCTCCCACTTGGCTCAAGGCCCAGCCCTCACCTGGGGCTGTTTTAGCCTCTTCTTTTCCAGTGCAGGGCAACCGCTCCATCTGTAAAATGGGGCTAATTAGTTTTACTTACACTGCTGCTCATCAGTATTGGGAGGCTTGTTTCACTGCAGTCCTCCGAAATCTTTGAATGGAAGTTGGTATAGAAGTAAAAAAGTGTTATTTTTGGGCCTCTACGTTTGTAGCAACACAACTGAGCTATGGAGGTTTTTGGGCACCAGAAGAGAAACCACACTCAATGTTCTTCAGCTGCTGATAACAATCTTGGAGGAAAAACCAGTCCAAAAAGCCAAAAGCAATATCTCTGATGATGAGATCGCCCTCCAGCCCGTTGCTGTGAGTACACTAGCATTTAGGCTGTGGCTTTTTGACAGCAAAAGAGAGAACTGGAAAAGCAAAACCTTTAGGGATGCTTTTATTTGGTAGGCGGGGGGAGGGGAGACACTTTGGCTGTCCCCTCAGGGCCTGGAAAATTCCTCATTTGATCACAAGTTGATATTGGCCCCCTCTTTCCTTAAGGCCCTAAGAACTAGATAACCCTTGTTTTTGAGCATCTTTTTTGGGGGGAGGAGTGTCAATTTCATATCCTTTGCTCTCTTTCTAAGAACTCAGAGTAATAGAATCTTCTTTTACCCTCTTCAGGTGACCTGTGCGCTATGTGAGATGCTCTCCACCCCCAACTGCAGAGATGCAGTGCAGGAACTTTACCCTCGCCTCTTATTGGCGGTGCTTGGCCATGTACAGCGAGTCATTGAGCAGAATCCATTAGAGAACATGGTGGTCTACAGGAAAGAGTGTGGCCAGGGGCAGAGGCCCAAAGCATTTGATCCTTCCAGGTAATTACTGAAAAGTCAAGGCTCTGTTTGGCCTGGTTGTCTCTCCTATAGTATTTCTGTGGTTCAGCTCCCTGTGCGTTGTTACATTTTCATGCAGTCAGCTGGGCTCCCTTACTTACAGCGAATGGACAAAATGGCTGATCTCGGGATCACACATACAGAAGCTGAGTGCAATATATGAGCAGAAAGGAGAAGAAATGTCCCCACAGTCGTCCTCCCATTGTTTCAATATCCACACTTATATTAAATAACCACTCAGCACCAGTGTTTCCACTAAGCTGCACAGCTTCACAGGTGATTAATCAGCCCCGCTCAGACAGTCAGCTCCTCACACAGAGCCGTGAGCCTCTGACAGGGCGGGGCTGGTTAATCACCTGGGAAGCTGTGCTGCCCTGCAGCTTAGAGGGAACACTGCTCAGCACCCATTGCCCACTTCTGGTCTCTGCACACTCTAATATTACGCAGGCACTGAGGGTTGAGGTAATGTTACGTTATAATATGGTATCTGTGTCTTGGGGCTTCTGCAGATTCATGTAGTGAGCAGGAGTGGTGCTGACATAATACACCAACACTGGAATTGTTTTGAATCTAGCTGTGCTCTGGAGGCTGTGAAGACCCTGCTTTCAGGTGCTGGTTATGTTGAGGTATTAGACTATGTCGAGGAACACAGAGGTTGGGACCTGCTCTCCAGCCCCAGTGATTACTACTGTGGAATAATGGAGATCACAAGGTAAGAGGCGAAAGCTACTCGTTCATCAACTTGTCTTCAGTTGGGGACCTTGCTCCAGAAACCTGCTATACAATTCATTTTTCACCTAATAATACACAGGTATGTTTGTGTCCTGTTGCAGTGCCATGGTAAAGCATTTCACGCCTCTTAATCTGCACCGGATTTTTAACCAGCTGATACCGCTGCTCAACAGTGAGAATGAGCATGATAAAATTATGTCCAGGGCCTTTTATGCTCAGGTAAGCTTCTTTAACTAATTGCGGAGCTGGCGTTCTAGAGAGTATTTTGCTCCAGGCCAGTTCCAAAAGTGAACAAGACATATGCAATAGAAAAGTTCAACAGCAAACGTGATAGGGATGAAGTCAGATCACCAAAGAAATGGTTCTAGTTTTCTATATTAAACCATACTATACATCCATGTGCAGTGTGCAGAACATTTCCCTTTCCTGTTCTTAGGGATCATCCTTATTAAATGACCTCTCATCTAATTCAGTGAAAACCATTACTACCACCATTTCTATAAGGGATATTTACTGTCAAATCTAAATATTAGTCTGATCTTGACCGAGTGCTCAAAAAACATGACTGGCTTAAACCTCTGGGTGTAAGGTGTGAGCTTTTTTGAAACAGCAAAGTTTATTTTCCAGGAAAGGGTGATTTTAGTTAAGAGGCTACCTACCCAGCAAATAGAACTGGAAAGCCTGTTGTTAATTGACCGTGTCTCGTTTTGTGCTGCTTGTAGCTTCTCTGGCACCGTTCTGTGGCCCAGAGTCTGGAACTCGATGTCTTGGCCCCACTGAAAAAATGGATCCAAGAGCCAAATCCCATCATGAGGCTGCTGGGTCTCAGAGGAATCAGTAATTTAGCTCTCCACCCAGGGAAGGTGAGACGGACAATTTTTCATTATAAAGCAAGCCCCAAAAAAATACACTAGAAATGATGATAAGGCAGAATCAAATTCAGAGCAATTATGTGAGAACCATGGCACTTGTATTGATGTCACTGAAACAGTAAAATCAAACCAATGGAGAAATAAAATTACTGATCATGGCTTAAGGGTTAACACTTAGCTGAGCCTTCAGGAGATGACAGTACAGTCCTGGAAGATGGAAAAAATATTCTTTTTTTGTTTGTTTAAAAACACCCAAACAAACAACAAAAAACAGAATATATAAGGGATATAATAAACTTAGGATAAGACATTGTATAGAAAATTGTTCAGTCATTGGTAGTTTTTGGAGTTGCATAATGAAAAGTCATGTTTATTAATATATATACTACTCTACGCTAATTAACTGGTACAGTATTCACAGTATCGGACAATTGGTTATTTGGGAACATTATGAAGACTGATGGTATGGACATATTCATAAATTATTAGTGTCACAAACTTGAAATGGAAGTTTGTTATTCAGGACTGGATACTCACCTTTTGTTGATCTCCTATTAAATAGCTTCAGTCATCAGTCAGGGAGAAGAAACAGTACTTTGTGACCAGTCACAAATCCTGAGTTCTAGATAACTGGAGCTGAGAGTTGGTAATCTGTGGATAAGCCATTCGTAGTCTGAAAATTATTTATTCCGACATGCAATACTAGCAAATATAACAAATGCATCTGCCAAAATGAGAAATAGTTAACGAATTATGAATTCATTCCCTCCCTCACAAAAAAACCCCTCTAAATTAATAACATTTTTAGTTTGACTAATCCTAATCTACCAGTTCTCAAAGGTTTAACAGACTGCTGCTTCTGTGCAGGCAACACACCTCAGAAACCTCCTTCAGATCCTTCGGGAGTTCTTAAAAGAGAAAGAGGAGAGGATTGCGGAGCAGGCTGTGAAAGCCCTACGAAATATCATTTATTACATGGAAGGGGAAGAGGTCAAGGTTGCATTTTGCCATATCGTCCGGCCTCTTTGGCAGCTAACTACTGACGTAAGGCAAAACCATGAATGACTTTGCATGTGTGCACAATTTTATACAAAGGAGCATGGTCGTTACAGAGCATACAGTGACTGGAGTGACTGAAGGCAAAAATCCTCCAAAACTTGTTTGTTTAGTTTGCTTTGAGTCTATGGGTCTGTGCTATTCCTTCCTTTCAAGTCTCATGAAATTCTTTAGAATACAAATAATTGAAAAGCCAGGCGGTGCAGTAATACTCAGAGTCCTATAGGCAGGGCATAGAAAAGGCTACTGAGTTATGTCCATATCTGAGGGAGCAAATGGAGGTTTTTTCCTTTAGGACATATCTATCCTATGCGGAAGATTGATGATGCCTCAGTCGATCTTCACGGGTTCAAATTAGGGAGTCTAGTGAAGACCGACTAATTCAAACTGAGAGAGCTCCCCCATCGGTGCCAGTAGTCCTGCTCCTCATGAGGAGTAAGGGAAGACAACAGGAACATTTGCTCCTGTCAACCTCCTGCTGTGTGGACATCCCGAAAACACGAGTTAAGATACGTCGACTCCAGCTATGCAATTAATGTAGCTGGAGTTGCGTATCTTAAGTCAACTTTAGTGTAGAGCAAACCTTAAGGGCTTTCTCTAGTCTAATTATAAATAATTAAAACTACCAGATCGCCACCATTTCTCTAGGGAAACCTCCAGAGTCCAAAAGACCCTCAGTGATAGCATATGTTTCCAGATGGACCAGCCTACATTGCATTTTCCTCCCTTATCCCTAGTTATATCTATTTGCAGGGCCATAAACAAAGCCCAGCAAGCCACGTAATAGGTATTGAGAATTCTACCATTACATCATTGATCTGTCAGAACTTCAGGTAGGCAGCAGAGTGTTGTGGATTGAATAAAAGATCTTGTTGCTAATTAGTCTTGCTTGCTTTTGCTTCTCTTTTTTCCATTCTTTCTCAGCAATATTTGTCTTTCCTTATGTATATTTTGGTGTTAATTTTAAAATTATAGTTAATGAGCCCTTTTTTCCTCCCTCCTCTTATTTCCCCTTTCTATTAGTAATTTGGTGTTCTCTCCCTTCATTCCCCATATTCTTTTTTAATCTTTTTCCTTTCATGCCTTCCTCATTCCTTATCTTTCTTTCCTCATCTTCCCTTATTGTACAGTCTCTTTCTTTCCTTGATTTCTACTAGGCTGCTAATCTCTCCAGTCTTCTCTCTTAATCTGTTTCCTTCTCTAACCTTCTACTCTCTAACCTTCCACTTCTTTAATTTTCTTATCTCCCGCCTTCAACTTTCTTATCTCTCCCCTTCCTCCCCCCTCTGCCCCACACACACACCTTCTACCCACTACTCTCTGCACCCAACCCTTGGAGTCAGTCTTAACTATAGTCCCCACCCATTGTTCACTCATGGACCTGACATGTGCAAGGTGAGGACTGGGAGGAAATGGGGAGAGAGAATTCAGCTACTAGCTCCCTCTCAAATCCTGAGGACCATGAAGCCATATTGGTGAGAGTTTCTCTCCTGGTTCAGTTAGAAGATTCATGGATTTTTCAGTGCCCTCTCCAGATAGCAGGTGAGAAGGGAATCAAAGGTCACAATCCTCTCCTCTTCGCCTGTCACTACCCCCTTACTGCTTAGCCCATTTTCTGTAGTGACAACATCATGTCTCACCAGAAGGGAATATTGTAGTTTCATATTAGAAAGCAACGCTAGGTTAAAATGCACATTTTTTTTCTTCTTGGCTTAATTTAGGTCAGGACAAGGTCCTATGTACTGCCCTACAGACCTGTATGTTGAAAAATTCACTAGGAAGCAGGTAGTGGATTGTAGGGGATTGAGCACCATGCTGGGGAATCCAGTTATTTTTGTCCCCACTCTGTCCCTTTTATAGTCTGTATTTCTGTGTTTCATTTTGGCCTTTTTATAATTGCAGTCAAAGAGACTGGGGGGTTGTATGTGAATTCTAATGCTAGTGATAAGTCTCTGGGTGACAACACTGGCGACTAAAGTCCTCTTTCCATGGAAAAGAGGCAGCACAATCAGTGGCACTGCAAGCAGCTCCGTGCCGTCTTGCTGATGTGTCCCAGTCCCAACTTGGAAGGTTGGAGAGAGGAGTCTAGCCTGCATGGCCTGTTTCGTTCCTTGGTGCTGCCTCACAGACTTCCAACAAGTGTGCTAGTTGTGGTCATGATTTGTGTGGTAAGAACCTCTGGAAACTGGACTAAATCACCCAACAACCATGGGACAGAGTCCACCACAATAAAAGAAATATATACGGTGGTACTGCTGATTGACCTACAACTTATGCTGCTTTGCACCCTGCCTTCCTATACATCTAAAGACTGCACTAATCAGCAGTCCTGATGATGTCACTTACGTTATGCAGGGATAATGGCAGTAGTTGATTGCAGGAGTCTTTCGCCCTTAGATTTCCCCGTCTTTGTGTCCTTCACAGGAGAGAGAGAAAGTGCGCATTTCTGCCATCATTGCCTTTGGCAAAATGCTGAAACGTGTGAACAAATATAAACCTGGACCTGTCATCCATAACGAGATCTACTGTGCCCTGGTGCCGCTGATGCTCGTGATGCAGGGGAATAATCATGAGATACTCAAGGTGAGTCAGAGCTAAGGAACCTGAATTTTTAGGACCTCTTGCCTTGTGGATGTTTCTCTCTACATCCATGGTTCAGTGGACAATCTTACCCCACCCATCTTCAATCTTACCATGTGATGAGAGAAAAGAGATACTGGGCCTGGACCTTCACTTCCCATGTCCCAAGCATTTTTGACTTCATTCTGGTTGTATTTTCTCACCAATCATCAGCTTTTAGCTCTTGTCAGGAACTCCTCCATGTCTGTCTTTATCTTGCAGGCATGTGGAGACACCCTGGCAGAGTGTGCACAGGTAATGGGATGGAGTCAGGCAAGGAACTTGTTCCAGCAAATGACGCTGAGTGACCATCTGCAGGTTTTGCAAGAGATGTGCACATTTCTGGCAAGTGATCTTGAGTTTTCAATGGGGTTGAGAACAGGAGGTGTGTGTTAGTGCTTTCCCCAATTCTGAGGTTGGAAAAGCACAAGAGGCAATATAATGTGTCCTCTTCAGTGTATCAGGCTCAGTAAGTAGACTCTAGAATCTGGCTTCCATCACCACAGATGGCCCATCCTACATTTCCTTTTTACACATGTAATGCTGCTACATGGAGGCTTCCTTAGTCCACACAGCAGCAAGAGCAGTTTCCTATAAAGGAGAAAATTCAGATTCTTAAATAATTCTTGCCAGCAGCATTTTATAGAAATAACAAAACCTGTCACTTAAGAATATAAGTATGGTCATACTTGGTCAGACCAATGGTCCATCTGACCCAGTAACCTGTCTTCCATCAGGGGCTAATGTCATATGCTTCAGAAGAAATTAATAGAACAAGGCAATTATTGAGTGATCCATCCTCTGTTGTTCAGTGCCAGCATCTGGCAGTTGGAGATATAGCGACATCCAGAGCATGGGGTTGCACCTCTGACTTACCTTGTCTAATAGCCACTGATGGACCTAT
Source organism: Pelodiscus sinensis (assembly GCF_052426305.1). Classification (NCBI taxonomy): domain Eukaryota; kingdom Metazoa; phylum Chordata; order Testudines; family Trionychidae; genus Pelodiscus; species Pelodiscus sinensis. The sequence goes on from NC_143054.1 coordinate 139,120,584, forward strand.
TCTTTATGAATGTATCTAATTTTTCTTTGAAACCAGTTATATTTTTGGCCTTAGGACATCCCCTGGCAGTGATTTCCACATGCTGACTGTGTGCTGTATGAAGAAGTACTTCCTTATGGGTTGTTGTTGTTTTTTTTGTTTTTTGTTTTTTGTTTTTTGAAACCTAATGCCTATTAATTTCATGGGGTGACTTGTGTTACATAGAATCATAGAATTCTAGAACTGGAAGGGACCTTGAGAGGTCAAATTCAGTCCCCTGCCCTCACGGCAGGACCAAACACGGTCTAGATCATTCCTTATAGATGTCTATCCAACCTGGTCTTAAATATCTCCAGTGATGGAGATAATACAACACCCCTAAGCAATTTATTCCACTGTTTAACCACCCTGATAGTTAGGAAGTTTTTCCTCAGGTCCAACCTAAACCTCCCTTGCTGCAGTTTAAGCCTTGCTGCAATTTAAACATGAAAGGGTAAATCACATCACACTTCCTTATTTATTATATCCACACCATTCATGATTTTATAGATCTCTATCATATCCCCCCTTAGTCATCTCTTTTTTTAAACTGAACAGTCTGTCTATTTATATGACAGCTATTTCCTTATATGGCAGCTATTCCATGCCCCTAATTATTTTTATTGCCCTTCCGTGTACCTTTTTCAATTCTAATATATCTTTTTATGAGGTAAGGTGATTAGAACTGCATGCAGTATTCAAACTGTGGGCATACCAATGATTTATAGAGGGATATTATATTTTATCTTACTATTTAGTGACCCTTTCTTAATGGTTCCTAAAATTCTGTTTGCACTTTTGACTGCGGCTACATATTGAGTAGGAGTTTTCAGAGAACTTTCCATAATGACTCTAAGAACTTATTCATGAGCAGTAAAAAGCTAGTTAAGATCCTATCATTTGCATGTGTAGTTAGGATTATGTTTTCCAATGTTAATTATTTTGCATTTATCATCGTTAGCTAGCCTCCAGTCATCTGGTACAGAGATTGATTTAGATGATCAGGTTACCACAGTCAGCAGTTCTGCAATTTTATATTTGAGTTCCTATGGAATTCTTGGGTAAATGTCATCTGATCATGGTGACTTATTCCCCTTTAATTCAGTGGTTCTCAGTTAGGGTACATATACTTTGGGGATACTTCAACTCAGCTAGATATTTAGAGCAGGCTACTTAAAAAGCACTAACAAAGTTAGTACAAACTCAGACAATGACTTCTTTGTACTACTCTATATACTTTACGCTGAGGTGGAAGTACAGTATTTGTATTCCAGTTGTTTTATTTTATAATTATATGATAAAACGAGAAGGTGAGCAATTTTTCAATAGTAGTGTGCGTAGAACTTTTTATTTCTCTGTCTGTTTTTGTAAGCGAGTGGTTTTTAAGTGAGGAGAAGCTTGGGGGTAGGAAGACAAATCAAACCGTTGAAAACAATACAATAGTCTGTAAAGACAAAGATCCATTGGCCTGATTTATCAATTTATTCTGAAATCACCTCTATTGACATCACAGTCTGGGATAGTTTTTCTAAGATCTGTCAACAAAAGAAGAAATGTCTGAGGTGTGGGAATCTCCCTTTCATCCTCTGCAGTGAAGACCAATACAAAGAATTAATTTAGCTTCTCTACAATGGCTTTGTCTTCCTTGAGTGTCCGTTAGCACTTTTGTTGTCTGGTGACCCTTCTGATGTACCTTTTTTAAAAAACGCTCTTAGCTTTTATGTCTTTTGTTAGTTGCTCTTCATAGTATTTTTTGGCCTGCCTTCTTATATACAGAAGTTTCGGAGGGGTAGCTAAGTTAGCTTGTAACAGGAAAAAAAATAAAAAAAACAACAAATAATCTGGTAGCACCTTAAAGACTAACAAAACATGTAGATGGTATCATGAGCTTTTGTGGGCAAAACCCACTTCTTCAGATGACAGGAGTATAATAAGTCCAGATACAAGAATAAATAAGGGAAGAGGAGCAGAAAAGGAGGAGAGGAGGAAGAAAAAAGAGACAGTGAGTAGATAGTTCAAATAGTTACAAGAGGCTGTTAAGAAACATTAGCACCTCCATTGGCTGATTGGTTGGTTAAGTCATTAAAAGGTGGAAGATAGTGTGTGAGCCGCCCTATATCCCGGTCCAGACCATTTGCATAAGAATTAAACTTGTAAATGAAGTTAAGTTCTAATCCTTCTCTATGTATTTGGCTTGTAGAATTGGTATGAAACAAAACGGCAACTTGGAGATCCATTAGTGAGTGTCCAGAAAGATTAAAGTGTTCTCCAACAGGTTTTTGTGTATTGCCTTTTCAGATATCTGATTTGTGTCCGTTAATTCTTTCCCATAGAGACTGTCCAGTTTGGCCAATATACATTGCCGTGGGGCATTGTTGGCATTTGATGGCATAGATCACATTAGTGGATGCGCAGTTAAATAAGCCTCTGATTTGGTGGCTGATGTCATTGGGTCCAGTGATGAAATCGCCGATATAGATGTGTGGGCAGAGTTGGCACCGGGGCTGATTGGAGGGGTGGATTCCTGGATGATTATGATGGAGGAGTGTTGCGTGGTTACGGGAAAGAATTTGTTAGAGGCTAGGGAGTTGTCTGTAAGCGAGAATTGGCCTTTCCCCCAAGGCCTGTGAGCGTGAGGGGTCATTTTTCAGGGTAGGTTGTAGATTGTTGATAATGCATTGGAGGGGTTTAAATTGTGGACTGTAGGTGATAACAAGTGGAATTCTGTTGTTTTCTCTTCTGGGCCTGTCTTGAAGTTGTTCATGTCTGAGTACTTTTTGGCTCTGTCGATCTGTTTTTTCACTTCTCCGGGCGGGTATTTCAGTTTTAAGAATGATCTACATAGATCCTGTAGGTGTTTGCTTTTGTCTATGGGACTGGAGCAAATCCAGTTGTATCTTAGGGGTTGGCTGTATACAATAAATTGGGAAATGTGTCTGGGATGGAAGCTAGAAGCATGAAAGTAAGTATAGCGCTCGGTAGGTTTCTGGCATAGGATGGAGGAAATTTGTCCATCATTTAATAGTACTGTAGTGTCAAGGAAGTGGATTTCTCATGTGGACTGATCCATGCTGAGGTTGATAGTGGGAAATTGTTGAAATCCCTGTGGAATTCTTTAAGGGTTTCTTTCCCGTCGGTCTACATGATGACGATGTAATCGATGTGGCATAAGTAGAGTAAGGTTCTTAGGGGGCGAGAGCTGAGGAAACGTCATTCAAGGTCACCCATAAAGACATTGGTATATACAACTTGCTTATATACACTTTCGCTTGACTTGCCTGAGTTTATTCTGCTTTCTATTTTCCTCACTAATATTTGACTTCCAGTTTTTAAATGATTCCTTTTTTGCTTATAACTGCTTCTTTTACTGTAGAGACTTTACTAGCATCAGCACCCACTGGTCAATACCAGATTTCGTTCAGAATGTCAGACTTGAAAACATAATTAAAATAGTCCACCAGTCTTAGCTGGGTTCTCTCTGAACTTAAATCCAAGCCATGTGAAGGTGTCCTTTGAGCCAGGGAAGTGGTGAGCTTCATGCTCCCCCACATTTCTGGCCTAAGTAGGAAGGGGGTTGTTAATATGCTATAACTCTTGTTGTTTTCTAGGTGAAAAAGTGCAGGAGAATGTTGGGGGATTTCTTACTTAAGAGCATAACCTACCTAAAGAACCCACAGCCCCTTTTACGAGAGGCAGCAGCCAGGTTTATAGGTAAACAAAATGAATTTCTTTACTGTTCCAATGAATTTCTTCAAAGCCATTTTTTTTCTTCATTGTGCTGTGACCTTTTTCTGTGAGAACTGCATTCTAGGTTCCTAAGTTACTGAACTGAATCAGACCCCAGGGGTTCGTACAAAAATTGGAGCAATTGATATCCCACCTGCTATCCCTCTGCACCCAGGAGATGCTCTCTCCTGCTATATCAGAGAATCTCTCAATTTTCTTCCTTCTAGAGGAATTTCCATACCTTTGCTCTTCTTCAGCTGGTCACATGGGCATTTCTATAGAGATCAGATCCTCCGAAATTGTAAATGGGTGTAGATCCATTGAACTCATTTTACACTATCTGAGGACCTGGCCTTTAGTCTCCTTTAGAAATTGGTCTCTTGGGAACTTGGGGTTTGGAGAGATTTGTCAGATTTCCTAATAGAGCAGCTTCCTCCTTTCTTCCTTTGGGAAGAGTGAAACTTGAGAAGTCAAGTCAAATTTCTGACTGTTGTTTTGATTGCATATCTAGAGTTCACAGTAAAGAATTTGAACTTGATTGAAGTTGACAGAGATGATGTGATGCTGCTGCTCAGAGGTAAGGAATTCCGTTTGATCCTGACCACCCTAGGAGAGTTGAAATCTTGCTATTAATCTGCAGAATGAGTACAGCATGAGTAGTGACTATGCCTGTTATACCCATATTACCTCGCCACTGTGCCTAAACCTGGACTAGGAGGGATAAACCTTGAGGGCTGAGACTGGAGTGTGGGCACCAGGGGCCATGCCTTTTTGTGGCATCTTTGCTGTGCCTGTCTAGAAGGGGGAAGTTTACTGTATCCTTGTGTTTGAAATCTATCCAATAATTTTCTATGCAGAGATATTTTTTATAAATAATTCCTATATTTTTGGAATAAATCGCCAGAAATGGATGGGTTTTATGCAAGAGTTCAACATAAATATGTCATGTATCACTAGAAAGAAGCTTTGTGCAAGAAGGGCTGAAGGATTGCCAGCCTTGTATCAATATTTTTAAGCGGTGCTAAGAGGAATTCTAAGAAGTTATTGACAGCTGTGTTTTATTTCAGTGTCTGAAAAAAATAGGTCAGAAAATTGTTAATTTATAAACCATTTAGAAGAGTCATGTCCAGTTAATTCAGCATCTGTAATGGTAGTATAGTTTCTGCCTTTCTAAACTGGTAGGGTTGTTTGAAAGAGTTAAGAAAGTACTGGATAAAAGAGGAAATAAATGTGTTTATCCTTTCAAAAGAGTGTTTATAAAGTTCCTTCCAAGAGACTGTTAAGGAAACTTAGTAACCAGAGAGCAAGAAGTAAATTTTTGGCATATATCAGCAGCTAGTTAAAAGACAGAAAGTAACATATAAAGTATGTTGTTGTCTTTCAAGGATCAGCATTAGGGCCTGTTTTCAATATGTTTATTATCCTTCTGAAAGATGGGATAAATTGTGAGGTGGTGAAATTTTGCTGAGACTTAGTCATTTAGTTTAATTAACACTTGGAAGAGTACAGAAGAATTTTATAAGACTACAAAATTGGGCAACATGATGGGGGTGAAATTTCAATGTAGATGAAAGTGGGCACATTGAGGGGGTATAAACTGGTTGTTACCCCTCAGGAAGGAGACTTTAGGGCATGTTTACACTACAAAATTAGGTCAATTTTATTTAATTCATCTTTGAGAATCTGGTTCAACAAATGTGATTTTGCATGTCCCCACTAGGTGGCTGTGGTCGACGGAGCATATCCTCATTGCCAGAGGTTGCATCAACTCAAAGAGCGATGCACTGTGGGTAGCTATTCTAGGGTCTATTCTAGGCATCTAGGCTACGCAAATTGTATATTTTATTTCGATCTAATTTCAAAATAAAGCACTATTCTGAAATGTCCCTTCACCCTTGTGGAAGGAGGGCTATAGGGTCATCAGAATAGAAAGCCCATTATTTCAAAATCTATTTTGAAATAATGGGCTGGTTCAAAAGACGCAGAATAGCTATTTCGGGATACCTCCAGTATCCTGAAATAGCACCACAATCTAGACGTACCCCCGCAGTCTCTGCAGCAGATTGGAATTTTGAACTAAGGTCCTAATACCTCATGGGATTAAAACATTGTTGTGGCTTATTATGGGTTCATGTTGTCAGCCTCCTATGTCTGTGGCTCAGAACCAGCTTTGTCCTGTTGAACAATGAATCTATTTAATCTATTTCAGTGTGGCACCTTTTATATTCCTAACTCATCTTACATTAGTTGGCTGCTAGAAAAGTTGTTTGCATATTGTAGAACCGGGCTGAATTGAAACTAATGATTTGCAAATGAAAGATTCTAAAACCATTCCCAATCTTCAGCACTGTGCAGTCTTTATTCCTATTTAAAATCAAATGAGGTTTATAAAATACATTAGAAAAAGAAGTGGGCGGGAAGATCTAATTCAGGGTTGTTCCCTACCGTGCTCTGTGTAGTCATGTAGTAAAAATCAGCCAAGCCACAGGCATCCCGCCCTTTTCTTCAACACTATACGACAGTTTGAAAGATTGAAATTGGTCATTTTTTTTCACATTTGACCCACATCTTTCGTGCTTAATGTCATCCCATTATTTTTAATTACATCCCTTTACAATTCCTAACCCCGGTTCTTGTTGTAGGAGCATTCCCAGTGTGTGTGAGTTTTGTGTTATCTGGAGACATTCCAACATTTCCATTTACAGAGAAGAAAGGAGGACTTCACAAATGGAACTCACTGGCGCTCAGTCTACAGCATCCGATATAATGCCTGAATGCTTTGCACTGAGGGTGATGTCAGGGGACAAGAAAGACTAAATTTTCATCCTGGCACATGGGACACATAAGAAATAATATATATTTTTTGCTTCTGGGGCTAAAATATGTTATGGGGCCCAAGAAAATGGCATTAGATAATGCGGCCTATTGAAATATCATCTTATTAAACTATGTGCTTTGATTTTCATTTCTTTTTGGTTTCAGCTCTTGAGGATCTCAGATATGACCCTGTAGACTCAGTCAGCATTGCAGCTATAGACACCATAACAAATATTGAGACAGCTTGTTTGCCTGAAGCAGAGCCACTCTCCAGACTGAGGAAGTTTTTCTGCTCTCTGCCTGTTCAAAGAAAGATCAAGATTTTTAAAGTCAGAGAAATCCCATTAAAGTACAAGTTTAGCTCAAAGCAATTGAGAGGCAAAACTGTCCCTGAAGGTACCTCAGCAGCCAACCAAGAAAAAGAGGAAAAAAGCATGAAACAGAAGCTATGGAAGTTCTCAAGGAATATGAAAAGGAAGACACTCAAATGTTGTGGAAATACCTTCCTCAGAGGTATTTTCCACCATCTCACTTCCCAGCAGTTATTAATTTTATTAAATACCATGTTGAAAGAGGACATGTGAATTAGAATAAGAGGACTGCCTCTCTCCAGACCATATCTGATAGGTTAGAGTTGCTGAAGTGTAGACATGAAATCCTCATTGTATCTTCCATATTCACTCTCCTTGAGTGTGTGTTCAAGATCCAATTCTCCTGATACACCAGACACACACTTCTATCCAATCCACTGCATTCACGTAGGCCATAGACCTCAGAGAATCCCGTTCACCAAATCAAGTAAGACTGTTACTTATTTATCATGGAGGAGAGAAGGCAGGCAACATTCCTGTAAAAGGATCTTAGTTTTTTATGTCTCACTTTGAAATGATTGTCCTATTATAATGATGATGTGCTTTTCAGTTATTGGATATTTGTTTACAAACAGAATTCTATCTTAATTTGTTTTTCCTGAAAATACTGTGCCTGACATTTAAATATTAGTATCAGTCAATCTTTTTTTCATTCATTGAGATTTTATAATCTCTATTTCTTGTTCATAGCCAATAGAGGGTGATACTGCATTCTGTACATACAGAAACACATGTCTCCCAACTTCCTGGTCACATGTTAGTTCCTTTTGCCAGGACTGCAGTGTTGAGAGAATCTGGTTTCTAAAAGAAGTGGCTACTGCATGGCACCATGTTGTATCTACAGGCTAGTCTTCCCAGTGACTCTGGCCATACTTTCTGGCTGTGTCTATACTACAAAGAAAAGTCAGGAAAAGATACGCAAATTGCAGTTTGCGTATCTTTTTCCACTTTTCTTCCAAAAGAGGCTTTTTCAACATTTGGCCCATCTACACAGGACCAAATGTTGAAAAAAACCCGTCTTTGGGAACATCCCTTCTTCCTCATAAAATGAGGTTTACAGGGATGCCAAAAAACGCATATGTTTTTCCAAAAAAATTTTTGGAAAAGCAGACACATTCCTTGGACACGACAGAGCTTTTCTGGGAGACCTCCAGTATCCCAGAAAAGCTCTATAGTCTAGACATACCCTGTGTCTATGACCCCTAAAAATGTAAAAGTGTTCGGTTATTTTGCAAAGGTGCATTTTCTATGATAACTTGTCCTTCTGGCCTTGATTTTAGTCTTGATGTGGGTCACTCTTTGGAATGAATTAAAATGAAAAAAAGTGAGGGAAATCAGGAAAAATTACATTGTATTTGTTGGTTGCTATTTTGGCACCAAAATGGAAATGATGGTGGCATATCCTTTTACACATTTCATGTTGGTCGCAAGCCGTCGGAATGTGCACACAGCATTGCAGTAACTATTCTTGCTAACTGATGCTATTTTCCTTACTCATAGGTGCTGCAGCTGCATATTAAAATCAGAAATTAACACCAGTGACAGGTCTGCAAACTCTCCGATAACTGCTGAAAAAGCAGAGTCACACAGAGCAGCTGAACTAACTGAGGGAGAAAGAAAAGAGATCAGGAGAAGTAACCATGTGGATTCCTGGTCACCATTGCTTCCGTGTGTGAATGCAGAATGAGTAAACCTCTTCCATCTGTAGCATTTCCACAGTTCAGGAAATGTGTTCGGTGCTCATTATCTCTGGCATATATATTGTATTTGGATCACATGCCTCTGCGGAACTTTGTTTAACTGGCAGATACATCTCTATCACATAAGCACATGCTGTGCTCAGATCAAACGTATGTCTTGCTGAGTGGTGTTCACCATTGGGTGCCTGCTTCCACAGTACCATAACCACTGGCTTGTCTATATTGATTGGATTTTGATAAAGTTTTCACTTAAAAATTTACTTAATCTTTTGCAAAACATATACTGGAATGTAAAAAATGGTCTGTTCTGATCATTGTGAAAAGGAAATAACTTTGAAATTTGACAAAATAATTTTACATGTTTGAATGACTCTACTTTCATGAAAACATCAAAATGCCATGTAGTAAAGGTGTTACACACAGGAGTGCTGCAAGGTTGGCTGAACTTTATTTCCAGCTTCCAGTCACTTGACAGGTGTCAGGGTCTGACAAGCCTATATCTGGTCACGTGACGGGAATCAGTATCTACTGAGACCAATGGCTATTGTCCCAGAGACCAAAATAATAAACTTCAGATGTGGTAAGGGAACACTGCGTCTGAAATGAAGCCACAGAGATTACAGGTTGAACTGGAAACAAAAAAATTGGCAGGAAATCTAGCCAAAGTAAATGGAGGCCTTTTTAAATAATAACCTTTACTGCTGCCTCTCTGTAAAGGCTATGGGTTGAAAACACACACTTCAGCTCCTACAAGATAATCCCCTGATAATCTACAATTAGTTACTCCTGTTTCATCTTGCATCTCCAGAAGGAGGAAAGTGGAGGAAGAGGTAAACTTGACTGTCACATGACAAGTCAAGGGACAGCCAATCAGTGGAAGAAAAAAAAGGCAAGCCAGTCCACCGACCCAGAACTGAAAATAACAAGAGCCTTGAAGCACAAGACAGTGCATGTTCTCAAAAGACTAACCAGAAGTACACAGCTAAGCACACTCAATCACAAATGAAGAAAAGAATTCTATTTCCAAGAGGAGTTTGCAACCTACAGTGATATGGGGTGTCACTAATCCCTCTTTGTTTGAGAGATGAGACTATCCATAAGCAAAGGCAGAGAAAAACATAAGGCATGAGCTGCTGTTCCCCAAGACAAGTAAACTGAGAGTCCAGAGAAAAAATTTGCACATGACCAGATAGGAGAAAAGGGGCATGGTGGGACATTACACCAGCCAGAACTTTAAAAAGCTACTCGAAAGGACTAAATGCATGGGAAGAAGGAGAGACCATCACAGGATATGAATGTACCTTGAGACAGCAGAGACTGACTGTAGGATAGAGGACTACTTTCCACAAAGCACACAGACAGTAACCAAGTAAGAATATTTTGTATAAGACTTTCATGAATGATCAGGAACCAAATTTCCTCAGCAAGCTGACAAGACACACCTGTCTCAAAATAGTCTCTGCACAGGAAGACAACTAAATAGAGACACATTAACAGCCTTCCTGATGGAAAGGACAGAACTGAAAATAATGCCTTATGCATCACCACCCAGGAAAGCAAAAGGATAGGATCACCATATTTCATTTGGAAGTCACAGGTAGGAGGCAATATGGAATTCAAAAGAAGTCTTCTATCAAAAATGTGAAATTCTTTCTATTTTTCTGCTAATGAACCAGGGATATCGACAAAAACAACAACAACAACAAAACCAACAACAACCCTGATTTGCTTGAGAGGACCGCCATGGCCTTATGTGTCTTTAGATGCAGTTCTTGTCTTCAGGTTTGTCATAACTGTGTACTCAGTGGGATCTGTGGGAACAAGGCTAAGGCCAAAACTAATTAATACTACTTAAACGGTTTTGAGGGGGAAAAGATGCATCCTCCAAATATATGATAGAGCTATTGTGCTAATGAAAATTACACTGATAGTGATATTTTTTCACTTCGTCTGATCTGTCTCATTGTAAGTCAACATAAGTTTCTTGTTTTTAATTAATAAAAAACTATTGTACAAAGTTTCTTCTCTAAAATCTCACTATTTATATATGTGTATTACTGTTTGCTATCTAATACAGAGGGTATACTTTAACTTTGGTTGTAAAATATTATATTTACAGTAGTTTGGCAGAAATCTGGTTGCTATAAAATATCAACCTAAGTTCTGTGCCAGAATGGAGTTTCTGCACAAAATGCTTGTATTCTGTGTCATAACGATGCTTCTGTTAAGACTGTTCATGTGATGAAATAATGTCTGTGATGAAATTCATATTCTTTACCACATGGTCCAAATACCTGGGTTTTATAAACAATTCCCTTGGCAGCCACACAAAAGAACCAGTGGCTACCTAGTGTTAGTCCAAACCTCAGTTTGCTTTCCCAGAAATTGCATTCTTGATGCCTTTCCCACGTTTGGAGAAGAAAATAAGGTGATTTGTCCAAAAACAGCAGTCCCACTAATTTTCCAGAATGTGTTTATGAAGGTGTATTCATATATCCTATTCAACAAGGGAATTCTATCATTATGTAAATTAAATGCATATTTTTAATCCCGTTCTTGATATATGGAAAAGTACTAATCACAAGTCAACTAATTCATATAGTGGAATAGGGAGGGAAGACTTTTGAATTTTTCCTTTCCTTCTAGCAGTTTTGATGTAAAGGATTATGAACATGAAGATATTTACATATGGACTGAGTCCTGGGATAAGAGAAAACAAAGTGATAATATCTGATGGTCAGAATAGAGAGTGAGGAAGGTGGGTAAAGGTTTACGAAAATGGATGATTATTCCTAAAGGCCGGACGCGTTCAGCCAGAATGCGTATGTGTGGTGGCATGCGACGCCACCGGTGAAATGTTTAGACCTCTTTGAAAAGAAGGTTTACTCCTCTGCCATGCTGACGGCAAATTATGCTGCCCTCCTCTCCAATCACTACTTTGATAACTCTATGAAGTTGGTGATGCTGCTAGAACACTTGCCAGAGGACAAACGTCAAATATTAAAATCAGTGGTTCAGGAGGGCTATACTGCCTCAAGGGCAGCTTTACAAATCTCATTAGACATCGCTGACACAGCAGCTCACACCACAGTGACATCTGTGGTAATGCGAAGATCATCCTGGCTCCAGATGGCATCGGTGCCTAAAGAACTGCAGGCAAAAGTAGAAGACTTGCCATTTGACAGACAGAGTCTGTTTGCTGAAAATAGCGACCAAGTCCTACGTTCAGGCAAGGACTCTCGGACGACTCTGAGGACTCTCAGTATGTACACACCACCGTACCGCCATAAATGCTATATGTCCTATTATAGACAACAACCGTTTTCATACGCCACAGTTAGATACAGGCAATATGAACCCCAACAATGGGGGAAACCACGCCAGCCAAAATGACATCCGCAGATGAGTAGGGCACCTAACCCTCACAACAGGCGGTCAGTTTGACGGTCTTGTTGAGGGGCTGCAGACCATTCCCCTACAATCTAAACCAGAATTGCAGAAAATTTTTCACCATCGTTTATGACTGTTTCAACAAAGGTGGTTCGCCATCAACACCGATCGTTGGGTCCGAGAGCTAATAACATCAGGCTACTTCATACCGCTTTTTTCTCTTCCTCCTATTTCTCCCCTCCCCCCGTCCTCCTTCAGGGACCCATCTCATGAGGCTCTCCTAATGCAGGAGGCTCTACATCTCATAAACATCGGGGCAGTGGAGAGAGTGCCTGAATAATTTCAGGGGAAAGGGTTTTATTCTTGGTACTTTCTCCCCGAGAAAAAAATCAGGGGAATGGAGACCGTTCCTGGATCTTCAACGGCTCAATCAATATCTATTGAAACACAGGTTCAAGATGGCTTCCTTAGCTTTTATCATTCCAGCCCTGAATATGGGAGATTGGTTTACGTCCCTCAGTTTACAGGATGCTTATTTCCATGTGACGATACATCTTGCACACAGACACTTTCTTAGATTTGTCATAGGCACACAGCCCTTCCAATACAGAGTTCTTCCATTTGGCCTATCGTCCGCACCCAGGGTCTTCTCCAAAATGCTATCGGTAGTCGCCGCATATCTGCATAATCACAGCATCATGATATTTCTGTACTTGGACGAGTGTCTAATCAAGGCACCCACTTATGGCCAGGCACTAAGGGCCACCAACATCAAAAGGGACTTATTTACAGCCCTAGGCCTCGTAGTCAGTACCCAGAAGTCCTCTTTCATGCCCTAAAGGTCCCTTGAGTTCATTGGGGCACAACTAGATTCTACTACAGCCAAGGCCTATCTTCCTGTGGCCAGATTTCACAAGATACAAGACCTTGTTCATACGATCTGTATCAGACCCAGAGTCTCCACACTCACGTGCTTGCAACTCATGGGGAATATGGTGGCCACAACGTACGTAGTACAACATGCTAGGTTCCATCTCAGATGCCTACAGCACTGGGTAGCTTCAATCTACTGCCCGGACAACCAGGATGTTCATAGGCTAGTGACGGTGCCCCCAATCATGTGACGCTCCCTGGCATGGTGGACTCCTCCACCAACATGCTTACAGATGTTCCCTTCCACTACCGACCATACAAATTACAACAGACGCATCTCTTTTGGGGTGGGGAGCTCATTGCTCAGGAGAACATGCGCAAGGATGATGGACCGCGACAGAAGCGCTTCAACATATCAATCTTCTGGAGCTCAGGGCAGTAGTATTCAATGCCTGCAAAGCATTCTTACCCACAATTTGCGGCCATATGATTCAAGTCCTTACCAACAACACCACCACAGTTTACTATATCAACCGTCAAGGTGGAGCCAGGTTGAAATCCCTTTGTGCAGAAGCCACACGGCTGTGAAACTGGTGTGTTCGGCAAGGCATCAGCATCATTGGTACATACCTACTGGGCAAGGACAATACCATTGCTGATACCCTCAGCAGGCACTTCTTTCCCCAGCATGAGTGGGAGCTCAAATGCGATGCAATGCACTTTCTCATCCAGTGATGGGGGTACCCCACTACAGACTTATTCGCAACAAACCTCAATGCTAAGTGTCCGAAATACTGCTCTAGATCGGAACAGGGACTGAAGTCCCTCGGGGACGCATTCCTGCTCGATTGGAGTCGCCACCTACTATACGCTTTTCCAACAATTCCATTTCTTCCGACAGTACTGGAGAAGATAGCCATGGACAGGGCCACGGTCATAAGTATAGCCCCGTTTTGGCCCAGGGAGACATGGCTTCCACTTCTTCTACAAATGTCCCCATGGCCTCCATACCACTTGCCAGAACAACCCGACCTGCTGACGCAACGGGGACGCTCCATGATACACCCCGAATCGATCAACTACACCTATCAGGGTGGTTCCTAGCTAGTTCCACTGAGTGGAAGTCATCTGTTCTCAAGAGGTGAAACCTGTTAATGCACAGTAGACATGACTTCACACGAACGACTTACCTTTATAAATGACATCGCTTTTATCCTTGGTGCACGGCTAATAGGCTCGACACACTGTCCATCCCTACCCATTGTATCCTGGACTACATACTGCACCTCCAGCAGTCGGGACTGATGTTGCCCTCCAACCGGGTTCATCTCTCGGTGATCTCTGCCTTCAAACAACCGATAGAAGGTTACTCAATATTTGCTCACCCCATGATCAAACAATTTTTAAAAGGCCTTGCAAATCTATACCCTCCATGCAGAAAAACTCCTGTGCTGTGGGACTTGCAGCTGGTTTTGGACACTCTAACGTACCCACCATTTGAACCCCTAGCCACCTGTGACATGACCATACTCACAATGAAAGTTGTCTTCCTTCTAGCTATTACATCAGCATGGCGAGTGGGTGAGCTGGCTGCTCTGTCGGCTGCCCCATCTTATACTTTGTTTACCAATCAGGAAGTAATACTACGATCCCACCCTAACGTCTTACCAAAAGTGAACTCGGAATTCCATGTCAACAAGCCCATAATACTTCTAACCTTCTATCCCAAACCACATACTTCAGGCCATGAAGCCTGGTTACATACTTTAGACGTGCGTAGAGCATTGGCTTTCTACCTTGAGAGAACACACTCCTTCTGACAGTCACAATGTATGCTACTATGCACAGACAGACGAACCAAGGGCCAGCCTTTGACATCGCAACATATTTCTAAACTAACTGTTTAAATGCATCACATAATGTTGTTCAATATGCAATAACCCAATACCTACCTTGATGAATGCTCACTCCACTAGGGTGACAGCCACATTGACAGCCTTCCTTGAAGGCATCCCGCTGTAAGATATCCGCCGTGCGGCAACCTGGTCTTCAGATATAACATTTGCGAAACATTATGCAATTGATGTTGTCATTCGAGACTGAGCACTGGCTTCTGCAGTACTCTCCTCAGCACAGACATCTTAGCTCCAATCCTACTGCCGTAGACCAGGCGACTGCTCTGTACTCTCCTAAAGTGGAGCACCCATGGGGACGCTACCCGAAGAAGAAGAGGAAGTTACTCACCTTGTGCAGTAATGCCTTCTTCGAGGTGTGTCCCCCCATGGGTGCTCCATGACCCACCCTCCTACCCGCTTCAGAGTCTGTTCGTTATGTCTTTCAGGGTGATCCAATTAGGAGGAACTGGCGAGAGCCGGACCGCGCGCAGACTCAGAAATGGTGCGAAGGGCACACTATGTCGCTGTGCATGCACGGTCCGGCTCAACCATGGCTGATGAATTTCCGACCTGGGGCACTGGCACGAGCCCGACACCTAGAATGGAGCACCCACAGGGACACACACCTCAAAGAACAGTAGTTACTGCACAAGGTGAGTAACTTCCTCTTCTTCTTTTTAAAATTGTCTCATTGCTGGCAGCCTAGCTATTCTAATCTCTTCAGGGCACTTTGTAAGATCAGAAAATCCATATCATGACAATCTGGGTCTGGTTAGTAAATTTGATCACCACTGAAGCACTTATACTCAAAATAAGAGAACTGCACTGGAAACACCAAAGAGAAAGATTGAAATGTGCTTCTTGAAGCAGATAAAAGGCTGGAATAGGTGTCCTGTGAAACACATATGAGAGTTTGCCAAAGAGAATGGCCTTTGCAGTAAATACCACCGCAGATCTTATGGAAGAAACTGTGAAGAACAGAAAACTATACTCATTCACTGCAAAACATGCGTACCTAGAAAAGACTGTTTGCTGTGTAGACACATCCAAGTTATTTCAGAATAACGGCTGTTATTCCAAAATAACTATGTGAACTATTCTGAAATAATTTTGAAATAACTGACAGCTTATTCCGACTTCTGTAAACCTCATTCTACAAAGAATAATGCCTATTTCAAAATAGCTGTTTCGAAAGAAATCGTGTGTAGCTGCTCCACTTCTGCTATTTCAAAATAGCCCCTCATCGGGGCTAGTCTAAGTTATTCCTCCTGGGGCTCTAAATCGAGATAGCATGTCTACACTAGGGAAACCTGCCTTGGGCTAATTTTGAGGCTTTCACTTTATCTAAGTGCCACTACATGGGACAGGGAACCATACATGGCTACATCTACACTGCATGCTTCTTGCACAAGAACTTTTTGCAGAAGAGATCTTCCACAAAAAGTTCTTGTGCAAGAGCATGTCCATATTGCCATGCACAAGAGATATGCTTTTGTATAAGAGAGTGTCCACACTGCCATGGACACACTTGTGCCAGAAAGCTCTGATTGCCATTCACAGAATGGCCATCAAAGCACCTGTGCTTTTTCCGATAGGGATTTCTTGCACAAGAAACCCCTGTTTTCCATCCACACGCCTTTTTGCACAAGAGCAAAAGATTATTCCTCATAGAAAGAGGAAAAACTTTTGTGCAAAAAGCCTTGTCTTCTGACGATCTACTTGTGCAAAAACGCGCTTTTAGTGTGGATGCTCCATGAGTTTTTGTGCAGAAATGTTTGTTTTTGTGTAAAAAATCTGCAGTGTAGACGTATCCTAGGTGTGTAGGTTACACTAGACCATGAAGAATTCTACTGTACTCCCTACCCAGAGAAGAAGCTTTCGCTCTTTATTATGTACAAGTACTGATAAAAGACTGTATAGTTCAGCTTGAAATCAATCCTGAGGCTAGCACATAAATCAGCTTACATCACTTATATCAGTTTCTGTACCAGATGACTGGAGGACAGTTAATGTGATGCCAATATTTCAGAAAGGCTCTAGAGGCAATCTTGGCAATTATGGACCAGGAAGTCTAACTTCAGTACCAGGCAAACTGGTTTAAACTGTAGTAAAAAAAAAAAATCTAAATGATCAGACACAGAAATTAACATGATTTGTTGGGGAAAAGCCAACATCGCTTTTGTAAAAGGAAATCATACCTCGCCAAAGTATTAGAATGTTTTGTGCCCTTCAAAGAATATGTAGACGAGGGTGATATAGCACATATATTTGGACATTCAAAAAGCCTGTGACAAAATCCCTCACCAAAAGTTCTTAAGCAAAGTAAGAAGTCATGGGATAACAGGGATGGTCCTCCCATGAATCATTAACTGATTAAGACCAGAAAAAAAAAGTATAGGATAAATTATCAGTTTTCACAATGGAGAACAATGAGTTCTAAATTAGCTGTTACCACTTGTAGTGGGATGGCTGCCTCACTCCAGCAAGGGCAGCAGAGTCAACAGTCACCGGGGGCCCTGGGACAAGGTGTGGGGGGGACCCATGTCCACACTGGGTGGAAAGGTCAGCACCTAGGGCAGCCATCCCTCAGCACCGCCCAAACCAGGGTGTGTCCCCCCTCTCTGCCTTCAAAGCTACATGGAGGGGCAGAGTACCACTCTGCCCCTCCAACAGTGATTCAAAGGGGTCTGGGGCTCCAGCTACCATCACTGCCACAGTAACAGAGGTGGTGGCCAGGAACCCAAGGCCTCTTTGAATTGCCAGGCATTGGGACAACTTCTCTCTATTTCCCCTCTTGTCAGTGGGCCTGGGAAAGGGTGTGAAGGAGGGGAGGACAAGGCTGACACAAGAGGGTCCCTGGGTTTGGATTCAGAGTAGTGGATGGGCCTGGGTTCCCTGCTTCTCCCTTGCATCCCACTTGGCCACACTGGATCATGGCCTTTACAGACTGCAGCTTGCCCCTGGATCAATGAGCTAGACAATTAGGCTGAAGTTGGCCACAGTGGCAGGGGGTGAGACTAAAGACTACTGGTACCCCCAGAAGTGGTGGGCACTGCCAAAGGGCAGTGTCCCAAAGAGGACACCATAGTCCAGGGAATGATGTGGGGTCTGGATGGTGAAGACAGCAGAGCAGAAAGTGACGACAGGTGAGACGCCAGCCAGAAAGTGGCACACTCCAAGAAACTGAGCTAATTCCCAGTGTAACCAGCAGGAGGTGCTGCAGCAAGGAGTTTGAACCTCCTTAAACCACTCAAGGAAGATCTTGGTGTCATTATTGATAGTTCTCTGAACACTTCCACTCGATGTACAGCAGCAGTCAAAAAAGGTAACAGCATTAGCAACCATTATGAAAGGGATAGACACAAAATATCATGTCACATATAAATCCATGGTATGCCCACATTTTGAATACTGTGTGTAGTTCTGGTGGCACCATCTCAAAAAAAATATTAGAAATGGAAAAGGTTCAGAAAAGGGCAACAAAAATGATTAAGGGTATAGAACAGCTTTCATATGAAGAGAGATTAAAATTTACTGTGACTGTTCAGTTTGGAACAAAAGTTGACTAAGGGGGGATATGATAGATGTCTATAAAATCAAGAATGATGTGCAGAAAATGAATTAGGAAGTGTTATTTGCCCCTTCACATAACACAGGAACGAGAATGAAATGAATAGGCAGCAGGTTTAAGACAAAAGGAAGTGTTTCTTCACAGAACATACAATCAACCTGTGAACGCATTCCCAATAGATAGTGTAAAGGTCATAAATATACATAGTTTTAAAAAAATGAGATACATTCATGGAGGATAGGTCCATCGACAGTTAATAGCCAAGACAGACAGAGATCCAATCCCTTCGCTCAATATCCCTAACACTCTGCTTGCCAAATGCTGGGAATGGATGACAGCAGACGGCTCACTTGATAATTGCCCTGTTCTGTTTATTCCCTTTGTAGCATCTGGGATTGATCACTGTTGAAAGACAGGATACTGTGCTAAATGGACCATTGGTCTGGCCATTCATATGGCCTTAACATCTCTGATACTAGAGAGCTTTGTAGAAAGTTTCATTGTGATGCTGTTAGAGCACACAGTGAGTATTTGAAAGCAAAGAAAGTATAGCAATGTTGGGAAAAGTCAAGGTTAAGGTAGAGTATCAAAGCAAATAGTATAATGTGTACTTCATTGTAACAGGCAAGAGAGCTCATTGTTGGGTCATAACTTCTTAAAGCCTTTGTGAAGAAATTGGGCTTAAGTAAATAACATACTCATTGCCTTGGAACATGTGATATCACAAAAAAAATGTTCTTAGATTTTTACTGCTATACTGTGTTTGATAAAAGGTGTGAACTTTGTGTGTCTACAGAGCCAAACTAAACACTACAGTCAGACCTATGCCGAATGATACCAAAGAAGCTGTTAAAAACCAGAAAAACTGGTTACTCAAAGTGGCAGTAGCTGTGGAATATTTTTTTAGAATGCACAGCACCCACTGTGTGTATACTGGAAAAGATCAGTACCGTATGCATTGGTGATACCAGTGAAGCCCTTGTTATATGGAGACCAATATCCAAGTCCAGAAACCCAGGATTCCTATTTTCACAGCAAGAGATAATTTTGTACAATTAGATGTATCTCAAACTTACCAGCAACTGAAGTGCAAGCATGAATTTTGAGTGTGCCCAACAATACCCATAAGGGGCAATTCTAGTATAATGTGAAAAATAGAAAGGAGCATAAACTTTGTCAAATTAAGGGTAAAAATATAATAAGAAGAGCCAAAAAGAAGTTTGAAGATCAGCTAGCCAAACACTCAAAAAGTAATAGCAAAATGTTTTTTAAGTACCTCAGAAGCGAGAAGCTGGCTAAACAACCAGTGGGGCCCTTGGATGATTGAGATGCTAAAAGAGCACTCAAAGATGATAAAGTCATTGCGGAAAAACTAATTGAATTATTTGCTTCAGTCTTCAAGGCTGAGGATATTGGAGAGATTCCCAAACCTGAGCCATTCTTTTTAGATGAAAAATTGTCCCAGATTGAGATGTCATTAGAGGAGGTTTTGGAACAAATTGATAAACTAAACAATAACAAGTCACCAGAACCAGATGGCATTCACCCAAGAGTTCTGAAAGAACTCAAATGTGAAATTGCGGAACTATTAACTGTGGTTTGTAATCTATCCTTTAAATCAGCTTCCGTACCCAATGACTGGAAGATAGCTAATGTGACATCAATATTTAAAAAGAGCTCTAGAGGTGATCCTGGCAATTACAGACCGGTAAATCTAACATCAGTACTGGACAAATTAGTTGAAACTATACTAAAGAATAAAATTGTCTGGCACATTGATGAACATAATTTGTTGGGCAAAAGTCAACATAGTTTCTGTAAAGAGAAATGATGCCTTACTAATCTGCTAGGGTTTGACTACACTGCAGCATTATTTCAAAATAATAATGCGTCTACACACAAAATGCATTGCAAAATAGCTTTTTGCTAATTGAAATAGCACATCCACACTGAGTGGACGCTGAATCGCATTTAAGGTTGGCCGGAAACAGGTCCAGTAGGGCATCAGGTCAGGAGTTACTTTGTGTGGCTGCTGCCTGAGGCTATCTGCAGGCTGTGCTTAAAGGGACCCCCCCATGGACAGCCAGTTCTCAGCTTTCCCTGCTTGCTTGCCTATCTCGATGAAGGACAGCAAAGCATTTTGTCTCTGCATGCTCTGGTTGCCCTCACTTGGGACACCACACCACTCTGCAACATGGAGCCAGAGCTGCCCCTAGGCACTCTGGTGCTTCTCTTGAACACGTTGCTGCAAGCCTGGCTGCACTTTCTGCAGGCTGCCATCTGGGAGGTCCATCGGGAGGCTGTCAATATCCAGGAGGCCCTGCAGGAGAACTTCCACCCTGAGGAGCACTAAGAGCCTCCCCTGGTCTGTCCCACTGGGGGCTTGTGCCTCATTCGTCCCTCACGTCCTTCCACTTACCCCTCCCTAATCCCCCTTCCTGATGTAAAATAAAATACATGTATTTTCACGAACACAAACTCTGTATTTAACAAAACTGGGGGGGGGAGGAGGGAGGGAATGAAACTCTGGTGAAACTGGGGAAAGGAGGCGGGAGAGGGGAGGAGAGAGGGTGAGAGAGGGGAAGGGTAAACCTGGGAGGAGGGAGCTGGAAGGGGGAATCAAGGGGAAAAAGGGGGAGAGGAAGCTCAGGGCTCAGGGTTGAGGGTCTCACTGGACCAACTTGATTTTCATGCGAACCTGCTCCTGGGTTCACATGTGGCCTTTGGCAGCCAGGCTGGCAGCTATCCTGCAATAGATGGCTGCGTTCCTCTGTCTAGTGTGGAGATCATGGACGTTGGGGGCATCCCGCCCAAACCTGAATAAGGTCCTTGATCTCCACCCTGGACCAGGAAGTGGCCCACCTTCTCCAGGCCCTGGCAGGCTCCTGGGAGCTGGCAGACTGCTCCTGGGGAGTGGTGTGGAGGGCTGGCTGCCAGTGGCTTGCTGGCTCATGTTTTGGGGCCACTGGGTCGGGGCAGTGACTGCTGGCTCTGGGCTGGCAGGCTTGGAGCAGGCATAGGCACTGTGGCCAGAGTCTACCCCTTTAAGGGCTCTGGGGAGCGAGGGAGGGAGAGAAGTGTTCTTGGTTGAGGCCAGAGTGGCCACTAGGGCACCCTGAGAAGGCTGGAGGCCCCCTATTTCGAAATAAGTGTTCACGTAGCACTTATTTTGAAATAGCAATTTCGAAATTGGCATTATTCCTCGTGGAATGAGGTTTACCAATTTTGAAATCAGCCCTCTGCTATTGCAAATTCATTTTGAAATAACAGTCTAGCTGTGTAGATGCTAGGGTAGTTATTTCAAAATCACGGCTGTTATTTCGAAATAACTTTGCTGTGTAAACATACCCCTGGAGTTCTTTGAGGAGGTTAACAAGCATGTGGACAAGGGGGATCCAGTGGATATAGTGTACTTAGATTCCCAGTAAGCCTTTGACAAGGTCCCTCATCAAATGCTTTTAAGTAAACTAAGTTGTCATGGGACAAGAGGGAAGGTCCTTTTGTGGACTGATAACTAGCCAAAAGATAGGAAACAAAGGGTAGGAATAAAGGGTACGTTTTCAGAATGGAGAGAGGTAACTAGTAGTGTCCCCCAAGAGTTTGTCCTGGGACCAGTCCTTTTCAACTGATTTATAAATGATCTGGAAAGAGGTAAACAGTGAGGTGGCAAAATTTGCCGATGATACCAAACTGCTCAAGGTAGTTAAAACCAAAGCAGACTGTGAAGAGCTTCAAAAAGATCTCACAAAACTAGGTGATTGCGCAACAAAATGGCACATAAAATTTAATGTTGATAAATGTAAACTAATGCACATTGGAAAGCATAATTCCAACTATACATACAATATGATGGGGATTAATTTGGCTACAACTACTCGAGAGAGATCTTGGAGTCATTGGGGATAGTTCTCTGAAAGTATCCACTCAATGTGCAGCAGCAGTCAAAAAAGCAAACAGGATGTTAGAAATAATTTAAAACGGGATAGAGAATAATAAGATAGAGAACATCTTATTGCCTCTATACAAAACCATGGTATGCCCACATCTTGAATACGGCATACAGACGTGGTTGAATCATCTCAAAAAAGATATTGGCATCATAGAAAAGAGGAGACTAAGGGGGAATATGATAGAGGTCTATAAAGTCATGACTGGTGTGGAAAAAGTGAATAAGGAAAAATTATTTGCTTATTCCCACAATATAAGAACTAGGGGTCATCAAATGAAATTAATAGGCAGCAGGTTTAAAACAAACAAAAGCAAGTTTTTCTTCACTCAGCGCACAGTCAACCTCTGGAACTCCTTGCCAGAGGATGTGGTGAAGGCTAGGATTTTAATAGGGTTCAAAAAAGAGGATAGGATAACGAGTCTTGTGGATAAGAGAGGAGCAGTGGATGTGGTATACCTAGATTTTAGTAAGGCATTTGATACGGTCTCACACGATATTCTTATCAATAAACTGAGTAAATACAACTTAGATGGGGTTACTGTAAGGTGGGTTCATAACTGGCTGGATAACCGTTCTCAGAGAGTAGTTATTAATGGTTCACAATCCTGCTGGAAGGGCATAATAAGTGGGGTTCTGTGGGACCAGTTATGTTCAATACCTTCATCAACAATTTAGATATTGGCATAGAGAGGATGCTTAGTAAGAGTGCAGATTATACGAAGCCAGAAGGGGTTGCAACTGCTTTGGAGGATAGGGTCATAATTCAAAATGATCTGGACAAACTGGAGAAATGGTCTGAAGTAAATAGGATGAAGTTTAATAAGGACAAATTCAAAGTACTCCACTTAGGAAAGAACAATCCATTTCACACATACACAATGGGAAGCGACTGTCTAGGAAGGAGTACTGCAGAAAGGGATCTAGGGGTCATAGTGTACTACAGGCTAAATATGGGTCAACAGTGTGACACTGTTGCAAAAAAAGTAAACATGATTCTGGGATGCATTAACAGTAGTGTTGTGAGCAAGACACAGGAAGTCATTCTTCCGCACTACTCTGCACTGATTAGCCCTCAGTTGGAATATTGTATCCTGTTCTGGGCACCACATTTCAAGAAAGATGTGGAGAAATTGGAGAAGGTCCAGAGAAGAGCAACAATTAAATGATTAAAGGTCTAGAGAGCATGACCTCTGAAGGAAGACTGAAAGAACTGGGCTTGTTTAGTTTAGAAAGGAGAAGACCGAGAGGGGACACGATAGTGTTTTTCAGGTATCTAAAAAGGTGTCACAAGGAGGAGGGAGAAAATTTGTTCTCCTTGGCCTCTGATGATAAGTCAAGAAGCAATGGGCTTAAACTGCAGTAAAGGAGGTTTGGGTTGGACATTAGGAAAAACTTCCTAACTGTCAGCATGGTTATACACTGGAATAAGTTGCCCGGGGAGGTTGTGGAACCTCCATCTCTGTAGATATTTAAGAGCAGATTGGAGAGAGATCTATTGGGGATCGTCTAGACAGTACTGGGTCCTGCCATGATGGCAGAGGAGTGGACTCGACCTCTCGAGGTCCCTTCCAGTTCTAGTGTTCTATAATTCTATGATTCTAAGAGCTAGATAGATTCGTGGAGGTTATGTCCACCAATGGTTCTTAGCCAGGGTGGGTAGGAATGGAGTCCCTAGCCTCTGTTTGTCTGGAAATGGGTGACAGGGAAGGGATCAAATGAGGATTACCTGTTGTGTTCCTTCCCTCTGGGGTATCTGGTATTGGCCACTGTCAGCAGACAGGATACTGGGCTAGATGGACCCTTGGTCCGACCCAGTATGGCCATTCTTATATTCTTATGTTCTTAGTGTACTTTCAAATGGGGTAACTGGTGCTCTGGCTGTATTTCAACATATAATGGATTCACTACCTATTGGATGAAGCACTAATTCCAGATAGGAATAGGGAATATTTTTGCAATTAGCTTTAGCATAGCTTCAGCAACACCGTTCTGTTTTCATTAAGTTCCTGTGTCCCTCTCTCCCTCAAGGGATCTTTAGCAAAATAGGCAAGATTTCAGGCAATCCCTCAAAGTATATATCAATGTTCAATTATAAGGTTGCTGTCATACTATGAGACTTAGCACAGACACCTCTATACTGTACTTATGGCAACAGATTTCTTAAACTCCCAAACAAAATGTACCCAGTTTATATGTAGAGTAATAGGTGGCAGTAAATCAAACTCATATTTTATTTGGTGACTACCAAAGCCAGATAGATACGGCTAGCTTTGTTGATTGATGAGTCAAGTTCTTCAGTTAGAGGATTTAGGGATCATGATTGATCCAGCTCCCACTGAAATCAATAGAAAAGACTGAGAATCAACTTCCACTGATGTTATCTTTTTACTAAAATGTGTCTGCAATAGCCTGCAACAGGGGGTGGGGAACTTTTTTGGGGTCGGGGGCCATTGACCCACATTAAAATCAGTCAGGGGCCACACACAAGTAAAAAGCAAAAAAAAAAAAAAAAAACCCACAAAACCCTCACTGACGTGGCCCCTGACTGACAAGGAGAAAGACCTTCACATTTCCCTCACACACCAGAGCCTAGAAGGACCCAGGCTAATAGTTTTTGTGGACCAGCAGGGGAGCTGGAGTGTGCCCTGAGCCTCAGGAGCCAGATCCAGGCAAACCTGGGACTGCATCTAAGCCCCCAAGCCTTAAGTTCTCCACCCCTGGCCTACAGACTAGTAGTGGCTACACTGTGTGCTAGACAGGAGGGCAAAATAATCTTTTCACCATATACAGGGATTGAGCATCATTGCCATGTCCTCAGGTAAGTGTGAAGGTGCTGCAAGACAAAAAAAGGAACCAAACTACTTTCACCTTCGAAAAACTCGCGTTCAAAAAAGCAATCGGAAGATATGCAAATTAGCACCACATTTGCATATCTCCTTTCGGGGGGGGGGGGAAGTAGTCTAGACGTAGCCATAAGGAACACTTTGGGAAAGAGGCCAGGATCACCCAATACTTTAGTCCTTTAAGTACATTAGGAAGGGGAGGCGGATTAAATATGTGTGTAATTTAGGAGTTGATATGTTGAGCTATAGTGTTCCACAGCACGGGGTTTCAGTACTTAGGACAGGGTCTCCATGTGCTAAATAGAGCTGGAAAGCACACACAGCAGCTCCTACTAATGTCAATGGGAGCTGGTAGGTATTTGGCACTTGTGGAAATCAAGACACTTATTTAGATGTCTAAATGGATGTAGGTGCATATCTTTGAAAATCTTGGCCCATGTCATTTCAGAGATATGCATTATAGAGAAAGCGAGAGTGCCACCTTCTCACAAAGCAATTGGCTTTGCCTAAACTTAGTCTAGTGTCCCTGGAAATGGATGAATTGAGTGTATGTGGGTGCCCTCTCTCCTCTCCCTCCTTAGCAGATAGGCTAGGTGATTGCTTACATGATGACAAAAGTGGATGTATCTGCTGCCTGTTAAAATGCTGCAACGTGTATTATTATCCTCTCTTTTCTTTTCCCCTCTCAGGATGTCAGGCTTAATGACAAATGAAGGAAAACCCTGAAGGAAGGTATTAGTCTGTGGCAGCAGAGATAAAAACAAATAATTGATTAAGAGGGATTTGCAAGTAAATGTTTGTCTTCCTTTCACCAAGTACATCTGCCTGAGGCTGGCTTGCTGCCTGAGACTGAGGCATGTAGGAACAGGCACTCTTCCTCTGGGGAGCGGCAGGCACAAGTGGGATAGCTGAGCTGTTTGGAGGCCTGGAAAGGGAAAAAAAACTCTGCTTTGTTCACTATGATTTGCAGTTTGGCTTTTTCAGCATTCTGATTGTTACAGAGGGATTGCAATGTGTATGTTGTGTTGTATCTTGCTGATGCTGATGCTGATGCTGACTGTCTATAAAGGGTATGACTTTATGTATTTATAAGTTGTATTAACAGACCTCTGGAGAAAAGCCTGTTAGCCCTCTAAGATGCAAAGCAGGCTGGGATTACCTGCTAGTAGCTGAGTAACACTCACTGTCTTCATCAGTGCAGGACTAGGATCTTTAGGGGAAGAGCTCAGAGAGCTTTTGCATCAAAGGAGACAAGAAACACTCGCTCCTGGAGCCCAGAACAGTCTTGATCTTGGAGCTTTTTTATATTAACTTGATTTGTTATGGACATTGGGCTGTCAGTACCATCCTCTGTAGCGAAATGGGATTTCCTCTTTCATGTGCACATCACACCCAAGAATCAATGCAGCCCCTTCTTTTCGGGAAGGATGTAGTTTAACTTTTGAAAGTGGAAGCCTAATGAAGCAGAAACTCTACTTTTCTTCAAGTAGTAACGTAGTTTTAGATTGACTTTGTAAGACTCAAAAAATCTTTACATTGTGGTCTACTGCTGCAAGCTCTTAGTGGAGACATGCCACTGCAGCAAATGTGACTTTCACCGCTATGGTTTAACCCATTTTGAAACCAGTAGGAACCAGTGTGCATCACAGTTTGTACCAGATGCAGTTATATGGGTTTGCTATACCAGTGCAAAAAAAGAAATCTAATGTGAGAATCACAAATATATTTAGGCACTTAACTCTCACTGCTAATTGTATATAAAACATCAGTCACATGTGGGGGATATTATAAGTAGTTACTTTGTAGCCAGGAACTGGGTAGAGTTAAATGTGGGGACAGATTCTGATCTCTGTTGCACTGATGAAAATCTGAGGTAATTCCATTCATTCAAAGGAGTTAATCAGGATTACATCAGTGTAATTGACATCAGAATGCTGCCGATAATTGGGCCATTGAATCCAAAAGAACTGTTAATCATTAAAATGTTATATTTTCATTGAAGGCTAAATAAAACAAACAAATATGGGTCTGAACCTTCTTCATTTGAAGTCAATGGTGATATTTGGTGTCTTCAGTGAGGGCAAAATCAAGTGAGTTGTGGTATTTTTACAATAATATACATGTGTATGTTTGTTATTAGGGTAATTCATATCTACATATAATTGTATTTTAAAGAATGCCCATCACTGCCTAATATACTCTCCCCATAAACTAAAGACTTCTACATTTAGCAGCACCAGGGATATCTCTCCAGTCACCCAAGATTTCTGCAGTTAGCAGCACCAGGGATCTAAGGAAATCTGCTGCCCTAGTCTGGTCACAGATTCATGAGCTGTATTAATAGATAGGATTAGCAAATAAGAACAGGTCAGAGGCCTGCAAAGCTCTTTCTTGTCTCTTGAGATTTCCCTGTTTAATTTCAGTCTCAGTGCACAGCTTCCTAGAATGCAAGGAGCAGAAGTTTAAGACACCCAGAGACATTTTCTTTTACTTGGCATTTGGGACTAACCAGAAGGGTAGGGAGAGGGAAAGGGCAAATTCTGGGTCACGGGCTTTGCCTGAAAATGTCTCTCCAGTTTTCTCCACAGGCACCATGGAGGAACAACAACATCACCTTTCTGAACAAAGAAGCTCCTGTCTCAGAACAAGGAGAGACTATTATAGGCTTCTATCTACTGGCCTTAGGTATGTACTATCTCTCTGAATAGCTTATGAAATGAAACTCCTTTTTCAGTGTGTAATAAATTTCAAAGGGATTCCCATGGTGTTCATCCACAAAGGAACAGGATGTCATAAATTGAAACTTTTTCTTCAGACAGTTCTTTTAAATATAGCTAGTTTATTTTAGTTTATTTTAAATGCAAACATTTGTATTGAGGGCATAAGGATATGGCGTTATAGTCCAAGCTACTCCTTTAACTAAGGTTCACTTGAGATGTGAGAACAAAATATCTTGTACAGAAAAACATGATATTTCTTTGTTTTTCTCAAAAGGTCTCGATGGCATTCACTTGGGCTATGTCTACACTACCCAGGTTATTTCAAAATAAGTTTATTCCTCTTCACAAGCAGGAGTTGTTATTTTGAAATAACAAGCCCATTATTTCAAAGTAATGGGTTTGGGTAGTGTGGACGCTCACCTTGTTATTTCAAAATAAGGGGAATTATTTTGAAATAACTTGCCAATGTAGATATGCCCTTAGTGTTCTGTGGTTCTAGTTTCTGTTTACTGAAGTTTGTATTCCATTTGTGTTCAACAAATTGTTCTCTTTCTAAAATTAATTCATTTAGTTCAATAATTGTAGAATTCTATTTTAAATTTGTTGACATTCTTCCATCTAATATTTTATATATGCCTAAAGGAAACTTTCTTGATTTGAGTCTATTAAAGATACCTTTAAGAGCTAAATTATTACTCACTAAGGGTACATCTACAGAGAGAAGCTATTTCGGGATATCGGAAGTATCCTGAAATAGCTACTCCTTGTCTATTGAAGCAGCTTGTTATTTTGAAATAGATTTCAAAATAATGGGTGGCTTATTCCAATGTCCTGGTAATCCTTGTTCCACGACGGTTAAGGAGAATTTTGGAATAATGCATTATTTTGAAATTTGGCGCTGTGTAGACATAAGCTAATTTGAAATACAATCAGTATAAGCTACTTATAGCACAAATAATACAACAACATGTATACATGTCTAAAAGCTTGATATTCAGATTACCTTGCAAGATCACTATTATAAACTCATAGTAAAAGTGTTTTAAAACGTAACTTCATATTAACTCACCTTGTTCCTAAGGCATTTTGTATTAAGTATTGTATTGTAATTTTCAGCAAATTCAGTGCAGGATGATGGTGAATTACTGTATCTGTTGTTCTATAGGCAGACTTTATAACATTTCAAAAAATGTAGATGTACCAACTGACAAAAAAAGTCAAAAAACATCCCTTTATTATTCTGACTTCATATGAAAAATATCAAAAAGTAACTGTTTTCCAGAGAATAATTCAGAACCACTTCTTAGCTTTATATTGAATGTATCTATCAATATACGATAAAGAAATGAAGCTGCATATAACAGACATTGTGCATATTGAGAATTCCATAGCCATGTAAATAGAAATAGTTCCTGGATATAACTATTGAGAATCTTGTGAATTAATCACACTCTATAATTGTTCTTTTTCTAAGCTTATCATGTATACTCCCACTCTTCAGTGCTAACAGTAGCTGCAAACCACTACCTGATATTTGTAAAGCCCTGATGAAGAGTCTTTAAATCTTTTCCTCATATCTGTACAAGAGTAATGTCTTTAAAATGAAACTAGCAGCCATAATGCAGTTGGAGTAAGGAATACGACAGTCCAGAAAAAATAGCAGCCACTTTATTAGGAAGCTGAATAAAAATAATGTGGTTGAGAGGAAGTAGAGATATTCTGATTTATCACAGATCAGCATGCACACGTGCATACCCATGCACACAGCAGCCTAGACAATCAGCACATATACAGTAGTGCAGGCACCACCAGCACAATCAAGTACTGAATGAGCCACACTAGAAAGCACTCTCAATTAGGGCTTGATAGACGTCAATGACAAAACACACATTGACTTCAGTGGTTCAAGATCAGGTCTTAACTGATTAGCCCCGCTGTGAATGGGATACTGTGATTACTTAATACCTACCAGACTCCTTCCCAGCACATTGGCGCTGCAGGTTGCACTAAAGAAATAAAAATGATACAATGAAAATAGCAGTAGAGTTTTCCCTGTCTTTTACATATATCATCTTTTTGGAAATTTCTAGATATGCTTATAGCTAGTTTACACACTAGGGAAAATTCATCCTTATTGTAACTTCACTGTGAACCTGAAGACTCAGGTACACTCTCAGTGTTAGCTTTTTCCATCAATAACACAAATCAAAGTGTATTTGCTACGGAAGTTAACAATTGCCCAAATTTACATTGTCCCTACTGATCCTGTAGTCCATATCAAAGTCTTTCAAATGATTAGCTAGTAGAGACAGATAATCATTTTTCATTCAAAATATTTTAAATAAAAAAACGTCTTTTTTTTGTTAAAACAGAGATTTCTGAGATAAATGTCAATTTCTGACTTTTGGGGAGGAAAGGTGAGGAGGTATCCATAGAACAGAACATTTCCTTTGTTTTTAGGATTGCTGAGAACCAAATAAAAGGCTGGTTTTCAGGTTTAGGGCTTTTCAGTCAAAACCTGGAAATATGTGAAGGTAAATTTTGGATCAAATTTTTAAAATATATAATCTGTTTCTCTTTATTCCCATACAAAATTTGTTTCCTGACCAGATCTACTAACTAGCTTCTTATCCATATGCATATTTATATATTTTTATATTTCCAGTGTACTTCTACTATATATATTACTAGCATATTTACCCAGCATTGTTCAGGGCAGGAGGCTGGAGGTGAGTGGGGAGCTTAAGGCGTTGCCCCAAGATTCATAACAGAGCTGCTTGCTCTTCCCCTTCCTGTCCCTGTCAGGGAGTGAGGACGAAGTGCACAGCTCATCTGCCCCTTGTGCTCCCCAACCAGAGTTTGGAATGAAGCAAACTGTGAACTTTCCCTTCACTCCATGATGAAGGGAGACAGCCCGCAATGTTCCCATACAAATCTGGGTGGGGAGCAGACCAAATTTGGTGGGCATAGCTCTTACTGTTTAGGCAGAGTTCTTGAACAAATAGATACACACGCACAGACTAATTCTCTCAAATATAGAGTAGATAGGATCAAATTTTTTCATGTTCATTTGAAATTAGAGGCACAAATCAACACACTAAAGTCAAACACTCCCAGGCTTTGAATTCAGATCTATACTTCATCTAATATCTTGCTTTAAGGCCTAACCTGTATTGTAACCAAATTTCTCTATTCCTTTTTGCCAAATTTCTGTACTCTTTTAAAATGGAGTCCTAATATTACTGAGTGTTCAAATATAGCAGCAAAAATTTCCATGTTTGTTAGCTCTCAATTGCTCTACAGAAGATACTCTGTGTTTATAAGCAGAAAAGTGTCATAATTGCCCACCCTAAGGCTTAACCTGTGGTCTAAAAGTCAAACTGCATTAATTCCAGCTCAGGTATAATCACCACTCTCTCTCTCTCTCTCTGGGGATCCCTGAAATCGAGTAAGATTTCCCCTTGGAAACCTATAATGGATGAGAACAAAGATGAGAAATTAGGCCATGCACATTAGGTCTCTGTCTCCATCGGGCCCAGGCATGCTCCTTACGTTGGGGTCTCTGATCTTCTTCATGAACACAACACTTGATCTCAAAGTGTCAGGACCATTCTTGATGGTAGTCCTCCAGGTTACCCAATCTTCCACCTGTCTCTTCTAGGGGTTAGCGTCAATGTCACACTTTTCCAAGGTGTTCTTAAGGATGTCTCTGTAGCGCTTCCTCTGCCCATCAAAAAACTTCACCCTGGTCCTCAGCTGAGCGTAGAAAATCTGTTTAGGCAAACGTGTGTCAGGAAACCTGACCATGTGACCAGACCATCGTAGCTGCCTGCGGGCAATTATTGCCTCAGTGCTGCAGGAATCAGTCTCTGCAAGGACACTAATGTTAGTCTGTCTATCCTGCTCCGTGATGCTCAATATTCTCTTCAGGTACCCTTGGTGGAATTTCCCCAGATCTTTAACACAACATCTAAAGGGAGTCCAGGCTTCAGCTCCGTACAGCAATGTTGGGATGTCTACAGCATTGTAGACATCAATCTTCATCTGTGTCTTGATGTCACGGTCATCCAAGACTCGCCTCTGTAAACGTCCATGTGCCGCACTTTCACTGGAGATTCAGTGGTGGATTGTATGATCATTGTCCAGCAATTACCAGTAAAACCTACCCAACTGGTATGTGTGGGAGGTGTTGCTCAAGTGCAACTGATGTATACGATTTTGCATTTGAAATTTAACATAATCAACAGAATGTATAATTAACAACCAGGAGAGAGAGACTGCCTCACTTTCCCATAGCTTTTTTGACTTTGTTCTGCAATGCTAAAAGTAGTATTTATGAGTCTCAAGGGGGTAGCTGTGTTGGTCTGTAACTTTCAAGAAACAACAAGTAGCCCTGTAGCCTCACACACACACACACACACACACACACACACACAAATATATATATATATATATATATACACACACACACACACACAGTATCATGAGCTTTCATGGGCAAACCCCACTTTCTCAATTTCACCAAAAGAGGGTATCAAGTTAGTGTGACAGGTTTTATTTCCATAAACCCTTGTTAATTTGCATGAATTACATTCTTATTGATCAAGTAATTAAATTCTAGATTCTTATTAATCAAGTCCCATATCACTGCTCCATTGTCTTCCCTGGGATCAATGTCAGGCTTATAATTTCCAGAGTCATTGTGTTTTACCTTTTAAAAAAACAAAATAACATTAGCCGTCTTCCAGCCTTTTGGAACTTCTTAAGTGCTCCAAAACTTATTGAAAATCATTATTTATAATCCAGTCAGCTCCTCAGCCATCTCCTTTAAGTAAGTTACTCCTCAGCCGTCTCGTGGACGTAAGTTATCTTAACCTGCTTATTTAAAAATGTCTCACATAGCTTCTGTCAAAAAGATAGAGATGCAGCCGTGTTAGTCTGGTCTAGCTGAAACAAAAGACAGAACTATGTAGCACTTTAAAGTCCTTAAAGTGCTACGTAATTCTGTCTTTTGTTTTAGCTTCTGTCAAAAACCCTCCTGAGATACTGGCCATAGATTTCTCATTATATGTTTTTGCTTTCCTTATCAGTTTTCTGTAGTTCCTAACTTCTGATCAATATTGATTATTAGCAAATTCCTATTTATTTTCTTGTTCTCACCCAGTTTCTGATCTATTGCAGAACTTTGCCCCTCACTCCAGAACTGCTGGTTTTTTTTAAGTAGTGTCTTGTGAATGGCCTTTTGAAAGTTGTGATAAATTGTCAACTGGTTTTCCTTTATGTTCTATTTTATTGATAGGCCAAATGGGAATACATGTACCTCTTAGTAGTTCATGGAGCAGATGTTTCTTTCCAGGCTATTTCCTCAAATGTGATCTATCCTGATACATGTGCCATCTGCAAAGCAGTTGGGGTGAGGGGGGATGCCTCTCAATGTCACTGAAGGTGAAGCCATTGTTCTTCTTTTTTACTACATTGCATTTTGTCCTTTATTTCATCTTCTAAATTGTTTTGTAAACTAGACCACGTGTACTGGTTTGTACCATTTTAGCCTGTGACTTTAAAAAGGTACAATAGTGATGATACAGAGTTCAGTGTTGCAAGCTGAATGGCCTGGTAATGTATAAAATTTTAACAGATCCTTTATAGGGAGAATTCTTTCCTTGTTGTATGCAAAAATACCAGATGCCACTTGTTCATGGGGGAGGGGTGTCTAGGCTACAGGGGTTTTTCTAAAAAAGTGACCTTTTTTTGAAAAAATTTCACCTGAATCTACACTGCTGCCATGTTCTTTTGAAAAAAGGTGTTACTGAATGCAAACAGCGCTTTTTCGAAAGAGCATCCAGACTGCCAAGGTGCTCTCTTTCAAAAAAGCGGCTTTCTTTTTTGAAAATACTGGTTGCTGTCTAGACGATCTCTTTCAAATTGATTCAATTGCAAGCCACTTCATACATCTCAAGTGCTGGACACAGCAGAGAAAGTTTGTCTGCTTGCTTCTGTAAAATCAACTCCCCACTTGTGGCTGTGCCATACACAAGGCTGATCTGTAATTTCACACACCAAGAAGTGTCTGCATTTATTATAACATATCCCCATTATATTCAGACACACTATCAAGCTCCAGATGTAAGATTGCTCTATCGTTTCAAATCTGAGAAAGGTCTGTGTTTCTTCATGGGAAGAGATCCCTTCCTCTCTCTCTGGGTATGTCTACACTACAAAGTTAGTTCGAACTAACTTTCATAGGCGCTACACTAGCGCTCCGTTAGTTCGAATTTAATTCGAACTAACGGAGCGCTTAGTTCGAACTAGGTAATCCTCATTCCACAAGGATTAAGCCTAGTTCGAACTAGCTAGTTCGAATTAAGGGGTGTGTAGCCCCTTAATTCGAACTAGTGGGAGGCTAGCCCTCCCCAGGTTTCCCTGGTGGCCACTCTGGCCAACATCAGGGAAACTCTACTGCCCCCCTCCCGGCCCCGGACCCCTTAAAGGGGCATGGGCTGGCTACGGTGCCCGTGCCAGGTGCAAGCCTGCCAGCACCCAGCCAGCAGACCCGGCACCTGGCACGGATCGAGCCACCCACCCAATGCCCCCCAGCCCTCCCCCTCTTCCCGGGACCAGGCTGGCGGCTCCCGGGAGCTTGCCCGGGACCGCAAGAGGCGGGCACCCGCCTGGGCTAGTGCGGACATCGTGGACCTCGTCCACGATCTCCGCACTAGGCACAGGAAAGTGGCCAGCTTGGGCAGGATAGCTGCCAGCCTGGCCACTCAGGAGCAGGTGTGCAAGAGAATCAAGGGGGTCCACTGAGACCCCCGACCCTGAGCCCTGAGCTTACAATGGCTGTACTGGGTCAGACCAAAGGTCCATGTATCCCAGTAGCCTGTCTGCCGACAGCGGCCAACCT
Source organism: Pelodiscus sinensis (assembly GCF_052426305.1). NCBI lineage: Eukaryota > Metazoa > Chordata > Testudines > Trionychidae > Pelodiscus > Pelodiscus sinensis. The sequence continues at coordinate 139,155,361 of NC_143054.1, forward strand.
TAGGGACCCTGGAGGGGATGGACCGAAGACAGTGACCAAGCCATTTGTCTCGTGCCATCCCTCTCCAGCCTTCCACAAACCTTGGGTAGGGACACCACTCCTACCCCCTGGCTAATACCACTCTATGGACCCAACCTCCATGACTTGATCTCACTTCCCTTTAAACTCTGTTCCAGTTCTAGCCTTCACAGCCTCCTGCAGCAAGGAGTTCCACAGGTTGACTCTTTGCTTTGTGAAGAAGAACTTTCTGTTACTAGTTTGAAGCCTGCTACCCATTCCTTTCCTTTGGTGTCCTCTAGTCTTTCTTTATGGGAACTAATGAAGAACTTTTCTGTATGCACCGTCTCCACCCAACTCCTGCTTTTAGAGACCTCTATCCTGTCCCCCCTCCATCTCCTCTTTTCTAAGCTGAAAAGTCCCAGTCTCTTTAGCCTCTCTTCATATGGGACCTGTTCCCAACCCCTGATCATTTTAGTTGCCCTCCCCTCTCCCAGCCTCTCTCTTCCCCTCTCCCACCTCCTTTTCCCAGTCTCCCCCAGTTTTGTTCAATAAAGACAGATTCCATTTTGGAAGACACGTTATCTTTATTTTGTACATCAAGAAGAGGGGCTAGGGAAGGGTAAGTGGAAGGAGGTGAGGGAGGAATGGGGTACGAGCCCCCGATGGGGAGGACTGGGCTGGCTCTGCAGGCTTCTGGGGGTGGAAGCTCTCCTGCAGCCCCCCAGTTGCCCCGTCTCCCCAGATGGCAGCCTGCGGCAAGTGCAGCCGGGCTGATGGCGGAGTGCTGTGATGTGCCCAGTGTGGGCACTCAGGGCACTCCAAGCCAGGACTGCTTTGCAAGCGGGGCACCCCTGAGAAATGTCTGTCCGGGGTGGGGGTCGGGACCCTTTAAGCGCAGCCCTCGGCTAGCCTGAGACAGCATCTCCACGCTCTAAGTCCTCCTCTGATGCCCTGCCGGCACTGCTTCCGGCCATCCTTAACCCCGCTTCAGGGTCCACTTAATGTGGACGCGCTAGTTCGAATTAGCAAAACGCTAATTCGAACTAGTTTTTAGTTCTAGATGTGTTAGTTCGAATTAGCTTAGTTCGAATTAACTAATTCGAACTAAGTTAGTTCGAATTAGCGCTGTAGTGTAGACATACCCTCTCTCATTTAACTTATCTTTTAACTGAAAACTCTCCTCTTTCTCTGTGCTACATAGTTCTGCATATTGCCAGCAAATGCATTGTGTGCAAATGAAATTTACATCTCGATAGATTTTAAGGGAAACCCACACATCCTATACAGTGCTTTGGCAGCCTTTTAATATAGGCTTTCAGACTTTATGACCCACTGTTCTTGTGCATCTCTTCTGTAAAATTTAAGCATTCCCTATGAATTTGTATCTATACTGAAATATTTTGTTACAAATCAAGAGCCAAATTCTACTCTAGTAATGTTATGTTAAGTCCAAAGTAATTCTATTGACTTAAACCTGATCTGCAACTACCCAGTGTTTTGGTGAACTCTGTGCTATTGTAGAAGATACTTGATAAATTTCCCCCTTGTAGGTTGAGGGCCCAAAATGGGTAGCATTTTTTTCCTGATCACTCATTATCTTTTGGATCACAGTAATGCGAAATCTTTTTTGCCTCATGAATGCCTTCCAAATTAACTTGTCCTGACTATAAACTGCTCGTGCCATTAGTGGGATTTCATAATTAACACTGCAGAGCTAGACAGATTTTTACAAGCCTTTAGGAAGATAGACTGTCCCCTCATGTCCTTAATGTATTGATTCCCTACTTTGGGGGTGATTAGTGAGACTATTCAGGGATATTCTATAGCACCCTCTGCCCAAAAATTTCTCCAGAGCTCCATTTACCATTAAGCCTCCTAATAGGCAGATGGTTCCCATCTGCAGGCTGAATCTAGTGTTGCTAGGTTTGATAAATCCTCCTTTGGAACCTGTGTAAGCACTCTCACAAGTTTTTAACCCTGGAGACTGTTTCAAATAGCAAGTGCCTGTGCTTTAGGGTTTATCTGCATGGGAAGTTAAAAGAAAGGTAACTGAATTAACTAAAACAAAAGACAGGACTATGTAGCACTTTAAAGACTAACAAGATGGTTTATTAGGTGATGAGCTTTCGTGGGCCAGACCCAAAGCTCATCACCTAATAAACCATCTTGTTAGTCTTTAAAGTGCTACATAGTCCTGTCTTTTGTTTCAGCTACACCAGACTAACAAGGCTACTTTTCTATCACTATTCTGAATTAACTAAAAGTGTGAATTTGATGTGGATTAGTTAAACCGCATTAAACCTCTACTTGAACACCTACATTCAGTGTAAAGGTGGTCTTAATTTGGTTTAGTCTAATTTGCATCCAAAGTGAATTAAATTAAAGAAAATTATGGACAATTTAATTCCAATTAATAGCATCTGCACAAAGATTGAATGCAGTTTAACGAACCCACTTCAAATTCACACCTGTACCATCAGCTGACAACATACCATGTACTCAGGGCCGGCTCTAGGAACCAGCAAATCAAGCACATGCTTGGGGTGATACATTTCCAGAGGCGGCATTTCCAGATAAGCAGCTACCCCCGGCAATGCCTGGCTCCGCCCCGGCCCGCCCACCGATTTTAAAGGGCAGCGGGAGACGCCACTACCCACTGCGTAGCACTGGCACCATGCATGCCTGGAGCCTGCTGGCCGCCCTCTGCCTCCTGCTGCTGCCTGGCTCCGCCACCTACTTTGGGTCAGCCCTGCTCGTGGGGGACAGGGGCAGGTTTGTGGGGGGATGGCCCTGGTGCAGGAAGTGCAGTCTCCCCTCCGGCCAGGGCCATGGTGGCTGCAGGGGGGCTGGGCACCCGCCGGGGCCCCTGCGTCCTGGGTATGGCCACACGGAACGTGCTGGACGAGGCCCTGCAGGCGCTGGAGAAGCTGCAGGTACTGGTGGAGCAGCCGGGCCTAGGGCTGAGGAACAGCCCCCGCACCTGCCCTAGCTCCTGCTCCAGACACGCCAGCACCTGCTTTTGAATTTTTATACGATTTTTATATGATATTAGAAATATTAAAAATCGGTTTTCTAAAGAAGACCTCATGAAGCACTGCCAGGACCTACATTTAGCACTCAGAACTGATAACGCTGCTGACATTGATGGAGTAGAATTGTATGATGAATTAATAGCTTTATCTGAGCTAATAAGTCCTAAAACTTCTCATCTAAAAGTATTAGAATTTATAGCAATAATGATTTTTTCACTCCAAACACTGCTATAGCATTATGCATTCTTTTAACATTACCAGTATCAGTGGTTTCTGATGAGCGCAGTTTCTCAAAACTGAAATTACAAAAAAATTATTTGAGGTCCACCATGTCTCAAAATCGTTTGACAGGGCTCGCATTAATTTCAATTGAAAGTACCATTGCAAAAAAAATTAGATTTTACTGAATTATTAAAAGGCTACACAAGTATAAAAACCAGAAAAATTCAGTTCATATAAAGTCTTTGAATTTATGAGAAACTGGGCGCACCGGAAGACACTGACTTTTTCATTACAGTGTATAGTTGAACCCAAATTGTTTGTAATAGTGATTTTGTTAAAATTAATTGAGTACACTAGTAGGAAATTGTTTTATTTCACTAACTACACATTTTCTGTTTTCATTTTTTTAAATTTTATACAGTCAAAACAAAACAAAAACATTGCAAAGTGCAAACACGTGTAAAAGCCAACAAAAAAGGGGGAAGAGGAAAAAAATGTTTTGCTTGGGGCAGCAAAAAACCTACAGCGGTCCCTGACCATACTGTCCCTCGATGTACAGGCATCAAGCATTTACATACTTCTCTGTTTCCTGATTTGTTCTTGTTGTTTGTTTTTTAATTTGACTGTCATGGAATTTACTTTACTTTTCAGGATGGATGTCTTGGTTTGGAAACAGCATTGTGATTTTTGTACTATATAAGCAGAGAGCTGTCCTGCAGCCAACAGATTATCTCACGTTTAATCTGGCCATATCAGATGCTAGTGTTTCTGTGTTTGGTTATTCACGAGGGATCATTGAAATCTTCAATGTCTTTAGAGATGATGGATTTCTCATCACATCGATATGGACATGCCAGGTAGGAATGCATTCTGTGATGAAATATTGACTTAGGCAAAATAAGTAGTGCTATTTCTGCATGTGTGCTGTATATAAATAACCAGAGTTATGAGAGTGAAAATTAGTGATGAATGATTTTCCAATGGACTGTAGTTCTGATTTGTTTCAGAAATGCATCCAAATATGTAGGTGCTTGTCTAGCTAAACCAACCTTGGACCAGTTCACGGAAAGCCCTTTATACAATAGGTTCCTGATACTACACTTAAAGTTGTTCTGCTCCTTGCAGGAGAACGCCATAGATCCATTGGGTAATTGTTATTACTTGAATCACAGTAGTAGTGACTAGTGGCCTCAGCAAGGATCTGTGCCCTATTGTATTAGACACTGTTTACACATACAATGAAAATGTGATCCCTGCCCCAGAAAGCTAGCAATCAACGCATAACTTTTCCAATATCTTAGGAGGTATTCAAGAGGGTTTGCATATTACCACCCAATGCCTTTTGTTATTGTAAATATTTGTAAAACCCCATGTTTATATTGTTAATCTATTATCCTTTAATATGGTACAGTGCCAAGTTTACTGAGGAGGTTGGGTAGGAAGTGCTCCAGCTGCAACTTCATTTCCTAGATGTCTTTGTTCCCTTTCCAATCTGATATTTTGACTATGAGGTTGGTGTGGAAAAAAATCTTAACAATTATTGATGGTCTCTTTCTAGTAGTAACCATTGGTAAGATGTCCTTGCTGATTTTTAGAACTATCAGCAGCCTTCAACACCATTGGCCATGAGTTTTTATTTACTCACCCATGAGACTTTACTGGAGTGGCTGGAATAGCCCTTTTACAGTGTTTATTGTTCTCTGAGAGATGCCAAATAATGGTAATGAGTACCTTTCTTCTTCACATAGAGCTCTCAAACACAAGCTTCCATTTGCTCACAAAAATAGTGATGTATTTTGTGTGATGGCTGCCATTTTTTCCAGCTCAAGAGACCTCCAAAGTTAAAGCATGAGATAAAGATGGCAGTAACAGACTCGTCCTTTGGAAGAGAGATACACACAGTGTAACCAACGGGTTACAGATTTAATGGATTAGAATATGTGGTGGACACACGGCTCTTCATGTGCTTTTCACTGAACCCAGATACTGAAACCTCTTTGTTTTCACAATATCTAACAGAAGTACAAAGATAATTAGGAGCCTCTTGTTTTATACTCAGTCCACAGACGATGACTGAACATAAGAACATAAGAACGGCTGTACTGGGTCAGACCAAAGGTCCATCTAGCCAAGTAGCCTGTCTACCGACAGTGGCCAGCACCAGGTGCCCCAGAGAGGGTGGACCGAAGACAATGATCAAGCGATTTGTCTCCTGCCATCTCTCTCCAGCCTCTGACAAACAGAGGCCAAGGACCCCATTTTATCCCCTGGCTAAAGTTGTGAAGGCATGCTGTCCAGGAGGTATAATGGATCCATTGCTATTCTTGCATGTCCAGGCAACAGTCATTGCATTTAGTGATATTTTTTTCATTAGGCCTGGCACAGAGTTTTATGGTACTTTCTCTATCATGCTGCTCTTGTCGCAGTATCTGCACCTGTGTATCCTTGAACTACCAGAAACTGAGAGTGGAAGATAGTGCTGATTATTCCTTACACTCCCCTGGACGTTCTGGTATGGACCACTTTTGGAAACAGAATATTGGGCAGGATGCCAGAGACAAGATACAAGGACCATGATCCTACCCATTAGGGCAGTTTTTATGGCTGTTTTACTGCAGTGTGCTTGACTTTGGGGTACCCTTGAAAAACAGCTGGAAGCTTCAGTTTTGCACTATTAGAGGGGAGCAAGTTACATTCTCTTAGGAAAGTCATTAGGGTGTCCCCTCCATTTGGGAGACCAAGGATTCTAACATTGTCCGCTCAAGATTTAATTTTTAAGATTCTAGATTCTATTTTATTTAGCCATCATTTCACCACTATCAATAATGTTAGAAAGTTCTGCCTGTAGGCTCTGCTTTCCTCCATCTATCTGGGTATGTCTACACTACAGCGCTAATTCGAACTAACTTAGTTCGAATTAGTTAATTCGAACTAAGCTAATTCGAACTAACGCGTCTAGAACTAAAAACTAGTTCGAATTAGCGTTTTGCTAATTCGAACTAGCGCGTCCACACTGATTGGACGCAGGGGGGCATTTAAGGGCAGCTGAAACCGGTTCTGGCAGGGCATCAGGTCAGTAGTTGCTTTGTGTGGCTGCTGTCTGAGGCTATCTGAGGCTCGTGCTTAAAGGGACCCCCCCGGACAGCCGGTTCTCAGCTTTTCCTGCTTCCTTGCCAACCTCGCTGAGGGACAGCAAAGCGTTGGTCTCTGTGCCCGTCTGTGTCGGTGCTTCCCTTCGGGGGGGGCTGCCGCAGGTGGCAACATGGAGCCACAGCTCGCCCTGCACCTTCTGGTGCACTTTCTGGACTTGCTGCTGCAAGCCTGCCACCAATGGCTCGAGGCTGCCTGGCACCACCTGGTGAACGTCAGCCCCCTGCCTCTCCGCCTGGCCGCCCTGGGGGCTGTGGAGGAGCCGCGACGGCGCCCCGGCACCGGCGTGCCCCGCCGCGTCTGGCGTCTGGACACCAGCACCGACTGGTGGGACCGCATCGTCCTGGAGCGCTGGGAGGACCGACAGTGGACCCAGAACTTCAGGATGAGGAGGGACACCTTCCTGGAGCTCTGCGAGTGGCTCGCCCCTGCCCTGCAAAGAAGGGACACTCGCATGAGGCCCGCCATCCCCCTCTAGACGCGGGTGGCCATCGCCCTCTGGAAGCTCTCCACGCCAGACAGCTACCGATCCGTCGGGAACCAGTTCGGCGTGGGGAGATCCACTGTCGGAGCGGTGCTCATGCAGGTATGGCACTCGTCGGCCACCGAGCTGGGGGGGAGGGGGGCTGTGAGGAGGGGATGGGCCGCCCAAGGGACAAAGAGGGGGCGGGAGGAGGCGAAAGCGCCCCGCACCGGAGGGGTCGGGCTGTCCCGGCCGTACTACACGCCGCCAGGGGGGTTGCTTCCGGGAGTGGGGCGCGGGGCACCGCCAGAGCACGCACGCTCCCAGCCACCCGGGCGCCCCACTGATTGGCGCTTTGCTGTGTCTCTCTCCGCAGGTGGTCAAGGCCATCAACCGGGTGCTGCTCCGCAGGGTGGTCCGCCTCGCCGACCCGGACGCCGTCATCCGGGGATTCGGCGCCCTCGGCTTCCCCAACTGCGGGGGGGGGGCCATCGACGGGACGCACATCCCCATCCGTGCCCCAGAACACCAGGCGTCCCGGTACGTCAACAGAAAGGGGTACTTCTCCGTGATCCTGCAGGCCGTGTGTGACCACCGGGGACAGTTCACGGACATTAATGTGGGCTGGTCCAGCAAAGCACATGACGCCCAGGTGTACCGCAACTCCTCCATGTGCCAGCGGCTGCAGGACGGGACCTTCTTCCCCGACCGCCACATCAGGGTCGGGGACGTGGACATGCCCGTGTGCCTGGTGGGGGATGCCGCCTACCCACTGCAGCCCTGGCTCATGAAGCCCTACACGGGGCACCTCAATCCCTCCCGCCAGGCCTTCAATGCCAGGCTGATCAGGGCCCGCATCGTGGTGGAGGGGGCCTTCGGGCGACTGAAAGCCCGCTTTCGATGCCTCCTCACCCGTCTGGACCTGGCCGAGCACAACATCCATCCCTCCACATGTTGTGTGCTCCACAATTTGTGTGAGCGGAAGGGGGAGGCTTTCCTGTCAGCCTGGATGGCTGAGGCTGACCGCATGGCTGGACACTACGGTCAGCCCCGCACCGCCGCCATCCGGGAAGCCCAGCGGGGGGCCGTCCGGATCCGGGAAGCCCTGCGGGAGAGCTTCCTGGTGGAGGAGGAGGAGGACTGACCTCTCCCTGCATGCCCTACTGGGACCTTCTTCCACCCTACCCCCCCCTTCCGCTTTCCCCTCCCTATCTACTGTACAATAAAGACACCTGTTTTTGAAACAAAAACGTCTGTTTATTGAACATAACTGGGTGCGGGAAGGGAGGAATGAGGGTGGGAGAGGGGAGGGGGAAACCTGGGACGAGGGCGCTGGAAGGGAAGGGGAGGGAAGGGAGGAAGGGAAAGGAAAGCTCAGGGGTGGGAGTCCGGCTGCCTCTCCCGTCTCACCACACTGCGGATCCGGGGGCGTCGGTGGGAAATGGTTGTGGGGGGGGGGGGCAGGAGGGACAGGGGGTGTGGAGGAAGCAGGAGCGGAAGCAGGAGCGGGAGCAGGGGGAGCAAGATGGGGAGCAGGGGGAGGAGGAAATGGGAAGCGGTCCAGCAGGCTCTGGAGGTGGCCTCACAGGGCACAGCCCTGCTCCTCCAGGGCCTCCAGACTCCTCCAGCGCAGCCTGAGGTCCTCCTGGACCCAGTGGTCCTGGAGACGGAGCTGTCGATCCAGGAACTGGAGGTGCCGCCTCTGGTAATCCTCCTGGTTCCTGGCTGTCCTGCTTGCCCAGGCGCGGGCGGCTGCTGCAGGCGGGGTGGTGTGCCCTGCAGTCCCAGGTGCTGCGGCTGTGGTGCAAGAAGACCAGCGGTCAATTACTCCAGGGGCCCAGGTGTGTGGAACCCAGCTCCCCTTTGCAAGGCCAGGGCCCCTGCAGGATCCCCAGCTGCTGCTCCGTGGTGGGCAAGGCCCAGGCGCATGGTCCCGGGGCTCCCTCTTGCCCCAGCCCCCCGTACACATAAGGGGAACACGAGGGTACTCACAGGTGGATGCCTCCCCGGCCTCAGACGACGCAGGCGAGCGGCTCTGTGGCGTGCCTCGGTGGTCCCGGGTCCTGGGCAGGCTGGCGTCAGGCTCCTGGCTCTCAGAGCCCTCTTCCTCCTCCTCTGTGTCCAGGAGCGGTCCCTCTGCCCCGGGGTCAATCACGTCCCGGGGGGCAGGGATGGCATGAGCCCCCAGGATGCGGTCCAGGGCATGGAAGTGGGGGCAGGCCTCCGGGTCGGCCCCTGGCAGGCAGGCCCGGGAGTAGGACTGCCGCAAGTCCTTAATTTTGCAGCGCACCTGCTCCCGGCTGCACTGGTGGCCCCTGGCGGCCAGGCTGGCAGTCATGCGGCCGTAGATGGCCGCGTTCCGGTGGCTAGTGCAGAGATCGTGGACATTGGAGGCTTCCCCCCAAACCTCGATGAGGTCCACGATCTCCGCACTTGACCAGGCGGGCGCCCGCCTTTTGCGCCCCCGGGCAGGCTCCTGGGAGCCGCCAGGCTGGTCTGGGGAGCAGTGGAGGGCTGGGAGCCTTCGGATGGCTGGCTCATTCTGTGGCAGGTGCAGGCTGTGCAGGCACGGGTGCTCGCAGCCTTGCAACTGGCACAAACTGTGTAGCCAGCCCGTGGCCCTTTAAGGGCTCCGGGGCCGGGAGGGGGGCAATAGAGTTTCCCTGGTGTTGGCCAGAGTGGCCACCAGGGAAACCTGGGAAGCCTTAGCCTCCCACTAGTTTGAATTAAGGGTCTACACAGCCCTTAATTCGAACTAGCTAGTTCGAACTAGGCTTAATCCTCGTAAAATGAGGTTTACCTAGTTCGAACTAAGCGCTCCGTTAGTTCAAATTAAGTTCGAACTAACGGAGCGCTAGTGTAGCACCTAGGAAAGTTAGTTCGAACTAACGGACGTTAGTTCGAACTAACTTTGTAGTGTAGACATACCCTCTGAGGTCCTGGCCAGGTTACTCATTAAGGGCTGGTCTATGCTAAAGCTGTAAGTTGACCCAAGTTACACTAATTCAGTGTCTCTCCTGCCAACTTAACTTGCTGTTCTCAGGCAGCTGGAGTATAGATGTTGATAGGAGCGTGCTTTGCCATCGAGTTAACTGGTCTTCACCAGACCTGCTAAATCAATTGCAGAAGTGCAGATTTAGCTGTAAGTATAGAGACGCACTAAGACTTTAAAGTTGAACTCAACACAGGGCATCACTTCGTTAAATGTAGTCTAAAACAAAAATTACTTCTTTTGTTGTTTGAATTCAATAAGGCCTTGACCCAGCAAAGCACTAAACCAGATGCTCAATTTAAGCACATGAGTAGTTCTGCCAAAGCCTATTTGTATCTAAGGGAAAAGCCTATTTGATTAACAGATTTTAAAGCCAGAAGGAACTGTTATGACCTAGTGTAACCTCCTTCATAACAGGACAAACCATTAATGGCTAGATTCCCTCACAGTTGCTCATGGTAAGCAGTACTGTATTCCAACATAGACTGTTTTATAGATAAGGAATCCAAGGCAGACTGAGATCAAGTGACTTGCCCAGGATAAGATGGAGTCCAGGGAAAGGGGCAAAGACAGAATCCTGGCCTTCTAATTCCTGCTCCTATGCTTGACTCACATCACCATCCTTCCTCCCATTTAATGTTAAAGGCGGAGAGGTCTAAGGGGCAAAGGGGGTTATGTGTATGCTTTACTGCTTTACATCAGAATCTTTTATTGATGGATGTTTAGTGTAAATGCTTTCTGGATTTTTCTCCTATCCCTCAATCTAATACATTCTGTTTATAAGTTTCTGCTTAGTATTACTGGATCACATAATACCCCTATGTGCAAGCAACTCTGTAGGTGCCACAAAATCGCACATAGGTCGTCTTGTATGGTTTTTCCTGAATTCTCCCGTTAGGAGAAGGGCTCACCACCACCACTTCATCCATAGATGAAACTGGGAGTTTTGATCTGCATGGACTCTGGGTATCCTCCCAGGGAATATCCCTCTTGAAGTCCCTGGACCTCCACATTGATCTTCAAGCCCCTGCATCTCTGCCTTTGCTCCCTGAAAGCACAGTTTCATTGGACTCATGCTGTCATGATTCCAGCTGAAACATGATTTCCCAAGCAGCAGCTGCCTCTAGGACTCAGTCCCACCTCCCTCTGGTTCACCCATGCAAATGAGGGCCTCTCATGAAGACAGAACTAATACTGCCTTTGGCTGTTAACATTCTTCCTGCAATGATTATGTTTGTTTCATCAGGCTCACATCTACTGCACCTTCTTGCCCCTAACTAATTTGTAGATCCCTGAACTCATGGACAATAAAGCAGTCTAATAATTTTAGCCATAGAAAAATGGTGATTCATTACAACTGAAAGTGTTTGTAACTGATTGGGTCTGACAAATCCCCTGATTTAAAAAAAGAAAGGTCAAAATAATTTTTTTTTAAATTATCTACATGACTTATTGCCACATTTTCAGAATGAAAAATTCTAGTATTGTTTAGACAGTCAAACTAATACGACTGAAAAAATGAAACTAAATCAAAACTAAAAGGTTTTGAAATTATGGAGAGGAAAGGTTTCAATTAATCTGAAACAAGACAAAACAAACTGTCTGTTCAGGTCATTATTATTTTTGAGATTTCACCTTTTTGTCCTCATTCAAGATAAGAAACATTTTCTGGGTTGATTTAGTTGGGATTGGTCCTGCCTAGAGCAGGGGGCTGGACTTGATGACCTTCTGAGGTCTTTTCCAGCTCTATGGTTCTATGATTCCAATTCTCAAAATATACTTGATAAATGGGAAAACTGTCTGCCCAGCTTTAATGGAGAGTCTTTTGCAATGTTTGGGGGAAGTAGGGAAAAACTGATATTGTAGATGCCGATTTCCATTCCCCCTCATCCCAGCCTGTTTGCTCCTTAGGAAGGGGAAGATAAGTATATGTAGGGTCCTTGCCACGAGAAGGTGCGTAGGGTATAATCTAGTTTATTAGTGTTTTCATTTATATTTGTGAGAGAGATTATACTTGACATCACAGAGTGCATATTTATGTTCTCAAAAGCCCCTTCTTCCCTTAACTTGTCAGCTTTACTGAAGGGAAGAGGAGAGAATGGTGGCAGCAGTTGAGAGAAGCTATTTTTACAGCTGGTGCCTGTTCCAACTTTTCATACTAAGGGTGCATTTACACTGCACCATTATTCCAGAATAACGGTCGTTATTCCAGAAAAACAATACTAGCATCCACACAGCAATTGCATTATTTCGAAAGAAAATTGGAATAATGGAGGCATTTTTCCAACATTGGTAAACCTCATTCCATGAGGAATAACACCTCTTCCAAAAAAGCTATTTCAGAAGCGGGTGTATGTGGACACTCCACTGCTGCTATGTCAAAAGAGCTTCTCCCCAGAACCATTCTAAGTTATTCCTCCCCAGGGCCTCCTGGGGCTCTAAATTCAGATAGAGCATCCACACTATAGAGAAGTCTCAACATTATTCTGAGGCAGGCTCCCCTAATGTGGATACACTATTTTGAAATAAACGATTCCGGAAGATATCTTCCGGATTAGCTTTTTCCAAAATAAGTTTGCAGTGTAGTTGTACCCTATGTCATAGATTGCCAAGGAGGCAAGCTTTGTTCCTTCTCCACGGGATAGTTAGCTTACCATAAAACTACTGCTCTGACCTTAGCAAAACATTCTCGTTCTCCAAAGTATGTGTCTATGCATGTCAGCAGAATGAGATTTTTATCTAAAGAAAGAAAGAAAGTTGTTTTAGCAAAATTCCTCTATGTTCCTTCTGTGCATTTTCACAGCTGCCCATCTTGGGTATGTTTTCATAGAAATGACAGGAAAATACTTTCATTTATTTTATTTAATGTATGGCTAAGAAGTCACCAATCAGACAAAAAGTTTCACTGATGCTGAAAAAGTCAGACCCAGGTGCAGAATTAAAAGTATTCCTACTGTTGTGCTTGTTCAGAGGAAGGGATAGCAGTGGTATTAGGGAATTAAACATGGATTCAGGAGAACAAAGTTCAATTCCTAGCTTTGTCACAGATTTCCTGCATGAACTTGGGCAAAATCACTATGACTGAAATCCCATCCCCATTGAAATCAGTGGCACTCACAACCCATTGGGAGAGAGAAAGACTAAGTGGATTTAAGCCACCTTCACAGCCTGTGATCTGGATTCTTGAGTGCCTGGGAAAGACCTTGGCATTGCTTAAACAGCCCTGATTACCTGTCTATGGTATGGGAGCCTCCAGGGATTGCCCCATGGGCCACAATGCATCTTGGACTCACTAGTGTGTCATATTGCAACACTGCCCCCATCCACACCCCAACACAACCTCTTCTATGGGGCTTGTGAGAGAGTCCCCAATAGGCAGCTGTTATGTGGAGGATCTGATCTGTAATCGTACTGTGCCCGAGTTGCCTGTCTATAATATGTCAGGTACTAGCACTTCTCTCGCTTGCAGGGATAATGTTGAGGATAAAGTCTTTAACTTTTGCAAGGTGTCCAAATACTATGTTGCTGGAAGCAATGTACGTAAATAGATTTCTGTCTATTTTAAACAAGAAGTTATTTGCAGAGTTTAGATGTCAAGCAAAGTTCTGAATTGTTTGGACCTGTTGCCTTTTCTAAGGAAAAGAACTCTCTGATTTTCATAATGTTGAAATAAATGTGTCTGATAATTCTGGGTGTGAACTCTAGAAGTTACAACTTATTGTTTCACATATATAAATGTGACATCCATATTGTAATTAAGAATGTGTAGCTGCTATATTTTATGTATAATAATACGTTACCTAACCAGCCACAGGACCAAGACACTGCATTCAGTTACAGATGTATAAATCTAGAAGAGCACCGCTGAAGTCACAGGAGTTAGTCTAGATCTATGCTGGTGTAAATGAAAGAACCACCTGACCCAGCAGGACTTAAGGGCCATATTTTTATTTTATTTATACCTGTCTAAATCTGGAGTAACTCAATTTATACTTCAGTGGAGTTACTCTGGATTAACCACAGTACAACTAGTATATTCTCATGTTCAGTAGGGCTACGTCTACGCTACAAGTTTTCTCAGAAAAAATTAGCATGAGTCACGATCTCATTTGCATATTTTCTGCTGATCCGTTTTTATGCTGATTTTTTTGAGCAAAAACAAACAGTGTGGACGTTTTGCTTGTTTACGTACAAAAACCCCAGTGTAAAAACAGATTGGCATAAAGTATGCAAATGAGATCGTGACTTTTGCAAATGAGTCCTTCATTTGCATATTTTTTGTGGCGAAAACTCTTAGTGTAGATGTAGCCTAGATGTGACATTAATGTTATAAGAAATTATCTTTAAAAAAGGCAAAGGAAGTGAAAAAAAAACATTCTGAACAAAAGTATATCAGGCTGCTACTCTATCCACTGAAATGTCCTTTCCCTCATTACATATGACTAAAATCTTCATAAGTAATCCAAACATTTAAGCATAACTAAAGTTAAATGGAAAAAATACATTTAGGGCCACGTTTCTGCTTCTCTTTTACAAAATGGCAGTTCTAACAGCAGCAATTCAGCTCATAGTTTTGGAAGGGATGAGATATTTACAAATGTTTTGATCGACTTCTGATCTATTTTATGTACATAATTCTAGAGCAGTTCCACGGTCTGAAAATTCAAAACCTAGTGCAACAAAAATCAGAATTTGGCCTGTTTTCTTGGTAGGATGAATAAACAAATGGCTCTGCGTCAGGGTTGTACACAAACATGTTCTAGGTGACAGATTGTGTAAATATTTCCTTGTAATAAGAACATGTAAATAACTGAGCTAAACAGAATGTATCTTGCACAAAAACGTCTTTTTTCTGTTTATCAAAGAGCTCAGTCAAAAGTGGAAAAACAGAGACGTCTCTGAATAAAGTTAGGAACTGTTTGAGCAAGCTCTCACTTGTTTGGTGATAAACAAGATATATCAGATGATGGAAAGTATGCCTTTTTCAGTGGAGGTTTCTCTGCAGGTCAGCTTTAAAGAGAGTCTGACTCTTATTCCTTTTCTTAAATCTGAAAAACAGAATTCAGTGAAAACAGGGAAACCAGAAAATAAGTGTTAACATATTTCTTAATTTATGGACATAGCCTGCCACTGGTTTTTGTATAGAAGCTACTGTTAATATCTGTGGGGGTTGTGTAAAAAGAATAGTGGTGCTATGTGTGTTGATGCACATTTAAAACTCATTTTAAAATATTCAGTCTTTCATTATTATAATAATACTATTATGTAATGCCGAACCTTCCTATGCATCTTAGAATTCAAACAATATTGGAATTGACTGTCTCACCCCCAACTGCTAGCCTTAGAACTGAAATCTTCATCTTAGTTTGTACCCACCTGGTAGATTAAAGTATTTTCCAATAGGTTTTTGTGTATCGCCTTTTCAGATATCTGATTTGTATCCATTAATTCTTTTCTGCAGAGACTGACCAGTTCGGACAATATACATGGCAGTGGGCCATTGCTGGCATTTGATGGCATAGATCGGTGCTTCTCAACCTTTCCTTGTAAAGTACCCCATTTAAAAAAAATTATAAATACACCCAGTACCTACAGTTTTCAGCCACACACAATTTTTTTCTACCATTGCAACACATTTATTTAAACAACTTAATCGTAGCCGGGCGGGCAATGAAATTTTGAGGTGTAAAAAGTACAAAAATAATAAAGCGCTGTAAAACTTAAAAATAAAATTCAGTTTTCTCCAAATTTCAGTGGTGTTGATGTATTCCCCCAGACTTTTCTCGAATACTCCTAAGGGTACTCGTACCACTGGTTGAGAAACACTGGCATAGATCACATTAGTGGATGTTCAGTTCAGTTAAAAGAGCCTCTGATTTTGTGGCAGATTTGGTTGGGTACAGGGATGAAATCGCTTGTGTAGATGTGTGGGAAGAGTTGGCACATGGGCTGATTGCAGGGGTGGGTTCCCGGGTAATTATGATGGAGATGTGTTGCGTGGTTACTGGAAAGAATTTGTTTGAGGCAAGGTTGCTGTCTGTAAGCGAGGATTGGCTTTTCCCCCAAAGCCTGTGAGAGTGAGGGGTCATTTTCCAGGATAGGTTGTAAATTGTTGATAATGTGGGTGTGTCTTAATTTTTTTCTCCTTTCCCCCTCCTTTTTTCTCTCTTTTTTCCCTCCCGCCACCTTATTTATTCTTGGATCTGGACTTCTAATACTCCTGTCATCTGAAGAAATGGGTTGCGCCCATGAACGCTCATGATGCCATCTACATGTTTTGTTAATCTTTAAGATGTTACTAGTCTATTTGTTGCCTTTAAGAACTGCACCACATAGAAAAAAAATTAAGAATGCCTCTGTATTAATGTATTATTTTTATCTTTCTGACATGAAACCCTTCTGAGCCTTGTGTGGGGTTTTAGATGCTGCTTGTAATTAGTAGAACTGGGAGCACTGACTGTTGAGAAACAGGAAGAAGAGGGGGAGAAGATTAGCCAGGGCTGAGTGAGAGCTACAGAGGGGTGCAGCAGCTTTGTAAAGAGGTTTCACTTTTGGCAAATAAAGTCCTGTTGAAGTTTATTAGGACCTTGCTTGTGTGAAAGTAGAAAGAATTATACTGTAAGAGAAAGATGAATTATGCTGTAATAATTGAATAAGCTGAAGGAATAGTGTTTGTCTCTGAACAGGAAGAAGAAAAGTATGTTAATGTTGTTTGTAGGTATGCAGATCAGGGTGCTAGCCCGGTGGGCCAGGGTTAATAGGAAAAGGAACATTAGGTGTTAGGGAGAAAGCAATTGAGATAACCAAGGTGATATGGACAGGAGATTGCTGTGTGCTTGATGTGGAAATGAAGATACTTGACTAGCCTCACACTAATCCTGTGAAGTTTTGCCCCTCTTTTAATCCTGTTTTGGCTTTCTTTTGACTGTATAAAGCAAGGGGTTTGAACCTTGTATGGCACCCACATTTTCTGGGTGCATTTAGCAGAGCGGCTTTGCTAATAAACAGAGCGGACTGACAAATCTGTGAGTCCTGTCTGACTTTGACACTTGCATGATACAACACCTTGCAAAGACTAAAGCAGATAGGTAACAGGAAAAAATAAAGCTAAAGCAACCTAACACATACCACAGTTACGATGGTGCTTAGTTAGTTAAGCTGTACAGAGCCTGGGACAACATTTTAAAGCCTCACCACCTTATTTGTGCTTTTAATAAGCAATCCAGTCTTCTCTTCCTCCCACATGTTTTTGTCCATTGTGTTCGACATCCCTAGAGGTTTACATTGGCTCATTGAATTAATTTGATTTTAAAATATTTTACATTTTCATAATAGCTCTCTAACCAAGATAAGGTTTTGGTTCTCTTCTTTTCCTGTATGCTCCCAGGAGCAGTGACTGAAGCAATTCAGGCATATGACTGAGGAATTAAGGCACAAACAATGGGTAGAAGAGGCCAACACCAGGTTTCAAGGATTTCCTTTTTAACTGTGTGGTTCCTGAATTGCTTAGGAAAATGGTGCACAGGATCTCTATATACCTCAGTCTCAACTGCCGCTTACTCTCTGTCAACCTCACTGTCCTCATTGGGACTCATAAACATTTCAGTAAGTATGGCTACACTGTGGCGGGGAGGAGTTTCGCAGAAGGTATGCAGATTGCGCTCACATTTGCAAATCTTCTTCCATTGTTTTTTTTTTCCCTGAAGAGGATTTTCTGATATTTGGCCCATTCACATGGGGCCAAATGTCAGAAAAAACCCTCTTTCAGAAGCCCCCTTATTCCTCGTAAAATGAGGTATACAGGGGGCTTCCAAAAGAGAGGGTTTTTCTGACATTTGGCCCCATGTAGAGGAGCCAAATATTGGAAAATTCTCTTCTGGAAAAAAAACAGAAGATATGAAAATGCGAGTGCAATTTGCATCCCTTCTTTGAAACATGCCCTCCCCCCGCAGTGTAGCCGTACCCTAAGAGTCTTTGCATGTAGCTCAGCTTGCAGAATCTCACAAGGAATTATACTGAATATAAAAAAGGATTGAGAACTAGCTGCTGCATGTCTTCACATAGAATTAGCCAAAGTATAATATTGCTCGGGTTTTGTTTATATATAGCTTATCATTTTTGACATTTGTGTAAGATGAAAATAACCCAAAGACAAATCATGGAACTGTAACTAAGAGCATTAACAGATAAAGCAGGTGTTAAAGGTACTGAGTACAGGCCGTGTAACTTTAGATCTGTATTCAGCTCACCTTTACATCCTGCTCAGCTAAAAATGGAATGTAGTAAAGATGAACTCTAAAGTAAAATACCAAAAGACTGATTTTGCCCCTTTACTGCGCCTGTGTGCAGTACAAAGATGGACTTTAGTAACTCCTTCATCCCCTCAAAAATTGCTTTTATTTTCTGTGAGGATTTTATGTATGAAATAGTATGACTATAGGAAGAGTCCTCACTCCCCTTGGCCGGAAGACCTTAGCAATATTCAGAAGACCTCAACAAAGTAGTCACATAAGGCTGTAACCTACAGCTCTCTCTTCAGAGAGCTGATTTAAAATGAGGAAAACAAAAAACAAAGTAGGAAAGGACCCTTCTCCCCAGCTCCTGTTTTACTTTGCAGTTCACCTTTAAGTAACATAGAAGGAAAAAACAGTAGCTTTGATTCGGGGGAAGAGGAGTTAGACACAACCAACCTAAACATCACAGATGAGAATACCGGGCTATGTCTACAGCTGGGGTAGTAACTTCATGCCAGTTTTGCTGTAGCTGAGAATCTACCCCATTAGCTCTTGTTCTTTTTTTGAAACTTCTGTAGCCATTGTTGACATTGTGACAGTCAGTGAAGTTATGTCTTTGATACTTAGGAACTGTAAATAATCTGAAAGTTCAGTTTGGTTGCTTAGCAAATTGAGAGAGACTCTCCTGTGGTGCACAAACATTATTTCATGTCACAAAGCTGATGATCTACTTATGCATCACACAGAGAAGTATGGGCTACTAGTGTGAACACAGGGCTAGAAAACTAAAATGTTGCCTCGAAATGAACATTACCATCTGAGGCAATTACCATTTGAGGCCATCCCTTCAAATGTATGGATACATTGCTCATCCTTTGCTATGCTGTAATCTCATGTGGCTAAAAGCCACACCAGCAGCTCATCAAAAGAACCACCTCAACTGAAGCTTCAGGGGATAGCCAAGTTAGTCTCTACAGGTAAACTGAAAAAACAACAAATGGTCTGGTAGCACTTTATAGACTAACAAAACAAGTAGATGGTATCATGAGCTTTTGTGGGCACAGCCCACTTCTTCAGATGACCAGAGTGTTGGATGTCTAGGACCAAAATAAATAGGGAAGATGGGAGAGAGGGTGGAAGAAGGGAAAATGGGGGAGAGGGGGAGAAAACAAGAAAAGGCAGTGGGTAAAAAATATCAAGGAAAAGCAGGGAGTCATTAATTAATTAATGGAGATTGCCTATCTCCTGGAACTGGAAGGGACCTTGAAAGGTCATCAAGTCCAGTCCCCTGCCTTCACAGTAGGACCAAGTACCATCCCTGACAAATATTTGCCCCAAATTCCTAAATGGCCTCCACAAGGATTGAACTCACAACCCTGGGTTTAGCAGGCCAATGCTAAATGCAATGCAATCCCTTTAGTCTATAAGCATCTAAAGACTAAATAGTCAAAGGGGGCACATTAGAAACATTAATTAGCAAACAACAAAGAGTCAGGACACACAAAGACTGATGAAACATCCTAGATGGTAATATGAGATTCTTCAAAGACAAAGAACCATTGTCACCCTCATTGTTTGATAGGTAGGTAATAACCTAACCATCCAGTATCTTTGTTTAATCTAGAGGTGTGAGAATTGAACTTGCAAATGAGCTGAAGCTCCAGTCCTTCACTCAAGTGTCCTTCCGACACTTTACATTCAAGTTTGAATAAAGACGCTAATTATCTTATCCATTACAAAGATAGCTTCCCCAATTATCACCTCTAATATCATTAGCTCACAGACATTTACCTCCCCCATCCCTCTTCTGTTCTGAAATTTGATTTGTCCTTTTCATATGTGTTCGTTTTTTTAATTGTATCCTTTGATATATATGGTTGTGACAATTTTCTTCCACTATTTGATCTGAGGAAGTGGGCCTGGCCCGCGAAAGCTCATCGCCTAATAAACCATCCTGTTAGTCTTTAAAGTGCTACATAGTCCTGTTTCTTGTTTCAGTCCTTCCCTGTGTATTTGGCTCCTGCAATTGGTTTGTAATGAAACAGCCACTTGAAGATCTGTTAATGCATGCCCAGAGAGATTAAAGTGTGCTCCCACGTGCTTTTGTATGTTCCCTTTACGGATATCTGATTTGTGTCGATTAATTCTTTCACGTAGGTTCTGTCCAGTTTGTCCAATATGTATTGCAGTGGGGCATTGCTGGCATTTAAATTACTTAATCTATTTAAATTTAAATAATTTAAATAGATTAAATACCTGGATGTGCAGTTGAATGAGCCTCGGATTTGATGGCTTATGTGGTTGGCTCCAGTAATGAGAGATGTGGGCAGAGTTGGCACCGTGGTTGATTGCAGGGATGGGTTCCTGGATGTTTATGATGTAGCTGTGTAGCATGGTTATTGAAAAGAATACGTTTCGGGTTTGGAGGTTGTCTGTAAGTGAGAATAGACCTTTCCCTCATGGCTTCTAACAGTGAGGGATTATTTTCCAAGATAGGTTGCAGATTGTGGATAATGCATTGGAGAGGTTTGAGTTTTGGACCGTGGGTGATGACAAGTGGAATTCTGTTATTTTCTCTTTTGGGTCTGTCTTGGAGTAGTTCATGTCTGGGTACTTTTTTGGCTCTGTCAATTTGTTTTTTCACTTCTCCAGGTGGGCATTTCAGTTTTAGGAATGCTCTATAAAGATCCTGTAGGTGTTTGTCTCTATCTGTGGAATCAGAGCAAATCCAGTTGTATCTTAGGGCTTGGCTGTATACAATAGATTGAAAAATATGTCTGGGATGGAAGCTGAAGGCATGAAGATAAGTGTAGCAGTCAGTGGGTTTCCGGTATAGGGTGGCAGAGATTTATCCATTTTTAAATTGTACTGTAGTGTCCAGGAAGTAGATTTCCCGTTTGGACTAGTCCAGGCTGAGGTTGATGGTGGGGTGGAAGTTGTTGAAATCTTTGTGAAATTCTTCAAGAGTCTCTTTCCACGGGTCCATATGATAAAAATGTCATGATGTAGCATAAGTAAAGTAAGGATATTAGGGGGCGAGAGCTGAGGAAATGTTGTTCAAGGTCAGCCATTGACATATGCCAAGACATTGGCATATTGTGGTGCCATGCGTGTGCCCATGGCCGTGCCACTGACTTGGAGATACAAATTGTCTCCGAATTGGAAGTAGTTGTGGGTGAGGACAAAGTCGCAGAGTTCTGTAACTAAGTGTTCAGTGCTGTTATCGGGGATGATGACTCTGATGGCCTGTAATCTGTCTTCATGTGGAATGTTGGTGTAAAGGGCTCAACTGAGGCATTTAGCCAGCATCCAGAAGTGACTTCTTGTCGACCCTGGAAATGGCGCACAGGTGGCCTCCCCACAGCTATGAATCAGCCCAGAGAGAACAGCTTGCCATGTGTTTTGCAGGCCTCAAAGTGGCTGTGGCAGAGCCCAGGAATAACAAATGATCTTTAGGATAACATACCTGATAATTTTATCAAATTAGAGAACAGTATAAAGTAACATTCTGGAGACAAAAAACGAATACAGCATATATTACTTTCACAAGAAAGCTATGTTTGTGTTAACCTTTAATGGACCCCATTATTGGTACCAGGTGGGCACCAAAGGCAAGACAGATATGTAAAAAGTACCGATGGTTTTAAAACCATCTGGATATGTTCTTTCTTAACATCCTATAATAACAATAAATGCAATGAGCTTGATTTAATACACACTAAAGTGTGCTATACAAGTTTCTAGGGGGAACTCCATAGTTCACTATTTAATTTCTCTCTTCAGTAATTCATAAGAGACTGAATGTTGTAATGCCTTTCTACTCTGTCTCAGAAATATTTCCATTTTTCCTGGTTTGGGGCTGATAAGCTCTACCATCCACCAATTTCCTTAGATCAGATAATTTTACTTTGATTTCATTCGAGCTATTTTATGAAGCTTCAGGGGGTAACCGAGTTAGTCTGTACAGGATAAACTTAAACAACAAATGGTCTGGTAGCACTTTATAGACTAACAAAACATGTATCATGAGCTTGCGTGGGCACAGCCCACTTCAGATGACTGGAGTTTTTAAGGTATTTTTAAGATATTTTATGTTTGTAAAGATCAAGTTTATTTCTTTTTGGGACTGTGATTTATTCAGATAGATAGTTGAATAGATGAATGACTTAGCATTTATTATATTAAAGAGAACATGTAGAAAGTGGATAGAGTTTCTTCTGTCTGAATGAACCCATTTCATCAGCATTTTCCATTACAGCTATTAGGGCAACTCATAAAAAATACCTGTGAAAGTAAAATAGATGTAAAACACACAAAAATTAATTGAGTTTATAGTAGAATTAGTCAGGAAATGTTTTCCCACAAAGCATTTTGGGGGAAAAAATAATTTGATTTCTTTCCTTCCCCCCCCCCAAAAAAAATCTCTGCAAAAAATATTCAAGGTTTCAGTGAAAATCCAAAATATTTTTGGCAACCAAAAGGTTTCAAAAATAAATATTTCTCATTGCCAAAAATGGGGAAAAAAACTTTTCAATTTGTCAACAGAAACCTAAATATTTTTGTCAAAAATAATTGTTTTCCATGAAAATTTCAGTCACAACCTCACTTTGTAGAAAAAGTTTAATTTGAAAAATGTAAGCTGGTATTAGTACTGGGTGTCATGTGGAGGTGAATAATGTTTTGAAAGCCCACTAGTCACTTTTTTAGTGAAAAAATTGTAAATTTTTCCCAAATAATTTTATATGATTTCATACCTCTAAAATATCAGTTCCTATGAAGTTTTTTGTAAGATTTGAAAATAGTATATTCTTAATTATCAGTATTTCATCCAGTAGTGTTCCTTATTTTACGAGTATATAATTATACTCATAAGGGTATGTCTACAGTTGCAGCCTAATTCGAACTAGGGCTGCAAATGTAGGCATTCAGAATTGCAAATCAAGCCCAGGATTTAAATATCCCGTGCTTGATTTGCATCTTCCCAGCCGGGCGCCATTTTTTGAAATTTACAAACCCGAAGTAACTGCCTGCGTCTACACACAGCAGTGAAACGGGCGTTCGAAATAAAGCCCTAGTTCGAACTACCTGTTATTCCTCCTGCAATGAGGCAGTTACTTCGGGCTTGTAAATTTCAAAAATGGCGCCCGGCTGGGAAGATGCAAATCAAGTGCGGGATATTTAAATCCCGGGCTTGATTTGCAATTCCAAATGCAGCCCTAGTTCGAATTAGGTTGCAAGTGTAGACCTACCCATAGTTAAGACACACCCCAGTCCCACCCCAACCTGTTTTCAGAAGGATTTATTATCTACACGGTATTGTCTACTTGGAAAATACTGAACTTTATGCTTTTGCTATTTCACTAATAGCATGGTGTTTCCTATCATTAAATATGGCAATTTGCTTATTCAGAAAAACTTCCAGTGTGTGAAAGTGATATTATTCATGGCTGTTCCTCTCAGGGTAGAGAATATCATTTTGATTTTAAGTAATTTTATGCGTGTTGTAATGTATCAGGAATCATTAGATGACACTCTCTCAGATGAATTTACATTTTTATTTGACGATATCAATTACATTTTAAAAACATGCTTATTGTTGGCTCTGGTACAGCATTTTTAGCTGCTGAGCAGATCACCAGTAAAGCATGTTCCGTCTTAATCTCTTAACCATATTGTTTTTTTAGGTATTACATTGCCTAGAATCATAGTTATGTGAGTAAACAAAAAATAATGGTGTGAAACAGTCTGGCTGTGTCTAGACTGGCAAGTTTTTCCACAAAATCTGCTGCTTTTGTGGAAAAACTTGCCAGCTGTCTACACTGGCCGCTTGAATTTCCGCAAGAACACTGACTTCCCTCTGTAAGAAGTCAGTGCTTCTTGCGGAAATACTATGCTGCTCCCGTTCGGGCAAAAGCCCTCTTGCGCAAATCATTTGCGCAAGAGGGCCAGTGTAGACAGCACAGTACTGTTTTGCGCAAAAAAGCCCCAATGGCTAAAATGGCGATCGGGGATTTTTTGCACAAAGGCGCATCTAGATTGGCACGGACGCTTTTCCGCAAAAAGTGCTTTTGTGGAAAATCGTCTGTGCCAATCTAGACGCTCTTTTCCACAAATGCCTTTAACGGAAAACTTTTCCGTTAAAAGCATTTGCTGAAAATCGTCAGTCTAGACATAGCCTCTGTGTATGCATGTGGGAGAGAGAGAGAGAGAGATGAGATGAGATGAGATGAGATGAGATGAGATGAGATGAGATGAGGAGTGTGTAATGATTTAGTAATGTCAGCACAGATCTGGGAACCAGGAAGTTCTGGGCACCCACACTTATGTTCATTCTGATAAGGTAATCAGACCTAGTGAGTTCTAGCACAAGTGATATGAGCATCCTCTGTATTTCTCAGATATATAGGTTGTGTTTTTAACCACTGCATGGTACACAGAAAGGTGTGTGAGGTCATTGCCCTCCAGGGTAAAGACTAATCATTAATCAGGGTGATGTTAAGTACTATATACTTTTCTCTGCATGAATGATGGTCAGGCTTAAGTCCAAGAGGGAATTAAGTTTGTATAACCCTGATCCAGGTCAGGTGATTGATGTCAGGAAATAAAGATGGCTCTGGGAGCAGACACATCCTTATGGCAGCCACACAGCAGTATTTCATTAATGAAGGATAAGGTTCCACTAAGAACAGAAAATAACCTTGAATTTCTATACACAGTTTCCTATAGTTGTCCACCACCAGAGAGACTCAAACCAGGGCCTCTGAGTTTAGTGGAGGAGTCACCACAGCTTGAGTTGTAAAGCCAGCAGGCGCTCAGCTTAAGCTATGGAGTTCACTCATTCTTATCTCTCTGTAAGTAGTCTAAGTGCCATTACATGGGACAGTGAACCACACCCACTAGATCTGTGGGTTGCACCTGTACTATGCAGGATCAACACCACAGAACACTTTCATTTAATCCACAGCACACTTTTCAAATTCTTGACATATTCATAGCTTTAAAACTACTGCACACATTTGAAGAAAATGTGGAGTTTGCTTTGATCTGGGGTGTATTTTGTCTGTGGTTTTTACATTTCTTATGGAGATCACAGGCAATGTGAAGAAAATCAGTCAGTCATTTAAATGTTATATAGTGATAGAAATGTAGCCGTGTTAGTCTACAAAACATCGATAACCTCCCCAATAACACCATCCTTGCCACCATGGATGTAGAAGCACTATACACCAACATCCCACATGAAGACGGATTACAAGCTATTAGAAACACTATCCCAGAGGACACCACTGCCAACCTGGTAGCAGACCTATGTAACTTCGTTCTCACCCACAATTATTTCCAGTTTGAGAACAACTTATACCTCCAGATCAGCGGCACAGCCATGGGTACACGCATGGCCCCACAGTATGCTAATATCTTTATGGCTGACCTAGAACAACGTTTCCTCAACTCCCGTCCCCTTTTACCCCTTCTCTACTTATGCTACATCGATGACATCTTTATGATCTGGACGCATGGCCAAGAAACACTGGAGACATTCCACAGAGATTTCAACAACCTACACCCCACCATTAACCTCAGCCTGGACCATTCCACACGAGAGATCCATTTCCTGGACACCACAGTACTAATCAACAATGGAAAATTAGACACCACCCTCTACAGAAAACCCACTGACTCATACAGTTACCTACATGCTTCCAGCTCCCATCCAGCACACACCATACGATCCATCATCTATAGCCAAGCCCTTCGATACAACCGCATCTGCTCTAATCTCACAGACAGAGACCAGAAACTTCAGGATCTCTACCAAGCATTTATAAACCTCAACTACCCACCCGGAGAAATAAAAAAGCAAATTGAAAGAGCCAAACGAACACCTAGAAACCATCTACTTCAAGACAGACCCAAGAAAACCAACAATAGAACACCACTTGTCATCACCTACAGCTCCCAACTTAAACCTGTCCAACACATTATCAATAGATTACAGCCTATACTGGAACAGGACACTAAACTACAAGAAGCTCTGGGAGACAGACCCATAGTCTCCTATAGACAACCACCTAACCTCAAGATGATTCATACCAACAACCACAGGACATACCACACTAATACCAACCCTGGTACTTTCCCTTGCAACAAACCCCGCTGCCAGCTTTGTCCACATATTCACTCTGCTGACACCATTATTGGGCCTAACCAAGTGAGTTATAAGATCAAGAACACATATTCCTGCGCATCCAGAAATATAATCTATGCTATCACGTGCCGAAAGTGTCCATCTGCTATGTACATTGGACAAACCTCTCAGACACTTCGCCAAAGAATCAATGCCCACAAAACAGACATTAGACAGGATCACAAAGAAAAAACAGTTGCTTGTCATTTCAACCAGAAAGGACACTGTCTGAATGACCTGCTAACCTGCATTCTACTTCAGAAGACATTCAAATCTGCACTTGAAAGGGAATCCTCTGAACTGGCATTCATGCTAAAATTCGACACTCTCCGCAGAGGAATTAACAAAGACTCCAATTATCTCACACATTACAAAGATAGCTTCCCCAATTATCACCTCTAATACTATTAACTCACAGACATTTCCCCTTCCCCACCTCTAATATCATTAACTCACTGGCATTCACCTTCCTCCCCCCCCCCCCCCCCCCCACATCCCCCTTCTGTTCTGTAATGTGATTTGTCCTTTTCATGTGTGTTCATTTTTTTTAAATTGAATCCTTTGATATATATGGTTGTGACTATTTTCTTCCATTATTTGATCTGAGGAAGTGGGTCTGGCCCACAAAAGCTCATCATCTAATAAACCATCTTGTTAGTCTTTAAAGTGCTACATAGTCCTGTATTTAAATGTTATGAATGTTTTAAATGATCATGTCTTGAGATCAGCTGGACCCCATTCACTTACTTAGCTATATACCAGCATATGCACAAGTAATTAAACAAACTGTAATATCAATAGCCATGAGCCAGTCGTTGGTTGATAGGGCCTGATTCTGATCTCAGTTGTGCCAGCATAAATGTAGAATAACTCCATTCAAGTAAGCAGAGTCCTGATTAATAGAAAAGATCAGGAACTGCTCTCTACCCATTATTCATTCTATTTTTAGACAAACCAGATTATCTTTGGCAACTATTAGTATACAATGGGGAAACTTCCATTTTCTTTTTTTTTTCTTTTTTTTTAGAAAGGGCTAACAAATTAAATGGGAAAAATATTATTGCAAAAATAAGGCTGCACATTTAAGGGCTCAGATATCAGCGAATGTTGTGGATAGATTCTAATTCATTTCCAAATGCAGTTCAAGTTGTTGTTTTGGGTCATGTATCTTGTGAGCCCTTCTTTTTTACCTGAAAGCTGAAATGAACTATGTTGCTTAAACTGATATGCTCTTAATGAATTGGTGTGAGGGTGAGGAGAAGGTAGTTTTTATTGGATATAAATGAAACTCACGTCCCTGCTTGATAGGGAGGGAGGAAGGATGGGTCTTAAAGGAATACTCTCATTTTGTTTGTTTGTTTAGTTTAGTTTAGTTTAGTTTAGTTTAGTTTAGTTTTGGAACGTGGGTCATTTACTTTTCTCCTTTGGTTTCTGGGTTGGGTGTTCTGTTAATTTTTATTTCAATCACATGAATTTGGAGTAATTTTTGTTTGCATTTTTAAATGTTATTTTTGGAGGCTAGATTGTAAGGGTCTTAATATATATAATGGTGTACAGGCCATCCTTGCTATAAGTCCAAGATACGTTCCAAAAAACTTGGACTTCCGGCGAAACAACTTAAAGTGGGGAATTTTTTCTCCCCATGACTGACTTCCATTTGCACAAATTGGGGGGGGAGGGCGTTGTTTTGTTTTTTGCGTGACTTAAGAGTAGAGAATGAGAGGACTTATAATGCATTAGTTCCTACAAGCATCAATGACTTTAGTGCCGAACTGGGGCAACTTATAGCGGGGATAACCTATATAGTGGAAGAACAGTTTCTTGGTAGATTTATCATATTAACTAGAGGATAATAATAGGGCAGCTTAGTCTATGCAGAAACACATATAGTTTAGGAAGCCACAATAATCTGTTCTATCTTGAGCAGTCACCAATGAGACTTCCATTGCAACTGAAATTGACATACAATTGCTATTTAAGCAAAAACACTGGGATATAGTCTTTTCTCTCGCTAATATAAATTTAAAAAAAGCTTTATTGAAGCTAGTAGGCTACAGCAGTATAGTTGAGAGTATAATCCAGTCTATTGCTAAAACTTGTTGGTGCATGGGAGATTCCTGACACTTGTACCTTAGAGCAAAGCTTAAGGAACTAATTTGAGTGCATTATGAGATTTACACATTGTGAGTTTTAAGTAGTTTACTGTGCACATAATGAGATTTAAACTAAGGCATGTGAAGTAGAAAGTAGAATAGGATGACATTTTCTTTTGTTCGTGTCTCAGCTTGTAGGCAACTAATAAAGATAATAAGCATAATCTGTCAATATTTGTGTGGCAGAAGGAACAGCTTTGGTGCAGTCCCTGAAAGAAAGACTATCAAAATGGCTAATCTCCTTGTTTTTTAAGAAATATTAGCAGAAAATCTGAGTCAAAATTAAAATCAAAATCAGACAAACTTCCCGATGTTGTTTCTATTAATTAATTAGCCAGGGGACCTGCAGTTACTGATTACTTGGGTAGCATTAGGGTTCAGATCACCAGTGTTCCAGAGATCACATTATGAGGACCAGTGCCCTACACTGAAATAACAGAAGATGTTATGAAAGAACATAGTAGGAAACAATGTGCTGGAGGTGGGAGAAAAAGGGAATAAAGAGATGGCTGGAGGAGAAAAGCACGAAAATATGCACCCAATTTTTAGATTAGAGAGTTTTTATTTATTCTCCTACATATTTTAGAATGTCCTTAGTTGATGGGCCAACTTATCCTTGGCTGTGTCTAGACTGGCCAGGTTTTCCGGAAAATCAGCTGCTTTTCCGGAAAAACTTGCCAGCTGTCTACACTGGCCGCTTGAATTTCCACAAAAGCACTGACTTCCTACTGTAAGAAATCAGTGCTTTTTGCGGAAATACTATGCTGCTCCCATTAGGGCAAAAGTCCCTTTTGTGCAAAAGTTTTGCACAAAAGGGCCAGTGTAGACAGCTCAGATTTGTTTTCTGCAAAAAAGCCCCGATCGCGAAAATGGTGATCTGGGCTTTTTTGCAGAAAAGCGCATCTAGATTGGCATGGACGCTTTTCCGCAAAAAGTGCTTTTGTGGAAAAGCGTCCGTGCCAATCTAGATGCTCTTTTCTGAAAATGCTTTTAACGGAAAACTTTTCCATTAAAAGCATTTCCGGAAAATCATGCCAGTCTACACATAGCCCTTGAGTTTGGAGAGGAAATGGATTACTTTATTCTGAGTACTGACATTAGTATTTCTAACTATCAACTCAAGAGACTGTGGTTGGACAATTAGTATTTTCTGGGTTACTAGTTACCTTGGATTCCGTAGATCGGTCTCTGTTGCTACCTCTGATCCATACTGTCCTTTTCGAGGTAGAGGTGGATCTGAAAGGTCTTTCTCTTTCTGTTGTCCATTGTGGCAAGTGTTTAGAGTGCTCAAGCTATGACTAGTGTTGGGTTCACCTTTTCTCCTTTAAGGACACCTAATTCCTCTTCCTCGCCTTACACTGTGCAAGAAATCCCTGCCGAGCATCCACACTGCCCTCTTGCACGAGAGCCCCTGCGCAAGAAGGCTTACACGTGTTAAAAAAGAGCATAGCTCTTGCGCAAGAAGCCCTCTCTTACCATGCTGTACTGTAAATCTTCTTCTGCAAGAGCGGGTGGGCAGTGTGGACACTCTGCGGATTCTTGCACAAGAACGGCCATTTTTACGTAAGAACCCACCAGTGTAGACATAGCCCCACTGCATAGCTGAAGTCGAAGTATCTTAACTCGAATTTTGGCACAGTCCACACTGCAGGAAGTCAAAGGCAGCACACTTTCCTTTTGACTTCCCTTACTCCTCATGGAAGCAGGACTACCGGCATTGACCGCAGTGCCCTTCTCAGCTCAAATTAACGTGTCTTCACTAAACCCTCTAATTTGAACCCTGGAAGATTGACTGCAGCAGCTTTGATCTTCTCTGTAGTGTAGACATACCCTAAGTGTAACCCATACACCTCTACATGTAGTGTACTGTCTAGCTAGGTAGCACTGAGACGGCTTACAGAGAGAATAATGAGTCTGTTCGCCAGCCTTATCTTATTAGCCAGCTGGCTTTTAGTTCATACACTAAGCTGCAGAGGTCCCAGGTTCAAATGCACCTGTTGGTGTTAATATAAGCTTCTGCCTTGTTCATAAATCTGAAGGAGACTCCACTGTTTAGGGCACGGGCCAATGACTTGTGAGATTGGAGTTTGGGTCCCTGCTGTACGAGACATGCTGTGTGATCTAGGGCAAATCATTTAGGCTACGTCTACACTGGCCCCTCTTCCGGAAGGGGCATGTAAATTTCACGAGTCGTCGTAGGGAAATCCGCGGGGGATTTAAATATCCCCCGCGGCATTTAAATAAAAATGTCCGCCGCTTTTTTCCGGCTTTTAAAAAAGCCGGAAAAGAGCGTCTAGACTGGCCCCGATCCTCCGGAAAAAGTGCCCTTTTCTGGAGGCTCTTATTCTTACTTCAAAGTAAGAATAAGAGCCTCCGGAAAAGGGCACTTTTTCCGGAGGATCGGGGCCAGTCTAGACGCTCTTTTCCGGCTTTTTTAAAAGCCGGAAAAAAGCGGCGGACATTTTTATTTAAATGCCGCGGGGGATATTTAAATCGCCCGCGGATTTCCCTACGACGACTCGTGAAATTTACATGCCCCTTCCGGAAGAGGGGCCAGTGTAGACGTAGACGTAGCCGTAGTCTTAGTACCCTATCTATAAGTGGGGGAAAATATGTGCTAAAGACTGTGAGGAACTCAGATATGGTAATGGGGCTATTGAAATACATACGATGGAAAGAATTGTACAGAACGTGTTGTAACAGTCTGCGAAGCTGTAAGACCCCTGCATGCTCAGCACTGCAAATGTAGGCAGCAAACTCCTAAGAGAGGTATGAGAATGAAGACACAGCAAATGGAGTAAATTCATAGAGAAGAGCTGCTGAATGACCAGAGGGAAATTCTCAGAAAGCAAGGGAGAGAGAAATCGGAGCTGACCTTGAGACTTTGGTTTTATAAAGAATGGAAGGAACAATGTCCCTAAAGCTAACCAACAGTTAACACCTGCAGCTGGGCATGAGCCAGTCCGGAGCAGAAAAGGCTAAAGCTGGCTAAGCTAGCTGGCCTGACAGCTCTTTAGTGCTAATCATAGTGCTTTAATTAATCCCCTTTCTCTTTTAACTCATAACTAAAGAGCAAGTATTGTATTTTCATTGATAAGGTATATAAATAGAAACAACGTGCGTTGTTTTTAGTGATATAACCCATCCAATGTCTGCTACACGTTTTGGAAATCACATTTGGGCTCCATTCTGCCTCTTGTGAGGCTGAGCCACACTAAGGATGGTTGGCAGTACAAGGCAGGTGCTCCAGTATAGTAGAAGATGCTGAAGACATTATGTTTTATATAATTTTAACCCTGGTGCTTAGGCACTTGAGAGAAATGTTGGTATTTTTCAAAGATGAATCCTGGGATGCAATTTATTGTTCCTGTATCCACCCACTGGGCCTCTTTTGTAGCCTCTCTCTGTTCCGTTTATGGTTTCAGAATGCTCTGAATTTGATATCCTCTTGGGATTTCATTAATGTGCTGTTTAATCCCTCTTCTAGGCCCTTCATGAAGACATTAAGCTCGATCCCATATAGTGTCTGCAGTAACCCACTTAGCACCTCATTGCTTTGCAATTTGTCATTCCTGATTGTTTTGAGTCCATATGAGGTGTGTGTCTGTCCGAGCTGAGTTAACAATTTTGAAAAAGAGGCTGCATGAGACACTATCAAATATTGTCCCCAACTGAAACTCAATAAACCATATCTGGTGCTACAGGGTAAAATACCAGAGAATGTAACAATCAAAGATGAACAGGAGGGTTTTAGATAAGGTGTCAAAGTCAGAGGACAACATGCATGAATAAGCCTCTTCCATGCTAATACAGGGCCCATACCAAAAGCTAATGGAAATCAATGAGTGAGTACTTCCGCTGAATTCAGTGGACTTTTCATCAGGTTTATAGATTCCCTTATTATCCAATGCACAGTGTGTAGTCATTTATACCTTTACAAGTCATAAGGGCACCATTTTACAGTTATTCTGCACAAGTTTAAATATCCACACAAGGTACAAAGCAATGGAGAACTAGATCTCCCTAAACTCTTGTTGGATGGAGACTGGTGTAACTTAAATGCTGAGCTGGTAAAAGGTGACATTTAAAGAACAGTAGTGATGACTTACTGGCTGTTCATTTATTTGGGAAGTGATGTTGGCCTGCTTCCTTGTTTATAATTAGAAATGGTTGGTAAACAGAATTTCTGTTCTGTGAGAAATTCTGAAGTGACTTTTTTTTTTGCAGTTCCAAATCAGAATGAAAAATCAAAATTTAATTTTCCTGCAAAATAGAAATTTTGAATAGTTCAATTCAGAAACATGGAAGGGTTTTGTTTTGATACGGTAAAATGTTTTGTTTTAATATTATCAAAGTATGATATTATAATACAGTACTAAATATTAATTATAATATATTAAAACAAATGTTGTAATCTATCAATCAAAATGAAATTAATTATAACGATAAAGTTGAAAAAAGTTCAACGTTATCAAAACAACAAGAAATTGACACATTCCCACAAAGCATTTCAGTGTAATCAAAACAGCATTTTCCAATGGAAAGCAATTTCACTGAAAGTGTTTCAACTAGTTCTACTTATGATACAGCATTTTGTTTCATAACTATCGAATATCAAATTCTTATAAGTTAGTGAGTTACGGTGTGAGGCCACTTACCGGTACATCATTTTTCCTACTCAACTTAATGAGAAATTTATCCCTCCAATGACCATACAGCTCTGTGTTTGTAAAGGATTCCAAACTTTTGAAAAAAGCACCAGTCTAGACGTGGATCTTTTGGAAAATAAAGCCTTTTCCGAATGATCCCTTATCCCTTATTTTAAGAGGGATAAGGGATCTTTCAGAAAAGGCTTTATTTTCCGAAAGATCCGAGTCTAGACAGGTGCTTTTTTCCAGCAAAGCTCCGTGCTGAAAAAAAGCGGCAGCCATTTTTATGCTAATGAAGCGGGGGAGATTTAAATCCCCTCGTCATTAGCAATTGCGATACTTCTAATTTGCATCCCTTTTACGAAAAAGGGATGCAATCTAGACGTAGCCCGGGGGGGGGGAGGGGCACTGGCTTTGGAAAAAGGATCTATGCATCCATACCTGTGTGGATCCAATTCCAGGGCCTAAGTCAGCTTTACAAATACCTGAAATAAATATAACCAGCATTGTTCAAAGGTAAATAATTTGCGTGATTTAGGTGTGGATGCTTTAAAAATCTTTTCCCACTCAGCTAAACTGATTATTTCTCTTTCTTCCTATTCCTACTGCCACCTTAATCTACACTTCCTATGTTCAGTTTACACATGTCTCTATATAATGAGGATTAGTGCATCCACACCCCTTTCGTCTGTGCAGTCTTTTTTTTATTCTTTCATTCGGTAGCTTTGTTTTTTGGTAGGATGTATTTTAGCATGTGTTTGCTTGTTTATTTTACATTCATGTTTTCCATATGGCTCACACCACATCTAGTTTTTTCAGTGTTTAATTGTTCACTGATCACAGAGAAGATAATGGCCCTGGACATTTTATATTTCACAGATATTTGGGCTTTTGGGAAAACTTTTAGGAACTTTAATATTTAAAAAAAATGAAGCATTCCCAATAGTTTTCCTCAATCCAACTCCACTTATCATTCTGCAGTTTGGCTGCAGAAACAAAAACACCTTTTTCTATTTGTTTTTCCAGATTGATGGATTTCTGACACTTCTGTTTGGCCTGGCTAGCATAAATACCCTTACAGTGATCAGTGTGACTCGCTACATAAAGGGCTGCCATCCAGACAGAGGTAAGATCTTCAGACAACATCTTTGAAGGAATTCAAATAGTGCTGGTCTGATTCTGCATTCTTTTATCTTGCTGAAAATCAAGAGTAACTCTTAAAGTCTCAGAGGGTTAGCCATGTTAATCTGTAATTTTAAAGAAACAAGTATCCCTGTAGCACCTGAGGGTATGTCTACACTTGCTCCCTAGGGAGGCAAATGAAGCATACCGAAGTTGCTAATGAAGCGTGGGATTTAAATACCCCATGCTTGATCAGCATATTCGCGGCCGGTCAACATTTTTAAAAGCCGGTAGCCCAAATTAACTCGCTGTATGTAGATGCGGTAGTCCTATCCGAAACCCTTCCCTCGAATTAACTGTTACTCCTCGTGGAAAGCCTTAAACCAGCTCAGGCTTGCTTATAAGTTCTACAAATCTGTTAGTGAACCTGAGGGTTCTTTTATACCCGTGGTCCCAAACCCGGTGCCCGCGGGTGCCATGGCGCCCACCGGGCCCTTTACATGCGCCCGCGGAGTAATCTGGGCTGGCCCCGCCCCCGGGCGTGCGGCAGGTGCCAGCCCCGGGCGCATGGCCGGCCCCGGCCCCGGCCCCGGCTCCGGGTGCGCCGTGCGTGCCGGTGCCGACCCTGACCCCTGGCCCCGGCCTTGGCCCCACCCCTGGGGGTGCCGCACCAGCCCCACTCCCGGGGGTGCCGCGCCAGCCCCGGCCCCGGCCCCAGCCCCGCCCCCGTGGGTGCTGCCCCGGCCCCAGCTCCAGCCCCAGCCCCAGCCCTGGCCCCAGCCCCGGCCCCAGGGGCGCCGCGCGGAACCTGGGCAGCCCCTGCCCAGGATTGCTGCACATGCCGGTGCCGACCTCGGGCGTGCGGCGCATGCTTGGTCCCGCCCCCAGTCACGTGGCCTGTGAGCGGCCCCGCCCCCATACGCGCAGCGCGTGAGTGGCCCCGCCCCCAGGCGCCCGGCAGCCCCAAAACGTTGGGGACCACTGTTTTATACCAACACTAGCCTTGGCAGCAGGGATCCATAGCGTTGAATGTCCATGGCCACATTGTATGGCTTTATTCCAGGCATTTAAAAGCTCCACAAAGTCATTATTGATCTGGTACAGCCAGAGGAATCATGGATGACCACAAGGCTGCCAGCTGTTCATGGTTGGACAATATCTCCTCTGGACCTTAAGGCCAATCTTCAGGATTCAGTATGCAGGGACTTTCTCTCTGAGGCAGGCTACATGGCCAAAAAGTTCCAGCTGGCAGCACTCAATAAGAACTTAAATGCTCTCGAGGCCAGTTCTCAATAATACACCCCTATTACTAATCAATCAAACATGCCCATCAGTCGCTGATCACAAGGCATCTGAAATATCTCCAGTCTCGTGCTGTCTTGTTTAAGCAACTGGACTGGAGAGTGAGGCTAGCTGTGAGCCTGGCCCAAAGCATTTTTAACTCACAGAGCAAGTTCAACTGAGAATTGAGCAGCAAGCCCACGGCTGTTACAGAACAGGGGCAGGCCCAGGCCCCAAAGCAAACTCAAACCCACACTTACCACAATCCAAGCTCCCAGCCAAACCTCTGGGCTACAGAGGAAGTCAAAAGAGGCTCCTGGCCTAACCAACATTGAGGGAAACAGCTTCCACAGGCAAGAGAGCGGGAAGCCCAGGAAGCATTCTGCACAACTGTCTTTGAAACCCAGTCAAAGCCCTTCTTAAGGCAGGCAGAGGGAAGACTCAAACCCACAGCACCACTAAGCAAGGCAGGCAGTCTAACCACTGGACTACAAAGTGCAGAGTAGCTAAAACACAAATAATAATTAACTAAAGTGTATCCACTTCAACAGACAAACTCAAGGGGTCCCCAGCCTCCATCACCATAGCTAGCTGTATAACCGTACATGGGCTGCAGAACATGCCTCTTCCCACACACTCTTTTCAGGGAGCAGAAAGAGGATTTGGCCCAGCAGGTCCCCTAACACACCAGAGAAGCCCTACCACTGGGCTAGAGAGGGAGCCTCATGTACCACTTCACCCCAGTATGAGTCAATTAAAGTGGAATGGATTCAATAGGTAACATTGTGGGAGCCCTCATCATTGTACCCCGTGTCTTAATGATACTACCAGGGGAAGATCAAGGAATTTTTTGTGAGGAACACAGAGGAAATATTTGTCAAAGGGAACTGGGGAAACTGAAAGGAAGACGCTATTTGATGGGCAATATGTTTAGATAGAGCTATGCCCCATTTAGTCACCCTCCAAATATAACAGTAAGGAAGTTTAGGAACTCTCAGTGTATTACACAACATAAGTATTCTGTCAAAAAGAGAAATGGAGATAGCTTTGGGAAGCACGTGGTTTAGAAAATAGGACAGGAAGACCTTGAAAGCAAGTTTTTTGTACTACAGTGATTAAAATTAAAATGTGTATTTTAGAGAAGGGTGGTCTTCTGAGAAAATTATTTAAAAAAAAAAGTATGAAGATCCAAGCATTTAAGGTTAAAGCTGAATACTCAGATTGTGCATTTTAGCATGCATATAAGGATTTTTTTAGAGATGGGTTTAAATATTTCACTCGTTTATTGCTGAAGAATATAAAAAAGCAAATTTTAAACTAATGTCCTGTAGAGATAGTAATGCACAATTGTTTTTGTCAGTAAATTCAGTGTTGGCACATGCCCGATAAATGGTTTCATTACTGCTTAATGGCTCTATCACAGGTCCAATGTTATGCTAATAGGCCTGGCAAGCTGGAAAGCTTTTCACTTTTAAGTTAACAGATCCACTTTGGGGAAGAGTCACCAGTCTGCAAGCAGCAAGAGCCTGCTCTGGGACACTTCAGGAATGGTCAGAATAGGGATAGGAAGAGGGGACAGGTTGAGCACTAAGAACCAGTGAAGATGTTGCCTCTTCTTGCCTCTTACATCCACCACCAGTGCCCTTAGTCATCTCTTTTCCAAGCTGAAAAGTCCCATCTTATTAATATCTCCTCATATGGCAGCTGTTCCATATCCCTAATCATTTCTGTTGCCTTTTCTGAACTTTTTTTGAATGCCACAATATCTTTTTCAAGATGAAGTGATCACATCTGCACACAGTGTTCATGAGGTGGGCATACCATGGATTTAAGTACAGGAAACTGTGCTCCACCATCCCTGATAGGGGAAGACATGAGAGAGTAAGGGAGGACACAGTGGATCACTTGGGGAACTCAGACTGAAAACATGTCCTGCATTCTCATCCAATGACATCATGAACAGCTTGGAAATCAAGGACAAAGGGGAGAAGAAAAATGGAAATTGGTAATTAAAACCATTAGAGATGTGAATAAATAAGAGCCTTTTGCCTTCGACACACCTGAGGCTCATATTCTGCAGGGAAAATGGTAAGTATGGGAAAATAAAAAAAAATAAAGCTCTTATCTGAGGTATCTATGCCAGAGCTCAGGGTTGTTCCAAAAAGCAGTGTTTGAGTGGGCTGGTCTCTGGGCTAAATTCTGTCAAAAGTCACAACCACGCAACCCCAGCAAAATATATCTAGACAGTTGTTACCATTGTCCCACCAACAGTTTGGAATGCAGAAATTTCTTTCAAATGCTCTAGGTTGAAATACTTTTGCTATGTGTTGTCTTGCACTGAGAGGTTTGCACGTGCAGACACATACATGGGTCTATGACATCTGTGTTAATGATGGCACATGGAATCTTAATGAAAAGTGAGCAGAGTACTTTGCTAATCTGTCAGGTAAAGGATATCTCTTTCTGTGGACTTTATATCCCTTTAAAGGAAGTTAAAACTGGCACAACCACTGTATGATTAAGAATAAAGAATTTGGGTTTCTGTGATCATGGATGAGATGAAAGTGTTATGCAGGATGAATGAGATAGTTTGAGTTTCTGATTTTTCCCCCTCTAGCTATGAGTGTGGGTGCAGAGTTAGTTATTTGAAAGCTGCACTTGTGAATTTCCATTCTTTCCGTTTTTTTTCCACATCAAATTAAACTTATAATTTCCTGTCTTTTTAAAGGTTTGCAAAACTGAAAAATTCATTCATGTTTCTTGTAGCTTTAATGTTGAATTTCCTAATTCTCCCATATCTAATTTATCACTTTTCATCTAATCTAATCTAATTTCATCTAATTCCAATGTTCCTGCAAAATCTTGAACATGGGAATTATCTCGAGTACCAGGTTTCCCCCTGTGAGCCCTCTGTGGTTTTTAAAGTAGTCCAATGGGAATAGATTTAATCTGCAAAGGGTCAGTGTGTTAAGTGGCATTTTCTCACTGTGTCGTATGTTTCAGGGCATTGCATTAGCAATAGCAGCATCACTGTGGCCCTGATTCTCATCTGGATCGCAGCTTTTTTCTGGTCAGTGGCTCCAATACTTGGATGGGGCAGTTATACAGGTAAAGGATCTCTCACACATTCTTGCAGAGACACAATTGGCACTTTTGCTTTTAATAGAACAAAGATGATTTCCCTCTTATCTTGGGCTACGTCTACACTGGCCCCTTTTCCGGAAGGGGCATGGTAATTTTTGAGATCGTAATAGGGAAATCCGCGGGGGATTTAAATATCCCCCGCGGCATTTAAATAGAAATGTCCGCTGCTTTTTTCCGGCTTTTAGAAAAGCCGGAAAAGAGCGTCTACACTGGCCCCGATCCTCCGGAAAAAGCGCCCTTTTCCGGAGGATCTTATTCCTACTTCCTACCTTTGGATTTCCCTATTACGATCTCAAAAATTACCATGCCCCTTCCGGAAAAGGGGCCAGTGTAGACGTAGCCTTGCTGTTTATTGTGGAGCAGATTGATTATCTGTAGAGCTGTGAGTATAATTCATAAAGAATTATTTATCCCAGAAATGATTATGATTGTACTCTGGGTATACTTCAGGGTATGTCTGCACTATAGTGTTATTGCGAAATATCTAATTTCGAAATAGTTAATTTGAAATAGCTTATTTTGAAATAACGCGTATACACACAAAATGCATTTTGAAATAGCATTTTTCTATTTCGAAATAGCGTGTCCACACTGAGTACATTGAATCGCATGTAAGGCTGGTTGGAACCAATTCCAGCAGGGCATCAGGTCAGGAGTTGCCTTGTAGCCCGGGCGGCCAGCAAGACATCCTGGGAAGGGCTGGAGGCCCCTTATTTCGAAATAAGCGTCTACACAGCACTTATATCAAAATAGCAATTTCGAAATTGGTGCTATTCCTTGTGGAATGAAGTTGACCAATTTCGAAATAAGCCCTACGCTATTTCAAATTAATTTTGAAATAACAGAATGGTTGTGTAGACTCTGTGTAGACATACCCTAAGATCTGAGTTTTGGGTTTAGTACATTCTCTACATTTTCTACTAATCAGTGATATTATATTACGTGGATGATATTATATTACATGTATTAAGTATATTACTGTTTATTTGCTAAATTATCCAGATTTACATATCCTTTCCCTATATAATCTACTTGTGGGATGAAAATCTGGCCTACTCAAGTCAATGGGAATTTTGCCATGGATTTCAATAGAGCCAGTACTTTGCCTTTGCTTTTCAAGGTACTGATTAGGGCTAGGTCTACACTATAGGGTTTTTTTTTTTTCTTCAGAAAAAGCTATGCAAATTGAGCTCCAGAAGAGGATTTTCTGCCATTTGGCCCCATCTCCCTGAAAAAGCACATTTGCTCTTCCACAAAAAAAAATAAATAAAAAAAAAATGGAAGAGCAAACGTGTTCCCTGAATGCAGCAGAGTTTTTCGGGGATACCTCCAGTCTCCTGAGCCCTTCCCCTCCACCCCCGGCAGTGTAGCTGTACCCTGAATGTATCCATATAAAAACATTAAAAATTTTTAATGTTAAATATGGATAAGCCCTATCTTTTAACTCAGGGTAAGTGATTCTTTTTCTAGCTCTGGTCCTGCCTTCTGAAGGTTAAATTCATCTCATTTAAATATATTTTGTGGAGAACTAAGAGGAGTTATTTTTTATTAGGTCTTGTCATTTGGTGCTAATAAGAATTCCATTGCTGAATAATGCAGGTTTCACTTGTTTAACTTTTCCAAGGATTGTAGGCACTTGACTGTGTGAACAAATAAAACTTTGGTTCATGCTTTGCTTCTTTGTGATGTATCTTATTCCAGTGGTTGTCTGAGCAGTCATCCTACATTTTTTTTAAACTTTAGTCTATAGAAAATCCTGCTGCTCATTTCCCTTTGGGGAGTCCCTGAAACCTTCATGTGTGAAATATATGGGCAGGTTTTATCATTGTGAATCAGATTCAATATTTTGATACTGAGACATTTAGAATGAGGTTGAGGTGCTCAAAGATGGAGATAAGTGCCTAATGAAATAGCCCAGTAGAGGTCAACCAAAATGATTAGGGGTACGTCTAAACTATATGGCTCCTTCGACGGAGCCATGTAGATTAGTTTACTCAGCAAAGGGAAATGAAACGATGATTTAAATAATCACCGCTTTATTTAAATCAAAATGGCCACTGCGCTGTGCCGATCAGCTGATTGTTGGCACAGTGTGGCATCTGCCGATGGGGATCTGCCGACCCCAGAACCCTTCATCAGCAGATCCTTTATGCCTCGTGATTATTTAAATCATGGTTTCATTTCCCTTTGCCGTCCTGCCTAATCTACATGGCTCCATCGACGGACCCATGTAGTTTAGACACACCCTAGGGGGCTGAGGCACATGATTTATGAGGAGAGTCTGAAGGAACTGGGCTTATTTAGTCTGCAGAAGAGAAGAATGAGGAGGAAATTGATAGTAGTTTTCAACTACCTGGAAGAGGGTTCCAAAGAGGATAAAGCTAGGCTGTTCTCAGTGGTGACAGATGGCAGAATAAGAAGCAATGGGGGAGGTCTAGATTGGATATTAGGAAAAACTATTTCACTAGCAGGGTTGGTGAAGCACTGAAATGGGTTACCTATGAAGATAATGGAATCTCCATTCTTAGAGGGGTTTAAGTCCTGGCTCAAATGATTTAGTTGGGGTTGGTCCTTCTTTGAACAAGGGGTTGGACTAGATCACTTCAGGTCTCTTGCAACCCTAATCTTGTATGATTCTAGTGGGATGTATAGAAGCACCCATGCAGATTAGATGTCTAATTCCCATAGACCTTCTTTTAGGTGCCTAACTTGCATAGGCACTTTTAAAATCCCACTAGGTGCCTAGCTGCATCACCTAAATCCCTTTGTAAATCTGGCCAATTATTTAAGCATCGGTAGTCCCTTTCTGACTGAAGAAGTTGTGCATGCTATTGTTGCAATGTATATCTCATCACAGTTTTTCCGGGTATGTGTTCCCATTATCACTGCCATTTTCTCTATTACAATTTTTGCACCTCTGGTGTCATTAAAGTGGAAATCCTTTCTTGACAGAATTTTTTGTGGCTACTGATGCAATATTTCTTATTCCCATTTCTTATTTTGTAATTTGTTCGCTAACGGGACTTTTTAAAATTGGTTGGTGCATTATCTTTGCTACAACAGCCCTTATTATGCTGTTTGGTACTGAGATCTTAGAAAAAGTTGCTTTGCAGCAAGAAATAGCTAGAACGTGACTTGCAATGGTATCAAACCTATAGAATGAATGGCCATTTTTGTGAGAATGAAAATTAAAATATCACATTTTACTGTCCTCCCTAACAATGGTTTATTCATGCTGGACAGGCAGCAGAAATCTAAATCAGAGGCATGTCGCTTGTAATAAATTTTGGTGCAGGGATTTTGTTGGAAAATTGAATCTATAGAACATTATGTCATAATTTATTACATAACCATGATCACTTGGTCCTTTGCTTTTTAAAAGAAAACTATAGGTTTTAAATAGATAAATCAAATGCTTTACGGTTGATACAGGCAAATATTTTAAAAAGAAAAAAGCTAACCACATTGTTCTGTTTTCTAGATCGCATGTATGGCACGTGTGAGATAGACTGGGCAAAAGCCAATTTCTCTACAATCTACAAATCCTACATTGTGTCTATTCTTATCTGCTGTTTCTTCTTACCTGTAACTG
This sequence comes from Pelodiscus sinensis, assembly GCF_052426305.1. Taxonomy (NCBI): domain Eukaryota; kingdom Metazoa; phylum Chordata; order Testudines; family Trionychidae; genus Pelodiscus; species Pelodiscus sinensis. The sequence continues at coordinate 139,197,580 of NC_143054.1, forward strand.
TCATGGTCTTCTCATATGTGGCCATCATCAATACTGTCAAGTCAAGCCATGTGTTAACTGGAGTGGGTGATCCAACAGACAGGCAGAGGCGAATGGAGCGAAATGTCACTCGGGTACGTCTGAGTATTTAGTATATCTGTAGTATACAAGAAAACAGAGGGTCACTGTGCTTTCTTCTATATTCTAAAGGAACCTCTTTAGAGTTCAATGAAGAAATTGAAAACTTATCAAATTGAACCACAAATTAACATTAAACCAGAATATGAAAAAATAATGTAGTCAGTTGAAAATATGGGGGAAATATAGCAGAAGCTCTTTATTTATGGAACATCAAAGACTCTCTTTTTTTCTGAAGTGATATTGCTGTGCAGAGAGAGATGTATGGTGGAATTCTCAAAAATGCTAATCATTGGCCTGACACTGCTTATTGTTCCATCAAAACTAATGGGAGATTTCATAGGAACTGGGTCAGCATTCCCTCTAAGCCAAGTGATGGCAGCACAGCTTCACAGGTGATTAATCAGCCTTGGCCAGTCAGAGGCTCAGGGCTGGCTGACTGACTGGGCAGAGCTGATTAATCACCTGAGAAGCTGTACTGCCCTGCAGCTTAGAAGGAATGCTGAGCTGAGTGCCTTAAAAAAAAAAATAAAAAAAAAAAATCCTACTATTAATAAACCGGGGCATAATAAAAAAAACTGTTTCTACTCTTTTCTACTGCTCTCCTTTCTTTTTCCCATTGGCTACGTCTAGACTGCAAGCCTCTTTCGAAAAAGAGCATCTAGACTACAATCAGTACTTTAGAAAAAGCAAGCTGCTTTTTCGAAAGAGAGTACCCAGGCAGTCTGGATGCTCTCTTTCGAAAAAGCACAGTTGGCATTACATAGCGCCTTTTTTCAAAAGAGCACTTTCGAAAAAAGGCATTATTCCTCGTGAAATTAGGAGTACTGCCGTCGAAAGAAAAGCTGCGTTCTTTCAATTTAATTTTGAAAGAATGCGGCTGTAGTCTAGACGTAGGTGAAGTTTTTTTGAAAAAAGTCTAGACGCAGCCTTTGAATCTTACCCTATATTTCCTTCACTTCTCCCCACCCTCCCAACTCCCACTCTCTGTCCTTCTACCTTCTCTGTCCTTTTCCCTTTCTTCTGCATGGTCGTCATTCAGTCTCCTTTCCCATTTCTTTTTTCTGTCCTTACTTAACTGGGTTTTTTTTTCATATTCCTTTCATCTTCATCCCAATTCTTTTAAAACACAAAGGGCAAATGATCAAACACAATAAAAGTTATATTCAACACCTAAATCTATATTTAAGGACTCAACATAGGTGTGCGCACGGGCTGGCCGGGTGTGCCCAAGCACACCCTAATGTCTAGGGCCGGCCCAGCAGCACGGCGCAGCACCCCTGAGGCACCCGGGAATGCCCCCGCCCAGCCCACCAGTACGGTGTGCGTGGTGAGGTGCCGTTGAGGCGCCCAGGGGTGCCCCCCAACCTGACAGTATGGCACGGTGCTCCGTGGGCGCCCCAGCCTGTCCTGGAAGCACCGCGCGGTGCCCTGCCCTGCAGCACCGCGTGGTGCCCTGCCCTGTAGCACCACGCGGCACCCCGGGGGCATCCCTGCCCTGCCCTACAGCACTGCACGGTGCCCCGGGGGTGCCCCTCCCCGGCCCTGCAGTTTGGGCTGGCTCTGACTCCAGCCCTGCAAGCTGTAAGGCAGAAGCTGAAGGTAAGGGTGGGGGGAGGAGAGGAAGGGGCTTTTGCGGTGGGGGAGTGAGGAGGAGAAACAAAGGGGAAGGAGTGGAAGGGGCTTGTACGGAGGGGGAGGGAAGAGGGGGAAGAAAGGGGAAGGCACCAAAGGGACAGGGTAGAGGAGACACAAATGCTAGGGGGAAGTGGAGACAACAAGGAAAAGAGCAGGAGGGGAGGTGTCAGTGGGAGGGGGTACAGGGTGATGGTGGAAGAGGAGAGGGTAAGGGCATTGGGGATTGGAGGGGGAGGTGCTGGGAGAAGGCTTGACAGAAGGGGTAGGCATGAGGAAGGTGGGGTTGGAGCAAGTCATGTGTGAGGGCACAGGGGCATGAGGGGAATGGGGGCAGAGGGTGGTGAGGGGATGGGCATCAGGGAAAAAAGGGCAAAGGGGGCAGGGGCAGGCACCAGGAAGGTGCAGGGCTAAGGGAAGGTGTAGGTGGCAGGGAATTCTGGGGGTGAAGCAGAAGGGCAGACACCTGCAGGGGAGGGACCAGCACCAGAGGAGAGAGGCGAGGGAGGTGTTAGATGAAGGGATAGGAGGGGTAGCTCACATGATCAGAGTGGGGCTACTGGAGGAGTGGGCACAGAGGGGAGAGAAGGGCTGGCGGAGGAGGGGCAGGTCTCAGGAAGGCTGAGGGAAGTGAGAAGGGCAGGAGTCAGGACAGCAGGGGAGGGTGAGGGGTTGGGGGGCAGCAGTCACCAGGGGAGTTGATGGAGAAAGGGGAGGAGACATAGCAGCAGAGGGGAAAGGAAGATATTTATTAATAACTTGGGTGCCACAGTGGCACATCCAAACAAGCCACATGAACTCAGTACTGGTGCACAACACAAAATTCATTCTGCTCATGGGAGGAAACTCTTAGAGGGAACACTTCCTCCTCCCCCCCCCCCAGCCTCTCGACCCCCGCATTAATGTCACACACATTGGATTAATGCAATTGCAGGATAGCTGCATGGGGGGGGGGGGGGTTGGGGAGGACAAACTAATCCCTATTGATAGGAGGATGGTGGGAAAAGTCCTAGGGTCGGGGGGTCACATACACTTTTTACTTTTGGTCATGTGCCCATCTTGCCCGGAGAGGGTTACCTCCAGGGGCGTGGCTAACAGGGGTCAGGGATGTGGCTAATGGGGGGGGGGGGTCAAAGTGCATTTAAAAAAAAATCTTTGGGTGCACACCCTAATGAAATGTGCTGCGCACGCCTATGGGACTCAACTAAGTGGCTTGATTTTCAGAGGTGTTAAATATCCCCTTCTCCATTGCACTCATTGGGAACTCTCTCTGTTCAATGCTTCTAAGAAGGAGGGCATTTATTTAGTGCCTACAGTGTAACATGTTTTAGGTACTAGGTTTGAAAATATTGGCCTATAGCCTGATTTTCAGAAGATACAATCACCTCCACAACTGTGGTTGTGAGGTTCTCAGCACTTCTGAAAACGAAGGGTCTACAAACGATTTTGTCTATTTTTTATCTCAGTAAATATGTATCTCAATTGACTCAATTATATATCTTTGATTTACTTTGGAGCAATAACTATCAGAAGTGTCCAAACGAAGCTAAAATACGTACACGAATAAATACCAATGAACAAGAGCAAAGGTTGCAAAATCTGGTCCATAGTTGTGTCCTAATGCAAGAGTGCTGGAACTAGCACAACTGGCAGTACAGGAGCATCCACTGACCTGAAATGGTTTCCATTATATAGAGGGTTTACAGTTTTGCTTAATGGCTTTCAGCACCTCCACAATAAAAATTGTTCCAACACCTTTGTCCTAATGAGTACGCAATAGCATATGGCAATGAAGAAAAACTCTATTCCTTATCTAAATCAGACAATTATCATATTTTCCATATAAGAAATGTGCTAGATTCTGTAAAAATATATAGTAATAGACAGCTTCTCTGCCTCAAATTGCTCATCATCTAAGATGAAGCAGGGAAGGGAAAATATAGACAGGCACAGAAAGGTGAAATGACTTACCCAAGGTGGCAGAGCAAGTCACTGGTACAGCTGGGAATACGAGACAGGTCTTTCTTAGCCATCAGCCCACACTGCATCCAATGCACTGTATTGTCTTAAGGAAATGAAAGACATTTTCATTCTGTCTTCTAGGTTTCTATTGTCATTTGCACAGCCTTCATTATAGCCTGGTCTCCATATGCTGTCATCTCGATCTGGTCTGCCTGTGGCTACTCTGTGCCCAATCTAACCAGCATCCTTGCCAGTCTCTTTGCGAAGTCTGCCAGCTTCTACAACCCCATTATCTACTTTGGAATGAGCGCCAAATTCCGGAGGGACATTTTCATCTTGCTGCATTGTGCTAAGGAGACTAAGGACCCCGTGAAGCTCAAACGCTTTAAAAATCTCAAGCAGAAGCAGGAACTTGCTCCTCAGAGAGAAGAGAAATATGCAGCAGAGGTCCAACCTGTACCCAGTCCTGATTCTGGGGTAGGAAGTCCAACCAATACCCCACCTCCCAAAAAAAGGGAAGTATACTTTGATTCTGCATCTACCAACCCGGATATTGAATGTGATAGATTGTAAGGCTGCATTTACCATGTGCACTCACTGTATGTGCAACTAGAACAGATTCAGCTCACCACTTCTGAGCATCCCATCCATCTGTCCCTTTCTAGAGACTCCTGCATGACTTAAAGCAAATCAGGATGTGCTAAGCAGATATAATTCTCATGATATGAATTATAAAATGCAATGTAGCAAATTACAATGGTGGCCATCATATTTTTGCTACATCTACGCTACTAATTTTCTCAGCAAAAAATATGCTAATGAGGGACTCATTTGCATGAGTCGCGATCTCATTTGCATAGTTTCTGCCAATTTGTTTTTGCGCTAGGGGTTTTTGCAGTGTGTATGTTTTCGTTTTGCGCAAAAAAACCTTTTTCCACAAGATCCCCAAAAAAGGAGGTATGCCGATCTTGCAGAAAAAGGGGGTTTTGTGCAAAAAGAAAACATCCACACTGCTTGTTTTTGTGCAAAAACCCCTAGCGCAAAAACGGATTGGCAGAACATATGCAAATGAGATCGTGACTCATACAAATGAGTTGCTCCTTAGCGTATTGTTAGCCAAGAAAACTCGTAGTGTAGATGTAGCCACAGAGTCTGAAGGAAGTATTCCCTCTCTGCATCTTAACAGTACTGCATTCGAAAGCCTTTATTTAGCAAATGTATCATTCAAAATCGCTAATATTTTCATATCTAAATTAGCAGATTGATTTTCCAAAAGCACATTTTGCCACTATTTTGTACCTTTAACTGTCCCGGGTTCATCCCATTCTCCTGGCTTCAAACTTGGCCTTGGAGTAAAGGCAGCAAAGGAAAGTCAGCCTGTGCTAAAATCACTGTAAATCTTCTGCATGACTGGCCACTAGAGGGTGAGCAAAAGCCACATGCTCTCTGTGGGAGACTAACACTGTCACCTCCATGATGCTCTCAGGTTGCTCAAGCAGGGGGAATAAAGGGAGCAGTTGCCCCAGGGCCCAGAGGTTCAAAGGGAACCAGAGTTCCTGACCACTGGCTCCCTTTGTGTTGCCACAGGAGCACAGGGGTGAGATGGAGCACCACGGTCTGGATGGCGCTGAGGGATGTCTGCCCTTGGCCCCATGCTTCAGCTCTCTGCCCTGCTCCTTCTTGCCCCCTCCCACCACACCTTGCCTTGGGGTCTGGCGAGGCTGTGGGCCCTGCTGCCAGTAGCAACCATGTCACTGGGCAAGCTCCTGGTGGTACTGGCATCGTCTCATACTTTGCTGAGCTATGGATGGCAGTTTTATGCCACGCTTTGTTTATTGGCTGAATTAGCTTAATCTTTCCTGATTTTCCTGGTGAGCAGGACATGATGATAACATCCATCCTCAGGGAAGTTGGCCTTAATTTTTTTTCATGCATCTCCAAACTATCTTTTTACTTGGCTATTAAATTGGAATAAGATGTTGCCCAGAGAAGGAAACTAGCAAAGATGCTATTCTCACGAAAGCACCAAAAAAGTGTGGTTTCAAAAATTATTCAAAAAACAAAAACAAAACCCAGCCTCTATTGACTCTTCTTGGGGAAGTCCATATGTCTGCTGAGGGATACAGAACTGCCAATGACTATCTGGTAATAGCGCTTCTATAAATTAGTAGGACAAAGTAGTGATTTAAATAGCAAAACTGTGGGGATTAACCAGTAAAACGGGTTTATTTTTCATGCTATGGCAGAATCGGCTAATTCTTTCAGGGTTTTTTGTTTGTTTGTTTGGAAAATGAAAACAAGAGACGTTCATTTTCCTCCTCTTTAGAAGCTATTCTTGTTCACAAACATCCACCAAAGTAAAATGTATTGGCATGTTTACAGTAAACACATTCCCTTTGAAACATTGTATCTGCATGTATTTGACATTTGAATGCTCCATCATTAAGCAAGATAAATAATTAATGGTTTGCAAACGGCATTACTAGCTTTGAATCTCCAGAATCGCAAAGGGTCCAAGTACATAAACATTGTGTTTGTTTTGCAGCACTCTGCATATCCATGTGTGTTTCTTGGGAAAGTTTCACACACACCCCAAAAAAATCCACCTTAATTTCCTCCATTAGTATATTTGGTTTGAGATTTTCATCTGATTTGAACTCAAAAACAAATAACCTTTATAAGCAATGGCAGAGAACTATGATTTCTCTCATGGCCATAGAACTGAACTGAAAAGCATATTCATTTTTTGTGGAAAATTTGGGGGATTTTGGCTTTTTTTCTTTTTCATTATCATAAATAATTAATAGAAAATAGGTCAACTGTTTGGGTCTGAGTGAAGCTGCTTTCCACAATTCCAGGACTCAGTCAAACCTACAACAGATTAAGGGCAGAATCCTATTCTAACTGGATGGATTGAAACAGGGGTGACAATGGGGTGAGCAATGGGGTGCAAACCCTTGCATCTAGCCCAAGAACCATCCTACTGGTTCAGAGTGGGTGGTTGCTATACACTGCTGAGTACACTTTGTTTCTCCTTTGATGTTATGCACCATGCAGCCACAGCTGACACACTGCTGTCTCAAGTGTACACCTTAGCTGTTCAGCTGATGGGCTGGTTATGTCTCTCCAAGACCATAGTGCACCAGCCAACCACCTAACTTGAATCCCTACATAAATGAAGATGAATAGGTTCCCGATGCCTTTCTCCCAATATACTCACTGCATAAGCTGTTCCTTAAAATAAACAGAATTGCTAGGGCATTTCACAACAGAAGTGACACTCTAAAAACCCATTTCCATGGTCATCTTCCACCTCTTAGGGTATGTCTACACTGCAAGCTTTTTTTTCAGAAAAAGCTATTCTAGAAGCTATGTAGTGAGGTATCTAACCATGCAGCTGTGCACTGAGACTCACATCCTCAAAGATATTTAGCTGCATTGCTAGGTGCCTAAGTACCTTCCAAAATCTGTCCCAAAAGCAGCAAGACCAAAATTTGCAACAGTACCTGCTGTTTTGGGGTGCCCCTCTTAAGAATTTGAGGGTCTGATTTTCAGAAGTCCTGAACACTCCAAGTTCCAGCTGAAATCAATGGGAGTTTGACTGCAACCACTAGAGTCTTGGCACCTGAGAAATCAGGCCCATGGTCTCTCAAGTTAGAGACTGAAAATTAGTGTACACTTCTGCTAATTGGGGCGTGATATACGGAAGATGACAATAAGCAACTAGGGTGCAAACACATTTGAGTACCAGGTTGAAGTACTGTATTTTAAGAGTGTAAACTTTGTTTAAACAACAGTAGAACTCTTTACCCTAAACCAGTGGTGGAAATGGTGTATCTATAAAGGTGTAAACCAGATTTTTGAGTCTACTTATTGAAATGAAAAAATATTTGAAATTCCTAAAATGCAAACTCTGATCTAACTGGTCTGACTATCTTAATAAAGTATAGTAAGTACTCCTTTAAGACTTTTCATGCACCAGTTGCTATAAATAATGCAGATTTAGCAAGCACATCAGCATCAACAACCACAAAGAGCATTTCTCCCCAACGTGCTCCTGAAAGATTCAGCTGGCTTCTCTACCAAATTTTGTACTGAACCACTTTTATATATGTGGAAGTGTTAGCACATTGGGCTTATGCTCATACACCAAACAACTCATTACTGTCCTTCCAATGAATGAACTTAATTCCTGGTATAACTCTTCATTGGAGTTATACCCCAGGACTAAGTCTTACTCACTGAAGCTGTCTGGCCGCCACACAGAACTTCTCAGTAATACCATCATTAGAATAATTTTTAAGTGTCCCTCATGCAGAATGTGCTGTTGTAATTTAATTGGCACAATCATATGAATAACCACTCGAGACAGATGCCTGATGTGTGGTTTCATTTTTGTGGGCTAGAAATTGTTTTATTTCATCACAAAGCTTCTATGTAAAATCAGGCTTAGATAATTTAGGATCGTTAGAGTATTAAAGCAATGTATAATATACTTGACTTGAAGTCATGAAAGTTGGCTATGATTACTTGATCATATGTAATGCCAACAGGTGGAACAGAACGTGTGATCTCTGGAGCTTAGTGGGTGAGCCTCTACAACTTGAGCTAACAGCCTCTGTAGAACACATGCTCATTCTCACTTTCTGTAAGTGCTCAAATGGGATAATTCACCATACTAAATAGGTATGTGGGTTACACTTAGAAAAACCATTGTTATAAGGAAATGATGTATATGTTGCCTTCCTCCTTTTGTCATTATTTATAGGTTAAAGCTTTGTCTTTAATTCTAAATGTTAGGGTCTTGCTTGATGGACCAAAGTGTCTCCACAGTGTAATACAAATCTCTGACCTATCACGATCTCATAAGATCACATTCATGGATGTCCTAATAATAGTCCTAATCATGTTCTCATTTAAGCCACTAGGAGCTTTGCTACTGATTGCTAAAAGAATAGCATTGCACTTGATGTCTGCTAAAATTGTAGCAGTAAAAGTTACGTAGGCATACTTGCAAAATGTGCGATTTTAAAAGCAGATACACCCACCCAGCCTGTTGAAAGTATGCCATGACATATTGCACTTGGGCAAATACAGCTGATGACAGATACAAACATTGAAATCTGAAAAGCACAAACTCCCATTACTCTATATCCAATCCCATATTCAGCAGGAGGTGCCACCTGGACTCCCATAGGTGGGAGTTCCCATTTTAAACCAGCAATTTCACCTGCCTCATTCCTGTTGCAATTGACATATGTAAGGACTGTTAGAATGACTAATGCCACAGTACACATTTCTTAGAGATGAAGAGATGTAATTTTTGCTGGACATTTACAAAGAAGGTTGGTTAATCTGGATCAGTCTGTAAGTCCTTATAGTGGCTCAATTAAATTTTTTTTTAAATTCCCTGTATGAGAGAATGCAGGCAGAAGCCCATCAGCAGGGAGGGAGGGGGGGGGGGGGTATTCTGTTTATTGCACCCAATGTAGCATATATGATTACCTGCACTATTTATAGATGATCTGGAGAAAGGGGTAAACAGTGAAGTGGCAAAATTTGCAGATGATACGAAACTGCTCAAGATAGTTAAGACCGAAGCAGACGGTGAAGAGCCTGAAAAAGATCTCACCAAATTAAGGGCTTGAGCAACAAAATGGCAAATGAAATTTAATGTTGATAAATGTAAAATAATGCAGATTGGAAAAAATAATCCTAACTACACATATAATAGGATGGGGACTAATTTAACTACAACCACTCAAGAGAGAGATCGTGGAGTCACTGTGGATAGTTCTCTGAAAACATGTGCAGCGGCAATCCAAAAAGCAAATAGAATGTTAGAAATCATTAAAAAAAGGGATAGAGAATAAGACAGAGAATATCATATTGCCTCTATATAAACCCATGGTACGGCCCCATCGTAAATACTGCATACAGATGTGATTGCCTCATCCCAAAAAAGATATACTGGTATTAGAAAAGGTTCAGAGAAGGGTAACAAAAATTATTCGGGGTTTGGCACGGTTCCTATATGAAGAGAGATTAAAAAGACTGGGACTTTTCAGCTTGGAAAAGAGGAGACTAAAGGCGGATATGATAGAGATCTATAAAATCATGACTGGTGTGGAAAAAGTGAATAAGGAAAAGTTATTTACTTGTTCCCACAATATAAGAATTAGTGGTCACCAAATGAAATTAATAGGCAGCAGGTTTAAAACAAACAAAAGGAAGTTTTTCTTCATGCAGCTCCCAATCAACCTGTGGAATGCCATGCCAGAGGATGTTGTGAAGACTAGGACTTTAACAGGGTTCAAAAAAGGGCTAGATAAGTTCACAGCTGTTACATCCATCAATGGCTATTAGCCAGGATGGGCAGGAATGGTGTCCTTAGCCTCTGTTTGTCTGGAAATGGATGATAGGAGAGGGATCACATGATGATTACCTTATGTTCTTAAGAGTTGTCTGTCAAAAAAGTTGTGGACACATTTTGAATCACTGGATCTCATTCAAGACTTTCTTTGAGAGCTCGATAAACCCAGCATGAATTAAATATTCACAGCTGGCTCAGGAAACCAGACTGGTTTATGAGCTTGAATACGTCAAACCACTTTGAACCCAGTGTCAATTATTTCAGGGTTTGCTAACCAAGCGTGGGACAATTTGATTTGCTCAGCAACAAGCTCAGAAACAAATAGTCCAATTAACAAAAGAAGCAGAGTGTAAAAATGTTTGGGAATAGCACAGAGAAGCAGCCAGGAACTCCCTCGTGGAAAGTTTCCCTGGAACAATGGCTCAAAGAGGCCCCTTGTTAATTCAGCAGGGACAGCAGAGTGGCTGAGCTGAGAACTCCACAATAATCAGAGTTGTGACATTTCACTGGCACTTAGAAAACAAGAGTGGGAGGACAAAGAACTGCCCATCGTGCAAACAAGCTGGGCTTCAGTTAAACAAACTTTAGAGACAAATGGTGACATTTGCAACTGCTGCCTACTTCAGATTCTGCGATGAAATCCGAGCAACTGGTTACATAACTTTTTCCGAGCCACTTAAGCCCTCATTAGACAACAATAAAGGACTGTCAGAAGTGATTTTTAAAAAATATTTAGTCTTGATATGGGACAGGAGGAATGGTCAGGTTTATGCATGTTGCAGTTGTGCGGCCTATGTACAGTGTCATTCTTTCAACATTTTCAAACATTTATATTATCATTGTTCCTATGTTAAAGACATTCAGCAGCAAATAGCTTTGAATACGTTTATAGACCCACATAATCCCTCTGCCTGCCTTGCCCAAGTAAGTTCATGGCTCAAGTTCCTCTATGTGTGACCCTTTCAGTGAAAATCTTGCTATGAAGAGGCATTGTCACTGTTATCAGCGCCACTTAATTTAAACAGTCACTGTTTTAAAAGTTACTCATTGATCTTTTCCCTTGCTAAGCCAGAGCTGGACCGGGTCATATTTGCATAATGGAACAGCTTGTAGGCTATGGTCATGTTAGCTCCTAAATATAAAGAGAACAATAGGGTTGTTTGGTACAGCATTGATGAAAACCCAGGAGCTCCTTTAACAACTGCTCTTCCCAACTCCATTCTTGTCTGACAGCAAACATGGAACCTAACATGTGGTCCTGCTTCCTGCAGCCTGAATGGTTACTTCCTTTTCACCTCTATTAGGGCGAATAGGTGGTGGAAGAATCCCCCTTACTTTCCAACCTGTACTTAGCTTGGGGGGAAAAAACTGAGTGAAACAGATTTACCCCCTTCCTCTCTTGCAGCTAGGGTGTAAAATCCTGTCCCTACTGAAATCAATAGCAAAACTCCCGCTTACTTTAAGATGTCATAGAGACCAGATACTACTGCTCACTGAAGAGAATCCAGGAGACATCTCTTCCACCTTCGGAGGCATTGGGGAACTGTGGTTTAGAAGAGACATACAAATTATTTCTCAGTACTCAAAAATGCCTGCAGACGATGCCTGGACACTAGCAGAGTGTTATGAGGCACTAACTCTAATACGGCCTTCTGTAGTCAGGGAATATTGATGTCTGTCATGTGACCACAATATAACTTTTTTTTCCTGCCCTAGGTGAGGTGTCTGGGGCCATGCAATAAAATGCAGTCTCTTATCAGCACACCCGTGTCTCACAGTAACATTATACTAATCATCAGTCCAATCACCTTTCTCTTCCCAGCCTCGTGAAAGCTTTGTAGAGCATAGGCCGTTTCTGCAGTGGAAGCATGGACTACATCAATGGACCCATAGTCTCGGCGAGGTTTGTAGATGGTGCAGGCCAGTGGTTGGCAAACTTTCCAGACTACTGTACCCCTTTCAGGAGGCTGATTGGTCTTGCGTACCTCAAGTTTCCCCTCACTTAAACATGACTTGCTTACAAAAATCAGACAAACAACTACAAGTGTCATAGTGCCCTGCGATTAAAAAATGTCTTGCTTCCTTGCTGTTATCATATAATTATAAAATAAATCAATTGGAATACAAATATCCTACTTGTATTTCAGTGTGATACTTAAGCCTCTTTTTCACTTCTAAGCCTTATCTGAAGTCCAAGCCCCACCGCCTGGGGCATGATTTAGTATTGCATGGCCCCTTTGGCATGGGGCTTTAGTCTATTGCTCTGCTTACCACCCCCTACACTTGCAGCCCTTTGAATCCATCTGCTGACTCCCCCAGGGGCTGCAACCTTTAGGTTGAGATACACTGATCTAGATGAGTTGACTACCCCCGGAAGACCTCTGAGTGCCCTCAGAGTACACATACCCCTGTTTGAGAAGCACTGATGTATAGTGCTTCAGTCATCTACCAGGCTCTGAGAGGAAAGCATGTAATCATGGGGGTAGAATCCACAAACGTATAAATGAGGCAAAGAATTACTTGCAATGGATGGCACTTGGTGCCAGCATAAACAATGATGTTCTCCCAGGGGATTTGACGAGACTCTTCCTGGCAAAAGCTCCAACTCTCAGGGAAGCATTGGAAGATGTGGAGAAGGCACACACAGGAAAAGAGCCTGGAAGCACCTCATGGCCTGGCAATCATATAAACAGCACCTACAATCACCCTGCCAGTACTCTGCTCCCCCTACACACCTTACCAGTAAGCACAGCTCATCTCTGCTTCCATGCTTGGGGTAATGAGGGGGGTGAGACAAGAGAAATGGGTGAGCCCTAAGAGCTTCACTCATCCATTTCTGGCCATCCTCACAGCACTGCAATTCAGGTAACAGAGCTCCACATACCTTTAAAGGGAAAGGGCATAGAAAGTGTTATAAGGAGAAGGGAGAAAAATTGTTCTCCTTGGCCTCTGATGATAGGACAAGAAGCAATGGGTTTAAACTGAAGCAAGGGAGGTTTAGGTTGGACATTAGGAAAAAGTTCCTAACTGTCAGGGTGATTAAACACTGGAATAAGTTGCCTATGGAGGTTGTAGAATCTCCATCTCTGGAGATATTTAAGAGCAGGTTAGACAGACATCTATCAGGGATGATATAAATGGTGCTTGGTCCTCCTTGAAGGCAGGAGACTGGACTTGATGACCTCTTGAGGTCCCTTCCAGTTCTGGAATTCTATGACTATATGAACTATATATACCAGAAACGTCTTCTTTCTACACTACTACTCACAATCTCTTTGAAGTTACTCTGTACCTTCACTAGAGGGGAAACCTTCCGATGGACAACAAGTTGTCCATTGGATGGTGCTGATGAGCTCTAATGAGAACAAATTCTTGTTGATCTACAGTTTGCTAATGATTAGCCTCAGCAGATACTAGTGCATTAACCCAGTTCCTTAAACATCATGCTAGCTCTTTCTACACTATGCTTGAAGCAATGTTTTTCTAGCACTGTTTCTGGAAAAGTTTTTTTTCCACTCTGAGAATCATGTTATGAAGCTACTCTTAATAGCCTTAAGGGGTAGTCTATAGCATTGCAGGATATCAGAAAAAAAGCTCTGTCCACATTGATCAGGGACACCACAGGAGCGTGATTTCAACCACAGTGTGGACAGACCCTTAGTTTTCACCAGGATGTGGCGAGTCTTTGTAAGGGGTTGCATGCAGAGGGGCTTTTTATAAACTCTAGCAACCAGCCTTTTTTTAAAGATACAAACCAGAAAAGAAAATAAATTAACCCCTGTCCCCCATTAAACACACTAGCAGTTCTGACCCTAGAGTTTGTTTGGAAACGTGCAGCTGCCAGCACTCTGCTATGATTTCAGCATGTTTCCTCCAGAAAAATCTGCATTTGAACAGTCTTTGGTCCCTAGAGTCTAGGCTAAAGAAGTCAGGGATAAGGGCAATACAGAGAGGAATGTTTCAGGGATGCAGGCGCTAACTCAGTACTATGAGGAGGGGGGGTTTTCTGGCATCACCTGCTTACATTGCCATTTGATGCCCTACAGAGGGTAAATAGAAAACATGCAGGGAACATGGTCAAGGAAAAACAGACAGAAGATTGTTACTGGATTTACATTTTACAGATTTGGTTTACGGGGACTATATGGACCTTATCCACATGGTGAGGGGCTATATGATCCACAATAAGGCCTGGTATGCACAGGAAACTGAATTAACAATGATAACTATAGCACATGGCCCTCACTGAAAGCGATCAAATAGAGATAACAAATTGTTAAAAGTCACTTGAATTCTGTTGGAACCTCAAGCCTCTACTTCAGCTGTGTGCTTTCCTTGGAGTTGAACACGGGACGAACACATGATTGCCTCTGCCATACATAAGATTCCTCAACACAGATTACTTCATTTTTATGAGATACGCAACTCAAAAGGCTTTTATAGTCTTGTACTATTTGGCAAACTTCATTAGACCATTGTCAGGTGGCTCTCAGTTATGCCACTAAGCATTTCAAACATGAACATGATAAGCATTTTCAGAGCAGCTGGCTTGAAGCCTTTTCCATTATATACTAGGGATGGAAGCAACTAATTGAAAATCTGATAAGCATAAGCTTATACCTCAGCTAGTCACTTCTCTCCCCCCTTGCTGCCTCTATCAGAGGCAGCAAGGGGGAGCAGGAGCCAGTGTTAGGGAGAGCTGGCTTAAAAGCTGGTTCCCCCCAGCACCATCTCTGCAGGGGGCAGGAGAGGCAGAGGGGTAGGGGGGACCAGGCATAAGCTGGGAATCCCGGCTCATGCCTGGTCCTCAGCTCACGCCTGGTCCCAGATGCTACCCCTCTGCTTTTTAAATGTATTAAGTGCCTGCAGGCTCTTAATATATTTAAAAGGCTGGTGTGCACCGGGAAGAGGGGGTGGAGGGGCACTCAGCGCAAGCAGGGCCAGCTAGAGCCATTCCTGAGCCCTGGGCGCACGGAGCACACGCGGCCCTGCCCCCTGGCACACTGCACACCTTATGTGGCACCTGATTGCAGCTCTCAGGGGCGCTGCTCAGCCCCCGGCCCTGGGCACACGGTGCCTGATGGCAGCTCTAAGGGGTGCCGCGTGGTGCCCGTTACAGCTGCCATCAGGTGTCCCCCATAGGTTGGCCTCCCAGGCAGCTGCCTGGCTAGACCCCCCTCCCCCGCCTTAATCTGGCCCTGAGCGCAAGCCGGGAATCAGCTGTCCCAGCTCACGCTTGGTCCCCTCCGCTGCATTTCAGCCTTTTAAGTGTATTAAGAGCCTGCTGGTACTTAATACATTTAAAAGGCAGAACAGGGCTGGGAGCTAACCCCATTGTGGCTCTGCAGTTTTCCCCGCTTATTGACTAATCAACTAGTCGATTAGTAGATTTAACTACATTTAACATCCCTATTATATACAGTATTTACAGTTTGGTTCAATGACTCTCAGCATCCCCACTATACAAATTGTTCAGCATCCCCTGATGGGTGATGGGCCCTATTTATGTCAGTCAAGCAGCAGAGAGAGAGCTTAGTGCTGGGGGTGTCCGTAGACTCTCTTTACCCTGTAACAACCAATTGCAAAGACATCATTTTACACTGTTTGAAATAGTAGCATCTTCTACTGTGCCCTCCAGTAAAATCTCCTATGTTGTTCCATACCCAGAGAGCAAGTCTGAATGACCTCTCTCTTTAGTTAAATGGAAAACTACAAAATAAGTATAGTCCCACAAGCTATCTTGAAGTGTGGTATATATACCGCTATAACAGGCTACATTGAAACTGAAAACAAAATGGCTGTTGCCTCCAAGAAGAGCAGATTTTCAGAAATTTAAAAGTGTCTGACAACACAGGCACAACACGTACTTAGCTATGGACAAAAGCCTTCAAAACAGGATCTGGATTATTCCCAACACAGTGGATGTACCTGTACCTGCTGAAGCTTTCGATGAAACATTAGCAAAGTACCATCCTATCCTACCATCTTCTCTTGAGCAGCGAAGGACCTCATCCTGAAGTGGCAGAGGACTGGAGCTGGATATTCAGTGAAGAAGAGAAGAGAAGCCTGACAAGACCCCCACTCATTAAACAGTGGCACTGCTTTGGCACCTGGTTTCATATAAAAGAAAGGTTTCCACATCAGAGTAGCAAGATAGATAGATAGAAAACTTCCCCAAGCTGTACCCATTCTTAGAAAGACTCAGTCTCCCCAACTATGGGATTAAAATGATCAGATTCCACATACTCTATTTTTCCTCTCCAGACTGAATCTTGAACAGTCGCTACATATTTTTTCCCCAGTAATTGGAAGTTTGGCCAAAATTAGTGATTCCCAAATCAGGATTTGATTGCGGTCGATAGTTAATCTCTGATGGCGCAGCATTTCTGTGGCTTTCACCTGATGGGACCGTGGTAAGATGCAGGCATCACAGTCTGCCTTCATAATACAGCAGTTTCTAAAGTTGGTTCACCCGTTGTAGTTTCAAGAATTTTAACAAGGGGTTTGTGATCTGTGACCTATACAAATGTCCTCCCATGGAATTTCCTGAGTCCAAATATAGTGGGCACCTTTCAAATCCCCAAATTTATTGTTCACAGAGTGTTTAAATTATAGCCCAGTAATTGTGGCATGCTCTATTCTAAATTCAGTATAGGGACTATTGCAGCAGCAGTGATAAAGGCAAAACAGCTAACTTTCTGGCCCCATCTGCCATGTCATTACATGTTTAAAGTCTCCTTTACCTGCTATCAAAGCATTCAAATGCCTTTGCAGATACCACTAGCTTCTTGATTTGTTCTAATGTCCTATTATATTTTCCAGTCTAAAAGCAAGTATGTTCTCCATTGTGCCAGCTGATTTACTACAAAGACATATTACAACGAACCTATCTACAACACTTAACCCATGCTAAAAATCTACTCAGATCTATGCTATTTAAACACAGTTTTACTTTGCACACATCTTACATATGACCCCATGAAATCACTAGGGCAGAAAAAAAAAGCACCTTTTGGCCACTAGTCCACATTTTTATGCTGTGGCAGTAAAGATTCCAGGGTTCTCAAAAGAGCTTTTCTATTTTCAACTATAATGAGTATGTCAATTCAAAAAGTAGATTATTTCACTAAAAATCTTGTAATATTTGTCCATTATGAACTAAAATGCAGCTGCTGGGAAATATTGCAAAGGGACTATTTTCCAGCTACGCTTCTTTTTGGATATTTATGGCAAGGTAATTTCAAGACTCCTGCTTGAGTGCCACCTGCTGGTAAGTTTGAGAAATGTACTTTGGTTAACCCATTTGTTTATGATGCAAGCCAGGAGTGGGCAATCATTTTCAGAGAGGGGCCACTCTATGAATTAGGGTACGTGTTCATGGGCTGGCTCTGGGCCACGCCAGAAGGAGTGGGGCCTCGGGCAAAGGGGTGGGGCCGGAGGCCACAGAGAGAGAAAAAGAGAGCGTGTGAGCGCAAAAGGGAGACACTGTGTGAGAGGCAGACTTTGTGACATAGATTGAGTGTGTGTGACAGTGACTGTGAGTGGGGGGCACATAGTGTGGCACAGACTGGGGGGGTGTGACAGTGACACAGCATTTGTGTTTGCTGGCTGGTGCTGGGCAAGTTTCTGAGAGAAGCCACGCACTGTCTCTTTAAGACAGGGAAAGCTGTTCTGCTCTGTTTTCTTCCTCTTCACCCACTCTATAAAGAAGGCATATGGCTGAGGGGGGAGTGTGTGTGTGAGAGGGAGAACACAAGCACAGAAATTTTAGAAACAGTACACTGCCTCTGAAGATAGGCACTCCTGCTTCAGACCTGAGCAGCTCCCTCTTCCCAACCCCTGTGCTGCAGAGATGGAGTACAGAGGCAGGGGGACACCCTGACTTCAGTACTCCCCTCCCCCCATCAGGTCCATACAGCTAGCAGGAGACTCAATAAAAGAAATGACCTCACCCACCTTGTCTCTATCAGCAAGGGACCAACATGGCTACAACAACACTGCACCCACAGAATAGGGCAGAAGGGCAATCCAGTTGCTCTAATTTTGTAACACCGTCTCTCACATATCACACAATGCTGGCATGCCACACATGCCTCTCTCAGACATAGGGTGTAGACACATCAGTACATTTTATGTAAGCTTTGCAGGACATTGGTTACCCCTTCCCAATTTAGAAGTGCCAAGTTATTAGTTAAAGCCTAGCAACGGGGACATAACCCCTAGTTATACTGAGATTATGCCATTTATAGTTTATTATGATTGGCCTCCAAATTTTTCTTTATATCTGTGAGTTTTAAGTGTCCGTGGTCTGATTAAAACAGTACCCGAATTAATCTTTCATTACACGGCTGTTAAAGAAACTGAAGGACATTCATTTTAGCTACGGGATCATTTATCATCCACGGAACGCACAAAGGCAATAAAGCATATTTGCTGTTCTGAACACTTTATTGTTTGCACACGTCAGACAGCTCCAGTGCAGTTGCGACATACTTTAGTTTGTTCAAAAGATTTCCTCTTGCTATTGCTGTGCTGGTTACCGGTGTGAAAGGCTTGCTCCTTGACAATTTCCCACCACACGTCATAGATGGGCACAACCGAGGCTGTGTAGAATAAAAGAATAGCAATGATCTAATGGCAGAAGCAGGTTTTTAGGGTCTAGGTATCCGAGACTATGTCTAGACTGCAAGCCTCTTTCGAAAGATACCTTCGAAAAACCCTCTTTCGAAAAAGGGCATCTAGACTACAACCAGTACTTTCGAAAAAGCAAGCTGCTTTTTCGAAAGAGAGCACCCAAGCAGTCTGGATGCTCTCTTTCAAAAAAGCACAGTTCGCATTCAACAGTGCCTTTTTTCAAAAGAGCACTTTCGAAAAAAAGGCATTATTCTTCCTAAAACGAGGTTTTCTTCAGTCAAAAAAACTGCCATGTTCTTTTGATTTACTTTCAAAAGAACGTGGCAGCAGTCAGGATGCAGGAGAAGTTTTTTTTTTTTTTTAAAAGGCCACTTTTTTCGAAAAAACCCTGTAGTCTAGACACACCCCAAGTGAAATGTATGAGATTTTGGTTCTGTTCTTGACTCTGACAGACTTCTTATGTGACCTATAATAATTCACATAGGGTAGGCTCCACAAAGGTACGCAGGCATTGTAACACTGACAGAAAAGGCTCCTAGAAAAATCACAGCAACAACACAGTAATCCAGTACCCTGAGTTAGGTGCACAGACTCCTTGTGCAATGAGTGGGGAGAGATGGGTGCCTCAGAATGTGATTCACAAAGCTGGCACACTTGTCCAGGAGCTGCCTATGCTAATCAATGAGAAGTTACACAAATTTATACTAGAAATGTGAATGGTGAAAGGAATTAGCAACTGGAACAATGTACCAAGGTTAATGGGGGATTCTTCATCCTTGACCATTTTAAAATCAAGTTTGGGGATGTTGTTCTAAAAGATCTGTCCTAGAACTATTTGGAGGGATTTCTATAGACTGTGGTATGTCGTTGGTCAGATTAGATGATCATGGTGTCCCTTCTGGCTTTGGAATCCACGAAACCTTCTCACCTTGGTTTTAAATGATTCTATTAGTAAATTGTTGAACAATTTATTTAATTTCTTCCGAAGTGTGACCCACCTCTACCAATTCACCCTGGTGCAATGGATAGGGCACAGAGCTGGGAGTCAGAGGAGCTACTTTAAACACTAACTGGCTATGTAATCTTAAGCAATAGCAACATGATAAACCTCTCTGAGCCTCGGTTTTCCAGTTAGAAAAATAGGGCTAGTTATTACTTATTGCTCTGTGTAGAGCTGTTTAAGACTTAGGACTAAAAGCAATACAAAATTTAATACCATGCTCAAGAGATAAATACCATGTTATGACCAGGGTGTAAACACTGAGATAAAGAGCACAGTTAAAAGAGGATAATTTTTTTCTATATTTCAAATTAAAAGACTGACTTTGTTATTCAGCGGAGCTTCCCAAAAGTCAAATGTTTATCATTTAATCTGAGTATTAGACTGACTATTGCCAGCCTTTAAAATTTTGCCACGAGAGGGCACTACCCACTGCAAATGAGAGTTAAGACATCTGGTCATTTTATCACACTACAGCAATAAATCAAAGTGTCAGAAATGGATGTGGAAGTTTCAGATGACTACTTTTTCTTATAATTTGTTTTATTTGATTGTTTCATGTTTAGAGAATGGTAGCCAGACTTGTAATACATCTGTGTCTCCATTTGAGTGTGGTGGCAAACATACTGGGCATCCGGTTGAACAGACATGTGTTTCATATACAAAGACATCAAAGACAGTGTTTAATATTGACTGTCACATATGGAACAGGCCACTATTATATCAACTCACATTCACAAACAATAACTTTGCTGAAAAAGAGTTAATGTTGAAAGCTCATCACTTGGCCCTCTCCCCCCAGTGGCACCTCATCCCCAAGCACACAGCTTTGGGGATCAGTGGGAGGGGGGGCTTGGCACCATTCAGAGGTAGCAGTCACACCTCCATGTACTCCCATGTTGGCAGGAGTCACAGGGAAAGTGGCACACAGTGGGCAAGTACACTCTCTCCGCTTGTGCTCTACTTCCCCATGTAATGGAGATGAGAGGGCAATGGCAGGAATGGGTGGGGCTTAGGGGCCGATAACAGACAGCCCCGCTCCCCCGGCCTGCCAGGAGCTCCAGGCTCGATTGCACAATAGCTCCCCCTGAGACTGGCCTGTGGGCTGGAAGTTTGAGACCCCTGAGTTAAGACATCCAGCCACTATCCAGTTGCCCTACAATTCTCCACTGTTAATGATCACCAACTCTCTCAGGACTGCTAATACATATAGTAAACAGTACTAGATCTTACACTGATTCCTAGGGCATCTGAATAGGAACCTCCTTCTATTCTTGTAACTGGCTGTTTATTCTTTTCTTTCTACCTCTCAAAACATCATTTATTCCATGGCTGGATTTTACCTCACTCTAGTTACTATGTTTTCTTAAAAGTTCATTATAAAGAACTGAATTCTACTTCTTTTGAAATCTAAATACAGGTTGAACCTCTCTAGTCCAGCAACTTCTGGTCCGCCAACCTCCATAGTCCGGCATGATTTTCATTAGCCAGCTGTCCATTTATCATGGGTGTAGCCAAGTTTCCCATGGTCCCATAAAGTTTGTTTATAGCCACCAGTCCTGGCTTTCAGTGCTCTTTGCTATTATTTAGCTCTAATTTACCCCTAAATGTCTTCTAAGCACCCAGTCAGCAGCCAGTAATGCTGCTAGACAATATTGCCCTCCCATGATTCAACAAGTTCTCTGGTTTGGCACTGGTCAGGTCCCAAGGGTGCCAGACTAGAGAGGTTCAACCTGTAATTTATAGTCACTGCTCTTGCTTGCACTGCTCAGCTATTCTCCCAAAGACTTCACATAGATTGCAGAAGTAGGAGCTAGCATTAGAAAAGCTGCTCTGCTTTGTCTCTATCATATGGCAATGAAAACACATTAGTTTGCATTTCAGAAACCACAAATATGAAAATTAACACTGACAGTTATTTTGTCTGGCATATTTTATTGAAGAGGAATCAGTGAGCTTCTGCTGCTGTTGTGCAGTACTGCTGTGACATATAGCCTTCAGGATTCTCTGTGCTGTACAAGCATGACCAGGCCACATGACATGCACTAGCCCCACTAGGAATACATTTATGACACCCAAGAATAATGGTAAGTAGCTGGACTTTAGTTCCTGGCACTAGCCACCTGACATGGATCACAAACACAAAAGTGTAACAATCCTGTTTGTTTTCGTGCCTTCAATACTTCATCTCTTTACAAGTGTCATTCTGGTCACACCATCCCATAAATTCATCTATGCAGCAGATACTGTGCTAGCAATGCAAATGTCCTCTCTGAAGGCCACAGAACAGGTCATGAACAGAGACGTCTGGAAACGTGAGACTCATTTCAAACCTTGGCGATCGAACTCCAATGCTTTGAAAACATTCATCTCTGCCTTGCACTTAAAACCAAACTCCAGGGTACCTTGGAGTTTCCCTCGATTGGACACTGAGTTATTGCCAAAATCTTGACAGCACCAAAAAGAAGATAAAAACAAAGGTTAACATAATTCAGAAGCTCATTGGTAAATGATGGAGATGGGATGGGATGCATGCACACTTTAAGCATCTGTACAAGCCCTGGTTTTGTCATCAGCGGAATGTTGCATACCAGTTTGGTGCAATAACTCCACACCAATCTCACTGACATTGAAATCAATGCTTCACTCAAGATTATTAATGTGTCTCTCAAATCAATGCCAATATCTTGGCTTCCGACTTAGGTAGGCATCATGGCAGTCTACATCAGGTGAGATACTGCTGTGGTCCAGAAGTACAATACGATCCTGGCTGCTCATTCCAGAGCTACTTATACATCAATTCATTGCCGCTCACCTGACTCAAAACCAGGAAGTATTCCTGGAGCCATGCGTCAGCGCTACAAGCCAATGGAAAGAACACCCACATTCATTAGCTTGAATGGTAGGCCTCTTGTGACATTTCTAACAAAGACCTGATTGAAGGTCCAACTAAAGAAATCCAATAATTTTTCCTCCCCGATTGGCAGTGCAGTGCTTATAACCACATTAAAAACAATGTGCCAAAGGCGTGGGTATTTCCCCCGCAAATGGAAAAATCAACGAACCACCAAATTGTAATCGTGGTGAGGTACAAACTACGTGACATCATGGACACTTGCCCAATTCACACTTACAGTGGTGATACAAGGGGGATCCACCTAGCTAACCCAGAAGCATTAAAACAGCTTTTGGATTTTAAAATTAAATTATAATCCCAGCACACTGCTTTTCAATTGCCAGATGAAAGAAGAGACTCTTGACAGAGGACAGAATTCAGAGGCTGCCATTAACTATTCCATCCCCCTTTTTTGGTTTGAACTCATATGCAAGTAAAATAACAGCGACCAAAAGCTAGCACAAAAAATAATGCCAATTAATGGAATATACAACTAGAGAGACATCTCAGTCGAGAGAGGATCTGAACATATGACAGATGAGGGGGTTATTTTGACTCCTATAGGACCTCAGTAATTATCATCTCCAATCCTGATGACTTCCTGATTCACAGGAACAAGTCTTGTTCCCAGTTAGTTCCTTCTGCAGTGGCCATTGAGGTGTGTCTACCACATGGAGCCTGTGCTGATCATTGTGCTTTTCATTTTCAATTCCTGGAGTGATGGGGAATTGATGGATTTAGGCACTTGGTAAAATTTTCATAAGTACCTATTCGCAACTTTAAAAATCTGACCCTAAGCTCCTTTTGCCCATCTGAACATCATAAAGCATTAGGAGGTGTGTTATGATATTAACTGCTTTTCTTTTTATCAAGGTCTTTGCTCTTTGAATTGATTTTTCTGTTAAACCATTTGAATTTGCATCTTAAGGACTTGATGTGGTATGCTTGAATGGATAAATCACTGAAAAAATGGCTGAAATTAGTCATGTGTGAATTCTGGGCCAATTTTTGTTAGTAACTTGTTTGTAATCCTTTGGCCCTGGTCAACACTAGGGAGTTATCTTAAAATAAACCCCCTTATTTCGAAATAACAAGTGGAGCGTCCACACTACCAAGCCCATTATTTCAAAATAGGGTGTTGGTTCTTTCGAAATAACTTCTGCTTTCCATGAGTAATGCTTATTTCAAAATAGTTATTTTGAAATAGGGGTAGTGTGGATGCTCCACTGCTGCTATATCAAAGTAACTATCCCGCAGTCATTCAAAATAATTACCACCCAGTGCTTTGTGGGGCTCTACGTTGAGGTAGTGTGTCCACATTAAAGGTGTGTCTACACTACACAACAGCTCAAAATAAGATATACAATTTGAGCTACTCAAATTACGTATCTTATTTTGATCTTATTTCAAAATAGCTTATTTTGTAATTTGGCGCTGTCTACACAGTGCCAAATTTCTAAATAACCTGCTATTCTGAAACATCCCTTACTCCTCATAGAATGAGGTTTACAAGGATCTTGGAATAGCGAGCCTGTTATATTTTGAAATAACGGGCTTGCTGTGAAGACTCTGGATAGCTATTTTGGGATACTCTGTTATCCTGAAATAGCATTGCAGCATAGACATAGGATAAAGGAGACCGCCTCGGACTAATTTCAAGGCTTCCCTGTAGTGCTTTTTTGAAATAGTTATTTTGGGAGTTATTGTTTGAAATAAATTATTTCAAAATAATTTCCTAGGGTAGACATGCCCTTGATGAGTATGCAATGTTATTACACTAATCTGTTGTACAACTGTAACATTTTAGCTAAAATTAGAATAGTGATCTATAGGACTCTACCAAATTCATGGTCATCGAATGTGTCACAAACCATGAAATCTGGTTTCCCCCTATGAAATCTGGTCTTTTATGTGCTTTACAGACTTCATGGGGGAGTCCAGCACTTCTAAAATTGAGGATTCTGTCCCCAAAGTGAGTTGATGGGGAGGTCGCAAGGTTATTTTTGGGGAGGGTGTGGTGTTGCCATCCTTATTTCTGTGCTTCTTTCAGAGTTGGGTGGCTGGTAACCAATGGCTCAGATCTGAAGGCAGCCCTGCAGAAACAAGGGGAGCCATCCTTGCAACCTCTTCCCCCTCCGCCCCCCACAACCCTACAATTACAACACTGTGAAATTTCAGATTTAAATATCTGAAATTATGAAATTTATGATTTTTAAAATCCTATGACTGCGACAGTGGCCACAATGGACCATGAATTTGGTAGGGCTCTAGTGATCTACTAACAAACGATAATCTTTTGCTTTTGGATTCAAATAAATCAGCACCATTCTTGGGCCAAGGGCAATCAGGAAGTACACATGGCTTCAGTGTTTCTATTGAATTCTGTTTCCTCTATTTATTTAAACACTCCTCCTTGGCCAAAGCAAAATATCTAGGGCCTCCTTCATATACTTAATAACACTGTACTCAGAAGGCATTGTGAATTATGCTCAGCATTTCTAACCTCACACTTGGAAGTAACTGGGTCTTTCTAGGAAAAGCTACTCAACTTTTTGGGTCATTTTGTGTGTTTCATTTGATCTTGTCGTATTTTGTTTTGAAAATGAGTGATTGCACACAACAAAGTAAGTCACAAACTGGATCAAGTCCAAGACAGTACTATATATACAGTTGGTGTTTAAAAGGGCCAGTTTCACAAAGATGAAAACAATCTGCCAAATCAGTTGGGAGAAAGAATTTGAACATAAACATGAATGAATGAGAACTGGGAACTATTTAATATCATTTTACTAAATGCCCCAAAAATCTACCCTCATGAGGGAAAGCAGCACTGTTTTTTCATTTCTACCTGAAATGCTTTTATGAGCCAAATTCTAGTACTGTGCCTTTACTCACAAACAGTAGCACTGAGCTCCATGCTATTTCTAAAGTAAGAAGCTACTTCAAGTGAGTAAAAGGATCAAAACCTGGCTCTTAAAAAGCAAGTTTTTTTTTTAAATCTAGCTCACAATTTTGTCTAGTATTTATAACCCTCAGAACTACTCAATGTATTTCATGCTACTGGCTGTAGCCCTTGTCGTATCAAACAAGCTAACATCTCAACTTCAGTGTTGCTGAAATGCTGAAACTAAAGAAAATGGAACCAAATCATCAGAAAAGGTTTCCAAAAGAGCAAAACTTGACAGATCTGACAGACTAGTGGGTACATTTTAATTTCATCTTGAGAAAATAGAAATCCCTTAAAAAAAAAGTGGGAGGGAGAAGAAATTTAAAAGAGCACCGCCTAATTCAGCAGCTAACTCAGAGTAAGAAGCTCTGCATGTGTGTTGGACGGGGAGGGGGGGTGAGACACAGAGCAAGCGAGTGAGTGTAATGTGCCTTTCAAAGTGCTGGGAGCTTGATGGGAATGTTTGATTAGCTCCACTCAGAAAAAAAAAAAGTGTCCAGGCCTCCTTTTCCTGCTTGTTTCTGATTCTTTAGAATAACGTTGACTGGACTTTGTGGTGCAGAAAAACTTGGGAAAAAATACCACCTTCATACTGTGAGGAGAAAAGGAAATAGAAAGTCACTCACCTCAAGCAAGGTAATTGTGGTGCTATTCCTATGCTCTATAGCTGTGATTATGGGAAGAGGGAGTTTGTTTTTTCAGTGTCTAATTAAATACTTTTTACCATCAGGATGCTGCAGAGTCTTTTTGTCTAAATTTTTACACTGGATGCATGTGACAAAAATTCCTAAGGGGAAACAGAATCTATACAATGAAATTATTCTGTCTGTCATATATACCTTAGAAATTGTTTATTAAATCATTAAGTCCTTACTGTTAAACTGTATACACATGCAGCCTTAGCAATAAAGGTTTAATAATTTCATTAAATAGATGTGTATAATTATGCACCTGTGTGCATACCCATCTAGATCAAGTTGAAAGAGACTGAAAATTGTGTAGTGTTCTTTGTATACTCCTTTTCAACTAGCTGAGCATTTTTCTCTGCACTCAGTAATGTGTGCATAACTTGTGCACAGGAAGTATGAGTGGTATCATTAATTAACCTTTAAGAACACAAATCATTGTGATACTATATTTTTAAATTAAATGATTTCACTGCAGCCGATAGCACCAAATTCCCTGATAGATATAGATGTGTGTACTGTAGAGTTGCTGCATTGTACATATATTTTGATGGTGAATGCTTGCTCTGCTGGTGAGACTCTAAAACTGAATAGCATTACTGAGCCTGCTGCAGCTGCTGTGATCCGCACAAAGAGATTGGGGTCTTGATAAGTCTTTAAAATGTGATTTGTGTCAGACCAGTACAAACACGAACCAAATGCCCCAAAGAAATATTTCACAGGGAGAGTTCTCGAAGAGTTAGTCAATATATGCTTCTAGAAGTTTATGGCAACTGCGCCACTTTCAGAGCCAAAAAGGAATTACAGATTCTCTTTGAGGCAGATTTCTTTTCCACTACCTTAACTTTAGAAATATAACTAATCACCTGTGGCAAAAAAAACCCCAACATATCCTAGATAAAATGGTAAAGATTTATAGATATGTTACACTGTAGTATATCAAGAACTAGAGCAAAAAAGGCCTAAGATTTTCAAACAGAGTTCTATGGTACACTTTGCTAGATTAAATTACATTTATATGGAATTTACATTACATTAAATTACATCCTGCATTTTACTAGTCAAGCTGCTTGTCTATTTTTATTTTCTTTGCATAAAGGCTCAGTGCCTACAGTCTGTATTCAGATCTGTGAGTGGAGTTAAAGGGCTGTAGGAGCTGACCTTTAATACGGTGTGAACAGAAGTAAAGAATTCACCACATAATAATCTAATCTAATTTTCTCAGTATTCAATTAACATCTGATTTCAAAGGGACTTGTTTCTTCTCCAGTTTTATCTGATCTAACTAATTGCTTGGCAAGCTTCATATCACCTGTGGTGAAAGATTACACATTCTGTCTTTTTACGATTCAAAAGCAAGAACAATTCTACAATTATTTTTCAAGTCTCAATCGTAATATAATTCAAATTTCATCTTTTTGCCTTCTCAATGAATAGCTTTCTTTGCTTTGTTTTTGCTCTATGTAAAGATGGTCATTTTGCTTTTAATGGGAGAGATTGCTGTAAGAGGTCTGAAATTATCTGCATGAAGTCATATAAAAGAACACCGTTGCCATTTATTATTTCTATCCATTACTCATGAGGATGCATTGTTTTTTGTGCTAAAAGCAACCCTGGAATTTATATAAAATTCTTTTAAATGCTTGATTGTAGCTGGTCCTTTAGAGGTGCTAAGAAGAGAGGTAGTTTTAATTCCCTCAGTCTCCCTAGCCTGTATGCTTCAAAAACTCTCTGAGAGAGAAAGCATGATCCACTGGGGAAGGTGCTAATTCCTTTCAATTCCTGCTCAGCCACAGATTGGTGAAATCATGGTCCCATGGAAGTCAGTGGTAAAATTAGTCTCTCTGTGACTCATTCCCATACTTTTGGGGACCCCACAGCAGCTACCTTAACTGTCCTATGAATGGCAGGGACCTGGGAGATTACGGGGGGCCTGGCGGAGAGCAGCAGCAGGGGTCACTTCCCCCATACTCACCACACAGGCGATGGGAGCCAGAGCAGTCCAGCAGCCTGTTCCACCCTGCTGTGCTCAGTTTGTTGGTGGCAGTGGGAGGCAGAGAGCTGTGGCCCTAGGGCACTCTGCTTCCCACCACTGTGGAGAAGCACAGTGCAGAAGGCCAGGAGGGTTGGGGCAGAGAAGACTACCAGGCCACTCTATTCCTACTGCTGCACGGTGAGTGGAGGAATAGGCAACTCCTGCTGCCACCATGTCGGATCCCCATAGTTCTCCAGGCTGCATTGCTCAGGGGAGGGGGTGAAGCAGGGGTGGGGTTTGGAAAACGGGTAGAAGGGGGTGGAGCCAGCAGTGGAGGAGTTTCCTCAGGCCCCATTCCCCTTTTGGAACAGCCCTATTCATTCCCTGCCTGTACAATAGGGCTCTTATTATTACCCTACCCCCAAACATAGGGGCCAGCTCCATGATTTCCATGGCTGGAGCACCCACAAAAAATTAGTAGGTATTTAGCACCCACTGGCACCTAGCCCCTCCCCTGCCCCACAGTGCCTCCTGTCCACTGGCAACCCCACTGTACAACTCCTCCTCCTGCCTCCCAGCGACCCCTGCCCACCATGATCAGCTGTTTCCAGGTGTGTAGGAGGCCCTGGGAGGGAGGTGGAGAAGCAGAGATGGGGCGCACTGAGGAAGGGGGCAGAAAGAGGCAAGAAAGAGCAGAGTGGGGGAGGAGGAGGCAGGGCAGGGTTGGGGCATGGAATGGAGCAAGGGATGGAAGAGGTGGGGTTCGAGGCTTGGGGAGGGGGTCAGATGGGGCAGGCCCTGCCGCAGAGCAGGGGGTTGTCTAACGACATACGAATTGTGAGGTGCTCTTGGTCACGATGGCCATACGAGTGCCTGAGAACGTGCCTACATATCCCAATTGATCTAATAATGATTCCTAGCTAAGAAAAGGTCCTACTGTTTCTTCCCTGAGCTGGAGCATTTATGCAGTAAGTGATAAGGTCATAGACCTGCTGGCCCTGAGAGCCCAAGGAAGTTTTCTGGCTGTGTAAGGATTCTGAATCTGCCAGAATTCCTTCCAGGGCCCCTCCACTGTGGGCTGTGGTTTGAAAGTTACATTCTGTCCCTAAGAATTCAGGGCTGGATTACCAGCTAAGCACAGCTGGCTGCCTCACATCTATTTCCCTCCCAAACTGAAAAACACGTACAGCTCTCTAAATTCTGCCTCAGGTGCTCATCACTGCTGCATGTCTTTCATTGGTATGTGGTGGTGGTGAGGGAATATGAACCAATAAAAAGATCCAAGAAGTCAAAAGGTAAAATGAAGAGCTTTTTTAAAAGGATAAAACTTTGATCCAAGGCCTCTGGATATTTGGAAATAATAGTGGTGCCATAGAGTGTTGATATGGTAACTCCATGGGAAGCTAATGAAAGTCTAGGCCTAAACTCTCTTCTAAATGCTTATACATGAGTAGTGCGTTATGCCCAGGGTCACCGATGGGAAGCAAAGAGGCAGTTGTCCTGAAGCCCAGCAATTTAAAAGGCCTCCAGGCTCGGGGCTGCCGTCACCGGCCAGAGCTCCAGGCCTTTTTGATCACTACAGAGCCCCACACAGCTCAGCCTGGGTGGCTCTGAAGGCTGGTTGAGGGAGGCATGGTGCTGTCTGGCTGGCATTAAGGGCTGGCTGCCCCTAGCACTTTCCTTCCTGAGGGGCCTGGAACCAAGATCCATCTACCCTCACAGTGCACAGGGCCCAGCAAAGTCTGTGACCAGCCCTGGTTATGCCATGCTTAGTTACATTTTTAGTAAACACTGCTCAGCGTAAGTGGAATAGAATTGGCCATGATTTTGAACAAAATACTGCCTGGTTTTGTTGCCATTGGGATAAGAGAGGATATAATTTTCTGTCGTCTAATAAATGCTCCAGCTGAGGCCTAATCAGTGCAATGTAGACCGGAAGAATTACTTTGTGGCTACGTCTGGACTGGCATGATTTTCCGCAAATGCTTTTAACGGAAAAGTTTTTCCGTTAAAAGCATTTGCCGAAAAGAGCATCTAGATTGGCACGGCCGCTTTTCCGCAAAAGCACTTTTTGCGGAAAAGCATCCATGCCAATCTAGACGCAGTTTTGCACAAGAAAGCCCTGATTGCCATTTTAGCCATCGGGGCTTTTTTGTGCAAAACAGTTTTTAGCTGTCTACACTGGCCCTCTTGCGCAAAAACAATTCCGGAAAAGGACTTTTGCCCGAACAGGAACGTCAAAGCATTTGCGCAAGAAACACTGATTTCGGACAGTAGAACATCAGTGCTTTTGCGCAAAATCAAGCAGCCAGTGTAGACAGCTGGTAAGTTTTTGCGCAAAAGCAAGTGCTTTTGTGGAAAAACTTGCCAGTCTAGACGCAGCCTGCATGTCATGCTTACAATACTCCTGCTAATACATCTGAGAATTATGTTTAGGTTTGGTTTGGGGTATTTTTGCAGTGTTACACTTTTGGCTCATACTTAGCTTGTGGTCCACTATGATCCCCATAACCCTTTCAGCAGCACTCCTTCCTCAGTAGTCATTTCCCATTTTGTATGTGCACATGCGGTTCTATAACCTGAGATTTAATTTTGGTTAATCTCAGAATACTACAGTACCAGTGCTTTGGTAACACTATTCAAATTCCACAAAACCTCTCTCATTCCTGTGCCATTCCACACTATTCCAAAGACATTCTGAGTGGAGCTCCTCACTGTGACAATTTACTTCCACCACATGCAGAACCTTGAAACTCTGAGACATAATGGTTTGAAATATACCCATTGAGACAACCCTAAAGGAAAGTCTCACAAGGAGCTTTGAAGGGGCTGAGATTTTCAGTAGGATTAGAGTTAAGAGCTGGGTAAAAAAAAAAAAAAATCCTATGAAAAATTTCAAAATGAGGTGAAAAATGTTCTTTGAAATGGTCTGAAATATGTTTCGATTTTTTTTGTCCCCCTCCCATTCCTTTACCTGGATAAAGGAAGGAAGGAAAGTTCTGACTAAAAAGAACATTTCATTTCATTTCAAAGAGCTATTTTTCATTTAAAATGTTTCAATGAAAACACTTTGTCTGATTGTAGTTTTCACTTCCACTCAGTTGACAAATCCCCTATTTCATATTCAAAACTGAAAATGTTGATACAACTTCCACAGTTGTTCTCATAGATGTACTCATGTTTGATGGCCTTATTCAAATCTTGGACCTGCACACGTCATTGTCTTGGTTGTGCTATCATGACCATACTGTTAATGTGTTACGGGTGATTCTGTCTGTGTCTGCTCAGAGAGAGACATCAAATTTTATCCAGTCAATTTCAGCTTTTTTTAAAATCTCTAGGGGTAATGGAACTTTCCATGATACATAGATTTTTGGTGGTGCATTGAAATCTATGTCAATATGATGAATTATTCCCTTAATGCATCGGATTCCATTTCTTCAAACGCTTTACACATTTTCTTCATCCTGGGAAGAGGGTCTTGTTTGATTAACTGCATTTACAGACTGTTCTTAAACCCTTAAATTTATAGTGGTGCTCTGTAACAATCTTGATGCTCTTACCTGGTTATTAGCTTCTTTTACAGAAAGTGTATCATTTCCAAGTGAAATTCTTATATGACTCAAAATATTCTTGACATTTCTAAGGGACAGGGGCTTTGTCTATCCACTTAAAGGTGTTTTGTATTCCTACTAGAATGTATTGTAGGTTTCCAGAGAGTCTGTATATATAGAAGTGGAGAATTTTACCTTCTCCAGTATTACTTGTTTACATGAAAATTTAGAATCAGTGAAACTGCTTACTCCATCTCTCTGCCAGATTCCCTTGGGTGTTCAGAAAACTTCAGTTGTTCTATTTTTGACCAATATGTAGTTTATTTCTGACACCATTTAATAAAGTTGCACAATAGATCAGAACCCACTGATCTCACTGGCTATTTTACAGCTATTTTATAGCTAACACCCAGTTGAGGTCAATGCATATACACAGTCCCCCAGCCCTACTCCATTCTGCACAATGCAGATCTTTCTAAGCACTGGGGAAAAAAGCACAGATGGAGTAGACAGGATGGCTTTGGCTTCCTCAGCTGTAGGATGCTGTTCTAGCAAAAAGGACTGCTAGGAAGAGATGGAGTCCAGCTGTCCAAAAAAGGGAAAAAACATCTTCACGCAGTGAAATGCCTACTTAGTAATGAGAGCTATAAACGAATAAGATTAATTATGATTAGATGTTTAAACACCACTGATATTAACAAGGGGGAAGAAACAGAAGCCAAAGTAGGGAAGGAACAGTTTCAAGAATATTTAGATAAGATAAATATATTCAAGTCGGCAAGGCCTGACAAAATTAGCCTTTAGGTATTTAAGGAAACATTAGCGATTATATTTGAGGACTCATGGAGGATGTCCTAAAGTACTGGAGACAGGTAAACATAGTACCTATCTATAAAAAGGGGAACCAAGAGGCCCTGGGGAATTATAGACTAATTAGTTTAACTATGATACCAGAAAAGATTCTGGAAAAATATAGCAATCAGGTTATAAGTACCTAGGATAACAGGGTGATAAGAAATAGACAACATGGGTTTGTCAAGAACAAACCATGCCAGACCAACCTAATTTCCATTTATTTATTTTTTGGAAGCTTTGTTGGCTTAGATTCTAGAGAATGATGGTGGTGGGGAGGACATTGTAAATCTCATGTATCTTAATTTTAGTGATGCTATTGACACAATCCCAAGTGATGTTCTCTTAAGCAAGCTAAGGAAATGTGGTCTAGATGAAATTACTATATAGGAGAGTGCATAGCTGGTTGAAATACCAACTCAATGAGAAGTTATCCACAGGTCACTGTCAAACTGGCAGGGCATATCAAGTAAGGTGCTGCAGGGGTCAGTCCAAAAATCTGGTAGAGTGCAACAGTTTGACTAAGGGCTGGGAAAACAGTGTGGAGAGTATGCTTATAAAATTTGCTTTGGACTCCAACCTGGGAGGAGGTGCAAGCCCTTTAGAAGACAGGATTAGAATTTAATATGACCTTGACAAACTGGAGAACTAGTCTGAAACAGTAAGAAGAAAGTCAATAAAAACAAATGCAAAGTACTACACGTAGGAAGGAAATGTCAAATGCAAAGCTACAAAATGAGGAATAGCTGATTAGGCATTTGTACTGTTAAAATGGACTTGGGTGTTATAGTGGATCACAGACAGAGTATAAACCAACAAGGAGATGATATTGTGAAAAAAGGCTAATATCTTTCAGAGGTTTACTAAACAGAGTATCATATGCAAGATGTGGAAGGTAATTGTCCCACTGTTTTAGCAATAGGGAGGCCTCAGCTGGTGTGCCATGCAGAACTGGACACACTACAGCTTCTCAAAGTCATGAACAAGCTGGAAAGAGTGTGCAGAGGAGAGCAACAAAAATGATAAAGCACAAAACGCCTGCTCTCTGAGGAAAGGGTTAGAAAGTTGGGTGTTTACTTTTGAAAAAGTCTCTTAAAAATAAGACTGAGGTAGACCCAATAACAGTCTTCAACTATGCTTTGGGCTGTCATGCAAAGGGTGGTGATCAATTGCACTCCAGACCTGCTGAAGATAAGGCAAGTAGTAATAGGCTTAATCTGCAGCAAGGGAGATTTCAATTAAATGTTAGGGAAAACTTTCTAACTCTAAGAATAGTTAATTCTGGAATAGGTTCCCAAGGAAGATTGCAGAATCCCATCACTGGGGGGGTTTAAGAGTAAGTTAGACCAAATGCCTATCCGGGTTGAGCTAGGTACATTCCCCCTGCCTCAGTCCAAGTGGGACTTGAACATCTCTCCAGGTCCCTTCCAGCCCTGTATTTCTATGATATGACAAACTGCAGGCTGACAAAACACAAGGTTCTGTATCCCAGGCAAGCAGGTCTTCATTTCTACAGTGCTTGGAATCATGAGGCTACCTGTTTGTACCCTGAAATTCCAGGAGACATGGAATTTTGGGATGTCAAGTTCCAAACATGGTTGGACTATGCTACTATTCAGATTGTTGAAATTAACATGTAGAAAATTATATAGGGAAAACCAAATACCAGAATTGCCACAACTGTTTGTCAGGACACATGTTTAAAACCACGTTTCAATATCATGTCTATCCATATTAGGTTTAATTTTGCAAAACTGAGTTATGTGATTTTGGGGATTGGTTTGGGGCCAAAACTTTGCACCACAAGTTTCATGATTGGTATTCCTGATCCCTGACTAATTGCCCTTCTTCCTTGGAATAAGTATACGTCCACTTCTTGTTTTCAGGCACACACAGAGGGAAGGTACTTCATGCTGAATGCTCCTTCATTATACAGAAGCAGCAGACATTAAAAGTTCTTACTATGCAAAAAATAAATAAATCAGTAAATCACTATCATACTGATCCAGAGAGGTGTTATGAAACTGTAACTCCAGTCTGAGGTCAACAGCAGTCATGTGTGCTCAACCACTCTTAGAATTAGGCCCCTATAGCGACTGAAAGTACAGAAGGATGTGATCTGGTTTCTATTTTGCTGTTGATAATACTGCCAATATTAATCATATAACACTTTGAAAGCACTTAATGATCCTTAGATGAAGGATCTATAACTGCAAAGTATTATCACTAGACAGGTCTAGAGCTTGTGAGACATACAGCATGGAACTAAAAAAAAATGTATTCAGAAAGACGGAATTAGCATCAAGTTTGTGGCAGGAGACAGGTCACAAACTAAAGAGAGAGTAGAGAAGCAGCAGCAAAAAACATCCTTAAGCAAAATTCCATAGTCCATTCTTCAGAACGAGCCAACCCTGCGCTGATATCCAGGGCAGGGGCAAATGTGCACTATTCTGTTGCCAAACTATGTGCTTTCGTAGGGCCTAGACAAATACTGGTTTGTGTTCTGCTTCAGAATCAGCAGACAACACAGGTTAATTATCAATAAACCTTCTTCCCAGAGCTCCTCTGAATTCCTCCATGTTTCTGTTATACAAACAAAAACAAAAAAGCTCACAGAGAGAAATGGAAAAGCCCAAATGGAAATAATTCGATTAGTCTGGAAAGAAGTGTTCTTTCGGTATTCTATGTGGCTGTCAAAAAGAAAATAATTAAACTGTAGCAGCACTGTCCCTTTAAAGGTGAACTATAGCAGCACAAATAAAATTGGGTTAAGTCTTAATTGTTGTGCTGAGTATTCCCATTTAGTGTAATTCTTCAGCAT
Source organism: Pelodiscus sinensis (assembly GCF_052426305.1). Classification (NCBI taxonomy): domain Eukaryota; kingdom Metazoa; phylum Chordata; order Testudines; family Trionychidae; genus Pelodiscus; species Pelodiscus sinensis. Next base: position 139,233,032 of record NC_143054.1, read on the forward strand.
ACACATTTTTAGCTTAGGTTTTTAAAATTGTTTTTAGTCTTCCATGAATTCCCCTCAGTGCACTCTGATTTGGTCGACGTCCTAGAATGCATTAATCGTCTGACGTCACATGACATCCCCATCAAGAAACCATTACTTGGCATTGCTAATTACTGTCCTATTCCTATGCTAGGGCATCTCTGGATTCTTGTGGACTTCTATGAATTCCTGAACCTTGATCAGTCCAGTTTCTACCCTCCTATGTATGTTGCAATATTAATACCACCATCAGGAAGAGACATTGGTCAAATAGTAATTTCTGATTATTTTTACAGATAATCTCTCCTCTTGATCTAAGTATATGAGACCCATGTATCCATGTCAAGCAGAGAATAAATATCTCCTATTTTTCTAAACTTCTATGCAGGAAGATGTCAAGCTTTGTGTGGACATGTAAGAAAAATTCATAAAAATCATCCCTGAGGAGATGCACATTTTTTCAGGGAATCAGCACTTTTAGCAAATTCTTCACACTGAGACAAAAATATGTACCTTCAGGGAAAATCTGACAATATAGTAGTTTTAGGTTGCAGGCAACACAATACAATGTGCACTCTGCCCTTTTTTAATTTTGCATCCAACCTGAGAAAACATGTCTTGCACTTCAGACAGCCAGTTCAACTTGTTAGAACCGGCTTTTGAGTTGAAAATGGAAAACGTGCATTTTCCAAAAAGTAAAAGGGAGACCCATGGAGCCCATGAATTCATATATTGATCCACAGCCCTTAGTCACTGGTAAACTGCAGATACTTTCAGTTGCCTTATTTTGTCCCCCTTTGTCCTGAATTTGTAGTTAGAGTGGTGGTTGTGGTGGAGAATTAGCAGCAGCTGGCAGGTTCCCACAGTGGGACTAAGGGGTTGGATATGTATCAGGACTAGTTGTGGAAAAAACACCCCAAATCTCTACAACGTTTTAAATACCCGCATCACTCTGGCAGCAATTTATAGGGCCTAGGGCTCTGGATGCAGCCACTGCCACAGTAGTAGCAGCAGCAATGGCGTGGAGCCCAGGGCCCTTTTGAATTGCTGGGCCCTGACTCCCTTGTCCTCTCCACCTCATTGGTGGGCCTGCATAGGAGTGAGTAAAGAGCAGTGTGGAGAAGTTGACAGGAAAGTGATTAGCAATGGCAGGAGTGTCAACTGGCCTACATCGATAACCAAGACAGAGATGTTATCTGCCTACTATGGGGGAATGAAGGTGCATGTTTGTTGAGATTGAGGGAGGAGATCCTGAGCTAATCTAAGTCAGCAGATACTGTGGGTACGTCTACACCACAAGCCTCTTTTGAAAGCGATCGTCTAGACAGCCACAAGACTTTCAAAAAAGCGATCCGCTTTTTCGAAAGACAGCACCTAGGCAATCTGGACACTCTCTTTCAAAAAAGCCCTGTTTGCATTCAAGAACGCCTTTTTTTGAAAGAGTGCTTTCCTCGTAAAAGCAGGTTTACTGCTATCAAAAACACTGCCGCATTCTTTCGATTTCATTTCGAAAGAATGTGACAGCAGTCTAGAGGCAGATGAAGTTTTTTCGAAAAAGGACACTTTTTTTTGAAAAAACTCTGTAGTCTAGACATAGCCTATGTATAGTGATGTCAGCAGCATAGTTATCGAACAAAGTGCAAGATCTGGTCTAGTAGCTGTTCCCAATCTGTCACAGAACTGGCAAATCAAACTTAAATGGTTAATTAATGTGTAATCACATTAATTACTGAACCTACTGAATCAGCCTACTGAATTTTGTATATTTGATCAATCTGGACATTCCTAATGATCTTTTACTTTTAAGCAGATGAAGTCCACCAGTGTTTTCCTTGCCTGGCTAGAAGAGGCAATAACATAATTGATAGACTCATAGACTCATAGACTTTAAGGTCAGAAGGGACCATTATGATCATCTAGTCTGACCCTCTGAACAGTGCAGGCCACAAAATCTCACCCACCCCTCCTAGAATAATCCTCTCACCTATATCTCAGATATTGAAGCCTTCAAATACTTTGAAGACCCCAAGATGCAGAGAATCCTCCAGCTGTGATCTATACCCCATGCTACAGAGGAATGCAAAAAAACCACCAGGGCCTCTGCCAATCTACTCTGGAGGAAAATTCCTTCCCGACCCCAAATATGGCGATCAGCTAAACCCTGAGCATGTGGGCAAGACTCATCAGCCAGACACCCAGAAAGTTCACTATAGTAACTCTTATCATCCCTCCATTGACCTATTTCCCACTGATAATGAATGGTCAATTAGTTACCAAGATCATGTTATCTCATCAAACCATCCCCTTCATAAACCCATCTAGTTTAATCTTGAAACCAGATAGATCTTTTGCCCCCACTACTTCCATTGGAAGGCCATTCCAGAACCTCACTCCTCTAATGGTTAGAAACCTTCGTCTAATCTCAAGTCTAAACTTCCTACTAGCCAGCTTATATCCATTTGTTCTTGTGTCCACATTGGTATTAAACTTAAATAACTCCTCTCCCTCCCTGGTATTTATCCCTCTAATATATTTAAAAAGTGCAATCATGTCCCCCCTCAGCCTTCTTTTGGTTAAAGTAAACAAGCCAAGCTCCTTGAGTATCCTTTCATAAGACAGGTTTTCCATTCCTCGGATCATCCTAGTGGCCCTTCTTTGTACCTGTTCCAGTTTGAATTCATCCTTCTTAAACATGGGAGACCAGAACTACACACAGTATTCCAAATGGGGGTCTCACCAATGTCTTGTATAATGGCACTAACACCTCCTTATCCCTACTGGAAATACCTCGCCTAATACATCCCAAGATCGTATTAGACTTTTTCACGGCCATGTCACAATGGCGGCTCATAGTCATTCTATAATCAACCAGGACTCTGATGTCCTTCTCCTCCTCCGTTACTTCCAACTGATGTGTCCCCAGCTTATAACTAAAATTCTTGTTATTAATCCCTAAATGCATAACCTTACACTTCTCACTATTAAATTGCATCCTATTGCTATCACTCCAATTTACAGATCTTCCTGTATGATATCCCGATCCTTTTCTGAATTGGCAATAGCTCCCAACTTTGTGTCATCCGCAAATTTTATTAGGACACTTCCACTTTTGGTGCCAAGATCAGCGATAAAAAGATTAAATAAAATTGGCCCCAAAACTGATCCCTGAGGAACTCCGCTAGTAACCTTCCTCCAACCTGACAGTTCACCTTTCAATATGACCCGCTGTAGTCTCCCCTTTAACCAGTTGCTTATCCACCTCTCAACTTTCATATTAATCCCTAACTTTTCCAATTTAACCAATAATTCCCCTTGGTACTGTATCAAATGCCTTACTAAAGTCGAGGTAGATTAGATCCACTGCATTTCCTTTATCTAAAAAATCTGTTACTTTCTCAAAAATGGAGATCAGGTTGGTTTGGCACGATCTACCTTTTGTAAAACCATGTTGTAATTTGTCCCAATTGCCATTAGCCTCAATGTCTCTAACTACTTTCTCCTTCAAAATTTTTTCCAGGATCTTACATACTACAGATGTCAAACTAACAGGCCTATAGTTACCCAGGTTGCTTTTTTTCCCCTTTCTTAAAAATCGGAACTATATTAGCAATTCTCCAGTCAAATGGTATAACCCCTGAGTTTAGAGATTTATTAAAAAATTTTGCTAATGGACTTGCAAGTTCATGTGCCAGTTCCTTTAATATTCTTGGATGAAGATTATCTGGGCCCCCCCGATTTAATCCCATTAAGCTGTTCAAGTTTGGCTTTTACCTCAGATATGGTAATATCTACCTCCTTATCTTTAGTCCCATTTGTTAACTTACCATTATCCCTAAGCTCTTCATTAGCCTCATTAAAGACTGAAGCAAAGTATTTGTTCAAATATTGGGCCATTCCTAGATTATCCTTAACCTCCACTCCATCCTTAGTAATTAGCGGTCCTACTTCTTCTTTTTTTGTTTTTTTTTTCCTATTTATATGGCTATAAAACCTTTTACTATTGGTTTTAATTCCCTTTGCAAGGTCCAACTCTACCTGACTTTTAGCCTCTCACTTTATCCCTACATGCTCTAACCTCAATAAGGTAGCTTTCTTTACTGATCCCTCCCATTTTCCACTCCTTATATGCTTTCTGCTTTTTCTTAATCACCTCTCTGAGATGCTTGCTCATCCAGCTTGGTCTAACACACCTGCCTATAAATTTTTTCCCTTTTCTAGAGATACAGGCTTCTGACAGCTTCTGCAACTTTAACTTAAAATAATTCCAGGCCTCCTCCACTTTAAGATCCATAATTTCTTTAGTCCAATCAACTTCCCTAACTAATTTTCTTAATTTACTAAAGTTAGCTCTTTTGAAATCAAAACCCCTTGTCTCAGATTTATTTTTGTTTATCCTTCCATTTAATTTAAACTGAATTAGCTCATGATCACTCGAGCCAAGGTTGTCTCCTACAACCATTTCATCTATGAGGTCCTCGCTACTCACCAAAACCAAATCTAAAATAGCATCCCCCCTTGTTGGTTCAGCAACTACTTGATGAAGGAATTCATCAGCTATCACATCTAGGAAAATCTGAGCCCTATTATTATTACTAGCACTTGTTCTCCAGTCTATATCTGGAAAGTTGAAATCTCCCATGATTACGCAGTTTCCATGAGTATTTACTTCATTAAAAACATTAAAGAGGTCTCTATCCATATCCAAATTGGATCCTGGTGGTCTATAACACACCCCAAGCACTATCCCAGGGGAGGATCTGATAGTTTTCTTCCCCAATGTGATTTTTGCCCAAACGGACTCTGTCTTCTCCATTCCATGAGATAGATCAATATTACAATCATTGTATTTTTATTTAGGGGCTGAGAGGGGCCAGGCAAAATGGGACTGAATATGAACAACACTGTAGTTTCACATACATTACCTTCCTTTGAAAAAACTCCAAAGAAAACAAAGCCTGATTTACCACTTGTGTTACTCCAGTTTGATGTTAGCTTAACACCATGGAGTTATAGCTGCATAAAATGAGTAATACAGGTTCAATGGGGTTTTTAGACTGATCCTAAAGTGCTGATTCTTACGTGTGTTTATTTTTAAATAGAGATTGCCTATCTCCTAGAACTGGAAGGGACCTTGAAAGGTCATTGAGTCCAGTCCAGTCCCCTACCTTCACAACAGGACCAAGTACCATCCCTGACAAATATTTGCTCCAAATGCCTAAATGGCCTCCACAAGGATTGAATTCACAACCCTGGGTTTAGCAGGCCAATGCTCAAACCACTGAGCTATCCCTCCCCCATTATTATTATATCTCCATTACCCCAGCTATTTTTAACTAAATACTAAATTCATATCTTCACACAAATATCTCTGAAGATCCAATTATACAATGGCTACGTCTACACTGGCCCCTTTTCCGGAAGGGGCATGTAAATTTCAGCAGTCGTCGTAGGGAAATCCGCGGGGGATTTAAATATCCCCCGCGGCATTTAAATAAAAATGTCCGCCGCTTTTTTCCGGCTTTTAAAAAAGCCGGAAAAGAGCGTCTAGACTGGCCCCGATCCTCCGGAAAAAGTGCCCTTTTCCGGAGGCTCTTATTCCTACTTCAAAGTAGGAATAAGAGCCTCCGGAAAAGGGCACTTTTTCCGGAGGATCGGGGCCAGTCTAGACGCTCTTTTCCGGCTTTTTTAAAAGCCGGAAAAAAGCGGCGGACATTTTTATTTAAATGCCGCGGGGGATATTTAAATCCCCCGCGGATTTCCCTACGACGACTGCTGAAATTTACATGCCCCTTCCGGAAAAGGGGCCAGTGTAGACGTAGCCCCTATGTTTGTCAGGACTGCAGTTGATAACGGCATCTGCCATCCTGCAAAACCATCATAGCTACGTTGTCTGCCTGTTTGTGATGATGAATACCCTGAGTTGGTGTGATTGGGCCAAAGGAGGGTGTTTTCAGCACAGACTAAAAGTTGTGGCTGTGCCATGGTCTAAAAGAGAGGAGATAAAGATAAAGTAGCTAGGTAGAGAAGCGATATGGGTGGGATCCTCAAGTCCACTACAGCGGCTTTGCACAACTCACATGGTAGAAAGAGAGCAGAAGAGGCCCAGCAGAGAATGTAAGGCTGGCAAAGCTGGCTGAGGCGACAGACCTCGTCTACTGCAGCCACATCCCCCTACCTCCCCTGTAAGGGTTATGTCGGGGAAGGAAGAGCTACGCAGGGGTCAGAAAGGTGATGAGAAGGGGGTCAAGCACTGCTATACCCACCTTCCACTGACATAACTTAAAGCCCTGCGGGCAGCCACCGCTAGGTTCCCAAGGGATGGTGCTGGCACCCTTGGAAGGAAAGAAGGACAAGGGGGCCCCTGAAGGTAGGGAGGCTCCTCCAATGGCACAATGCATAAATTACCTGCCTTGAGAGTGGCTTAGGGCATTCACCTGGGGAGTGGAGGGACTCAAAACCACCACCTTGCACTTCCCAAACAAATGCCCTATCAAGCTTTGCTACAGCCACCTTCCATTGACAGTTCTTCTAACTAAGCTGTACTGAGTTGGAGTGATGCAGGCTCAGGAAGCCACAACCAGCTGCCTAAGGCTATGTTTGCACAGCAGCGTTATTTCAGAATAACACCAGTTATTCCGAAATAACATAGTGCGCATCTACACAGCACACTTATTATTTGGAAATAAATTTGAAATAACAGGCTTCTTACTCCATTGTATGAGGCATAAGGGAAGTCGGGGGAAGGGTGCTCTATTTCAAAATAAGTGCTGTGCAGACAGCACCAAAAGTCGAAAGAAGCTATATCGACTTAAGCTACTCAATTAGCATAGCTCAAGCGGCATTGCTTATTCTGAGGTTAGGCCAGCTGTGTAGACGTGCCCTGATAGCCCCTGTTCAGGTTAAGTAAGTGAGGAATACTGAGCTTACATAAGAGTTGGGGAATTAGGTCCTGAGGCTACGTCTACACTGCAGGTTTTTTGTGGAAGAGGAAATGCAAATGGAGTGCTCATTTGCATATCTCACACTCTCATTGGCATATCTTCTTCTGATCCTTTTTGTGGAAGAGATTTTTGCAATTTGTTGGAAAAACCCCGCTTTGCGCAAGTTCCCTTATTTCCTCAAAAAAATTAGGTTTACAGGCTCTTGTGCAAAAGGGTTTTTGTCCGACAAATGGCCCCATCTACACAGGGCATTTTATCGCAAAAACCTCTTCTGCAAAAAGTATCGGAAGAAGATATGCAAATGAGAGCGTGAGATATGCAAATAAGCACTCTATTTTCATTTCCTCTTCCACAAAAAACCCACAGTATAGACATAGGCATTGCAACACTCAGGCTATGTCAGGTATATTGTATTCGGAGGTGAAAGTGGGCCAGTACAGCATATTGGTAAGAAAGTAGCCACAGGTACGGGCTGGTACCCATCCGACGCATCAGCACTTTAAAGACCGCACCAGTAGGCCCAGTGATGGGGCTGGCAAAAAAGGCAGCTGCCCCAGATCCCCCCCCCCCCCCCAGCCCTTTAAATCACCTCCAGTGTCCAAGGGGGGGAGGAGGTTTCCTACTTTGCGCTGATGTAATCCTGTTTTCAAACAAGACTACATTCATACAAACCTTTCAGTTGGTGTCAGTGGGGTCCCCACAGGACAGAGACTCTGCGACTCCCAGCCTCCTAGGCCACCGTGTGCCACCACAGAAACAAACTCTATCTTCCAGGACCGCACTGAGTGACGGGACTAATGTGCCATCTGTAGTCAGGGGAAGAAAAGTAAAGGGATATGCCCTGACGGAATTCGGAGAAGCAACTAGATCTCCTACGTTTCATTTTGGTACCTTTTCCATGGATTCATGCTGCCTTTTCCTGTTAAGGAAGATTTAACATTTCCCCCTCTTGGCGTCCATTCAAATTCTTATTATAGTAAATGGAATAATCATAAGGGAGTCTGCTTCACACAGCCATAAAGAGGACTTCTGGATTTGGCCTGTAGATTGTTAGTAAGTCAATTCTAACACTTTTTTTGCTTCATTTAAAATAAGAAGACAGTGAGCGACATCTGGATTTGAGCCTTATTAAGCTATCCAGGAAATGAGTGAGCTGGGTGGCATTTTGGAAGGTCCAACCCAGAAGGTCTCTGGCCTTTTCTTTTAGGTGCCCCATTTTCTTTTCTGTCTCAAGCTCCTGTAAGTGAAGTGACAATGTGAGCAAGTATAGAGACAGTTGTACCCCAGAATGACCATAGGGGGCAGCAAGTGACTCAGCCTTGAGGAGCAGCTGCAAGCAGGGCTGTGTGGTCCCCCCAACTTCAGGCCAGCCCCTGGGGAGTAGCTGGCAGCCGGGCTGCGTGACCCCCTGCCTCCTCCCCTCAGCCTTCCCATATCTCCTCATCCCCTACCCTGACTCCTGCATCCCTACCCCTACCCCTGAGCCCCTCCTCACCCCCTAATCCTGACACCTGCACCTCCCACACCCCCAGCCTCCTGCAATGAAGGACCCAAGCAACACAAGGTAAATCTTCTTGTATTTTATCTTGACCTTTTATTGGCATCTTGACCTTCTATAAAGCCCTTTGAGACAGCTGCTATATGAAAGCGCTTCCACAAACAAATGGACAAAATTAATAGAAACGTTTCCTGTGGGGCACATCTTATGTTCCTAAATGGATGTGCTGATTTTAGGTCCTTGATTTCTGACAAAAGGTATTACTGTGCATATATGTGCAAAGAGGAACTCTCTTTGTTGGGGTCATGTTCTGAAATGCCTTATTCTTGCACAGACTATTTTCTGTCATCTCCTATGTTGCAAAATCTAATTTGCATATTTTATACAGCATGAGTGTGCACCATTGTTCTCTTTCTCAATAGGCTTGATGACATAGCAGTTTCTGCAACTCATAAGAAACAGCAGTAAACTTGGTTTAAAAATCTCTGAACAACTTTCACCAGGGTGGTTTGAGTTAAATAAACTATTCTCTATAGAAGAAATAAAACATATTTGGTATATGAATGGCTGAATTTTGGATAAAATAAGAATTGACCTTCACCTTCCCCCAGAGTAAAACCCACATCCATTTTTTAAATTGGCTCTTTCTTCGGTATTTTTGTTTCATGTTCATGTTTATATTCCTGTTCCCATTCTAGTCCACGTAGACTTGCGCTATGTCTATACTTCAGGGAAAAGTTGGAAAAAGATACGCACATTGCAAACTGCAATGTGCTTATCTTTTTCCACTTTTTTTCTGAAAGAGGTTTTTCCAAAATTTGGCCCATCTACATGGGGCCACATTTTGGAAAAAACTGTTTTGGAACATCCTTTATTCCTCTCACCAAGAGGAATACAGGGATGCCAAAAGAACATGTCCACTTTTTCGGAAACTGTTCTGAAAAAGTGGACGTGTTCCTTGGATGTGACAGAGCTTTTTTGGGATACCTCCAGTATCCCGAAAAAGCTCTGCAGTCTAAACATAGCCTTATATACTGCACTCATCATAGTATCTCAAGTGCTGGGTCTAACATCTGGTATGTGTGGTTTGTTTTTAAATCCTCTTCCCAATGCAAAGTAGGAACCTTTTAGTTTGTGCTAGCAAGGTCTACACGGGGCAGCTAGAGCACATGCTCTACAATTCATACACTCACCCCCTATAGACCAGATTGCAAGTGTCATGGAGACAAGCCTAAAAAAGTAAGAGTAAGAGTTAGTATAGTATTGTACACTCAGGTATTTCTCTGCTTTGCCTTCCACCATCCATAAAGTGGGGGTGATGACACTTGACCCTCCTTGTAAAGCATTTAAAGAACTCTGACTAAAAAAGTCTAACACATATGCTAATGATTATTAATGAATTCTTAGTATGTCTGGCTGCTGTGAAGGTTCTGAAAAAGTCCTAAACACATTTCTCTATCTAAAAACGAAATGAGGAGTTCAAGAAACATACTATTCACACAACAAATCTTGAAGAAAATAAAATGAAAAATGTATAGGATAGAGCTTACTTATATGTCAGAATATATGTTGTAATCTATTCATCTCAGAAATAATAGCTGAGTATAATTTAGACAAACTGTAATTTGAAAGAAGCATCAAATTAATTTTAACACTTGATGTGTGTATGCTTTGAAGAGTTAATTGCATTAGGCATCTATTTGGTGGCTTGCCTCAAATTCCAGAAAGCTAGCTGTTGTAACTAGGTACACCAAAATAAATGGTACCAGTGAAATAACTGCAGAAAGTGCACACTATCAGATTTGTAGTTACATCTTCAAGAGTTTTTGTGAGTAGGCTGTCCTCACTGTGGCTACTGTCTTGACTACTTTCCTCTTTCAACAGAGGAATGTAAATGAAGGACTTTGAAATTGCAAATTTCGCGCTTCATTTGCAGAATGGATTCCGATTGCTTTTTCAACAAAGGATTTTTCAGGAAAAAAACCCACGGTCTAGACGTGGTACTTTTGACAAAAGTCCTCCTCTGAAAGAACCCTAGCGCATGAAAAAATGGGGTTTACAAGTTCTTTCCAAAAAGGGGTTTTTTGTTGAAAGAACTGTGTATAGACTGCGGGGTTTTTTTCCAAAAAGTCCTTTGTCGAATAAGCGATCAGATCCATTATGCAAATGAAGCATGAAATTTGCAAATCAGCACTTTATTTGCAATTTCAAAGTCCTTCATTTACATTCCTCTGTCGAAAGAGGAATGTAGTCTAGACGTAGCCTAAGAGATCAGATTACTTGTACTGGACAGCTGAAATCTACAAGGCTGAAATAACTTGCCAAAAATGTGGTGTTTGGGAGAAAGTGGAAAAAGTGGAGGTCAAAACTAGTCGTAAGGGAATAATGCCCAATGTTAGAAGAGAATGAAGGAAAGCAGGAGAGGCATTGTTTAGGTAAAATAATTGTGATGCATAAATCTTTGTTTTTCATAAAAAGGTCCAAGTTTGCACACCCACACAAGTGATTTCATATGCTCAGGAAAGGCAACATGTAGGTTACAAATGCAACCCTGTAAATGGGACTTATTATGGTAAAATACAAAGCGTAGTCTCAATGTTCACACAAGGATCTGAGCCAATGGAGAAACCTTTTCTAAACGTGTAACTATTGAACAGAGAGCAATATTGAGTTTTTAACAATATTGTGCTGCATTTCCCCCAATGCTCTAAAGAAAACAAAAAGTCTTGCAAATAGGCCCTGCATCTGCAATTGAAGCCACATGGGTTCAAGTAGGCCATACATATTGGCTGAATTGCAGGATCAGAGCATCTACCCAGGAAACAGAAAGACAAATCACTCTTTTATTTTGGGTTTTAGTGTTCTTTAAATGGATATAGCATTTAGCTCCAAAGCCAATGAGCACTCTAACAACCCACGGCCTAGTACACACACAAATGTTTTGCCAGCACAGGAAAAAAGGTTTTTTAAAAAGTTCTTTTGCTGCTATAGCTTATTATTTCACTTGGGAATTTCTATAAGCTATACTAGCAAAAGTTTGTGGGTTTTTTCCTCCTGTATAAATGAAACCTACATTAGCAGGATTTGCCAATTTAGATTACAGATACAATGATACCAGCAAACATTTTAACTATAGACAAAGCCTTCCAGCTGGTCTAGGAAGGAATAAAAACGTACCTTTTTGAAGGAGTCTTGATACTAGCAAATGCGTCTAGTGAACTTTGCTACTGAATGGCCTTAAATCTGAAGTCCCCACAATTTACTTGCTGTCTTTCAGCAGAAAAAGCACCATGTTCTAGGGTACATCTAGACTACAGAGTTTTGTCGACAGAAGTTTTGTCGACAGATACTGTTGACAAAGCTTCTGTCAACAAAGAGCATCTACACTACATTCAGTTCTGTCGACAAAGCAAGCTGCTTTCTCGATATGGCAGTGTAGACGCAAGGACAGTTTACATGCAATAACACCTTCTGTCGACAGAACTCTGTCGACAGAAAGCATTATGCCTCGTAAAATGAGGTTTACCAGCGTCTACAAAACTGCTGAGTTCTGTCGACATTATGTCGACAGAACTCAGCGGTAGTGTAGACACAGGTATAGTTTTGTCGACAAAAGTCCACTTTTGTCGACAATACTCTGTAGTCTAGTCACACCCCTAGAAAAGAATCTTGTTGCCAGTTGAACACATATCCATTAAACCTGCAAGAACAGCAAACATTCTGACTCTCCAGTGTGCTGCAAGGGCTGCCAGCCTTGTCGGAAAGCAAAACCTTTGTAAGACTCACAAGCATTCTCAAAACTCTTAACGAACCATTGAGTTGAATCCCAGTTTGAGGGGAGACAATGATTTCTGCCCTACCTCGTCCCTGCCAGCTTCACAAACATTCCATATTTGAACTGGAAATGCCCTCCACCTCCTAACAGAAAAAGAGAACATGGGACAGAAAAATCTTCTGGTCTAAATCAATAATAGCTAGAAAACTGTACACACAACTACTCCTAAATCATTTATCTTGAGGAAGATATTGGAAATTACGTACAATCCTAGTTTTAGCAAAACTTATTTTTTGCTATAACAGAGGGAATAAGAACTATGAAAAACAAAAACCATCACTGCTTTAGCCAGATTTCCTTTTCTTTAACTCAAACTGTCCTTGTCTGTTCACTGAGGGTGTGTCTAGACTACAGGGTTTTGTCGACAAAAGTGGACTTTTGCCGACAAAACTATACCTGCATCTACACTACCACTGAGTACTGTCGACAGAAATCAGCACTTTTGTTGATGGTGGTAAACCTCATTCTATGAGGAATAACACCTTTTGTTGACAGAGTTTTGTCGACAGAAGGTGTTATTGCATCTACACTGACCTTTGCATCTACACTCTCATGTCAAAAAAGCAGCTTGCTTTGTTGACAGAACTGGATGTAGTCTAGATATTCTTTGTCGACAGAGGCTTTGTCAACAGTATCTGTCGACAAAGCCTCTGTCGACAAAAGCCTGTAGTCTAGATGTACCCTGACTTTAGCATTTTATCAGACAGGACAATCAGCTAGTACTGGAATCTCTCAACACAAACAAAAAAGCCAATATAGGAGTTTTGCCCATATGCCAACTTCAGCTTTTGCTAATATAATTTTATCATTCCATACATATCCTAACTTGGCAAAAATACAACATGATATCGAATCCTGACTGGACAAGCATCTACAGACACCCAAACTCCCTGTGAATTTTGGCTTAAATTCCCACCAGTGGTTTTAAGTGCTTCAGATTTTAGGTACCCGACCTAAGATCACTCCTCATCAATCAGAAATTTTGACCCAAAAACATCAGTGGCAACACCTCAACACATTTAATGGTGAGTTACTGGGGGCTTGACAGTGCTTGGAATCTCTCCCCAGGTATTTCTCCTGGGACTAGAATGAAGGAATGGAATGCCAAGTGATACCGTGAGAATGGGAAGAGCTATTGTCTAGGTATCTTGCTGTTGGTGCATTTGGAAGGACTGATTTGGTGTTGGATGAAGCCATGACTGCTTTAAGATGATCTGATCTGGATCTCTCAAGTCTCACTGTGCTGGAACTCCCTGTGATTTCCATTTCCTTTGTCAGATTCACAGTAGAAGTATGAGCAATATTCTGAATGGTTAGGAAGTGTTCTATGTAGGGACAGATTTAAGGGTCAGAGTGCAGTCAGCTTGGGCAGCATGAGGTCCAGTGGTCATATTTCCTCAGGCTTTTTTTAATATATATATTTTTAAAACACGCAATAAAACAAATACCACAGTCAAAGCAAAAATAGCTTCTTGCTCATGTTGCATTGACTTCTGTATCTCAAGTTATTGGAACCTCACACGCAATGATATTTTTCCTTGACAATTTGTTCTATGATTCTGTTACTGGCCAGCTCCAACCTTGCAGTCTCCTTTCTCACAATCGTAAGGAGTGCAAGATCACTCAGCCATGTCTGTAGCTGTGTTGAATACTTGTAGATTTTCCACATTTTAAAGTGTCCATTGTACATTTTGCACTAGCTACTCCAATTGGCATGGTCATGAAGAATTTCCATTTCTAATCATCATCAAGAGATTCCGACATTCTGAAATTCAAATAGCTCTGGACCCCATGTGACAAAATGAACATCTCAGCCTCCTTTATAAAGCCATACATCTTGAAAGAATCTTGTGAACCAAGTAAAAAAAAAAAACCAAGTGTTTTCATATGATTTTATTTTGAAGTTGCCTGGGATGGAGGAAACCAAATAGAATAGATACTTCTTGAAATCTCTCTCCGAGATTTTAGCTCTACAAATATATTGATACTTGGAATATTTTCTTGGCTTGTAATACAGAATCATTTAGTAATTCATCATCCATGTGGTGCACACTTCTCTTGCCGTATCTTGGATTGTTTGCATTTCGAAAACCCATTGCTTTCATCTGTTTTGAAATTCTATTACAATTTCCTCATATTTTTCTTCTGGTGTGAATTTCCTGAACTCATGCACTTTGCTCTCAAATGTCTGGAGGACTTGGAGAAGGTCAATTTTCTTTGACAAAGATTCTGCCATGTTAGCTAAGATTGGATGCCGCCATAGTAGATTGAAGTAGAACATCCAAGCCATGAAAGAGAGGTTGCTTTACCAAAACAGACTTTGATACTATGACATTTCATGAGCTGTAGAGCTGCCACATGTGCCTGCACCAGTGTTCCCTCTAAGCTGCAGGGCAGCACAGCTTCACAGGTGATTAATCAGCTTCATCCAATCAGTCAGCTGATTAATCACCTGTGAATCTGGGCTGCCACACAGCTCAGAGAGAACACTGGTGCATGTTGTGTTATGCCCCCATGAACAGAAATATTGTTCCAGTCACTGTGAACCATTTTTTTCAAAAGTCTATGTCCCCAAAAGCATGACAGCATGTATAATCTGAAAGATGTGAGTGTGTTAGGCCACTTAACATGTAACTTTGTGTGTGGTGCACTTTTCATTTTATCAAAGGAGCATGAAAAATGGCAGTTTGTAGGGGAAACAATGCAACTGTCCTTTCGGCCTATCATTTTCAGTGGCTGGCAGGTTCCAATCTGTACAAGCATTCACAATTGCTCAAAGGATAAAACTGAATCTTGAAAGCAAATTTTATCGGATGGGAATATCAAACATATATCAGCAGGAAGACAGTTTTGGCCTGCTCCGTGGTTAACCTATTCATCTGCATGGCCCCTGGTTTTGCTTCTTTCAAGTTCATCTACAGAATTTGGGTTTTTTCCCCCGTTTATTTATTGGCTGGTCGGTTGGTTTGAAAATCATCTATGAGCTCTTTGGATTCATGAATTCATCTATAGGGTCTTCAGTTGTACTGGTTGCAAGCCAATTTCTCTGGAATTAAATACTTACCGTGCAACTTCAGTGGACTGCACAAATTGTTTTCCTCGCAAACCTTGGCACAATGACAGATTCATGTTTGCTAAATTGAGAAGCTGCTCTTGACTTTCTGCTTCAGACTGCAGGAGCTGATCAGGAAGGTTACAGAATGATAGTTTCTGGTTCTCAGAGGCAGTTTGTAATAAATCTTGTTTCTTTTTTTTCTAAATTCAGACTTGTACTTGTATTTATGGTTTTCATTTTCAGATTATCTTCCAGTACGAGTAGGTTGGAAGCAAAGGCATAAATCAAGTGTATTTTTTTTACTGCTTCATGTATCCGTTAGTTGTGACAATAACCCTAAAAGCAAGTTGAATATAGTGGAGATTGGCAGAACTACTGCATGGGGAGAGTGGGGAGAGGCTGGGAAGAGGTCTCAGGCATATTTCTCTGTGTCCCAAGGCACGAGTAGGCTACCGAAAAGCTACAATTCCCAACAGAAGTGCCTTCAACACAAGAGCCTGCCCAATGGCTGTGCCTCTGCAGGTTGGATTAGGAAATTTCCACTATCACCAGCCCATGCTAGACGTGCTCGAATGCAAAGTTTGTAAAGGCAGTGCAGGGTAGGTGAGTGGAGACACCCTGGAACGTCTATAAGAGTGGAGGTTGATGGACAGGGAATGTGTTAGACACAAGCAGCCCCTGTAACTGCATCAGCCCTCAGGCAGTACGGTGGCTGACTCAATTACTTGGGAAGGTGGGGCCCCAAAAACAAGAAGGCAGTGGGCTAGCTGCTCAGGGACCCATGTACTTGAAGGCTCAGGGCTGCTTAGTCATACAACGTATGCCCAGTGAAGGCTCCTGCCATGATGTGTGCCTCAGTGGAACCTCTAGGAAGAAAAATCTGCTGGTCCTCAGTGCCCACGTTTGAATCTGCCCATGGAGAAGGCCTCCCAAATGGTGGCTCTACTATGAATTCTGATTAGCAGGACCACCAATGGCAGACCATTTTGGCCAGAAGCCCCTCCTTTCCCATTGCCTGGGCAAATACAAATGCTGACAGCAGAAACAGCCTGCTGCCCTTCCTAGAGACTGATTCTAGTTTGGAGAGGGGAAACACATGGATTTTGCACTCCTCAGCTATCAGTGGAATGGTAATCATGAACACTCAAAGAATGTCAAGCTCCTACAGCCTCTAGTGTGACCATATCTGGCACCTTGCTCATCTGACTGGGACTCTAACGTCACCTTTTTTACATTAAACAGTACAGGTGTGCTCAGATTCTGATTTATGGGATTCTCACATTTTATCACCATCAACCACTGGTGAGTCTCATACCTGGAGGGTTTTATCTAGTAATAGAAACCTTCAAACATTCCTAGTGTGAGTATGATTTGCATAATACTCTAAAAGGGAAGAGTCTTGTCCAAACATCTCAGATCTGCAAAGGTAGGACAGAAAATCTCTTAGGAAGGGGCAATCTCCTGATTCTAGTCTTGGTCAAAAACCAGAAATGAAGAACACTGCAGCACCTCAAAAATCGGTCACTAACATGTGAACAGTAGTAAGATTTTTTTTTCTGTCAGCTCTCTGTAAGGGAAATAAATCAACCTTTAAGACTGCAAGTATATAGCAGCTTCTGTCATGGCCTCCATTGCCGCTGGCTTTGGAAAAAAGTATCTAGGGTGAAATTTTGGCTGTGTTGAAGGAAGTGGCAAAACTCCCATTTACCTGGAAAGATTCCAAGAGTGAAATCCAGGCCTCATTCATCAAAGTCAAATTAGAAAGTGCTATATCAAGTAGACTATTAATACATTTCAAGTCTTTATAAAGCGTACCTTCTCAGTAAGAAGAGGATCCAGAATGCTAGGACTTCACAATACTTAGGGGGTGGTACACAGAACTACTTCTTCCTCCCCATCTCCCTCCCCTCCTCACCCCCAGTAGTCACTATACTACCTCTGAATGCAATGTGACAAGGCTGTTTTGTTTTCCTTTCTAGCGCATTTGACTGACCCTGCTGATTTTGTTGTTCTAGCCATGAAGGCATCAGTCTTTGCGACCTTTTTTGGTAAGTAAGTCCAGACTACATAAATACACATACTAACATGGTCCAGGACTGGGTCAATGACTTTGGAAAAGTCTCCATGTCGTGTGAGCAATGCATATCTGCATGATGCAGACATTGTGGGTTCAGTAGTGAATGGCAATGAAATGCCTGCAAAGAGGAAAAGCACTCACCTAGGAAAGATGTATCTGAGATCTGGACAAAATGATACAGTGAAAAATCTTTCTTACGATGACTTGAAAGTGATCTGATGTGATGCTTTAGTTCTCCAATCCAAGACAGTGGTTAGCGGCTTCCTGACTTCAGTTAGGTCTGCTACAGCTAGTAGGATTCCTAGCAGAAGATTTAGGAGAACCTTGAGAAGGTATAAAAGTCCTGGTTATGCCAGTTTCTTGATTACCCCTCCAAAAATTACATTTCATTAATAACATGCACTGACTGTTTGGCTGTATATAGGATGCAATAATTACAGTAGACTGCACAATTATGCAAATGTCTAAATCTTAAAAGCCCCCACCAAGGAAGAACAATGTGTATTTCATGCTCTTACAATCTTCCCACTAACCATTTTTTCCCCCAAATCCAAAGAGGATGAGGACCTTCGACACAATCAAGATGATATTCAGGGAAAAGGGCTGCAAACACACCATCGTTTATCAGGATGGTCTTGCAAGAGAGATCTGCTCCTTTAGGGAACACAGAGAGGCACCAAGATATGGAGCTGACCTTACACAAACAATCAGGCTACGTCAACACGGGCACCCTTTTCCGGAAATGCTTAAAACGGAACAGTTTTCCGTTATAAGTATTTCCGGGAAAAGCGCGTCTACATTGGCAGGATGCTTTTCCGGAAAAGCACTTTTTCCGGAAAAGCGTCCGTGCCAATGTAGACGCGCTTTTCCGCAAAAAAGCCCCGATCGTCGTTTTCACGATCGGGGCTTTTTTGCGGAAAAGAAATCTGTGCTGTCTACACTGGCCCTTTTCCGGAACAGTTTTCCGGAAAAGGACTTTTGCCCGAACGGGAGCAGCATAGTTTTTCCAGAAAAGCACTGATGATTTTACAGTAGATCGTCAGTGCTTTTCCGGAAATTCAAGGGGCCAGTGTAGACAGCTGGCAAGTTATTCCGGAAAAGCGGCTGATTTTCCAGAATAAGTGGCCAGTGTAGACACAACCTCAGGGTTTGGCTGAATGGATCATGATTTTTTGTGTGTGTTACAAGTTTCTGGTTGATAGAATCCAGCCATCACATTACCTACCCGCATTTTCTATCACTAAGACCTTATCTACACTATAGCAGGAGGTCAATTTAAGATACCCAAATCCAGCTAAGTTAATTACGTAGCTGGAGTCGACATATCTTAAGTTGTGTTTCTACGCCGTCCACACAGCAGGAAGTCAATGGGAGCAAATGCCAATGTCGGCTTCCCTTACTCCTCATGAGGAGCAGAAGAGTTCATCTGAGTTCTATATAGTGGGTCTTCACAAGACCTGTTAAATCGAATCCGGAAGATCGTCTGCAGCAGCATTGATCTCCCCCCATAGCGTAGGCATGGCCTAACTGTAGTACTGTCCTAAGTAGGAACTGTCAAGGATTGTTGGACACGCAGGATCAGCTATATTTTCTCTTTGCTTTAATCTGCTCAGTTCATTGATATCTGCCACAATGCAAGAGACCAAGCGCCTGCTGTTCTCCTCTAATGCTTCATTCAATCCAGCTGAACTCACTGACAATGCATGGGGGAGGAAGTGGCACTCATACTCAATTTACAAGTTGGCAGAAAAGTTCCAAGAGCTATCAAATCAATACACTTATGAGAAGAAATCGGCAGCAATTCAGGGGTGGCAAGGGAGGAATAAGATTGCTGGGATATACTCCAGTCAAGATTAAATATAAACATTATAGCGTCTATCCAGAGAGCATTCAGTATTTTAACTCCTATTAACTTTAGAGAGGATTAAACGGAATTGTTCCACAGTACGGTATTGAAGAAATACTTTCTCACTGTCCGTGTATAGTGTGCTCTTCTGGCTGCAGTGCCCCAGAAAAGTAGACTGTGGGCAAATTCTCCATCCCGCATGAGCTGAATTCTGATTCAGTGGACTGGGAGTGAGGGAGAGAACACTGCAGAGATCTGGTTGCTGCTCTCTGATCTTCAGCCATCTAGCCCCGTGTAAATTAAAACTCAATCAAAAGAATGTAAAAGTCATTCAGGACATGCAGGCTCCTGAATACATCCCTGAAATGCAAAGGATCTTAGAAATGATTCACAGCCTAAGCAGATTTATACCTCACCTGTAAGAAATATTATCTCCGCCTGCATGAGCTCCTCAAAAAGGCAAAATGTGCCTGTTACAGAAGCAAAACCACAAGAATAAGAACCCACTACACAACTCCTTTCAGATGCAGACATATAGACCTTACATAAAAAAACTAAGATCAGGTATCAAAACCTATGGATTAGGAGACTTTTTAGATCACATTACAGTAGAGTTTATAAATGCACGATGAGCCCTGTGTAACAACAGGGGAGGTGTGGATTGCACAGAACTTGGAAATAGAGAACTAACTATATATGCTCCCCTCCACTGCAAAATGCCTTCAGTGTACAAAATAGGGAATGAGGCCACGTGGAGAGGAAGGCTACATGGCATGCTATTCTTCATAATGTACTATCATTCAGTGAGCATCCTACAGTACATGTGTATATGTGTCTGGGAGGGAGAAATTCATCAAAGGGATCCCTGGAGCATAATTCCCATCTTTAGGTTTGCATTTTACAAAGCAATGCACACTGTGAGGCTACGTCTAGACTGCAAGCCTCTTTCGAAAAAGAGCATCTAGACTGCAAGCAGTACTTTCGAAAAAGCAAGCCGCTTTTTCGAAAGAGAGCACCCAGGCAGTGTGGATGCTCTCTTTCAAAAAAGCCCTGTTTGCATTCAAGAACGCCTTTTTTCAAAAGAGCACTTTCAAAAAAAGGCGTTCTTCCTCGTGAAATGAGGAGTACCGCCGTCGAAAGAAAAGCCGTGTTCTTTCGATTGAATTTCGAAAGAACGCGGATGCAGTCTAGACGCAGGTGAGGTTTTTTCGAAAAAAGGCTACTTTTTTCGAAAAAAACCCTGCAGTCTAGACACAGCCTGAATGACTGCGGCTCAGAGCAGCAGCTAATCGCCCTGCTAGCATCATGTGACTCTTCCCAGCTATAGGCATATAGTCACAGTGGGGCACCACTGGTTGTTGGAGGTGTGAAGCACCACACGGTCGTTGCTGGGGCAGGATGTGAATGAGAAGCTGCAACACGTGTATGTTCAGCAATGTGCTAAATATTTCTTTGGATCCTTGGACTCAGCACATTCCACACACCATGCCCCCCAGCCCAATCAGATCCATACTCACAATATAGTACTTAGAAAAGGTCCAGAAAATTGAACATTTTTATGACAATTAATTAGCAGACAACCCTACAATGGTAAGTGAGATCTACCTGTCACCACCATATAGTTCCCACATTAAATAAAAAATTCACTGAAATAGTTGAACTATAAACCTCAGGCTTTGGTGATACATTAACTGTATAATAGAATTGTCAAACCAAATCAGGTGAGTGGTCCATCTAGTATGGTCCATCCTGTCCAGCAGCCTGTCTCCATCAGAGCCCAATACCAGCTACTTGAGAGGATGACCCTAGAGTTTTTGTTCGTGTTTTGTTATGAAACCACCTGCCTATCAGTGAAGTGTTTTCCTAGCCACCCCGCCCTAACCCCTCAGTTAATTGTTGGTTTATGCAGCGGTAAAGCATGAAGTTGTCTAATCCTAACATTATTTATTCTGCTTTAAATACTCGTGGGTGCTCTCCTATTACTCATGAAAATGTCTAATCTTTTCTTAAGTCTGTTAAGCTCTTGGACTCAGTTGCATCTTTTGGTAGTGAATTCCCCCGAGTTAATTATGTGTTGTGTGGAAAAAGATAAGTGTTCCAAGAGTTAGTCAATCTCTACTCCACTGCACGCGCACACACACACACACACACACGAATATGTCTTCTCAGACAGACAGACAGAAACAGAAACACACACACACGCACGCACACACTCACGCTGGAATATGTCTTCTCAAACAGTTCTGCTTGCTGCTGGAAAAAACATGAATTTCCTTTTTTAAAAAGTTGATTAATAATAAACCTGAGCTCCAGAAAACTGAAGCACAGAGATATGTCCTAAAAGACACTGACGCTTGCCTGTTTGCCTGACTTTGTATTTTCTTTGTCTTAGCTTTGTTTCTGACTTGTACATATGCAACTAAAGAAGCCACAAAGAAGAACAAAAAAGCTAAACTACGTAAGTACTCTCAACAACATGCCTAACTGATTGAAAATAGGAAGGTCCAGTGCAGAAAAACCCCTGAGTGAAGTGATGGCTATTTTCTGTGATGTCCTTGGGGCTTCTATTAGGAGCCAGTAACATACAATAATACGTAGCCTCTTTGTGTGAATCATATGCCTCACATAATGAAATGTATATAGCAAGTGAATTATATCTAATACAGCGTCTTGCATACTACACACAAATACTCAGATACCATAGTGAACAGCCTGGTATAAAAGCCAAGGTAAGACATAACTATGTTGAAATACACACACGGTAAGGTGACACCTGTGCATCTTAACCACTGGAAAGGGTATGACATGGGACTTCTAGCTACAATCCCAAAAGGACTTTTCTGGGCATTCAGTCTGGCTGCATTGGGTGAAATGCAAACCTGCCACTAGGTAATATTATAATCTAACTGTTGACAATAAAACAGAGCTTAAGTTTTTATTTATATCCACGAGCAGCAGGGAATGTAGACCACGAAAGGTATTACCTCCCCCAAAATTGCCTACACTGCTCAGCCACCTGGGAGGGCTGAGGCCACACTGCACAGCACCCCAGCATCCGGGGAAGGCCGGAGCCACACCGCACAGCAGCTCCATCCTTCAGCTGGGATAAAGCAGGGAAAGAAAGGTTGTGAAGGGGCACAGTCCTGGGGGAAGGGGTGGCTTTGGGTGGAAGGGGTGGGGCTTTTGCTGCCTTCCCCAGGTGGGCCTTTACCCGCCGCCCATGTTTATAGCCTGTGTTTGCTGTGCACAACAGTCAAACATTTGTAATGGTTTAGGGCAAGATCATGATATTTTGCCACAGCCTTGCCTTGAAGGCTGAAGAAGAACTCTGTTGTCACAAGGAGAATGCTGGGAGTGATGTATACAACTCCCAGCCTTTACTTCTGCCCCCTTCTCCCAGCGTATGGCCACACACTATCCTGCGGTAATTAGAAACTTTTATATGACCCTGGAGATTTCCTTTAGGGTCAGAAATATCTACTGATTTCCTCAGTCCATCTTTAGTTGCCACCCTAACCTTGCCACGCATTTATGATGTACATGCAACCGCCTCTTGTGCACTGAAGGCATTCATCCATATGCTCAAAGAGGGCATGCATGACACTGCTGTGCATTACATGGCTATGCAGCTATAGGAACACTAAATCTAACTTTTCTGCTCTTTTGTGCATTCACAGATGTACCAGAGGTAGACTGCGATATCAAAGCTGGGAAGATAATCAATCCGGAGTTCATTGCAAAATGTCCACCGGGATGCCAAGACATAAAATACCGTGTTTATGGCACAGACATTTATGCTTCTTTTTCCAGCATATGTGGTGCTGCTATTCACAGGTCAGCAGTTTTAAACTACTGAGATGCTCCTGTACAGAATTATACTTCCAGTGTAGGGAGGGGACCATTGGCTTTGGAGCTTATTAAGCCCTGCTTAATAAGGTTTACAGGATCTTTTGAAAAAGCCTGCCCTTTTTGAAAGAACTGCATCTAGAACGCGGTTTTACTTTCAAAATAGCATTTTTTTGAAAAAGCGCCATGACACGATTGTGCAAATGAAGCGCAGGAAATTCAAATCCCGGCTTTATTTGCAACTTTGAAGTGTCTAATTTACATCCCTCTGTTGAAAGAGGAATGTAGTCTAGAAACAGCCTCAGAGAAATAGTATTTGATGTGATTGGCCCAAACCTCAGAGTGATGGACACCCAGAGCTTCTCCTGAAATCATTTGCTCTTCCCAGCTGTAAAGCTGGAATGATGACACTTTGTTGTTGCAGAATCATTTGAGATCTATTCAGAAAGGCGCTATACGAGCTAGACATTAGCTATTACTGAGTGTGCTCAGCACCTCACAGGAACTGCCCAGACTTTTCCAGACCACTCATTTAAGGGTGTGTCTACACAGCAGTCTACACTTGAAATAAGAGATGCAAATTGGGTTTCTTATTTCTATTGTATTTCAAAATAGTTTATTTTGACATTTGGTGCATCTACACAGAGCCAAATTTTGAAATAACGCACTATTTTGATACATCCCTTATCCCTCGTGGAATGAGGATTACAGGGATGCCAAAGTAGCATGCCCATTATTTTGAAAAATATTTCGAAATAATGGGTGCGTTTAAAAGATGCGGGATAGCTATTTTGGGATATCTCCTATTTTGTCGCACCCCTACAAAGCCCCGCTGTCCAGGTTGCACTGTTTTACACCATCAAAAGAGTACATGATTCAACAGTAATAATCTCACTAATAACGTGCAGGCAACATAGTTATCCTCTCTCATGGTAGGATTCTTTTTGGTGATCCTGTTTAAGCTTAGAAAATATCCTGAAAGCTTTTACTCTAAACCGGGACAGATGTAGCCTCCTGCTTCAATTAGTGCATTATTATCAATTAGTGCCCAGCGGGCACCAACCAACTGCAATAGCATCTCTTACCCTAGGACCACCACCTAATCCTAGCCAGGTGCAAAATGGAGGGCAGGGCCGGGCGAGGCAGGCTGGTGAGCAAGCCCTCATGCACCCTGCAGTGGTGGCTCCCAGATCTCTGCTCCAGGAATTGCGACAGTCACACACCTTCATAATGGCACTCAAGTTCAGCCCAGCTGCCTCTCCTTTCCCCTCCCAAAATCCCCCCAGTTCTTCTAGCCCAGCGAGGAGTGGTGAAATGTACATCTGGCTCTTTTTGCAACTGAACCCACGAACACATACTAACGCCACCCATGCACCAAACACTGAGTGACACATACACATCACGTAAAAATCAGGAGTGGTGGGGGGCGGGGGAGCACTTTACAAACTGCCACATCAAACTGCAGGCAATTCAGGTGGTGCATAATTTAATGTACACGGTGGGACAGACAGATAAAAACCCCTTTTCATCTCTTACGAAGACCATTGCTATCTGCTGGATGAAGTCATGTGTGTTCACATGTTGGTTATTAAATTGTCTTCAAGTGACTAAAAAAACCCTGCCACATTCTTACCTCAAAATATTTATGTGCAATACCCTCCTACTAAAATGGGATTTGTGCATGAATACCTGAGAGCAGACTGTCTCTACAGCAATTTAAACCTAGCACAACATACTGACAGAGAATGTAGTATTTCTGGAAGTTTAAGTGGTAGAGGCCTATGTTTTCGGGGCAAACACTCATAGTTTTCTCTAGGTGCCATTAGAGTTTGGATTTGTTGACTGTTCTGATATGTGTATGACAGCCGTGAGTTTCCTTTCCTTATGCTGCCAACAGCTTAAAGAGAATTGTAAAGCTCAAAGTTATAATATAAAATGGTAAAGTATTTCGTTCTAATTAGCTTAGACACGATAGCTAAACTACTCTGTTTATAGCAGCAGAATCTAATACTTCTTAGCAAAAGACTTCTCCAAGTTGTACTGAAGACGACTGTAACCTCAACCATGCCGTTTAAAATCAGAACATCTTCCTAACTCTTGTATAGTTGAATAGTTTTAAGTTTCTCTGCGGGTGTCATTTAACACTTTCCATGCTCCCTCCCTCTTTTTGTAGTGGTACAATTGACAACTCGGGAGGGAAAATCCTTGTTCAGAAAGTTGCTGGACAATCTGGTTATAGAGGGAGCTTCTCCAATGGAATCCGATCCTTGTCCCTACCACGCTGGAGGGAGTCCTTCATTGTTTCAGGTACTACTCTCCCTCCCTCCAAAAAAAAAAAAAAAAAAAAAAAATCTGCAGAACTAATTCAGTTGTTGTACTACCACACTTTGAAGTGTTATATATTCTGTGCAAAGCAACATGATAGTTGAATGCACGACCAAAGTCCCTCACTCTGTTGTGTTTTGAGAAGCCTATCCAAATAAGTGTTCATTCAGAGTACACTATACACCTTCCTAATTTGATACCTCTGCTTTCTTATATGCTTTGTTGTGCAATGAGATAAATACGTTGACACTTTAAGTATCATCTGGAGCATCCGAGTTAGCACCCATAAAATGACACGGAGAGGTTCACATTTCAGAGCTATTTACTGCCTGAATTTGTAGACAATCTGAAACACCTGTTTCAGTTAAACTCACTCCATGCTTTGAAGCTTTTCTTCCCAACCATAAACATCACACACAAAAAGCTGCAGTTATTGGCCATCGCAAGCAGTGCCAGGGCTGTTTATTAAAAGAAATATATTTTAAGACTGAAAGATTACCAGTCCCATCTCTCTAACCATATTCAGTGAATGCTCTATAAGTGACTGTCTGATGCACTGGCACCCTATGTGAAGTTATATCAGTTTATCTTACGTGTACTAATAATAATTGTGCTCCACCTCTACTAAGCAGCCAATTCATGGTGGTCTGTTAAATTCTCTCATAAGTCAGATTTTTTTTGGCCCTGATTTTCTCCCTACCCCCATACCGGCACTCTAGAACCACTTACACTCATCTAGTGCCTGTCTTTACACACCTCTGGGTACATGCTACACTGTAAATTGCAGAGTGCAGTGAAGTGTTGCACTCTCACTGCCCCATGTAAATCCTGCTGACACCCTCTACCCTAAAGGCTTCCTAGTGCACATGGATGTAGACCTGCTTCAAACAGTACAACATTAACATTCACTAGGAACCAGTGAGAGCATGACACTTCTGAGCACTCAACAGTGTACAGACAAGTCCTTAGAGTCCCAGGCCAAATTGAGAGGTGATGTGTAACTTAAGTCCCCTTATGTTCAACTTTACTAACACGTAATAAGTATTCTAAGTTAGTACAGGTGGCGCTAACTTGCACTGTTTTATTTTGCTTCTGTATTGAATCTCCTGTCATGCAAGCATGTCATGATGTGCACATTTCCACTGCTTGGCTAAGAGAAGCAACCATCTACTGTTAATTACTAGTATGTCAGGCAGACGTTGAGGAAAGATCAACATAGCACAAAATGTATGAACAGCCATTCCCAAGAAATTCAAGTGAAGAACAGCAAATAAAAGGGGTAGGAATATGATCAAACTGAGCTGGCATCTGGGATCTGAATGAGTGTTTGCGGATGCTCTTTTTGTAGCTTTCAAACAGCCCAGCCCTGGCTCAGACTTTAAAAGGATTTACTTTGGATAGTTCAGAATTTCCTGTCATGGCCGCATTGCCACTGGTACTTGCTTTCTTCTAACAAACAGCAAATTCTAACTCTGAGCTGACAGGGGAAAATAGGATTTCTTACCTGAATTGCTGCTCAGCTACTATCCAGTGAGCTTTGGAGTCTCTCACAACAACAGCTCCTCCTAATTTTCCATTAAGAACAACGCCTTCTGGTTACATACGCACCATGAAACAGAAAGTTACAAACCTACATGGTAAAGATGGGAAGACTAGATTCAACCCAGACTGGGTACACATAGGAATGATAACAATAAAAGGCCTACTGTAAGGCCCTAATCCTGCCTGTGCTCAGTTGACTGCACATAGAATGGCCAACTGAAATCACAGTTGAGGGCCAAAAGGGACTAACTCAAAGCCACTAAACTCCGCTCTATTATCTCGGCATTGAATCCACTAACCTGGATTGGATTAAAGCATTACGGCAACCCAGAGAATAAACTATAGCATATCATGGGCATAGAACAGGAGGGACCAAGGTACACCAATGCTTCTGCAATGGCAGGGAATTGATTTAATGAGTCAGTGGGATTAATTAGAGTTGTATGCAGAAAGAGAGCCAAATTTAAAGGGAAGGGAGTCCTTACTGGGTTTTCCGAAATGGGGGTGTTCTTTGTGAGGAATTTAAAGGCTACAAGATGGAACTCCATAACTGTTCATCTAGTTCTGCTTTAATTGGCCTGTAGCTAGATGCAGACCAACCCCATTTGCATAAAACCCTTATTAATTATAAGAAAAGAGATGCACCAAGACTAGAAAGGCAAACCAGCAGAAAAGCCAACTGAGGCATCTGACTACAGGACATCAGCCAAGTTTGTTGTCTGCGAATAAAAAGCATTTGTGGTATTGTACAATGAAAGCATGCTGGCCTGTGTTCTCAGATAGGAAACTTGACAATTGAAATATCACAAACTATTGGGGGTGAATAAGCACCTGTGCAAGAGACCGGAGAAGAGGAACAGTTCAGGGGGACTGGCCTGTGACGTGGTGTGACAGAGGAGTGGGGAACAAGACCCGGTCATTGGGGCTGAAGCGGTGAGCACAGTAGGAGGCATGCAAATAGACTTGGATTCATTTTCTAGTTCTGAAATGTCTTGGCACTCATGTGAATGACTCCATTCATGGTAATGGGAGCTGGCTACAAGGAAAAGCAAATGGAGTCCCAAATGCCTGAGCATGCTACCGACAAGCAGCAAGGAAGATTTCATCTCTCCACCCATGTTTCAAACATCCATATGTTTAACAATATTCAGGTTTACAACCCATCTTTACACAGCAATCTCATTTTTAATGCATATTATGGTTATACAAGTACTGCTGGATTTTGTAGCAGCTTTCTGGTCAGTGTATGAGCAGCACTATTGCCACCCCAAGAGTCAGCTGTCCATTAAGAGCAGCTCAAACAGATGCTTCGAACACACATGGGACACAAACAGTTCTTTCCTAAAGATGCCAGCGCTCACTGAGTAGCCAGTCACATGCAGCAATGTAGCTTGGCCTGTACATTCACAGACACAATTTCCATTACAAATCAGATGTAGAGCCAGATTTGAAGGCAAGGCCTGGCTTTCACTTCAGCTATACATCAGTTTAGCTTCTTGGACTTCAACGAAACAACTCCTGACTCACAGCACTGCAGGTGAACTGACTCACACGTCTGCCATGTTTAGAAAGGGAACCAAAGCAAATCCACTTCACCATCTGATGACTGTATTGGTTAAAACAGCTCAAGCTGTGGAATAAAGGGGCTGAAGTTGCTAAGAAAACACTGAAGTGGGGAACCAGGGTGATGCTTCTCTGACTCAACTATTGTTCTTATATGTGGTGGGATAGAGTCACTTATCCTTACACTGGCATAAACCCCAGCAGAGATCCCTGGATGTAGAAAATCCAGTAGAGGGTGAGGATATGGCAGAACAAGACTGCTATCATTCAACAATGAAGTACAAGCTAGCACTATCTGACAAGAGGATGCTGTGTTGTTGATGAGTGTGTTGATTCAGTGCCTCTCTTCAGTAGCTCCCACTGCAGCGCTTCCATGCAAATTAATGCTTAAGTTGTAACTGCCTCTGTCATCCACACTTGTACATCCTCTGTACTACACAGTTGTAGGGGGAGGGGAGAGAATTATGCAGCTGGGATGGGAAATGCAATTCACATCTCTCTGTGCCACCTTTTCTGAAGCTGGTCCCAAGTATAGAGCATACACTAGCTTCTCTAACACTGTGAGCACAACAGCATCAAAACGACTGCTTCAGAGGAATATTCATAGCCACATGTGTCAACAGAAAAGCCATCTGGTGTGGCACTAGAAAGGTCTGTGGTTTAGAGCATCAGTGAGCTGTGCCTCATTTTCAAGGGAAGGACCCTCATTTTAGATCCAGATATAACTACCATATGCCTCAGCACACGAACATGGTATTTTCACTGTTATTATTGTAAATGACATATCAGAAATGATATACTATTTAACAGGGTTTTTTTTTTTTTAAAGTCATGTAGTTAAAGAAGGAGATCCCACATCTTTTAGAGCTTTTTTCATTAGTATTTCACTTGTTCCCATGGTTTAGATATTGGCATGTTTAGTGGAGTGATTTTTAGACCACATGGAATCAAGGGAACTGAGGGAATGAAAAGGATTTGGTTTTAGGACCTGACTCTGCACTATTAAATTTGATGCAAATTTTTCCCTACAAGAACTTAGAATTATTTGGGTGTCAATTTGTCACATGTATTATTATTTTAGAATTCAATGAGATATTTACTGCACTGTTTTCCATTTCATTTAAAGGCTCCTAGTCCATATAGTTGGGAAACTTATTTATTGGTTTCTTTTGCAGAAGGCAAACCAAAGAAAGGTGCAACATACCCATCAGTTCTTGAATATTCTTCCTCAAAAAGCTTACCTGCAAAAACAGGCAAGTAATTAAAGTAATTACGGTTGATTTTTCTCTCAGATTTCTCATGTTTTTATGAGAAATAAAATAAATAAAATAAATATGTAAGACGAGAGCATGATATAAAGCT
Source organism: Pelodiscus sinensis (assembly GCF_052426305.1). NCBI lineage: Eukaryota > Metazoa > Chordata > Testudines > Trionychidae > Pelodiscus > Pelodiscus sinensis. Next base: position 139,262,940 of record NC_143054.1, read on the forward strand.
TTTATTGCAATGAGTCAGAAATAAAGCATCATCACTTGGTACCAATTCTGAAAGAGATGTTAATAAGTTATACCAAATCATCACATGCTTTTTTCTACTATATGTGGCAACAATGCCAGTTATTCCAGAAAATTGTTATTTACTTTATCTTTCCTCACAGCCTTCTCTCCCTCAATGGTTTTTCTTGCTTTAAGTCAGAGAAAAATGATTCTGTACCACTTGCATGAATGAGCTTTGGATTCTAGCTGTGGATAGGGGGCGTATATTTGCCTTTTTGTCTGATGCCATTTACTCACGCCTCTTGGAGTGATCAACTACGTGAACAATAATACGCAAATACCATAAAAAATTACGTCAACTGTCAACAGCCCTTTCAAAGAATAGCTATCCCCTATTGGGGGTTTATGCTTCTTGACCTGTGGCTAGTAGGGGAACACACATCCACCCACAATCAACAGATCCTTTTGCTTTTTTCCTCTCAGTTTGCTGCTTCTTGGGGCATGGTGTAGGAGGGCAGCTGGATCTCTATCTAGCAGCCTCCTCAGTCAAACACACACCCGGTTATTTTTTCTTTCATACAGAACCTAAAAAGTCAGCACAAGATAGGAAGGCAACCAGGAATACAGACACCTCTAATGCATCAGAAAAATCACCTGAACAAGGTATGGGTTGTGCATCACAGCAAATCCTTAGATGTGAATTAGCCCATCTGTCTAAACAGTCTGCAATGGGTTACAAAAAGTCATTTGAACTTGTAGTATGTACCAGTGTGCCTTTCCTGCAGCCTTCACTCTGCATTCTCATAGCAAAAGAATGAGCCTCTGCTTCTGCAAACCATCACCAAAGAGCATGCTGAGATAAGGAAGGAAACGGGAGTGAGAATGCAAGTGGACCATCACAACCGAAGCTTTTCATTTACCATGGTATTGTTCTACTGGAGTGCAATATTAAGGCTTACACTGTGGCTTTCAGTCACACTCTTACCCACATCCTCTCTGTGTAGGAGCATCCGTGCATGTACAGCAACTTTCAGAAGTACTGTAGCTGAGGTTGGCATAATGATTCCAGCAGCACCAGATACAAACTCCCAGCAATGTCCATTTGCTCCTCTCTTACAGGGTGTAGTGTGTTCTCCCTCTCTTCTGCATAGCAGGAAGGACAGAGCCATGTTTTGTCAACTCCGTCTTCCTAGCCCTGTTAGTATTGTTGCTGTCTTCAGATTTGCCTGACGTTTGCATGCTGTCAGTACAAAGATCAAGAATACGCCTTTTCCCTAGCAGCTGGGTGCAAAGTTAGATGGTGGGACTTGTGCTTTGTTCTTGCTACTTTTTTCTCGTTAGCACATCTGAGAACAATTTAGCTCTAAGGAAGTTATTTTTGTTTGGGTTTGGTTTTTTATTTTGTTATATTTTTGTTGGGGTTTTTCTGGTGTATCTGTTTTGGTTTTCTTAGCTCTCTTTGTTGCCCCTTGAAAACAATCTGAGGTTTGACTTTTAACTGGCTTGCAGCAGGTAGTAAATAATCCAGTAGTGCCAAGGATGATGCTTTCCAACAGGAGAACAACAATGAAACACCACGCTGTACAGATGTAGCCATGAATGGAATGAATAATGATTCATAGCCCTGCTTCACTCCCCAAAATGTATTGGATCTTCCTTGGGATTGTGAGTTAAGTGCAGAGGAACTAGATTGAGGCCAGTTATCTGAAATGTTTGTTTCTGTGGCAACTTTTGTAGGTAGACCAAGATGGTAGATTTGAGAGAGAGAGATAGAGAGAGAGAGAGAGAGAGAGAGTGTGAGTGTGAGTGTGGGTGTGGGGGGGGGAGGGGATGTTATAGCGGATATACACACTATATATTTTAGAGAGTGTGTGTGTGTGTCTGTCTGCTCAAGATCTCCTCCTAAACAGTAAGAGCTAGGAGCACCACATTTGGTATTCCAATTCCTCTTCTCCTAACATAAAGCAACACCAGGAATTGGTTGTGCCACAAAAATGGGATGTGCCTGGAATGAGATTGTTTCCCATATCGTGGAAACGGAGGGGCTACTAGGAGAGACAGTTATACTGCTGAGTGACCACAGGGAGGTGGCCACACCAGTAAGAGAGTGGCCAGTTGAGGAAAGGGCTCTAAATGTTGCCATCTACAGGTAAGGTTCCCATCCTGGTCCTGGCCATGGTTGCCCCTCCCCCCCCAAGGCTGATCCTCATGCCCCACAGGGGGAGCCCAATCCACTGCCCCCCAGCCTGCTACAGGGGGAGCCCAAGCCACCATCCCTCTGCCCTCAGCCCCAGCACCAGACCGGGGTGAGGTACCAGGTGAGTAGTGCAGCCTCTGTCTCCACAGGGACCTCAGGCATTCCAGGAGCTGCTGCCTCCAGACCAGCCTGGCCCTCACCGCTGCAAGGGGCCCCAGAGAGCCCCCCAAGACTTGCCAGCCCCTGGCCTGAGCCCCCCCCCCATGTCCTGCCCTAAATCCTATACCCCCAAATCTCTGCCCTGAAGCCCCACACTCCTTGCCCGGACTCCTGCACCCACCACCCCATGTCCTGAGCCTCCCATAGACCCTACCTATGGACTGACTTCTGCACCTCCACCCCCTGCCTTGAGCCTCCCAACACCCCAAAATGAGTTAAGGACTCGAGCAATGATGGGTACCATCTACCAGTTGAAATATAAAATCACATAAATACATGAAATCATTTCTTATAGTGATATTCAGTAGACACGTTTGGCAGCTAGCATATTTGGAAGCATTTCATTTCCCCCTCCATTATAATAGTGGACATCCACCCTTTAAAATACCTGGTTTGAGGTGAGTCACATTTAGAATAATGTAGGTGTCCCCCCTCCCCATCTCTAACCCCCCAAAAAAGACTGTACTATCCCCACCTCTCCTCACCTCATCTCAGCTAAACAGATGGTTTCTGATCTTGACACAATTCCCTGAAGCATTTTCCCCTGGAAGTTGTCCATGCTTCAGCAAACCAGCAGTAGTGTGTTAGGTACTGCATTTCTCAGTTTTGCTCAGTGACACGCTAAATGATTTTATAATACCACAGATAAAATGAGTTACATTTACATAGAGTTTCATCTGAAGAAGTGGGTTGTGCCTACGAAAGCTCATGATACCATCTACATGTTTTGTTTGTCTTTAAGGTGCTACTGGAGTATTTGTTGTTTTTTAAGTTGTTGGTTTTTTATAGAGTTTCTAGTTGCCTTATTATGTAGAGGAAACCAGGCCAGAACAATAGAAATTGTCTGCAAATCAGCACTATCAAGAGCATTGTGTTTTTGATATACTTGTTAGGATCCAAGATTCTCTTGTAAAAATGGAGAAACTATAGGGGAGAATCAAAGGCATGAAAGCTCCAAATTAATTTTTTGTAATTGCTTTCAGCAAGATGGTACAGTACTATGCCACATCAAGACATATCCTATAGATACATACAGCAGTGGATAAACAGCATATTAATAGGTTTGGTGCTTAAAAGCATTTTCAGGAATATAGCCAGAATGAACTTGGACTACTTTGTTGCTCATTTAATACAAGTTGACACCGTTTATGATGTTTTTATATCTGTCGCATCTAATTACATTATAAACTTTCTTATAGCTGATACACTCCGCAAAGAATATCAGACATCTCCAGGAGCGGTTCCCACCACACAAGTTCCAACCACAACTCTGAAGTTCATCATGACTCCAGAACTCATCAGCGCAACACCAAAGCCAACTACAATCCTTGCAACAACCAGCATCACAACTGCTATCACCACTGCCAAACCTCGACATGCGATGCATAAGGTCCGGGACATAGGTCAGTAGAGCCAAAGCAGGGATTTTTACTCTCTTGTTGACCTGCACCTTTCCTAATAAATAATGATAATTAATATTAGCCCTTGTTTAGTAATCCATCAAAATGTATTCAAGAATACAATGTAGGAATATTCATAATGTATAAAAGAATCAGCAGAAAGGAGGGGTGGAATTCATGTGGTATAAGGCTAATATTGATTTACATGTGATTACAAAGCCTATCTTGGAAGATAATATGTGTTTCATGAACATGAACTTCATTTTATGTAAGGATAGACTGTAGTAGGTAAAAGTGGGTATATTCATATGAGTCATTATGTGCTCACTTCAATTTGTGTGCTACTTAGGGATACCACTTTCATATAGATAAAGACGTACATCTGAATTGCATTGTTCCTCCTGAGTTAGGACCTTCTCCAGTCCACAATAAAATCATGATGATTTTCAAATGTATTATTCAACAAATATTCTTTAGAATGTTTTGACCGGCTATGCAGATGGGCTGATAATTCAACACACAGATTTGAGAATCATTTGGTTAATTTCATGATAACTTTCAAATATCACTCAAAACAATTTTTTTTTTTTTGCAATTACTTTCCCTCCGGTCCTAATTGGACCCTACAAAAGAGCTCTCTCCTATGGACTTTGCTCACCTGATGCTCCCTGATCCTCCCCCGCCCCTCCCTTTCATTCATTAAGAAGCATGTACATTGTTGCTATTGTTTAACATATTTTAAAGTTAGAAACTGCAGTGGTTTTTTTTTTCTGCCTAGGTCCTAGCAGCATCCATCCAGTTTACTCAGCTGCGGCAGCTGCAGCGTCAAGTAAGTACAGTGCTGCAGTTCATGGCTGTGAGGAGTGGATAAAGTGTACATCAAAGCAGCAGTGTTGCAGTAGAATTAGGGCTGAGAGTAACAGGTATGGAATGAAAGTCTGGCCCAGTGAAGCCAATGGCAAAACTCTCCTTGACTTCAGGATGGCCAGGATTTCACCCCAGTTTTTAAAGCGGAACTTGAGAAAATCCTGCACAAACCTGGGAAGGGATTCCCAAATGTGAGGGCCTGAACTGAAACATCTACATCTGTGATCAAACATGAAAGTAAACACATAGCCTAATTCACAGAGATGCTGAGCAACCACAATACAAGTGGGAGATTCTGGTGTTCAGCATCTCTGAAAATGAACCACTGTTACCTAGGGGGCTAACCTGGGCTACTTGTTCGGAAGTGTCGGTGTTAGTAAATTATGGGTTCTCTGTCTTCTAGCACTTCAATTCTGAACTTCTTGATGCATATTTTCATGTTGATCCCTCTGTTTTACATCCCTCCTCCAAAAACAAAATGTTGGTCTTTCTATGACATATGTAATTCGGACTGTAGAGTATTTAAACGTACTCAGTGAGAGGTGAAAGCTTTAAAACACTGACTTAAGTTAGGCCAATGCTCTTTGGAAAACCTCAGACCAAGTCTCAGAGTCTGGCATTAATATGATGTTTTTCCTGGCTTTGCATTAGCGTTATTGACAACAGCATCATGTTTAGTCCAAGTTCCTCCTTCATCTTGATCCAGAAACCTGCTTCTGTTCTACCCCACAAACTCTAATACAAATATTTGAAGCAGCCTGCGGTATTTAATTACTCAGCTGCGAAGAAAAAGAAAGGCACGTTCAAATGCTAGCAAGTTTCTCTGGGCTGAGCACTGAAATTTGTCTTCTACTGAAAGAAAAGAAACATGGGCTGTGCTTTGCTGTTACATCTGCCACCCTTTCTGAACACCTGGTTCATCCATTCTGCTCAGATGTACGCAGGTACAGCTATCACTGACCAAAGCCAATGGGAATGGTGTTCATGTATCTGAATGCAACATTGGGATGTTTTGTCTTCTGAAATAAGCTTCTTTGAAATGAAGAGTAGTTGATTCAGAACCGTATCACATGGATGCAATGGTTATCTGCTAGCTATTAAGTACTGAGAGCAAGATGCATTCAATTATGTTGTGAATCTTACTATAATATCTCAACACCAAGGAATACTTTAAAGCCTGGCAGGAGAAAAAATAGGAAAAAGATAAATGACTTTGTATTCTTGAGGCCTTTCTTCTAATGTGCCAGTGTTCATCGCTAGGGTAGATTGTCATGGTGAGGAGATGCACTGCAGGGAAAGACCTTTATGGAACTCTGGCTTTTCATTCTCTTCTATGCCAGGGCTTCTCTTCTGGGCCTCTACAGTTTCACCTTCACCTCACCTCTTAATTCCCCCTTTGGGCACCTGCTTTCCGGTGGCCTTGAACAGTGCCTATGCTCTCCAGTTGTATTCCTCTTTTTGCCCTTCACAAACATGGAACGAGATCCTTAGGTCCAGATTCTCAAAACATATTGGGATGTCTCATTCTCATTGATTTCATTGACGATCTGGGCTGGTGTCTCTTAGGGACAGAATTACAAATGTATTTAGGTGTGCTAAGATACAGAACGGGGTCTAGTGGGATTTTCAAAAGCGCCAAATCAAATGACCTTGGAATTAGGTGTTTCGGTCCTTTTAGGCCCATTTATAAATTACTCTAGTATGTGAATTTATCTTTAGGCCTCTAAATATCTTAGTAAAACTAGCCCCTTGTGCTACTTCCTTTCCTGCAGGACAGGACACAATTTAGGCCATGTTTTCTTTTAAAAGATAATTAAATGTCTCTAAGATCCCAAATAAGTAAAGGCACATAGATAAAGGATGAAATCCTATCCCCATTCAAATCAATGTGAGTTGTGTCATGTATGTCAGTCAGGCCAGGATTTCATCCTGAGACTTTAAAAGGTAAAATGTATATGCTTTTTATTTGTCTTTGACTAGACTCTTAATAGCATTTTAAATCTAAGATTTCATCTTAAATGTATTGAGGTTATGGATTTCAGGAAGGCAGATTTTGATAAGCTCAGAGAACTTGTAGGTAAGGTCCCATGGGAAGCAAGACTGAAGGGAAAAACAACTGAGGAGAGTTGGAAGTATTTCAAAGGGACGTTGTTAAGGGCCCAAAAGCAAACAATTCCGTTGTGTAGGAAAGATAGAAAATATGGCAAAAGACCAGCTTGGTTTAACAAGGAGATCTTGCATGATCTCAAAATAAAAAAGGAGTCATATAAAAAATGGAAACTAGGACAACTAACAAAGGATGAATATAGGCAAGCAACACGGGAATGCAGGGGCAAGATTAGAAAGGCAAAGGCACAAAATGAGATCAAACTAGCTACAGGCATAAAGGGAAACAAGAAGACCTTTTATAAATACATTAAAAGCAAGAGGAAGACCAAGGACAGGGTAGGCCCACTGCTTAGCGAGGAGGGAGAAGCAGTAACAGGGAACTTGGAAATGGCGGAGATGCTCAATGACTTCTTTGTTTCGGTCTTCACCGAGAAGTCTGGAGGTGTGCCTAACGTAGTGAATACAAGCAGAGAGAGGGTAAGTTTAGAAGATAGGATACACAAAGAACAAGTTAAAAATCACTTAGGAAAGTTAGATGTCAGCAAGTCACCAGGTCCTGATGAAATGCATCCCAGGATACTCAAGGAGCTGATAGAGGAGGTATCTCAGCCTTTAGCTATGATCTTTGAAAAATCATGGCAGACAGGGGAGATTCCAGAAGACTGGAAAAGGGCAAATATTGTGCCCATCTATAAAAAGGGGAATAAGAACAACCCAGGAAATTATAGACCGGTCAGTTTAACGTCTGTCCCAGGGAAGATAATGGAGCAGGTAATTAAGGAAATCGTATGCAAACACTTGGAAAGTAATAAAGTGATAGGGAATAGCCAGCATGGGTTTGTGAAGAACAAGTCATGCCAAACTAATCTGATAGCTTTCTTTGAAAAGATAACGAGCCTTGTGGATAAGGGAGAAGCGGTGGATGTCATATACCTAGACTTTAGTAAGGCATTTGATACGGTCTCACATGATATTCTTATTGATAAACTAGGCAAATATAACTTAGATAGGGCCACGATAAGGTGGGTGCATAATTGGCTGGATAACCGTAGTCAGAGAGTTGTTGTTAACGGTTCTAAATCCTGCTGGAAAGGGATAACAAGTGGAGTTCCTCAAGGGTCTGTTTTGGGACCCGTACTATTCAATATCTTCATCAATGATGTAGATATTGGGATAGAGAGTACTCTTATTAAGTTTGCAGATGATACCAAACTGGGTGGGGTTGCGACTTCTTTGGAGGATAGGGACATAATTCAAAATGACCTTAGCAAGTTAGAGAAATGGTCAGAGGTAAACAGGATGAGGTTTAATAAAGAGAAATGCAAAGTGCTCCACTTAGGAAGGAACAATCAGTTCCATACATACAAGATGGGAAGCAACTGTCTAGGAAGGAGCATGGCGGAAAGGGATCTAGGGGTCATAGTGGACCACAAGTTGAATATGAGTCAACAGTGTGATGCTGTTGCAAAAAAAGCAAATATGATTCTAGGTTGTATCAACAGGTGTGTTGTAAGCAAAACTCGTGAAGTCATTCTGCCGCTCTATTCTGCACTAGTTAGGCCTCAGCTGGAGTACTGTGTCCAGTTCTGGGCGCCACATTTCAAGAAAGATGTGGAGAAATTGGAAAGGGTACAGAGAAGAGCGACAAGAATGATTAAAGGTTTAGAGAACATGACCTATGAAGCCAGGCTTCATGAACTGGGCTTGTTTAGTTTGGAAAAAAGAAGATTAAGGGGGGACATGATATTTTCAAATATCTAAAAGGGTGTCACAAGGAGGAAGGCGAAAATTTGTTCCTCTTGGTTTCTGAGGACAGGACTAGGAGTAATGGGCTTAAAGTGCAGCAGGGGAGGTTTAGATTGGACATTAGAAAAAATTCCTAACTGTCAGGGTGGTCAAATATTGGAATAAATTGCCAGGGAGGTGGTGGAATCTCCCTCTCTGGAGATATTTAAGAACAGGTTAGATAACATCTGTCAGGGATGGTGTAGACGGAGCTTGATCCTGCCTTGAGGGCGGGGGGCTGGACTCGATGACCTCTCGAGTCCCTTCCAGTCCTATTATTCTATGATTCTATGATTCTATGAATTACGCTTCTAATGTGAGTCTTGTCCCAAAAGAGGAGAAAGGCCATGCATGCAGAATGATTATAAGGGACCCGGGTGTGGAACAGTACTTCAGTAATTCTGAGGTCCAGGGGAGATAGCTTGCTCTCAGGAATAAGTTGGGACCAAACACGTCAATATGATTTTTAGGACCTTGCCAAATACTGTACAGGCAGTCCCCGGGTTATGTACAAGATAGGGACTGTAGGTTTGTTCTTAAGTTGAATTTGTATGTAAGTCGGAACTGGTACATATTGTAGCGGAAACTCTAGCCAAACATTTCTCCAGAGCTCAGTTTTATTCTCCCACACCTCACTTCCCTCAGTCCTTTATTCTCAAGCTGAGGTGTCTGCTGAGAAAAGCCGCTCCGCGTCTCCCTGGTTTGCTGGGGGCGGGGGAGGCGCTAGCTTCGCATCTCCCTGGTCTGCTGGGGGGAAGCAGCTAGTGCGGGGTTGCCTCACCCCGTTTGTAAGTAGGGATCCGATGTAAGTCAGATCCATGTAACCCGGGGACTGCCTGTATTTATACACCAACTGTGACATACTGCATCATGGTTACGTCTTCTGGATTCCAGATACGCCATTTAAAAGAAAACCCAACCCTTGCCAAGGATTTAATAAAAAAAGCCTTCATTTTTATCTGGTCATCAGAGATTCCCTCGGATGCTTCAGCTCTTCATGCATTCAGTGCTCTTTTCTGAGCAGCAGGCTGGAGCTTTCACGGACACCCAGCTCCACACCACAATCTGTCTGGTCCAAAATTTCAAACAGTGGGATCCTGTAGAAACAGGCGAAGGAATCAAACTCTCTCTTATTTGCCCGGGCGAATGGAGACTCACATCTGACCGTTGTGGTACATTGGTAACTTGCTTTCAAACGGCACCGCCTGTGTAAACGCCCTCAGAACACAGTGCCATTCAAAGGATTACCACTATGGCTGCATCTATAAGACAAGATGTGTTGCCACTACCAACCACTGGTATTAGGAAAAGTTTACGGGGTTAAACCAGAAGTTGATTTATGGCTTGGAGTCTCTCAGAGGAAAATACTTTGTGCTGCCCCTAACAGTCCTTGTATTTGTGCTTCCTTCCTTATAGTCTTCCTTTTTTCTTCTTCTGTTTTTGCCTTGTTTTCCTTTTCAGAAAATATGAATTAATAAAATCTCAATGTAATCCCCTCCCCTGATTTTACACCTAAACATTGATTGTCTTGGTAGATCCCACGGAATCAGGCAAAAAAAAAGCAGTGATAGACCTGCATCACTATAAGCCCAATCTTGCACATGATTTAGGCATGAGAAGCAGGGTTGCTGGGTGCCTGGTTTTGCCCACAAAGTCTGGTAAAAAAACAGGGCCTGGAAGTCTCCACTCAGGTTTACTGACTGGACATCAAAAGTCTGGTTACTGCAAGTGAAGGATGAGGGATAGGCACTGGATCATCAATCTACCCCAACCCTTACTCGGCTGGGGCTGGTGCAATGCCTGCTTGGGTGCAATCCCAGTCTCTTACTTTACTTATGGATTTATAACCTGTCCATCACCAATGGCTCTGAGCATTAGAGGAGGTTTTGCAACAAATTGATAACAGTAACAAGTCACCAGGACTAGATGTAAAGTGGCAAATGTTAACTAACGTCAGCAGAAACAAAAAAAAACCCCAAAATGATATATATTTTTACATTGCCCCCAAAATGAAACAACTTAAATACAATAAGCACAAGCACATTGCTGCAGTGTAAGGAAAATTCCATACACACATCATTAACTCTGACAAATGCAAAATGAAAAGTCTGAGAAAATGCCAGATAATAACAGCCTTGAACTAAACATAACCTAAATGACATTGTTCTGTTTTAATGCCTACTTAGGGCAGATCCAGGCTGTACAAGGAAGAGGCCAGAATCAAGGTATGTCCTTAAACCAGTACAGATTTAGGAGATATTATAATTAAAATAATAAAAGCAATTATATTTAAATTCGGTGAATTGACCAATAAAATGTTTTTAAAGCATTCAGGAGTACTTCAACCCATGCTAGTAACAGAAATATTCCTCGAGCCAATACAGGTAACAGCTTTAAGTAACTTTTCAAATGTTTCTTTCTGGCAAATTATACCATTTGCATCTACTGCATGTTAAATAACACAATATTGTTTCATCTTCTAAGCTCTTTTACAGCAGCCTGCAATACTAACAGACATTTTAGCAATAAGAGGGTGATCAGGGAGGACATGGGATGGGGGAGGTATCCTAGTGACAGATGATGTGGGAAAAGCTGAAGTACTTAATGCTTTTTTTGCCTCTGTCTTCACAAACAAGGTCAGCTGCCAGACTACTACACTAGGCAACACAGTATGGCTATGTCTACATGATGAGTTTTCTTGGAAAAACTCATCTCATTTGCATATTTTCTGCCGATCCATTTTTGCGCTGGGGTTTTTACACAAAAACAAGCAGTGTGGACGTTTTCTTTTTACACAAAATCCCCCTTTTTCCACAAGCTCGGTAAGAGAAGATGTCCACACTGCTTGTTTTTGTGCAAAAACACAGGACAAAATTGGAGTAGTAGGAAATATGCAAATGAGATCGTGACTTGCAAATGAATCACACATTTGCATATTTTTTGCCAAGAAAACTCGTAGGGTATGTCTAGACTACATGCCTCTGTCGCCAGAGGCATGTAGATTAGGCTACCAAACATAGGAAAATGAAGCGGCGATTTAAATACTCGCCGCTTCATTTAAATTTACATGGCTGCCACGCTGAGCCGACAAACAGCTGATCAGCTGTTTGTCGGCTCAGCGCGATAGTCTGGACGCGCGGGTGGCGACATCAAAGGTATTTGTCGACCACCCAGGTAAACCTCATCCCAGGAGACATACCTGGGCGGTCGACAAATACCTTTGATGTCGACACCCGCGTGTCCAGACTATCGCGCTGAGCCGACAAACAGCTGATCAGCTGTTTGTCGGCTCAGCGCGGCAGCCATGTAAATTTAAATGAAGCGGCGATTATTTAAATCGCCACTTCATTTTCCTATGTCTGGTAGCCTAATCTACATGCCTCTGGCGACAGAGGCATGTAGTCTAGACGTACCTGAAGTGTAGACATAGACTATGGGAAGGAAGTGGGCAATCCTCAGTGAAGAAAGAACAGGTTAAGAACTATTTAGAAAAGCTAGTTATGGGCTGGATTTAATGTATCTGAGGGTGCTAAGGGAGTTGGCAGATATCATCGCAAAGCCTGTGGCCATTATCTCTGAAAACTTGTGGAGATCAGGAAAGGTCCCAGATGATTGGAAAAAGACAGTTGTAGGTCCCATCTTTAAAAAAGGGAAGAAGGACAATCTAGGGAACTACAGACCAATCAGCCTTACCTCAGTCCCCAGAAAAATCATGGAGGGAATCCTCAAGGAATCCATTTGGAAGCATTTGGAAGAGGAGAAAGTGATCAGGAATAGTCAACATGAATTCACCAAGGGCATGTCATGCCTGACCAACCTGATTAGCTTCTATGATGAGGTAACTGGCTCTGTGGACATGTGGAAGTCAGTGGGGGTGATATACCTTGACTTTAGCAAAGCTTTTGATATGGTCTCCCATAATATTCTTGCTAGCAAGTCAAGGAAGTATGGATTGGATAAATGGACTATAAGATGGCTAAAAAGCTGGCTAGACTGTCAGGCCCAACGGGTAGTGAGCAATGGCAAACTGGGGGCTGCATCTGTTCCCCAGGCCTTAGGTTCCCAGCCCTGCTTTAAGGGTACTTCTTCCTTTTTTTTTTTTTTTTTCCTTTTCCCTTGCCTTTAAAAGAAATGAGTGAGTATTATTTTCAGGTCCATTGTACACCCTATAATCACATTCCTCTATACTAACCAACTGAAGCTGATGCTTGTGCCAAATCCCACAGGTATTCAACACCAAGAGTCTGTTGCGGCCTTCCGGAAACCTGCTGGGTCTCCAGTTCATCTTGGTAAGCTCTCCTGTTAGGAATTGCCTAAAGTCCCCTCATTTCCCTTTCATTTTAAAATGGTTGCCATTTGGGATATGTACAGGAGTAAATTACCTTTCCTGCGAGGTTCATGGTGCTCCTTTGGGACACCTACCGGTTTATATCCACTGAGCAGCTGCCATATTTATGAATGTGAAAAAGCACTAGCTCAGTGAACCATGTGCTTGCGTGTAATGTTGTAACGTCTCCTATGACGTTAGCAATTTTCCCTGTGGATACTGAAATTGAATGTCAAAGAGATCAAATATCTCATGCACCTTTTCTTGCTTCAGATTTCCTCCTCTCCTCTGCCTAGCTCTTACCCTGTCATGCCCCCTCCCACCATGCTTATGCGTCTCTCCATCACAGATAATCCTCAGCCTTTTGTTGACCCTCTCACTGCTTTTTGTTCTTCCCTAATCCTCTCTCATCAATGCCAAAAAGCAGTTCTTGCCTGTGCACGCAAGTGAGGCATGGAGAAGGTGCAGGCACCAGCCCCCAGTTACCTGCCTGCACACGCTTTTAGTGCAAATGAGCTCTCTCTGGGGATGCCACCCCCAGCTGTGCTGATTCTCTGATTCCTCATGCACGTGACACCATAAGGGGGGAAAGTTCGGCTTAAAGGAGCTGAATTAAAGCTGGTAGGAGTCTTGCTATGGGACTGAAGGAGCTGCAGGTGTTTCAGTCTGAGAGAATCTGCCCCTAAGAAGGAGGGAGAACGATGCCAAGATGGTTTTGTTGTGTTATTTTAGTGCTGCTAATATTTTGTTCAAACACCCTAATGTTTCTCCAAGGTACTTACAAAACAGAAGTTCCATATCATGAATGATGATGTTGTTTTAATCATAAGGAAACCAAAGAGGGGAAAAATCAGTCTTTGATGGAGTGATTCCCAACAAGCCTTCATCTAAGTCTGTTTTCAACACTAGTTTTGGTATCTCAAAAGCGTTGCTGCCAGCCAACTTCAGCACATGACTGAAGGGAAGTTATTGGCCCACTCCATGCTCTCTTGGAAGGAAATTTTGTTTTTCTTAATCACACAAGGAGAACACACACTTCTTGTGGAACAACTAGGATCAGTTTTGCAGGCTTGGCCTGATGTTTGAGGAATTTTTTATCATTGCCCTAGTCACACCTGTTTAAGCTGAGGTCCATCCAGATAAATCCATTTTCTTGCCAAATTTCTTCCTTCACTTCTTCAGGAATTTCATCTCCCACAAGCAACTGATAATGAACAAACTCTTCTTGCAGCTCTCCACACTCTCAACAATTTAACTTGGGTTTCAAAACCAAAACCAAAAAAAAAAAAAAAAAAAGCCATAACCCATCACCACCACCACCAAACTGTTTATAAAATACTCAGTACTCAAAAGTTTTAATGTTGCTCCATTCCAGAAGTCAGCAAACTGAGAGTTCACACCTACTTGATCATTCATGGGTAGGTTGTGTTATGTTCATGGAATACACACAGAGAATGTAGATGAAAACATCAAATACTCTTCTGGGAAGGTTGCAGTGTAACACTACTTTTGTTGCTTCAGGGGGTAGCCAAGTTAGTCTGTTACAGGGGAAAAAAAAACAACAAATGGTCTGGTAGCACTTTATAGACTAACAAAACATGTAGATGGTATCATGAGCTTTCATGGACACAGCCCACTTCTTCAGATGACCAGAGTTATGAGTTTAGGATGTGAACAACCAAAATAAATAGAAAGGGGAAGAGGAGGTGTGAGGGGGGAAAAAGGAAGCGGGGGCAGGGCGAAGAGGAGGTGGGAGTCAGAGAGCAGAGGGAATCAGTAAGTATCTGAAGATTGGGTAGTTAATATGAAGCAGATAAGAATCAAAGTTAATAGATAGTACCCTTCTGAGCTGTTTGCACCTTCAATGGCTGTTAAGTTGGTAGTGTCCCAACCAGCTTTCATCACGATTGAGTCCATTAGCATGTGAATTGAATTTGTGAATGAATTGTAATTCCAATGTTTCCCTGTTGATCTGGCTTGTGACAAGACAGCTACCTGGAGATCTTTTAAAGAGTGATGTGGAAGATTGAAGTGCCCCCCAACAGGTTTCTGTATGTTTCCTTTATGTATATCTGATTTGTGTCCATTCCCATAGAATAGTGATAGAAATGTAGCCGTGTTAGTCTGGTGTAGCTGAAACAAAATACAGGACTATGTAGCACTTTAAAGACTAACAAGATGGTTTATTAGATGATGAGCTTTCGTGGGCCAGACCCACTTCCTCAGATCAAATAGTGGAAGAAAATAGTCACAACCATATATACCAAAGGATACAATTAAAAAAAAATGAACACATATGAAAAGGACAAATCATGTGTTCATTTTTTTAAAATTTTATCCTTTGGTATATATGGTTGTGACTATTTTCTTCCACTATTTGATTTGAGGAAGTGGGTCTAGCCCACAAAAGCTCATCATCTAATAAACCATCTTGTTAGTCTTTAAAGTGCTACATAGTCTTGTATTTCATTCCCATAGAGACTGTCCAGTTTGTCCAATACATATAGCAGTGGGGCACTGCTGGCATTTGATGGCATAGATCAAATTACAGGATATTCAGTCAAATGAACTTTTGATTTGGTGGCATATGTTGTTGGCTCCAGTGATGAATTCACTAGTATAGATATGTGGGCAGAGTTGGCATCGGTTTTGGTTGTAGGGCTGGGTTCCTGGAGGCTTATGATGTGGTTGTGTGGCATGATTAACAGAAATAATTTGTTTCAGGTTGAGGTTGTCTGTAAGCGAGAACAGGCTTTTCTCCCAAGGCCTCAGAGTGAGGAATCATTTTCCAAGATGAGTTATAGATTGTGAATAGTGTGCTGGAAAGTTCTGAGTTGTGGACTGTAGATAACAACAAGAGGAGTTCTGTTATTTTTTCTTTTGGGTCTGTCTTGGAGTAGTTCATGTCTGGGTACTTTTTTGGCTCTGTCAATTTGTTTTTTTCACTTCTCTAAGTGGGTATTTCAGTTTTAGGAATGATCTGTAAAGATCCTGATTGTCTGTCTGTGGGGTCGGAGCAAATCTGGTTGTATCTTAGTGCTTGGCTGTGGACAATAGACTGAGAAATGTGTCTGGGAAGCTGGATGTATGAAGGTAAGTGTAGCAGTCGGTGGGTTTCCACTATAGAGTGGTAGAAATTTGTCCATTATTTAACTGTACTGTAGTGTCCATGAAGTGGATTTCTCATGTAGACTGGTCCAGGCTGCGGTTGATGGTGGGGTGGAAGTTGTTGCAATCCTTGCATCTGTTTTCCGTGGGTCCATATAATGAAGAAGTCATCGATGTAGCATAAGTAAAGTAGGGGTATTATGGGGGCAAGAGCTGAGGAAACGTTGTTCAAGGTCAGCCATAAAGATGATGGCACATTGTGGTGTCATGCCTGAACAACACAAAGTAATGAAACCCAGAAAGAGAGAAAGCAGGTTGGTTTATAATGCAAAGAGGCACAACTTACCCCACTTTCTTCTACGCTGGTTCTTTCTAGACTGATTATCATCACACACGTTCCTATAGAAAAACTCTCGCCTACTGTCAGATCAAGGAAATGCCCACCACAATTCTTAAAATAAAGCTTGACATTTCAACAAAGTCTTCAATACACCACAGCGTGTTCAGCACATACTGGGTAACAAATGACAAGTAACAAATCCTGACTCCTTTCAAGAATTTCGATTTCTGTCTCTCAGGGATGTAAATTTCATCTTCAGCTTTTCTTATAATCTCAAAGAATAAGACATTATTGTCATCTTGCTGCTCTCTCTGAGAGTTAAGGATTGTCCCATTTGCAATCAGCCAACTCATTTTTTGTCATTTATCTCTTGTTAACGAAAAAAATGTTTGCAAAGGAAAAGGGAAGGACCACTGCCATAGGGGTTTGGAATGATCTGTGAAGTTCTTGAAACCATCTTATCATCTGAGTGGAAGTAGCTCTCAAGCAGGGCATATCCAGAGAAACTCCAAGAGTACTAGGCAAATTATGGAAGCTAATCTTTCTTTGGCTATGGAAGGGTTGAGCTAGGACAGAAGTCAATATATACTTTGGAAGGTAGCGGGGGACATGTTTGGTGCAACATTTTTGCCAGCTTGGCTAAAAGAACATAAGAATGGCCACACTGGGTCAGATCAAAGGTCCATCCAACCCAGTATACTGTCTGCCAACAGTGGCCAATGCCAGGTGCCCC
Source organism: Pelodiscus sinensis (assembly GCF_052426305.1). Classification (NCBI taxonomy): domain Eukaryota; kingdom Metazoa; phylum Chordata; order Testudines; family Trionychidae; genus Pelodiscus; species Pelodiscus sinensis. Next base: position 139,280,024 of record NC_143054.1, read on the forward strand.
AGAGGGAGTAAACCAAATAGGTAATGATCAAGCGATCTCTCTCTTGCCATCCATCTCTACCTTCTGCCAAACAGAGGCTAGGGACACCACTCCTTACCCATCCTGGCTAATAGCCATTAATGCTCTTAACTTCCATGAATTTATCTAGTTCTCTTTTAAACCCTGTTATAGTCCTAGCCTTCATAACCTCCTCAGGCAAGGAGTTCCACAGGTTGACTGTGCACTATGTGAAGAACTTTCTTTTATTTGTTTTAAACCTGCTGCCCATTAATTTTTTTGGTGGACCCTAGTTCTTATATTTTGTGAACAAGTAAATAAAATTTCCTTATTCACTTTCTCCACACCACTCATGATTTTATATACCTTTATCATATTCCCCCTTAGTCTCCTCTTTTCCAAGCTGAAAAGTTCTAGTTTCTTTAATCTCTTCTCATATGCAGCCCGTTCCAAATCCCTAATCATTTTAGCTGCCCTTCTCTGAATCTTTTCTAATGCTAGTATATCTTTTTTGAGAAAAAGTGCTAAAGCCCAGCCTTGCCCCCATGTTAATGTAAGTGAATATGAAAAAAACAAAACTGACCTAAAGAGATGTGCTTAACGTAGAGACAGAAGACAAGAGGCTACTAAAAAGGGCTTGAAATATGTTCATAAACGTTTCCACGTTTACTGATAAAAAAAAAAACCTCATTCAACTCTTTGCAACTCGTTCTACAAATTAACTCTTCTAAAGCGTGCAAAGTGGTTTGTAACGTCCCATAATGCCATGATTTTAAGTAATAATTTCTCTTCTCTTTTTGTGCATGAAAGCTATGGAAACTGACTCGTGGAAATCTGAATCAAGCCTTTTTGACACAGGTAAATATTTAACACAATAAAATACAACAGATCCACCAGCAACTATACTGGAAATAACCAGCATTTCTAAACCCTTGGGAGGAACTTACACTTTTTAAGAAGGCCCTTGGTAATAACTTCCATTTACAAGAATTATTATGCACAATGACAAATGTGGCTTTCAGCTTCTCTCTGGTAGTTTGAAACTGCTCTGGTGGGCCCGATACTCATATCAGTCTCAAGCAAGCCCCATTCTAGGAACAGAACCAATGAAGTCTACAGAGAGTAGCAACTCTGCAAAAGGGGGTTCTAGCTACTGGAAAAAAGGGCCTAAAAGATTAATATATATCCTGGAAAATGCAGGGATATGGTAACAATCTGTAGAGAGTTAGGCTGTGGACAGGAAAGAGATCAGTCAAATTGTACACAAGAGCTTATAAAGAAATATAAACTGAACACATGGAAAACTCCTGAAAGTAAAATTATGATGTTATGGAATAGTGTCCCATGGGAATTATCATTTAACTTTTCTATTGCAGTGGTGCCTCCAGTTCAAACAGCCCAGTGCCCCATTGTGCTTGGTGCTGTCCAAACATTTAAAAAATGACAGTCCCTTCTAAAATCTTATGATCGGAAATAGACAAGACAACTGGTGTTATATTAGATGATACAATGGGGAACCGTCCTGGACTGGCATGGACCATACGATCCAATCGATTTTTCCATCTCTAGCTTCTATGCTTCATTGATCTCCCCTTTGTGAAACTGTGCTTGCAGCTGTCTTGATGGGCCCAATTTTTAAGAGTTTTCACTTGAAAGTTGAAATTACTTCAGAGCCGAGATATGAATTAGACTTGCATTAGTTCCAATACGTGGCAAAGCACATACATATTTGAATTAAAACTCAGAACCTGAGTTAGAAGAGGTGATTCTATATCCATAACTACGGCTGTATCTACACTGCAGCATTTTTCCGGAAAAACATTACTTGCGTCCACACTGCCATTGCGTTCTTTCGACAGAACGGAAAGGTTTTTCCCACGGCGGTAAACATCATTCTATGAGGAAGAAGCCTTTTTCAGAAAAAGCTTTTTCGGAAAAAGGCGTGTGTGGATACAGAAGAGGGAGTTCTTTCGAAAGAAGCGGCTTCCAGGAAATAACACAGGTGCCCTGGTGGCCATTCTGTCCATACTAATCCCAACTTAAATGCAAGATAGCATCCAATCAATGTGGATACTGTCTTTCGAAAAAGCACATCGCTTTTTCAATGCGCTTTGCTGTGTGGACGCTCTCTCTCAAAATAAGCTTGCAGTCTAGATGTAGCCTATGTAGCATTGTATAAATGAACAGGTTTCCCTGAGACACGGAGGGCAGGCTGAGTTGAAGAGAAGACATTTTATTGGATATCGTAGGCAAGTTCTGTGTGTCTGTTTGAAATGAGCTACAGCACAGTGGCTAGTGGGAAGGATTTATATTTGGAGACCAAAATGAGTGATGACTTTAAACTGGATGAAGACACATTGGTGCAGTCTTCTTTGTGCTTTCTCTGTAACCCAAGTGTGCGTGTAGGCTAGTGATAAAATCTGACGAATTTAGTGTGTCACTTCAGAGGAACAGTTTCTGGCGTGCATGGACCAACTGCTATCTTATGTAAATGAATGGAAGTTTAATGAGCATGTGACAATCCAGTGAAGGAAAATCTAATTAGCATGGCTTGAGCTGCCCATAAAGTAAGCTGAAATTCCCATGGAAATAAGAAAATTAAATGGGGGCTGGTAGAACTAGGAGGCCCACAGGAACTGACTATCTCCCCAATTAGCACAGAGAAATATTTTGTAGGTGGCATTATTTTTAAAATAAATGTATTGGAAAATAAATCAGTCAGCTGACCCACAGCATTCCATAAACATGACATTCACATGACTAGGCTTGGATTGTAGGTAGCTACAAAGCTACCTGAGCTGAACACGCACGTGGAGTATGGACAGAACCTTGTGTAGGTGCAGATCAAGCGATGAGGCACTTAACTATGAATCTGACTTAGTTGCAAAGTTTGGTAGTAGATAGGATGGTAAATGTTCATAATTAATTACTGGGTAATGTTATACTCAGTTGTGCAAGTATGGTGTATTGAGTGCCTTTCCTACACAATGACACATGATTGGTGCACAATACACTAATATGGCCAAGAACACAGAAAAAGTGTGATATTATTTGAGCTATATTAGATGGCTATGTATTTGAAGATGGCAGTGGAATGCATGCACACAGGCTGGCAAGGGGAAGGTTAAGGAACTTTACTCTTGTTGTTTCATGACTTGTAAGTACAATTTACAAATTGAAGCTCTGGACCTGATAAGTATGCATTTGTGCTTTTGCATGTTTGGACCCCAGTTTGCACTTTTGTGTTACTCAGTTACACCTTGGCAAAGCAAGTGTAAAGCTGGTGCACTGCCAGTTCAAAAGGGCTTTTTATTTTCACTGAACACAGATTTGAGACTCGGAAAGGAGCACAGCAGTGGAGAATCTGGCCCTCCATGAGATCAATGTAAAGGAAGAGATCAGAGTAGTGTTTCCACAGGCTCATAACCTGGGCAAAGGATAGCCAGTTTTCAAGAAAGTCTTTAGTGGTACAATTCCTCAATGAAGAGTACTTCCTATTCCTAATGTTATCTTTCTGTGCCCCACCTGCTGCACACAAACCAGGATTGTAATTTTTATAGGAGGATAAATATTTTTTAATGTGTTATGTGAAATACAATGAAAGAAGCAGTTTTGCTCATATGTTCAAAAAGTATTTTTCTTCAGGAAGGTACTAAAAGTGAACACTCGGAGCCCAAAAGTTGAACATTTAAAACAAATGATTAAACACCTGAAAACAATATGCGAGGGTGAGAATGGAAATACCCATTCACCCTTTCAGAGGTTAGTTCTGCTCCCAAGACAATGAAGTCCCTCCTCTGCAGAATTCTCTGCCACAAACTGCCTTTTCTGACCTAAATTCCCATTTTGTTGTCCCATGAATGCTTTCTTCTTGGACTCTCATGATTTGAACTGAACACTGCTGTTCCTTCCCTTCATTTTAGGCAGTCCTTTATAGCTCAGCTCTTTGCTGCTTTCTGCCCATGTGCTGAGCCATAGGCTTTTGTGTCTGCCTTGGCATCAGTGGCTCAGAGCCCCCGGTTCTTGGCCCAATCCTCCATCTGCTCCTACAGAGCTGCAAAACAAAGACCCACAGAGAAATGTACAAAACACTCTCACTTCCAGTCACTCGTCAGTCTAAGTCCAGAGTTTGTTATTGACTCGATAACCTCCTTTGATTTCTTCCCTCTGGAAAGCTGCTGTTCTTTTCTCTCACCTGCTCTAGTTAAATAAGGTGCCATGAATTCTACTGGGTTTTTATTATTTGTAGACCACTCCCAAGGTAAACATGACAATGCCCTTTGCACTTGCCCTGTTACTTGGAAGTTTATTTCTATGGCTATGTCTATACTACAGCAACTACAGTGGTGCAGCTGCACCTCTGTAGCACTGCATAATACTGCTGGTGAAAGCTCTCCCAGTGGCTTACTAACTCCTGCCTCCATGAGATGTAGCTGCTATGTCAGCAGGGGTAGACTGGGCCTAATGGGCAATTCCGATAGATGGGAAAAACAGAAAACATTCAGCATAGCACAGGACTCAGTTTTGCTCTTCAGTAACTTTGCCTTGACCCTCTCAATCCCTGCTAATGTGAAAACAGCACAAGTGCAGGCAAGCATGCAAAAGCAGCTCAGCTATGCAGCTGCCAGGGCACTCTGCAAGAGGCCTAAGAAACTACAGAGAGTTCCCCTACAGCCTAGAAGAGGCTCTAGTGGAGTATATCACTTTGATATCGGTTTATTTTAGAACCTGACCTTTCTGAGGCCTGCCAGTATTTCTCCCTCTTTAGTCTGGTGGTGCTCTTGCTACAGCTGTGGTTAGCCAGAAGGAGCCCAGGCAGGAAGCAGGCCACAGTATGGGTTTTGTGTTGATGGGCTGTGTTCCTGTTATTAAGTTATCTCGGTCTGCTGTCCCAGAGGGGAGCCGTGTTCATCTGTAACTGTAGTAAAGGTGTCACGGGACTGGTCTACCGTGTTGTAGAGTGTCTCCCAACAAAAGCATTTTCCTCTCAGGCTGCTGTCCTCTCATTCACATCTTCTAAAGTCTGGCACGGGAGGGCTGGCGAGAGGCATTAACAACACCACACACCAGAGAGACGCTCCAACTGAACGGGACAGTGCCAGTCAGAGTACAGCACGAGAACAAAGCGCTGGGCATGACTCTTCTTATTTCACAAGGCAAAAGGCTGGCTCTCAAGACTACTTGGGAGGTGGAGAGGAGGGAGTTTCTGGTACAAGGGCAGGCTTCACCAAGTGCCATTGGGGGGCTGGTCTATGTTTCAGGAAGGCTTTGTGTCTGAGAGATGGTCCTGTCAAAAGGCAGGGAGGCAGAGTTTCAGCAATAGGAGAGTCTCTCCCACTCCCCCCCTCAAGATACCCTGTGTGCCTATAGTGGGACCATTGCAATAAGGATGCAAGTGAAGATAGACTGTGAGCTGTGTGGGGCATTTAACCAGCTCCCAGCAGACCCAGAACAGGAGAGGTGCAAGCCTCTGTCCCTGTATGGCTACTTTTTGCTTTACGCATGTAGAAAAGGCCCTCTTGCAATAGAGAGGACCTAAGGAGGAACCCAGCTAACTCAGTCAGAACCTCTTCTACAATTCCCAAGGAATGTAGAGCAGGAGCCATGTCATCCTTTAAATGAAATGTGTAGTCCTCTGTGAGCCTGGGCAGAGAGGCACCACGCCCTCTACCCAGCCGCATCTGGAGAGTCGAGCACAGCTGCAGGCTGTGTCATAGGGAAATGGCTGTGCTTCCCATCATGCCGCAGCAGGCTCCTCAACAGGGCCATGAGGGAAGAGGGGATGATCTTTGCGCTTTCTCCTGCAACCTGCGCCCACGTGGAGACAGCAGCAGTCTGGTAATTTTAGTTCCTCTGTGGGAAGCTGCTTTCTTAGCCAGGAGATGGATTTAAAACGGAGACACATTTTCTCAGCTAAGACTAATCGTTATTATTTCTGTGCATGTTAATGATTATTTGTAACACGAGAGCATGAAGACGCCCCAGCCAGAGGTCAGAACCCCCTTGTGCTAGGCACTGTCTCCACAACAGAACGAAAAAATGGTTCCTGACTCAAAGGTATGTCCACGTTTGTTTGGGTGCAGGCACTTGACGGTTTTAGGAGCTAGCACTGTGTGAAGATTAGTTATTAGAATTCCATGAGAAATTATTGAAACAGGAGTTTGACTGGAACGACAGCACGCTGTTCTTCTTTCTTCCTTTTGGCGTGGGTCTGTCTTCCCAGATGATCTAATCACTAGTATCTAAAGAGTTCCCCTTACATGCTCTGGAATTCAAAGCTGTGTGACTGCCAAGTCCCTTCAGAGCTCAGATGTTGCTTCCTCTGATATTCCTGGGTATCTGCTCTCTGTACTTCTCTCACACTGACATGCGTTACAGCAAAGAGGAACTCTGAGGTACTTTATAACTTCTCAGTTTTTGTCTACAATTAATTCAGACATTTAATGCTACCTTCTTGCCCAGAGGTGGGCAAGAGGAGGACTCTCAGGCACAGAGCAGCCCCATGTCATTTTAAGCAGCTGGCTGCTCCCTGTGGTTCTCTGCTCTGAGCGCCAAGGGCAGGGAGATTTCCAGCCAATAAGCTACAAAATTGTGTTTGGAGCAAGGAGCAATGCGCACCCAGAGCAGAGAGCCATAGGGAGTAGCCAGCCCTTTTGGGCAACCTGGGGCTGTGGCAGGCAGGGAGCCTGTATTAGGATCCTGCCTGGCTGCTGGCTGGGAGCTACCTAGGTAAGTGCCTCCTGAACAAAGCCTGCTTCTGGCTCCCCACCCACTCCCACACTCCAATTCCCTTCCCCGGGTCACTACCCCAGGGCACCACCCAAGCCCTCTGCCCCAGGTCACAACTCCCTCCCAGACCCTGCTGCTGCTCCTACATCCCTCCCCCAGACCAGAATCCTCTCCTGCATCCCTACCCTATCCTAGACCCTGCATCCCAGTCTCCTAACCCAAGCTACCTTCTGCAACCAACCTCTGTTCCAGACCCTGCATCCTCCCCATAGAAAAAATGCATCTCCTGACCGCTTACCAAAATCATGGAGTGGTCCTCCCATCAAAAATTATTGCTCACCCGTGATCTTGCTGGTTTCCTTTTGAAGTCTCTAGCATTTCCTCCGTTTGCCTACTGATGAAGATTCGTGGGCGTTCTCCAACTACTTGTTTCAGTGATAGACAAGCATAACAACCAGTTTGCTATTTCTTTGATAAACAAAACATAATTATCCTCCTACTCAGTAAGTTTTTTCCCTTTATTTGCAGTATTGCCCCCAACTGACTGATTTTAGCCTATTCATGTGGGAAAAAGTTGTTTCTTTCACTTAAGCAGACAGGAGTTGCTTTAACTTAGGAGAAGCTAGCCAGACATTAAATCATGAACTGAAGCCATGTTGAACTCTTTTAATCATCCCTAGGCTGCTCCTATAATACTCTATGATCCAATACGACCTCTCTAGGACACCTCTATTTTATTTTGTTACATGAAGCGAGAAGCAGACTCTTAGATGCTGCTTTTCAGATTTCGTATTTTGGCTCCCTGAATCTTTCCATTGATTGTAATGGGGTTTGGATCAGGCTTTGTTTTTTTCTCTTTTCCTCAAAAAAGAAGAACCTAACATCATAGAAAAAAACTGAAGACCTCATTAATGACTTGCTTCCCCTTCCCAGTTATGTGATAGGATGCTCTTTGTCCTTGCTCACCTCTCCATATAGGAAAACAGAACATGAGCAGCCTGACTCTCCACTGCCTTGAAACCTTGGTAGTCATTTAAATCAGTGGAAAGGATGTGCAAGCTGCCATTAAGTCAAAATGGTAGCATTGTACTCCCACTTTGCATTCAGTTAAAAAAGGAGTAAATGAAAGTAAAAGGCAATGGAGAATCAACTGTCAGGGCACATCTACACTATGCAGAACATCACCGCAGCTGCAGTCAATCTTCCAGAGTTTGATTTAGCAGGCCTAGTATAGACCCAGTAAATTGAACTGAGAGGGTGCCCCCATCAGCACCAGTACTTCTTACTAATGAAGAGTAAGAAAAGTCAATAGGAGCGTATGCTCCTGTCAACTTTCTACTGTGTGGATGGTGCAGAAACATGATTTAAGATACGTCGACTCCAGCTACATAATTACCCTAACTGGAGTTGCGTATCTTAATTCAACCTTCTACTTTCTATTTCTTTTCCTTTCTAAACTCTAATCAGTATATCAACACTTCCTTTGGTCACTGTGGTTTTCAGCAAAGTGAAGTGAAATATACAGATTTGAATTAATATTTGGAGCAAATGTGAGTGTGGTGGTAAAACCCACCTTGTCAGAGAGAGATTCCAGAAGTGTTTTTGTCATAAACAGATCACCTGTTTACTTCATCTCAGAAAAGCCAAATTTACTACCCCTAGCAAAAACCACAAAACAGAACTGTGCTCGGGGCAGGAATTCAGAAAAATCTGCACCATCAGATGTGACTGCTGAATAGTAAACCTTTTAGATGAGACACTGCTCTGACTCATCTGTAGGTCCAGGTCAGGACACTATAACAACCCTTTCCCCAGTCTTTTCGCCATGTCTTTATGTCAGATTCTAGGAGCATTTTTAGTCCTAGATTACTTGTATAAAAAAATTGGAAATAACCTTACATGTTACTGACTTCGCAATTTTCTCATCAGTTTAAACATGAGTACAGCCAACTCCCTGGTTTAATAGTCCTTCTCTGATTAGAAGATTTCAGGATGAGAAGGTGGACATCTCCCTGGAGTAAGGCCAATGTGTAGTTACAATAACCTGATCCTCCTTATTCTTTTCTTTTCTGATCAGTAACAGGAGTGAAGACGACAAGCAACATGTCCCCAGTCCTCAGGGGTGTATTGTTTTACATGTCACCTCACCAAAATAACAAGAAGCACAAATCACTTTCAGAGACATCTCTGTTTACTCTGTACTTTCTTCCTATCAGTGAGGTCAGACACAGAATAGTTTCTTGTGCATTTAGTGACTAAACAATTTTTTAAAAATTTCTCCAGGCTTCAGTTCAAAGGAAGAATTGAATCCAAAACCCTTGGAGCCAGTTTCCCAGGGAAATCCAAGTACGTAAATCATAATGAATTATATAACAATGATCTCTTTGCTGGTATGTGAATTGAACCTCTGAGAATGTAGTAAAAAAAATCAACTAAGCATAAGATATTAGACAAATTTTGGAACATATATTCCTATACAATATAGTACTAGATGTCCTTAAGAGTTTGTGTTTAGCATTTGCCAGGTTTCTCATCTGCTGCAAATAATTTTTTTACCTTATGGAGCAAATAGCAAACTCTTAACTTCGGCCACCTCTATAATTACCATGCCAGAGATCAATCTTCTGGTGTTTGATTTAGCGGGTCTAGTAAGGACCCGCTAAATCAAATGCTGAGGGTGACCCAGTTGGCGCTGGTAATCCTTGCTTCGCAAGGAGTAAGGAAAATGGTCAAACTCCTGCAGTGGAGATGGTGCCAAACTTGGCTTAAGGTACATCAACTCCAGCTATGTTATTGCATACCTAAGCCGACCTTCTAAGGCTAGTATAGACCTGGCCTTACTCAAACCAAGGGATACATCTACATTGCCTGCTTCCCAGTATGGGTAGACAGACACATGCACGCTCTGCTCGAGTTAACATGCTACAATAGCAGTGTCACTGAGAGCAGGTCAAGTAGCAACTTGGACTAGCCACTTGAGTACGTCTCTCCCAGACCCCCATAGTACATGTTTGGGGGTTTAGCCTGGGTATGGTCTGTGCTACCTCTAGTTACACTGCTGTTTTTAGCTTACTCACTAAAAAAGAGCTAGCCTGCCTCTGTCTACACAAGCTGGGAAGCATACTGCCATCCTCAGAATAGTGAGATGTTGGCTGTATGAAATATTGTGTCATGGGAATTTCTCAGGCCATGGCTCTGTAGTATGGCATCAGACACAGAATTTGGAGCCTGCTTGGGGGACACTTACTAACACACACCATGTATTTGCTGTGCCTGGGATGAGGCTAAGCAACTGGGTGCTAATAACAGCACTCCTTTTGTCTGGAATAACTGACTGAGCAGGTCTGGCTCCTGGAATTGGGGCTCTACTGGCTTAGAAGCTGATCTACTGGAGGGAGGAGGGACCATTCAGAAAATGGGTCCTGTGGTCACAGCAGCAAAAGGAGAGACACCTCCTAGGCATAGGGAGAAAGAAGTAGACAAAGACCATCTGGAAACTCTCACCCACAATTAAGAAAGGACCTGGCTCAGAGCCTGTTGAAGTCGGGAAGAGATTCTCCCCCCTCCCCCCCACTGACTTCCACGGGGTTTGGATCAGACCTTAAAGTGAGGAGTGAAAGAAAAGGAAAGCAAACCCTGAGTAGGGAGGGTTTATAGAACTATAACTCTTGCTGAGATAGAAGCCCTTGGCTGAGCTCACAAATTTCCCAGCCCCCTTTCCCTCCTCCTCTCCCCCCACTCTATTTGGCTGTGTCTAGACTGGATCCCTCTGCAGAGAGAGGGATGCAAATCAAGCGCTTTGGAAGTGCAAATGAGCCCAGGATTTAAATAGCCTGGGCTTCATTTGCATACTCATGTTCCGACACTGTGCGGATCAGGCTCGGTGTCAAAGGTGAAAGTAAAGTGTAGCCGTGGCTCAGAGACAGCAAAGCTTAGGTTCTGTCTACCCTCTTTGGCCTCCTAGGTCCTGTAGTAACTTTATCACAACAGGGTCACTTTTTCTAATGCAGTGTCTCTCAACCAGAGGCTCACGTACCAGAAGGTACATCGATCCAGCTAGCTAGTTGCCTAGTTTTACAACAGGCTACATAAAAAGCACCAGCAAAGTCAGTGCAAACTAAAGATTTCATACAGACAAGGGCTTGTTTATACTGCTCTATATATACTGTACACTGAAATGTAAGTAAGGCATATTTCCCCCAATTGCTTTATTTTATAATTATAATAGTAAAAACAAGGAAGCCTCTCATTGCTATTTCCTCTCTCAGACTGCAAAGTTGATTTATCCTTCTTGATTGATGGGAGCTGGAGCATCGGAAAACGCCGTTTTCAGATCCAAAAACAATTTCTCAGTGATGTCGCTCAAGCTCTGGATGTTGGCATAGCTGGTCCTCTCATGGGTATTGTTCAATATGGGTAAGAGTGTCTCCCCATAATGTCTGGCTCTTCCTCAGTCTGTACAAGGTCACAACTGCACTAATCCCGACTCTTTTTGGAGTGACCATAGTCTATTTTCATTTATTTTTACACTAAATCTATTCTAAGTGAGAGAAACAATATAAAATTCAACATAGGAAATTTGGGATGTTATGAGACTGAAGTGTATGGGAAAAATATACTTGGCTATCTTGAAAGATTGAACATAGAAATAAACAAGATACTGGAGAAACTTAAACAACAAATGGTCTGGTAGCACTTGATAGACTAACAAAGCCCTGGCTGGGTTGATTTAGTTGGGATTGGTCCTGCCTAGGGCAGGGGGCTGGACTTGATGACCTCTTGAGGTCTCTTCCAGCTCTATGGTTCTATGAAAACATGTAGATGGTATCATGAGCTTTTGTGGGCACAGCCCACTTCTTCAGATGACCAGAGTTTAGATACTGGAGATTAGCGTAGATGATCATAATAGTCCCATCTAGCTTTACATCTCTGTATTCCTTTTCATGCTAACTAATAACAAAGTGATAAAAAACACTGCAATAAATGAGGTAGTATTCTTAAGCAGAAAGTAATTTTGTAAACTACTGAGATTTGTGCACAATCGGCTTTGAGGCTTAATTTACATACCAATAGCAGCACAGTATGAAAAGGCAAAGCTTCTACAATGGGTGCATCCAATGAGGAAAAAAAGGTAGTTTTTTTAAAAGCACTTTAGCTACCCTGTGGTTAAATCCTAGTGTGAAAAGGCAAATGTATTTGTGTCATATGCTTACACTTGTTAGTTAACACATGGAAGAAAAAAAAAGGTTTTGTTTAGGGAAGACAAAATCTAAGTGGATAGATTGCCAGAGATACACAGAAATAGGATGGACTGAGGTAGATACTGTTGCCTCTCCTGCTGCTAAAAGTTCAGGAGAGTTTAAAACAAAATTACATACCAAGTTTTTCCTTAAATGCATGCTGTTAAATTATCTAAAAATAGCTTTCAAAGAAGAGAAGCCCTATAATTCATATAATTAAAACTCTCTGTCTCTCTCTCTTACACCATTACCACAAACAAGAGAGTAGCCTCTACTACAGTGATTGTCAACCTTTTTTCATTCACGGAGCCCTAAAAACTTATAAATGGAGGTGCAGACCCATTTGGAAATCTTAGATGTAAGCTGCAGCTCCCCAGGGATCTGTGGCCCACAGGTTGAAAACCACTGCTGCACTAAATGAATTCAGAGATGTCCACAGCCAACAAAAAAAAAAGTTTGAGTCTATTGGTATGTCTTCACCAATACCTGTTACTTTATCATTCGTATGTCTAGATTGTTTGTGTTTTACAGGGATGTGCCTACATGTTTCTATAGGAAACACTAGACACTTCTTTTTAAAGGTCTTCTCTGTGGTTATGTAGTGAACTGCCTTTCCGGCAAACTTCCTCTTCCGTCTCCTTGGGGCATTACTTAAACTATTATAAATAGAACCATGCTGCAAACTGCAAAAAACTGATGGCCACTTTTTTTTTTCTTTTTTACATGTTAGTGATGATCCGTCTACAGAATTTAACCTCAAAACTCATGCGAACTCCAGGGATGTGAAAAATGCCATAGAGAAAATTCTACAGAAAGGAGGACTTTCCAATGTTGGTATGTAGGCTGTGGGTAGCTTATCTGCTGTTCCTTAGCATGAGAAGGTCCATAGGATGTGGGCAAACAACCTCGTAGGGGTTCTAGTGGGCAAACAAGCTTGATGCAGCATTGCATAACTAAACTAGGCAGCTGATGACCACAGAGTCCGGAGCATGCCATGGCACCCTGTGATTGATGTATTACTATCATCCTAGCAGGGGTCTACTCTGCACCCTACATGGGACTGATTGAGGGGAAGAGAGCTAGCAAAGACCTTTTAATAATATCTTATGTGCATTAGTCGGTGAGATTTTGAGCACAGCTTAAGTAAAAGATTTTGAATTACATTTACATTACATTATATTATATGTAAACTCTCATCCATGAGAGGGTTTGGTTTTCAGGAAAGCTGAGAATTTTGGGGTGTCACTCTTTTCCTTTACCCTCATCAGCAGCTCCCCCCGTCATAGCTGAGGCTTTTGCTCTCTTGACTCATCCACACTAATAAGGAGGAGCAGAGAAAGGGAGAAGTTCTCACTGATGTTGGAACCAGAGCAAGGCATAAAGTTGGACCATTGCAAGTGGTTCTTCTTCCTGTTCAGCTTCCATGCTGCCTCTACACTCTACCTGCTAATGCTCCCCTTCCTAGAGCTTTAGGGCTGGAATTTGGTCTCTAGCTCTAGATCAGAAACACTGTCTTAAAGCATTCCACGTTCCTATGTCTAAAGCAGGGGTGTCCAAACTTTTTTCAAAGAGGGCCAGATTTGATGAAGTGAACAAGCGTGAGGGCCGACCATTTTGTCTGACATTCTTTGAACCATTAAAATTAAACGCAAATTAACTATTTTATGCAAAGTTTATTGCAAACGGCATACTTTTCATTTCGTCACATGGATGACAAATCTAAACAGGTGTTAAATCACTCTGCCTTTCATATCTGAAGGCCAGATGAAAAAAAAATCCAGGAAGCTGAAATATATGTCAGGAACATTGTAAAGTACATTACATATTATTGGTAATAGAGGTTGTCTGTCAACTTTTAAGTTCAAAAAATATGAACAGGAACATAACACCATGTATACATGTTGTGTCCAAATATATTTATAACTGATTTAGACCAACTGACATTAACTGAGATTTTACAATGTATTCATCTCAATACATATGGATTCGTTGGGGGCCATAAAAGATAGATATTGCCAAATTACCTGTGGGGCCGTATTAAACCGGAACACGGGCCGCAATTGGCCCGCGGGCCGGACTTTGGACATGCCTGGTCTAAAGAGACAGGTTACTGGGCATCATCCTCCAATCCACTCCTCTTACAGGGAAGGCACTTTCGTTTGTGAACAAACACTTCTTTTTGGACACCAATGGCAACCGAGGCGGTGCGCCCAACGTGGCTGTAGTGCTGGTGGATGGCTGGCCCACTGACAAGGTGGAGGAGGCCTCTAGGCTGGCGCGAGAATCTGGAATCAACATTTTCTTTGTCACCATGGAAGGAGCCGATGAAAATGAAAAACAGAATGTTATTGAGCCCAACTTTGTGGACAAGGTACTGGGGAATGGGGTACATAAACTAGATGTGTGTTCAGAGTGCAAATCCTGGACCGAGGCCTGAAAGATAGTAAGGTTCCCAGCATGTTTGGATCTGATAGTTTGATGTGAGCCCATCTTCTATAAAGCCCCTTTTTCTCTCTTCCTCTTTCCACCTTCTCCTCCCCACTCCCTCCTGTTTTTTCCCCCTTCTTAAGGTTACAGCTTTCCTGTTAGAATTACTATCAAATCTAACACTGGAATGTTGAATAGCAATGGGCAGCAATGCTCTAGTCAGATTCAAACATGTAGTAGTCTCAGGGCTGAGGTTTGCTTAATACATACTGCTTGAAAAGGAGTGCTGGAATGAGGAACCAGTAACATTATTAGCTAAGGAATATAAGGAGAAACTACTTTACAGTGAGATCTCTTAAACAATGAAATAGTCTCTTAGGGGGAATGGTGAGAGCCCCAGCATTTTGGTCTTGTAAAATATATGTATAGACTGGACAAAGTGTTAGAAAACAGGCTGAGAGCCACAATTTTCTGTGCTGGCAGGAAACTGTAGACAGATAACCAAACAGCATAAGACTTTTTCATTTCTCATTCCTACTTTTCTGTATTCCATGAAGACAAAATAGACCAAAGTAGATAAAAATAAACTACTTAAACTTTGATTGAGAGGTACCATCAAACAAACAACACAAATATTTGAAATGAGATTAACACACGAGGTGACACGAACAATTTCTGATCAGTTGACCATTTCCTACTCATGCTAGAAACACATCTGTGGTTTGGGCCTTGTCTACACTGGCATGTTTTGTCATAAAAAACGCTTTTGGTGATATAACAGTGAAAGCGTTTACGCTGCAATGTGACATTTGTCGGGAAAAACACCCACCTTTATCAAGAAAAATTTTCCAGCCCCACAAGAGATTCTTTTTTCTTTTCCCCTCCCATTATTGTGGACAAAGAGCCATTGTGGACTCTGCTGTTTGTTTTGTTGAAAGAACTGGCTTCCACCAGTATCCCACAACGTCTGCCCCGATGGCTGTGCTCAGTGTTTTGTGATCCCCGCTGCCCTGCATATATGCGCCCCTCCCCTTTCAAAGTTCTGGAATGTATCTGATAGCTGAGTGAGCTGCTCCATTTGGGAAACAAAGAGCAAATCATTGGAACGCTCCCCTTCTGTCCTGCTAGGAACACAGCAGCAGGCAGATTGCAGCTGCAGGGGGAGGGCAGGAGAGACTGCTGGGCTGCTTTGACATTCCTCAGCACCGAGAGCTCACAGAGCTATGAGGGAATCCCAAGAAGTGCAGAGATCAGATTTGTTTTCCCACATCGCTTTGCTCTATCTGTTGACGGGGTTCTAGCAAGGTGGCCATGAAATGTCGACAATGAGGCGCAGAAAACTGGTTTGACCAGTTTTCACTTTTGGTGACTTTTGCATATCAACAGCACCCTTCCCAGTGTAAACATAGTCTTAGTAAAAAGACTTCTAGCATCAGTAAAACTATTCAAGCCCTGCTCCTAGATCATTCAGCAGAAAGCAAAACTTTTGACCCCTGCACTATTAATATTTTTAGTGTTTCTATTATAAATCTCTAATTGGGTGAGGTTATGACAAGGTGTGAACAGCTTACCAATTTCAGACTGTTTTGGACTGAACCATGGTGTGGCATGTAAGTTAGCAGCCAATTTTGAAGGTGTTTTGTGTTTGCTCTAGATGGTGTAAATCTGTCATAGCATTGGAAAGGGAAAACTTGTATTTAAAAAATGCCAAGACTTCTTTTTTCAAGTGCTACCTGAAAGTGGCTTTATTTTAAAATAGAGTTTCATCAACAGCTGTTAATGAGTTCTTGCAGAAAACTAAGCCCTTGGGTATTATGAAAACATACATTTCTAAATTTTAAAATGTTACCAAGTATAGCAGTCAATAGACACTCATAACAGCCGTTCTTTGACCCTTGTTTAGGTTATCAGGACATTTTTTCTTAAATGCTTCCTTGAGCATGCTTCCCATATGAAGTAAGAACCATAACTCAGACTTATTTATGAATAAATTATAGTGCATTGGGCACTAGCCAGGGGCTTGGAAAGCCTCAGTTAATTTCCCTACTCCACCACAGACTTCTTATATGCCCTCGGAAAAGTCACTTAGGCCAAATCTACACTGCCACTTAACAGCACTGTACAGTTCTGGCTCAGAGGTCTGAAACAGACCCATACAAGCATCAGAGCACAGCAAGCTACAGTGCTTTAAAGAGCCAGTGTGAACCAGGCTACCGTACAGGGAGCCGCACTTCCTGCACCGTTAGCTACTCCTGTCACCGAAGAGGTTTACGCAGAGCTCTAGCAGTGGCCACACTTTCACGGCAGTGTTTTAAATTGTTAAGGGACAACAAAGCCTTAGTTTCTCTGGTCTGCATGCACAAGTAGACTTAAGAATTACAATGCTCCACATCACAATGCCTAGCTTTTAGGCACCTAGAAAAACTGGAACAATAGGAGGCATAAATCCTGATTTAGGTGCCGACTCCTTTTGTACCATGGGCAGGGAGAGCCACCTCAGAATGGGTTCCACAAAAGCCAACAAGCTATGCAGAGAGCTGCCTCAACTAGCCAATTTGATATGCCACTGTGAGGGATTTAATCTATGCCCTTCTCTTCAAGCTGCCTGCAGCCCTCAATCGTGTCACTTTGTCCCCCTTTGTAGCTTGTGAATACTACTACTTCCAGATGAATTAAGAGGGTAAATACATAAGACTGTGAGATGTTCACATACAACAGTAATAGGAGCCAGATAGGTTCCTGAAAGAGTTTTGTTTCCTTCCTGCAAACAGGTGGAATATGAAGGCTCCAGGATTTTATCGGCCTAGCTGTCAGGAAAGCCCATTCCTACTCTCCTAGCTGCATCTGGGCTGCAATATTTTCAGCAAGACAATTGTTTTTATATTGGGCATAGGAGGGACATATTCTACAGATCTAATTCCTGACAGTCTGTTATGGGGAAGAGGGAAAAGAAAACCAGTAACACCCATCCATGGAGATACATCACCCCATTTGTGTGATGCTATTTCGTTCTTATAAAGTCATGGCTACTTGGTGCAACATAAAAATAATGCATATACCACACACACCTGGGAGCTCATCCTGCTTTTGTGAGATTGGTCTAAATGAGAAATCATATCCCATGGGTGCGTAACAATTATTCAGCTAATCAGAATAAATAATGTTTGTTCAGTAAAGTTGTTTGAAGTATATTGTCTGTTACTTTTTTATAAATAAATAGATGAACCCCCTGGTTACCCAGGGAATGAGAGGGCATCCCTGCCAACTACCTATGGATGAAATACTCTTAAACCATTTCAGATAGGCAACCTATACTCATGTCAATATGAAACTACTGCCGGGCCAATTGGCATGATATTGTGACATGAAGTGTGACGTGCCAAGCCAGCCAGGGTTCAGGAAACAGGATGGAAATTAGGCAGCATTTTCAGAGAGTGACTTGTTCTCTGAGCCACCTGCAAGATGATTTTGGGCATTTTCCGCTGTCCTTCTGCCATGAAATATATTTCCTATGAGCTTCAAAGCCCTAAATGGCATTAATTGGGCTGTCTCCAGGCTTCATTTGATTGGCTTATCGTCTTGTTTTCATTTATTTTTTTTTAAAGGGGCAAAACTACAGTGAGGCTCTATGATCCTGCCAGAGCTGGCATGGAAGATAGAGAGCAGGGGGCCCAAACAGGAAGGCAAAGTTGGCAAAATAAACATCAGCCTGGGATGTTTTTGCAGGAATATTGTGAGCAAGACATGAGAAGTAATCCTGCTCTACTCCGTGCTGATTAGGCTTTAACTGGAGACTTGTGTCCAGTTCTGGGTGCCACATTTCAGGAAAGATGTGGACAAATTGGAGAGAGTCCAGAGAAGAGCGACAAAAATGATGAAAGGTCTAGAAAACTTGACCTACCAGGGAAGACTGAACGAACTGGGCTTGTTTAGTCTGGAAAAGAGAAGACTGGGAGAGGCCCAGATAATAGTTTTCAAGTACATAAAAAGAAGAGGGAGAAAAAATATTTTTCTTAACCTCTGAGGACAGGACAAGATGCAATGGGTTTAAATTGCAGCAGGGGAAATTTAGGTTAGTCATTAGGAAAAACTTTCTGTCAGGGTGGTTAAGCATTGGAATAAATTGCCTAGGGAGATTGTGGTATTTCTATCAGTGAAGATTTTTAAGTGCAAATTAGGCAAAAACCTGTCAGGGATGGTCTAGAACAACCATGGGCAACCCGTGGCTCACAAGCTGCTTACGGCTCTTCCCCCTCTCCCTCTGAAAGTGCGTCGTCCCCACACCCCCGAATCTGGCCCCCGCCTCCCAAGCTCCCTGTGCCATCCAGCGCGACCATTCAAATGGCGTCTTCAAGATGGTGATGGCCAGGGGGAGCCTGATGTGGCCAAAAAGCCTTTAACCACGTTTCTTACAGGGGCAGTGTTTTTTGTTTTTGTTTTTGCTCAACAACTTTTATCCTCCTCCAGCTCTTTGCGCTATATGCACAACTGTTTTGGCTCTTTGCCTGTTAGGGGTTGGCCACCCCGGTCTAGAATCTATAATACCTTGCCCCGCCCTGAGTGCAGGGGATTGGATTAGATGACGTCTCAAGGTTCCTGCCAGTCCTATTATTCTATTTTGTGGCTGCATATGGCAGGGTCAGAACATAAACAGAGCAGCAAGAGAGAAGAAAACAAACATGGTGAGACTATGAAGTGAAGCCTAAACCAGTGTGTACAGAACTAACTTAGAGCTGCTGTGAGAGAGAGTTGCTGACACCAAATGCAGCCAAGAGGACAGTACTACAGAAACAGTTGCACCCACCTTTCATGTGGAGGATAAAGGGCAGACACAGGATCCGGCTCCTTCAAGGCTCTCAACAAGTTAGAGGCAACATTAACATCTTAAAGCTTTTACAATGCACAACACTTCTGATTCTACCTCCTCTACGCACAACATTCTCCACATTCCACCCTCTCTCCCTGCCCCCACCATGCGCCAACAATGCATTCCTTCACCACAAGTTCCCCAACTCTCCTCTTAGTTCTGGAACAGCTTTCCCCCACACGCTATGTGCGCTCAGCATCATCACAGCTTAAATTTACTGCCAAAACTGTAAACATTTAAGAAATGTTGCTTCCCCTGCACTGGAGAAGCAACAACCATGGAAGACTGATTGTTTTTTTAAACTTCATTTCAGTTTCATAACCCTGGTTACTGGTTGGGAGGGAGAGAGCCAGAAAGAACCTAGCTTGACTTATGCCAGATTTGCAGGACTGACAAGTGGACAAAACCGCCTATTTTTACTTTTAACTGGTGAGGATGTGCTCTGGAGCCATTGCTAGTCAAACAAGGCACCCCCAAGGCAGCCATTTTGTACAGATTAGAACTCTACATGAATGAAGAGATCTGAATATGAATGTGTAGTTTGGGCATTTGGTTTAACTCTTATATAACCTGCGAACAAAACAAAACCCAGTAGGTGGTGGAATTTCCTAGTTAATTGTCGAAACATTTCACAGTGATGGCTCTATCATGTTTTATAAATGCAGGGGCAGGAAGCCTAGTACTTTGGTTGAACACACTTCGGCTGTGTCTACACTGGCATGAATTTCCGGAAATGCTTAAAATGGAACAGTTTTCCGTTATAAGTATTTCCAGAAAAAGAGCATCTACACTGGCAGGCTGCTTTTCCGGAAAAGCATCTGTGGCCAATGTAGACGTGCTTTTCCGGAAAAAAGCCCCGAGCGTCATTTTCGCGATCGGGGCTTTTTTCCGGAAAAGACTACTGTGCTGTCTACACTGGCCCTTTTCCGGAACAGTTTTCCAGAAAAAGGACTTTTGCCCGAGCAGGAACAGCATAGTTTTTCCAGAAAAGCAGCAGATTTCTTACAGTAAATCGTCACAGCTTTTCTGGAAATTCACGGGACCAGTGTAGACAGCTCTCAGCTTATTCCGGAAAAGAGACTGCTTTTCCGGAATAAGTGGCCCAGTGTAGACACAGCCTTCTTGTTACAGTTTTGGAGCTTTTTTTCAGGAAGGTAGCAGAATTTGATTGCCTAACTATAAACTAAATCCAGTGTTCAATAACTGCCTTTTGACACATGTATTTGCCTCTCTCTGCAGGCAGTGTGCAGAACAAATGGCTTCTATTCCATTAATGTGCCAAGCTGGTTCAACCTACGCAAGGTAGTCCAGAACTTGGTGAAGCGTGTCTGCGACACAGATCGGCTGGCTTGCAGCAAGACGTGTCTAAATGCAGCTGACATTGGCTTTGTAATTGACGGTTCCAGCAGCGTTGGCACTGGCAATTTCCGCACTGTCCTCCAATTTGTAGCCAACATAAGTAAAGAATTTGAGATTTCAGACACTGACACCCGTGTCGGGGCAGTGCAGTACACCTATGAGCAGAGGCTGGAGTTTGGATTTGACAAGCACAGCACTAAGCAAGATGTTCTGAATGCTATTAAGCGAGTCAACTACTGGAGTGGAGGGACCAGCACTGGAGCAGCCATCACCTACGCTTCTGAACAGCTCTTTAGCAAATCCAAACCCAACAAGAGGAAGATAATGATCCTGATTACAGATGGCAGGTCTTATGATGATGTCCGAGGGCCAGCCATGACAGCTCATCAAAATGGTAAACTAGTGCTATCACCTGCTCTGGTGGCCCACTCCACCTATACACAGTAGCTTAATGTTTATGGCGGTAATGCAGTTACAAGTTGTCATTGCAGTAGAGCAGTAGATGGACTTTTGGGGAGCTCACCATCCTGAGCTATGGCCTTGTTAGAGCTGATAAAGATGAAGGTGGAAAGCCCACAATACTGTCGTCAGATTCGTCAGACACTGCAGTCTCAGTGGGTTTCTATAGACCTACAGAACACAAGTATATGAAGCTCACCTTTGCTTTCAGTTTCAGACAATGGGGCTAACAGCTACCATGTACTCTGAGGAAGGTGGGAAGAGTCCCAGATCTGGGCCCCAGAAGGGCAGAGCCAGGCCCCAGAAGGGGTGGGGCCAAGGGCAGAAGGGCAGTCACCCCTTAGTGCCACCAGAACCACAGCACTACTCTCCCACCAGCCCTCAGAGCTGAATGGAGTGGCATTCCTGCAGCAGTCCCATGGGGTTTGGGGCTTCAGCTGCCACCACTACTGAAGTAGGAACAGTGGCAGCTGAGAGCTCTAGGCCACTTTGAAATGCTAGGCCCCTATACAGTTGTCTCTTTTGTCTCACCCCGCCCCCCGCCACAAGCCTGCTCAGATGTTCAAACACATTCTCTGCCAGATTTTCAGTCAACAGCCTACTACTGTTGAAGCCTGACTTTGACCAGACCTACTCGCCAAAGCCAACATTGTCCCTCTCCTCCCACCCAGCCTCTATATCTGGTTCTACTCTTAGTGAACTCTCACAGAAGCTGTAAAAGCAGCTACGATGGGACGTGGAGAAATTTCCTAGCACTGAAGCAGCACCATAAGGTCTGATGTCCACAGATCCATGCAGATCCTTTCATAGCTACCAGTATGGAAATTGTATTGAGAGCGAGAGGGAATTTAGCTACAACACTCAGAGTTTCACAGCCTCCTGTAAGAGCAGGCCTTTGGCTGCATCTTCTATAGTGGCTCTCAGGAGCCACAACATAGAGTCTGGTCCCATCATATCAAACCAGCTGGATAACTTTCTTTGATAGGATAACAAGCCTGGTGGTTAAGGGAGAAGGGGTAGATGTGGTATATCTATATATTAGTAGGGCATTTGATACAACAGTCTCGCATTACCTTCTCATAAACAAACTAGGAAAATACAACCTAGGTGGAGCTACAATAATGTGAGTGCATAACTGGTTGGATAACTGTTCCCAGAGAGTAGTTATCAATGGTTCACAGTCATGCTGGAAGGGGATAACAAGTGGGGCTCCACAGGGATCAGTTCTGGGTCTGGTTCAGTTCAGTATCTTCATCAGTTTTTTAAATAATGGCAGAGAGTACACACTTACAAAGTCTGTGAATCATGCCAAGCTGTGGGGTAAGGTAGCAAGTGCTTTGGAGGATAGGATTATCATTCAAAATGATCTGGACAAACTAGAGAAATGGTCTGAGTTAACAGGATAAAATTCCACAAGGACAAATGCAAAATATTCCACTTAGGAAGGAACAAGCAGGTGCATACATACAAAATGGGAAATGAATATGTAGGAAGGAATACTGAGGAAAGGAATCTAGGGGTCATAGTGGACCAACAGCAAAATACGAGTTAACCATGTGACTGTTGCAAAAAAGGTAAGCATCATTTTGGGATGTATTAACAGGAATGCCATAAGCAAGATACCAGACGTAATTCTTCTGCTCTACTCTGCACTGATTAGGTCTCAACTAGAGTACTGTGTCCAGTTCTGGGCACCATATTTCAGGAAAGATGTGGGAAAATTGGAGAAAGTCTAAAGACAAACAAAAATTACTCAAGATCTAAAAACAATCAATGATTGAAGGAACCAGGTTTGTTTAGTCTAGGAAAGAGAAGACTGAGAGGGAAAAAGATAACAGCTTTCAAGTATCTAAGAGGTTGTTACAAGGAAAAGGGACAAAAATTGTTCTCAGACTCCTGACAGTAGGACAAGAAGCAATGATCTTCAATTGCAGAAAGGCAGGTTTTAGGTTGGACATCAGGAAAAACTTCCTGTCAGGAAGTTTAAGCCCTAGAATCAGAGGTGGCCCATGGCTATAGGCGGACTCAGCCGCCGCCTAGGGCGCCCGATGATGTCACAGGGGTGCCCGTGGTGCCTGCTGATGATGTCAGTCCATTGATGGCCCTGCAGGCAGGGGCGCCTATTGCATGTTCCACCTGGGGTGCCAGCTGCTGCAGCTGGCCTCAAGCAGCTCCTGACTGGAATAAATTGCCTAGGGCAGTGGTCCCCAACCATTTGGAGCTGCCAGGTGCCAGGGGGTGGGGCTGTTTGCTTGCCAGGCTCCAGGGCCATGCATACGCCACACCCCAATGAGCCATGTGCCTGGGGCCAGCAACCCCATGTGCTGCGTGGCCATGGGGGAGGGGAGGGGGTCCACCCAATCGCCACAAGCCTGGGGCCGGCTCCCTCCAGAGCTGTGCACCCAGAGCTGGCACCCCCCCCCCATATAGCCACAAAAGCCCAGAGCTGGCACCCCCACCATAGTTGCACGCCCGGGGGCGGGGAGGCCAATTCGCCATGCGCCTGGGGCCGGCGCCCCACATAGCCATGCGCCTGGGGGCGGGGCGGCCAATTTGCCACGTGCCTGGGTGGCCAATTCGCTGTGTACCTGGGGCCGGCGCTCCCCTGCGCCTGGGGCTGGCACCGCACATGCGCTATGTGCTCGGGGAAGGCCAGCCCCGAGCATTTGACGGGCTCACACAAATGCCCCCGTAGGCACTGTGTTGGGGACCACTGGCCTAGGGAAGTTGTGGAATCTCTATCATTGGAGAGTCTTAAGAGCAGGTTAGACAAACACCTGCCAGGGATGGTCTGGATGGTGCTTGGTCCTGGCCTGCATACACGGGACTGGACATGATGGTTCTATGATTCTATGTCCTGAACATTTATTGAGGGAGCCGTTTTTATAAAAATTAATTGCAAATGCAACGACGCTTTGGAAACACATATGTCCATTATAAATGCTGGCTTTCTTTTCAGGGGTCATAGCTTATTCTGTTGGAATTGCATGGGCAGCCCAAGATGAACTGGAAGCCATTGCAACGGACCCAGATAAAGAGCATTCCTTTTTCGTGGATGAATTTGATCACCTCTACCGATTTGTTCCTAGGATCATCCAGAACATTTGTACGGAATTCAATTCACAACCACGGAACTGATGAAAGCAGGTCATGCATTATACTAAAGCTGGATCACTGGGTGTCATGCAGAAGATACACAAAATGCTATTCAAGTAATGCCAGCTATGAATCCAAGAAATACTAGAAGAGTTATTCTCTGGCATTTTTCAGTTAAAGCTGATTTCAGCTCTATTCCCTATGCATGATAAAGCTCTGCACAGACCAAGGCATTTCTATTTTAACTTTTTTGCTGGCTTCAAACCTCTAATCTGGTTAGATAGACAAAGAGATGTACAACCATGGAAAAGATAAACCAAGTGACTCAGCTTTGTAGATTGAAAATGTGTTTCCAGAAGAGCAGTTTGAAAAAGTTTTTCAGTGTAGATACCAGACAATTTCATTTGGCCTTTGTGAATTGCAGATGCTCTCTTGAAAGATATTCCTATCACAGTGCTTCTCAAACTGTCATCTGCAGACCACTGGTGGTCTGCAGAACACTCCCAGGTGAAGCCAAGCTATATCAGAGTGATGAAGCATCTATGGCTTCTAGCAGCCACGCTTCCTGCTAGTTGTTCAGATCAGGGACTCTCAGGATTTCCAGAGATGCTTTCCAACAAAATCCAGAATTTTTTTTTAAAGCTGGGACAGCTGTTTGATGTGTGTCTGTCAGGGTTTTCATTTGGTGTCATTTCAAGGAGAAAGTTATGAACAAGAGAAAGAGGTGAACTGCAAAATGACCGGGATAGATTAGAGCAGTGGGGTCTGCAGGCATTTACCAATCCTAA
This sequence comes from Pelodiscus sinensis, assembly GCF_052426305.1. Lineage (NCBI taxonomy): Eukaryota > Metazoa > Chordata > Testudines > Trionychidae > Pelodiscus > Pelodiscus sinensis. The sequence continues at coordinate 139,304,986 of NC_143054.1, forward strand.
TGAAATTCTGCATCCATGGAAAGGATGCACATACAATGCACATACAAAATTGGAAACACTGAATCCAGAATCCCCACTCATTAGTACAGGAAGTTTATTTTGAATGTTGTCCTCTGAATGTTGTTCTATTGTCAGGGTCCAAACATAACAGTGAAAGGAGGGTCTGGGTCCAAGAAGCCGATACCACTGGAAAGGCCTCAGTCTTAAGTGGGACACAATACGAAAAAAGTTTGAGAACCACTGCGCTATCATCCAGACATTCCACTTTTAGATTTTACACCAAAGTGTGTACAGCGATCACTAGCATGAAGAGAGAAGACTGCTTGAGGGTTGTTAAGGAATGATGAGAAAGGCAGTCTTGCTGCATTAGTGGGTGTTCTGCTTTGGCAGAAAACAGGAGTTCCCAATGTTAGACATGCTGTAGATAGTGAATTATGGGGTGGCTTTGTGTCTGTTGGTTCACAGAATATGCACTGCACTGTACTTGCCCAAGCCAATTTATATTACCATGCTGCCTTCTTAAATGAGGAACTAGTTAGTCATCAGCAATTGATCCCAGCAGTGAGATATAACTGATGTTTTGAAAGACTTAAACTTTAGGCAGTGTGAGCAGCAGGCATTTTATCACCTGCTAAAACTTGCTAATCTATGACTGTCATGGTCCATGGAGGGAAAGGGCAGAAATGTTAAATGGTACTTGAGAGAAACAAAACTATTGATGAACTTCACCAGCTGCTGGAGTCTGTAGTCCACACCGGTTTTTGGAGAGAGCTAAAAAGGCCAGGGTAAGAATGTAACGATGGTATTACACCAGTTTGTGTGGCATAAATCTTCCAGCTACTACACTTGTAATAAACATGAGGATCTAAATGCAACCATGTCATTGAAAAACTACTACTCAAAAAAATGATTGGAGTTGGAGGGGTTGTATTGCTAATTAGCCAAAAGAAATCATTTCCTCAGACCAGACGTGCAGAGTTCTGTGCCACTCTGCAGTGAATACCTATAGGCATGCATTACTCCACAACAGAGCTACTCTGAGACAGCATTACTTGAACGAGGGGATTATGAATTCATTGCACTTTTCCATCAGCAACATACTTCCAAGGCACTATTCCCTCAGTGGGCAAAATCAATCAGAGCAGCACCACTGCTCGGATACATAAAATAAACATACTTTGCAGCATGTAACACAGGGTCTGTCTGAAGCAGCAATGGTATTATATTGGTATAATTCACCTCCCTTTCTCTTTTAGGCCTGGTCTACACTAGACCAGGAAGGCCAACTTAAGGTCTGCAACTCCAGCTCTGTAAAATGCACAGTTGGAGTCAGCTTACCTTTTGCTGAGCCTTGGCGGCATCCATGCTGCCTCCCTTACCTCCTTGCAAGGAGTACAGGCGCCAGCGGGAGCTGCCTTCAGCATTCGATTTATGGGTCTCTCTTAGACCTGCTAAATAGAATTCCAGTAAGTATAGACATGTCCTTAGGAGGCATGTGCTTTATTCTGGCTTTAATTCTATCTAAGGCTGCCTTGATGGATGGGGCCCTGAACATAGATAAGGGCCCTAAGTAGCTCCTTTGTACAATGTAGTAAGGGCTCAGCACCTTTTCGCTCAAGATGTTGCTCCTGGCTTTAAAAGTAAATAAAAATCAGCAAAGGGCACAATTGTCTTACATCAGAGCAGAAGAATTCTTTCTTCTTCAGACTTGCTTTTATCACTGGTAATGCCGCTGTTGTTGAACAATGAGTCACAAGAGCTAAGGGAAAAATAGCACAAACTGGGGAGTGTAGCTCAGTTGCTCAATTTACTGTTTTAAAAACTACATTTTCTTGTTACAAGCTAGTTACGAATCTAAGTGACTAAGGACCTACATTTTAATCTAACTATTCTTAATGCTGCAGTTTACTTTTTAAATGCAGCAAAGAGTCATTGCATGTTTAGTTCAATACTGAATGTACTCTAGCAAGCCCAGGGTTAGAGACTATGATCATACCCAGTAGGTCATTTGCATTCATACAACGGCACAGACAACTTATGTTAGGAGCAATAAGGGCAATTTGCATGCATGAAGACATATATTTTCTTTTCTTTGAACATTTTAATCTTGATAAGCTTTTACCATAGTGGTTTTCAAATACTCTTCACTTATGTGTAACAAAATTCAGTGACCACCCGCCTTATTAAGTGTGCAAGATTACATTTCAAAAGGAAGTAAGGTAAACCACTTAAAAATCAAAACTAAATACATATTGAACTGTTTTGTAGGGTGACTGAATGCAATGAAACTTTCATTGCTTTGAAATTGAGAATTTTCAAGTCTTTGAAGGGATCCTTAAAATGTCAGATCCCAAAAAGTGATTTTTTTGTTGGTGTGTGTCTCATTTTAAGTATGTTTCATAAATATTGTAAGTTACACGTTTTAAAGGCTTGTGCTACCATTGTGGAATTACCACTAATATCAATGGGAATCCAGTGCATGGAATAAATATAGAAAATTTGCCTTGGACAACAACAAAAGTACAGGTCATCTGCCAAAAAGTCCCTGCAAAGAGCATTTTTTTAAAACATGGGATAGTAAGTTATGTGTACACCCTCTCCGTAAAAAGTTGTTTTCTTGTATGTATGTTTGTGAAGGAAGCAGAGCTCCTTTTGTAACACCTCTGAGCTATTTTAAGAGCTTTTCATAATACAAATGGCTAAACTTTTTGCAATAAAAATAATCCATAAAAGATGCATGCAGTATGGCTTGCATATTTAAGACAATATTTTAAAAAACTGTACATCCAAATATTGATATTGCACTTAAGTTTTTAAAATACAACTGGGTTTTCCTAAATTTAGCAATAGCATGCAGGTAAGCAGTAACCAAGCTGTTAAAAGTTTGTGCTGTTATGTTTAACAGAATTACCTCAATCTTGCAAAGATGTGTGGCAGGGAAAGTCTCATGCAAGAAGTGTAAAGTAGCAGAAATTGATACATTCCTTCTCCCCCGCAACCGAGAGGAAGCTGATGTCAAGCCATAGGGGACAAGGGGTGAAATCTCTCTCTCACGGTGACTGAGGATCTGTAGGAAAGTTATGGACCTTGCAGACCTGGCTGACATGGAAACACCCATGATTTCCAATTTACTGACTATGGAACAGTTGACACCACTGCTGCAATGAAACTGTTTGCTGATTAAAGCTACATGTTACTAGCTAAACTACACACCCATGTAGCAGTGGGATAAGAGCCTCAGGGCTAGATGTCTGAAAAATATATAGGTACCTAACGCCCATGAAGTCACCTAAATACCTTTCAAATCTGGCCCTGAGTGTGTCAGCACCAAAAACATAGGCACTGTCATTTGAGCTGAAAAAAACAACTCCCTTCGCTGATAGCAGCAACTCTAAATCTTTTTGTGAGCTTGCCACTATAGAGCATAACTCTCACATGTACTCAGTACATTAGTGGTATATAGGCTCTCTGCAGCTTAGCTGACCAGCCTAAATAGAAAGAAAGAATTCCTCATTTGGGCTCTTTGAGTAGAGCAAGGGGATGGGGGAGTTTCCAGGCTGTGCATCACCTTGAATTATAAAATGGACTCTCTCTCTCTCTGGCAAGATCACATGAACTGCTAGTTCCTTACACAATGTTCCTCTGCCTATTGGCACCAGCTCTCTCATTTCTGGACAGAACTTGAGCCAGCTATTTTTCATTCAGGTTCTGAAATATACCAGGCTGCGAGGCAGCAGCAGTGCAAAATTGTCTAGGCTGGTGGCATTATAGATAGCCCACAAAGTCTCATTCACCTCATGCAGCAGTATCTACCTGTTGAACAGAACAAGACAGGACTGATCCTTGGGGGGACGTTAGATTTAGGACTGTCGCAGCCACATTGTTCACATCTAGCTCTTAGTCATACTAAAAGGCAAGGTAGGTGGGTAGAATCTTCTACAGAGGTTTCCCCTTCTTTCTGCGGCTCTACTAAACATTGTCTAGGTTAACTTTTAACCAGCAGTAATCACGATAGAATTTTGGTTAGTTTCCCTACTTTCAAAATGTCCACACTATACATGTTCATTAGTCAAAACATATATACTACCAACCATAACAATGGTTATCATGGCCAAACCAATAAGTTTCCACCAACTAGGAAGGGATAATTAGACCCTCATGCCTCAGTTCACAATGCCCTATCTGTAGTTGGCTTGGACAGAAAGTTCCCCATGTGGGCGAGTTACTGCTAAATTGTTCATAAGAATATTTAACACTTTCCACTGAAACATCTGATACTGGCCATAGCTGGAAACCAGATACTGGCTAAACACACCATTGTCCTGTTCTGGCAATTCCTGTTTTCTAACAGTCGATGGGATTGGGAAGAGGGACTAATCTCTCACCCACTGAAAGGAGCTTAGGGCTCTTCTCCTCCAGACTCTGACTCAGAGGAAGCAGGATAGGTTTGCTAACAAGTTTCTCTGTTCAATTTGATATCCATGCTGTTGTCTGTTAGAGAAGGCAAGATTGAAGCGCACTGGGTTCCTTCCGTGTGTTTGCTGCACAAGGGCATTACTCTCTTGAAATAATGCACATCTCACTGCCAGTGCAGCTGCTGAGTGCATTAAGTATGGCATAAGCTGTAAGGCAGTGTTTCTTAAACTGTGTTCTGTGGCACACTGGTGTGCTATGAGGCAGTCAGAGGTGTGCCACGGAGAACAACACAGTTCAAAATGGCCGCCCTTACAGGGGGAGGCGATTTTTTTTTTTTTTTTTTTTTTGCTCAATAACTCCCCCCCCCACCCCCCTTTTTTTTTTTTTGGCTCAACAAAAACACCTTGGTATTTCCCATAAAAATATTGTTTGGTGTTCCTTGGTCTTAAAAAGTTTAAGAAACACTGCTATAAAGTGTCCAGACTGAAGAGTCAGAAACAGCAGCACATGGAATGCAGACCAAGTGCAAAGAATGAAAAGGGAAAGAATACTAGGCCCAGGAATAGAATAATTGCTCTTGCTAAGGTCAAATTAAAAAAAAAAATCAGATGATACTAGCATGGCAACACAATGGGATGTGCTAATTATACATCTGTAGGGTTGTTCTGGTGTGTCCTCACACACTATAAGCCTATGGAAGTCTTATGGCAAAGTTATGGATACGATGCAAAATGTTGAAAAATAGTATTTATTAGCACCCAATTTACATGTACAAGTATATGGTACAAATAACATTTACTTGCTGCAACATTAAATAAAGCTCCTCTTAAAAACCATTGCTTATTTCTGGAAGTCCGTGTGATTTTGCTCTGGTCAGAATGTGGGTACAGTATACACAGATCCCACTTCACTACTGCCATATCAATACATTCCTACATGATTTCCTCAATGTTGACTCATTTTAAATTGCACAACATAAGCAGAGCTATATAATTTTAACAACATAATTGGCTTATCAGACAAGCTATGTAACCAAGCACAATGGACCCAGTACGTTCCACAACCAATAGTTTCATTGCATTTCATAAAAACAGAAAACTTAGAAAGCTCCTATTGAGATATCCCAAAATATACAAATAGGTTTTAAATGACTGCCTTCTGACTTTTCAAATTTTGCAATTTTGTATGCATATGTAGGAAATGAAGCTCTGAAATGACCCTAAACTTTTAATTGATAATACAACACTTTCATTTTAATATAAAATACTTCTTGCCTGTTTGGTGGTGAAAACATCTCACAATTGTAGGGTTTAACACAAGTAGTTAGATTTCCCCCTTCCCACACCCATGTATGCAAGAAAACCTCTCTCAAATTACAGAGCATTTGTACTTCACGAATACTTCTTATTGGGGAACTAGTTACTTCGCAAATTTTAAAATGGATATTTCATTTTTAAAATAATTCACTGTGTAGAAAAGAGTAGTATATACCAACAAATTAGCATGTTTATAACTTTTACATAATCAATACTAAACCATAGACACAAACTGACAGAATTACTCCAAATAGATTATTTTCCATCTGAGCCACCATTTCACAAAGCACCTGCAGTTTGAAACTAACACCAAAGTAGTCATTCAGGACACTCAGAAGTATGCAACATAAAACCACAAAAGTAACATGCATGCTTAATCTTTACCCCTGTTGGTTTTCAAGAATGTGCTTCCACATTACTCTTAGTAACTGGCACCCTTTTACTTTGTAGCAGCAGAAGGTAAGTGGCAGTTGCAGTTACCAATATTGTATAGTCATCACCTGCAATATATACTTTAAAAAGGGGAATTGCCAGATTATATTTGGGCCCACAGCTGTCTTTGTTGTTGAGTGGGGGGAATGAAGTAAAGGAATAAAAACAAAAAGCAAACTGCATTAATAGTGAAAAGTAAAAATTAAAATTACTTGAGTTTCATCTACGAGTAGTATTCGTTCCAGAGGCAAATAAATTTCTTTGAGAGACTACTTTAACTGAAGTGTCTCTAAGAAACTAATTGAGATATTCATGCAAGTTATATTGCAAGCATTGGGCATTACTGATGAATAGCCATTTTAAGTACACCTATAATTAATAGAAAATATTACACTGAATAATAGCTTTATTATCCTGTATTCTCTTTATTGCAGAGATACGCAATTTAAGAATACCACTGCATCTAGTACAAGACTCCCTGTCAATCCACTCAGGCTCCAAACCTACATGTTAATTGTCAATATATTCTGTTTGTGTTTTCAACAGTAATGATACGTCTAGTCTGAATTTCTATTTCGGGATACCGGAAGTATCCCGAAATAGTAAGGCTGCATCCAAGGAATGTGTCCGCTATTTAAAAAAAAATTTCAAAATAATGGACGCACTCTTTTACCATCCCTGTAAACCTCGTTGTACGAGGAATGATGGCTTGAAAGAGCACTTTATTTTGAAATTTGGCACCATGTAGACGCGCCAAACTTCGAAATAGCCTCTTTTGAAATTAAATTAAAAAAAATACGCAATTTGCATAGCGTTAATTGCATATTTTTATTTTAGAGTGCAATCTAGACGTAGCCTCAGTTGCTCCAGATTGTTAATGCTGAAATGAAATCTATTTAGATTTGCTGTAAATCCTTGTCTGAGATTAAACATTTTTAAATGTATAGTGCCCAAAACTAACTACATTTAAAGATCACAATTTCAGTGAAAGAATAAAAAAAATAAATTCTTAATGGAGAAACAGCAGCCTGCAGTCCCATCATTTATCCCTTATATAATATTTTTGGTTACTTTTAGTAAGGAAGCCAGAAAAGAAATGACTATATTTGGTTTGGCAAGAAATTACCCCTTTCCCTTTTAGAAAAGTTCAAATCCAGCTGTGTAACTCTTTTCTTAACCTTTCAAGATTAAGACATTTTTGCTAGGACCAAGGACTTCTCAGACTGTGCAAGTAATTTTGGAAACCTGCAATTCAAGGTGAACGAATACAAACAAAACAGGACCTTTAGGCCTTGTCAACACAGGGCTTTGAATAGTTTAATAAACACGCTTAATCACGGTGTAAACGTGGTTGTGGTCTTACTGGGTTATAACATGGCTTGCAAGTGTAGACAGGGTCAAACTGATTTTAAAAAACACACTAGCTCAAGTAGAGACCTGCATTAAAGTATATATTTTTTAATCTAGCTACAATATGGGTTTGTCCATGGTGACAATGTGTATTTACTGAAAATGAGAGGATTAGAACTAGGAAACTGAGGTAATACCTTGTACTGGACCAACTTCTGTTGGTGAAAGAGAGAAGCTTTCGCGCGCCACAGAGCTTTTCCTCAGGAACGGAAGGAAAAATAGAAAAGGAAAAAAGATGTGTCTTTCCCCAACAGAAGTTGGTTCAGTACAAGACATTACCTCACCCATCTGGCCTCTCTACTATCCTGGGACTGACACAGCTACAACAACACTGCAATCCTAGAATAGAACCCTCAGTTGCACCATTCAAGGGGATTTATACTGAGATGAGCAAAGGTGTCACAAAGCAAGGTCTCACATTGTACAGCACTTCTCAGGTTTCAGACAGACTTCAAGCAACATGGTTAAGTCAGCAGGTAAGATTAAAAAAAAAAAGAAAATTCACTAAAATAAGAAACTAAACTAAAAATAGCTAGGCCCAAAGCTTTTTTGTTTTAAAGAATGAAAACTCAGATGCTATAGTCCTGGAGATCTGAAATCCCACCTATCCTTTAGGAAAAGTGTCTGAACAGGAAGTCATTGTTATTCAATGTAATTCACCTTCCAAAAGAGGAAGTCAACAACAGGTGCAAATGTATAGTTTATGGAAGAGATCCAAATGGTAACAATAAACAAGACCATGAAAAAGGTGGATACTCAGCAAATAGTTATGTTAGTAAACAAGAAGTCATACATCACCTAAAAGGTTGATTTCACTAGATTTTCACTAACAGTAGCAAACCCATTGACTGAACAGGAATACTTGCCTGAATAAGGATCACAAACATATCAGTTCGAACTAGCTCATGCCTTAATTTTTCTCCATCCTAAACTTGGCTTATTTAGGGTATGTCTACACTAGCTCGGTAGTTTGAGCTAGGTAGGCAAATGAGGGTAACCGGAGTTGCAAATGAAGCCCGGGATTTAAATAAATGGAATGAGGTGTACCGGTAGTTCGAATTAGAGATCCTAATTTGAACTACCTACTCCGTGCCACGCGTAGCTATGGGCATGGAGTTCGGACTAAGGGGGATTTAAAAATGGCGGCACCCGGGAAGATGCAAATGAAGCCCGCGATATTTAAATTTGCAACTCTGGCTTCATTTGCAACTCTGGTTGCCCTCATTTGCCTACCTAGCTCGAACTACTGAGCTAGTATAGACATACCCTATTTCCTTTCCTTGTCATGCCACCTTTCAAAATTCAGTTTCCCTCCAACTACCCTTTTTCTGGTTTGTAGACAAACACCACAGGGAGCCTGATGGGTAAAATATTGTCTATTATCTGAATATTGTCATCCTTAGTCATGCTGAGTTGTACTTGACTATGTAAGGGGTTTGATTAGCAGATTATGTGCAATTTATCATTACCAGTGTTGCTCTATAAACTTAAAACCATTTATACAAAAAAATCAAGTTATGTTACTTTTCAGTGTAGCCTGCTCCACAAAGTACACAACAAATGTCAGATAAAATGTTAAAACAAAATACAGGACTATGTAGCACTTTAAAGACTAGCAAGATGGTTTATTAGATGAAGAGCTTTCGTGGGCCAGACCCACTTCCTCAGATCAAATAGTGGAAGAAAATAATCACAACCATATATACCAAAGGATACAATTTAAAAAAATGAACACATATGAAAAGGACAAATCACATTTCAGAACAGAAGGGGGATGCGGGGGGAGGGGGAGGGAAGGAAGTGTTAGTCTTTAAAGTGCTACATAGTCCTGTATTTTGTTTCAGCTACACCAGACTAACACGGCTACATTTCTATCACAGATAAAATGTGAGTTTTCAAATCCTTATGGGATGGGACACTATCTGAAATATCTGCCTCAAGGAGCAGCAACAGCTGTCAAAAAACAAATCAGAAATTGTTAATTTGACTGCAGCTTTGAAATCAGGAAAAGTCCAAGACATAATTAACTATGTTACAAGGTACAAATCTTCCTAATAACAATACTATATGTGCATGTCTTAATTGCATGTCTGATTTTTCTCTTTTTAGTAGCTGTGGCCAAATAATTTTTAATTTAGCAGTCTCAGATTTCAGAATGTAATTCTGAATGTTGCATTATAGTTAGGATAGTATTCCCACAGTTATTTCCATGAATTTTGTATATTCCATTTGAAGAATTCAATTTCACCTATCTGCAATATATACATATTCATAAACTATTTCTTTGAACCATTGCTCCTATTCATAGCTCATTTGCATTTCAAAATAAAAAGCTATAGCATACTTTAGTATATATCACCTACAAGCTTCACTTGTAAACAAAGCAAAATATATTCTAAAGTTAAGCTCAGAATGGCACAAACAATACATTTATTTTTATTCGTTAATTATATAACATTGCCGTCATGGTCAAAATCCACAAAATCATAGGCATTCAGAAATAAGGCTGAAAAACAGTCCTACACTCCCTCCTTTGCAATTAAGTTCTAACCCTACCACAATATATGGAACAATTAACCTATTAACTTCATTATGACCTGATAATACAGATTCTTGCATATGTGCTTAATTTGAAGCTCATTGTGGTCACACAGAAGTCTCTGAGAAGTAAGAGTCAAAGTTAGATTAAACTTTAAAATTAACAAAACATCGAGTTTTAGCTTTAAAGATTTTATTATCAGATACTATAAATCTTTTGATGCCCCTATTCTAGTGGTATAATTTAACATTTGAACAAACTATAGTTTGTATTTTGGCACAAAAGGGCAAAATTTATAATTTAAAGTTGAGCCTTAAGATATCCTGCAACCAGTGATGAGCAGACTTCATACAATTTGAAAGATTCATTTCAGAAAAGTCTTTAGAAGGGCATGGAAAAGATGTGTGATATGATTTTTAGGCTTGCTAATGAATTTTTGGTTTCCTTCAGGATGGATTCGAGTAACAGGCTGGGAACAGTGTTCCTATCAAAATATGATGTATATATTTTACATTAATGCATAGTTTATGGAATTCTCTACATCAAATGGTTAAAGCAACTGCGATTTAGAAAAATCTGGGATGAGTTCACACTGATGTATTGAAGAAAAGAAATTGTTTTACTACTTTAGTTTTATTGAAAAGGATAAGTTTTTATTTATTTGGAATTTGCAGCTTCTACATCTATTTAATTTTTTAATACTGAATACTGAACAATTACGCACCATATTACTCCTGGGAATACTTAAACTGTAATATCCTAAAAACAAAGAACTATAGAAAATGAGGTTCATTTTAAAGAGTTCTTTCTTAAAAAAATATTTTGTGAAATGAAAAACTTAAATGTGATCTGAAAATCATGGTAGTCATAGGTGACTTCTATAAACAACATACATGAAAAAGACTTTTAATACTCTGTTTTGCTTTTACCAGGCATAACAGAGGTTTGTCTTCAAGGTACATAAAAAGCACTGGATAGGCCACTATAAATATTATGGGAAATATTTCCTTTACTTTTAATCTAAAGTGTGTTCCAAACTAGTCTAATCCATTTTGCACAAGGAAGTATTTTAGTTAGCTGAATCAAACACCTAAACAGCACATGGTTTATCTTTTTAAATTGGAAGTGAAAATGAGGATGTGTAAACCTTACAGATCGTTTTCACCAGATAAGGAATTGCAGTTTCTCCTTTCAACGGGACTTTTACCAAAAACAAAAATAATGAACACAGGTTAACCTATACTGAAATGTCTATGAAAGGACACAAAATTGCCATGTGAATCTGATGTGGAAAAGGCATAAGGGTAAAATGCATTAAGTTACATGGAAACGTTTAGTGGAGATACTGCAAGGATCAGAGTTGGGTCAAATTCTGTGAGTATTTTCATTAGGGCTGATATACATTAACAAAATTTACAGACTATACTGAATCTGGAGAAGTAGACATAACTAAGGAGGAAACAACAACCGGGGAAGCAGTAATTCTGAAAACTAAGTGAAGAAGATGGCAGATATAAATGAGATTTGAGTTTGCAATCTGACACAGCAGCAGAAAGGCCAGTACAACTGAGTTCTACATGCAAAGGCCTCACATCACAGAACACAGAAGTTAACAGACTCTTTCTATACTAGTGCTGATGGCCCTCCAGCATCCGGAATGGTGTTCGCAGTTTGGGACAACAAGTTATGAAGAAATACACTGACAAACTGATAGGACTACAGAGAATAGATATGAAAATGATCAGGGGTTGCAGAGAGTTTACTTGTGACAAAAGAGCTAACATGTATAAGCTTGCCTGAGACAATATAAGTGTGTATAGATACCTGCAGGGTATCAATACCAAGCATGGAGAGGATCTATTCAGTACAGACTACTAATTGGAATAATGGGATAAAATTAAGAAAAGAAATATTTAGACTTAGTATCAAGTAAAACTTTTCAGTAGTGAGCCATCTAAGCATCAGCATAGTCTTCCAAGGGAAGTAATGAGAGCCTAATCATGTGGAACATATATGACGCTTCACTGGTCAAAAACTATTAAAATGCATGACAGGTGACAATCCCACTTCCACAGGTGGATGGGACAGACAGCCTAAGCAGTCTTTTCCATCTCTAATCTCTATGAGTATGACAATGTTCAAAAGAGCTAACAGGCTCATGCACAAGTATCCTGCAGTCCCGCAAGTATGTGAACAGATAACAGTAAAAAAAGACATTAACATCAATTATGAAGATAAGCACAAAAATATATACTCCACAACCTCTTTGTAAGGCTACATTTGTTTTTTTAAAGGCACCTCATCTTCTAGCTATTGCCAGCTTTAAAAGATTCACTTTTCAGTTTGAACAAGAGCTCAACAGTAAGAATGGAACATCTTTCAATTCACATTTGAATAGCCGCTGTTTCTTACATTCAACTTTTAATCAGTTAAAACCACAGTCTTTAAAAACAAGCATGCTGGCCTATTAGTTTTATGTACAGCAATCTAAACACCTTAATTATGTTTAATATTTTGTAAGCAAACGGCACAACATTCATTTCATACTTAGCATTATCCTTTGTATACACAAATTGAGAAGAACTCTTAATACTAAAACATTAAAATGCACCCATGAAGTCTTCCCTTACAAGACATATTTAATACATGTTTACAATATATATATATACACATTTAATATACATAACTTTTAGAATTTTTCAAATAAACCTTTGTAATTTCCTTTCCAAAAAGAAATAAAATAGTGACACTGAACGAACAAGAGTCAAGTACACAAATGACTTCACAAAGTTGAATGCTCAGTTTTTCAGCCAGATTCCCTCTTTTTTTTAATAATATAAAACTAAATAATTTGTATTATTATACTAATCTGTTCCATGGTAAAATTCTAATGTCATTTAATGGAAATATATTGTACATCGATATCACAAACAAATATCTGAATATTCAGAGCAGTAAAAGGTATTCCGCATTAAATATAGTACACTGCAGGCTCACAGTCTGGGGCAACCTTTTATCATAAAGCAATGGAATGGCATTGAGTGTTAATCTAAACTCCCCATTGTAATCAATAGGCAGTTCTGCTCAAGTGTGGTTCTGCTCTGAAAAGTCACTCTAAAAATAGCATTGTGTCCTATGTTTTCTGTGCCTCAATTATTCCTAATTTTCCATTTGTCAGTTTACAACACAAGATTTATTAACTTCTAGCCAAATTCTACCTGGAATCGGAGAGTCATGCTGTGTTCTTTCCTTCTCAATCATATCACCATCATTACTAAAGAATCTGCAGAACTAATTACATTCCACCAGAGGAACTAAGGATCCCACTGCCTTAAATGGATTTAAAGAAAGGTAAAGTCTGATGATGCTCAATAGAACAGAATCCACCTTACTCTCTTCACCCTTGGGATGGTCCTGCAGAGACAACAGGACTAAAAAGCAGCAAACTTATTTCGGTCACACAGGTAAACATATATCCTGTGAATATACCTAGCAACCAGATCTGCTGAGTAAAATGCTGAGTGGCATTTTTAAAGTCATTTTTCACATAACCACACTTTGAAGATACATGACACAGTATGCTCTATACGGGGGGAACATTTCAAAAGTTCTAATGGTTTGAAAGTTAGGGACTTCCTCTGGAAGTAGCAGAATTTTAAACTGATGGAACTTTGTAAAGTCCACATTAATCTGATAGCAAGGCTCAACAGAGCACTATGAATCCACGCTTAAAATGAAATCATGATTTTCATCCACAGTGGCAGCCTTTTTTTTTTTTTTTTTTTTTGGTAAAACAGGAAGAAATGAAGACATATTGACTAAACTCTGCTAGAGGTTGCGGTAGGATGTTTTATTACAATTTCTTGTGCCTGACCAACAATAAACAGTATTATAAAATTGAATAAATTAAATCCCTTATTACAGTATATATAGACTGTTTTCAGCCAGTCTCCTTTACTGTGAACTAGACTACGGGCTAAGTTTCTAGCCACTTACTACCATATTCTTTCCCAAAATTAATAAAATGTATTTTTTTCTGCAAAGTATATATTTGTATAACATAATAGATTTAACAAAAGGTTACTGCACTAATAATTTTTAAACATTAGTAATTTTTTCCTTTTAACAAAATTTACCTTTTGTTAGTTAGCAGCCAGGTGGATTAAGATTAACTATCAGCTACTTTCCTCTAAACACCATCTAGTCATTAATATCAAAGGGATGAACAAGTGAACTTCACATGGTAACCCAATGGGCATGTGAATAGTCACCTTTTTATGTTACTTAAGTACGCAGTTTATATGACTCCTTGATGAGAAACACACTTGGAAGTACCCCTCCTCGATCTTCTTCTGCAGCAATCATGCCAATTATTTACTTGCCCATCCCTCTAATGTTTCCCGCTTCATGTGCAGAGAATACAGAGACTTATCTGTCGCCCAAGGCCTGCCTGGACGAATACTTACACCCTCAGAAATAAAAGCGGTTCTTGTATTGATGTTTGAGAATTTCCAAGTGCTCAGCACCAGCTGAGCTTGCAGAAACCCCCAAAACCCCTTAATTTAGAAAAGAGCATCCTGCAAAAACTACACCATTATAAACATTCTCTGAATTACAGGGCATGAAATGAAGATTCTTGCCCAGGTCTTCCTCTCTTTTGTGCATCGGGTTAAATGTTCAAGAGCTAGAGTTGAAAGGGAAGCACTGTGTCATACGAAGACCTTAGCCAGAGCATCTGCTCCTGCACTGGCAATATAACATTTGGATGGATGGAATGCCACATCATGAATAGACTCATCAAATTTTTTGCGATGAGCAGTAAATTCTTGAATACAGGTTTTGCTTTCAAGATTCCATAAGCGAATTGAACAGTCATGGCCTATATAGGAAAAAAAAAAAAGAAATATGTTTTCTCAATTGTAGAGAACATTGAAGTTATTATGATAAAGGAGGAGGTTAACATTTGATGTACTTACTGCCAGACATCAAATACAAGCCATTAGGATCAACAGCTAAACTTGTGACTGCATCTAAGTGGGCTACCATTGCGTGGATCAGTTTTCCTTTGAAAGAAAAGATTATCCATATTATTTTTCTACAGTTCATTTTCATAATTCAACATATTACGGCAAATTACTTTGTCTGGCCCCAAAGAATCTGCAAGAGAATAAACATTTTAATTCTGTCGACTGCTTTTTCTCATTGATTGGAGCCTGTCACATTTTATTTTATATTAAAGGAAAATACTCTCTCATGATTGGGCTTAATACAGTTTTGTATCAAGTCATTTTAAATTGTTCACTTGCTCAGGGGATCAACAGTTCTCAAGTCAACATCTCTGTTTATCTATTGCATTGTGTATACAACATCTTTCTTGTGGGCTGTAACATACAAATACTTTCCCCTGAGCAGATGCTGTAGCCAGAGTTCCTATAGAATCATAGGACTGAAAGGGACCTCGAGAGGTCATCGAGTCCAGCCCCCCGCCCTCAAGGCAGGACCAAGCTCCATCTACACCATCCCTGACAGATGTCTATTCATGTCTTTGCTTTCTGACCGACTTATAAGTCAGCAGTAAGCCACAACAATATGTAGGCAATCATCCATTTTTTGGGTAAATATAGTTGAGTGCCTTCAACCATTCCAAAACTGAATCAGTCTTGGAATGCATGGCTTTTTTGGTTATTACAGCAATTGCTTCATGTAAAAAAACAAAACAAAATTGTGGGTTTATCTATCAAATATTTTCTTCTATTGTGGAAGGAAATTTACATGTAATAGGAAAGAAAATAGGACTAAAGTTAAGGTTTTTGGTCTCTCTGTTCAATTTTAAATAATTGTATTTATTTTCATATTTTCCGCTAGCTTCTATCATCACTTGACAGGAGCTCAGATAACACTTTTTAATATCGTGCAATACAATTTTTAGGAAAGAGTGAACTGGCAATAGCAAGAGGGCCACAAATTGATGGGAAGGATGGCTACTTCAACACGGAAAAGATCTGTTTATTATTGCCTCTATGCCCCACAGCATAACTGTGCAGATAGCTGGATCCCTTAAAACTCAACTGGGAACCTTAATGCAGCTCTCAGAACAGACCTTTAAAATGAGTTCAAAACACCTTAGCCTCCAGAGAAGGGGACATTTTCCTGGAAGCAACACTGCTAGAGGAGCACTCCCATTGAGATCAGAGCAATAGTAAAAAGTTTAAAAAAAAAAAGTTAAAAGAAAACTGCCACTTCCCCAAAGAGACTAGGCACCATGCTCAGCAACCCTACAGAGGTGCCTGGACTGCTTTTAACTGCTTATAATGATCCTAATAGGCAGAGTTAGATTAAAAAAAAATCAGCAAATGAAAATTTTAGACCAACATGAGGGGAAATTTCCCAAGAATGAGCTTTCACTGGTCTATTCAATAGCCCTACAAGGTAAATGGGGAAATCACTACTACCTGAGCCATTAAAAACCAGAAACTGCAGATTGCAACAGTGCAAGTTTCCCAACACTATCCCACAATATTTCCCCAGTATGGGAGGATAGTTTAGCGTCAAAGGTCATTCAACCCTTGACCTCTCTCATGGCACTATCAACAAATTACTATGAGAGCATGTTTGTTTTACATTACAGTTATTCCCCATTTAATACGTGCCCGCTTAACACGTTTTCACGATAGCATGATTTTTTTTTTAGGGAATGCTTTTTGAATTGCACAACCATCCCTGGAATAACACGATTTCCCCAGTTGGCTCGTTGGCGGTGGCTGCGCGGGGCTTCCCTGGCCTCCCTGCAAAGCGGCGGAGGGTTTGCCACTCGCTCCGCCATTTCCCGCTGACTCCCCCTTGCCGGACGCAGTGCGGGTCCAGCACACCCATCATGGGCATAATCTCAACGCAATCCTCCTCCTCTCTCCTTTCTTTCCCCAGAGCCAAACACCTCCCTTCCCTGCTGTAACCCAGTCCCCGTTCTCCCCCAACCTTATGTCCCAGTCCCAACAGACACCACCGCTTGAAATGCAACCCCCACCTTTTCCATTATTTTCAATGGGAAAATTGACCCCGCATAACACATTTTCACTTAACACAATCATTTTCTGAAACCTATCTATAGTGTTAAATGAGGAATTACTGTACTAGTAAGGACAGTGTCTGTTGAAAAAACACTTACCTGTATTGTTGTCATAGAATTTGATGTGCCTGTCTTCATGGGCAGTGATACTTATAGGAAGAGTTGGATGGCTGACAACTCTGTTTATCTGGCAGGAAGTGTTAGCAGCTATGGAAAAAAAACAACACCCACATATGGTAAATCTCTACAGCAAAATCCTGTACATATGTTCCTGTGAAAAAATAAAATCTGTAACAAGTTTTGGATTGAAAATTCTATACAGGCATTAAATCTACCACATGACTGTAATGAAAGCTCTCCTAAGTAATAACTTACTTTTATATACTGTCTTTTATCCTAAATAATTCCAAAGCACTTTAGAAGTGACAGCCATGCACACTCACTGTCACTCAGGCATACACACCTACATCAATATGCTTACATAGAATATCCATGTATGGGGGTACATAGAGGTGGCATTTTGCTATCATTTCCCCATACCAGATATCCCTGTTTTAATTTTTACTATTGCTGCAAGTGCTTAAAAATAACCCAATAGAATTATGAGTCATACAATGCATGTTCAAAATATGCATTTCTTCTGATCTTTTTTTCCCCAGAGATATGTGGTTCACTTGTGCTTCTGGTCTAGATGATTAGCCATAAAATTATCCATCCCTACTTAAAATCCAGCCACTGCATTTCACTTTATAATCTCATCTGTCAGACAACTTGCCTATTTTCTGTGAACATATGTTCATTTTCACTACAATAGTACAAGCTTACAACAATGAAAGTTTCTCTCTCAAAAAGGAAATGTTTTCATTTTTGATACATACTGTTATCTATGTTAGATTCCAAGGTAAGAATTTGTTGCCGGGTCTCCATGTTAAAAAGACAAGTGTGCCCACTAGTAAATGATGCTACCATGTGGCTTGGGTCACTGCTCACAAGGTCTACAGAAGAAGGGATTCCCATTTCTACAGAAAAGCACATTTTTCAAAAACAAATTAGTCGGTAAAAGCAAGAAATCAGGCAACATTTTGGTATAAATAATGATATCGTTTTCATTATGACGTAAGGAGAAAGTTATTAATGGTGTCTAAAAATATATATAATTTTCAAAACATTACTTATCAGTTGAAACACTGTCATCTTATACTTGATAATATAATAAATATAAGTCATTATACAAAGTGATACTTTATAGGGGTGCATTAGTTTATAAGAGATTTTATTATCTAGCGCAGTGATGGGCAGTCTGTGGCCCATGAAGGAAATCTGATTGTGGGACAGGAGACATTTTGCGGACATCGGACATCCACAAGCACCATCCCCTTACCCCCCAAATCCAAATGGACATGATTTGCCATTCCTGATCAATGGAAGCAGTGGAAAGCAGAGGCCAGCATGTCCCTGTGGTCCTTTTGCCTGCTGGTGCCGCCTCCACCTCTCCCATTGACTGGGAACAGCAAATGGTGGCTTATCTAGAGAGAATAAGTACCCAGAATCTAAACCCATATTTTCTAGTATGGTCACTAACAAACTTATTTGGTCGATTTGCTATCTCAGAGAATATATTTAGAACTTGGGCATTTCTGCTTTAAAGTCTATTCATGTGAAGGAAATCTTGTGTGAAGCTCTAGACAAATTCCCAAAGAAAAACATCTATTGCACAAAATTAGAGGACACAAGTAACTTAAAGGGTAAAAACACTTACAAAAAGTTGCAGTTGTTTTAACGCTATTATTGAAACCAAGGTGGAGTCCTCAAGAGCAGAGTGGAGGAATGTGTGGAACGTGAGAGCACCAGCATGGAGAAGGAGGTCTAATTTTCCATTTGAAACTTTTATACATTTGAAGTTTTCATCATGAAAAACCATGGGCAGGACACAAATCTATTTTATAAGCTGCACCCCAAAGCTCCTGTCACCTGTCATCTTCCTCTTCCACTCCTCAAGACTTCATGAGGTTTACAGGAGGGAAGCACAAGGTCAGCAGTATAGAAGGGCAAGGAGTGTCTGTTGTTGTGGTCTTTTCCACAAGAGGTGAAGGAACAGAACCCTGCTGTTGTAGACTTTACGACATTGAGAGGAGAGGCGTGTAGACTGAGGCATTAAGAAAGCGCCCAAATTGCATGGAAACAAACATGCAGAGGGGCTGAGAATACCAACTTTCTAGCTCAATTTCCATGCCCTCCTCGGCCCTCATGAAGAAGGCCTTGCAAAGAGATACTGCCTGCATGTAGAGGATATGGGCTGTCCTGTAGGTCTTCTTAGGATAGCCAAAAAAGCTGTGGAGGAAAAGCTGAAGTACAGAACAGGGTCTCCCCCCTTCCATGCTGTGGTGCCTCTACTGAGAGAGAAGGGAGGAACCCCCTACTATGTCACATACCTCCCTTGATGTTCATATCCTGCTAAACCTAGATTAAATTCTTTGGACTAACTAATTATGGCTCCTGACTTTTCTGTAGATTATTAAAGCTTCTCAGTGGAGCTATGCTGAGAAAGGTAATTCTATTTCATGGAGGATGTTCAGAATTGCTCAGATCAATCTGATAATCTAGATCAGTTATGCTGAAAAGTTTATTTTGGCTTGCCCTGGGTCTGAAGAGCTGCTCCCTTGCCTCAGTTAACACAGTATCTCTGAAGCAATTAAGGAGCCTAAATTAGGTTGCCAGTAATGAAAAGCCATTCTGGAGAGTCACAAAAAATGGACTGAAAGAAATGAAACTGGTATTTTGAAGTACAGCTGAGTAGATAATTCCAATTCCCCTCCTATTCCCACTACCTACCTACCTACCTGTTTGGGTCTGGGTTTTTTTTCTCCCATTTGTTTGGGGGTTTTGTTTTTGTTTCTGCTAGAGAAAGAAGAATAACTGCAGTCTGTTGAAGACCTCTATTTTAAAGCTGTCAAAATCCAGGTTTTTCTTTCCATGCCTTACTTCAAATTTGATATGAAAATCTGACCTCAATCTAGACCTATCTTGCCCATTTTAGGCCAATAATCCTCTCTTTGAGGATTTTCATTATGGGGAAATAAAAAATCAGATTCGTAATGGAAACTCAATTGAAACCTGAACTAATGAAGGGCTGCCATTGTTCCACAGTATCTAGAGAGCATGGGTGAGGAACTTTTTTGGGTAGGAGGCCGCTGACCCACAGAAAAATCAGTTGGGGGTCAGGGAAGGTGTGTGGGGGGGAGGGGCTGGAGTGCCAGCATAAGTATCCCCAATGCTGGGGGAGGTCCGATCCAGGCAACCCAGGGGATGCATTCATCCCGCAGGCCTTAGGTTCCCCACCCCTGATCTAGAGTATAATGGAGAATGTTTATCACTGTAAGTGAAGTTTTTATTTTTTCAGGCAGTGGGTACTATTTCCTCCCATTTCCTCAAGCCTAACACTAAGAATTACATTTTTTGTGCAGAAATTTAAATTAGTTAAATAACTTGCACGTTAGTTTTCTAGTAATTCCATACAACAGTTTATCACTACTACAAAAAACGAATAAATAAATTACAACCAGTAAAACTACATATGAAAGCAGACAGTAGTCTGCTTTATTCTCTCTCTCTATACACACACACACACACACACACACACACACACACACACACTATATAAAAAAGTTTTTCCTGCTGGACAACAGAATGTTCCTGCTGGGCAACAGAATGACATCATCACTTCATCAGCACCAACAAGCTCTCTCAGCAAAGTGAAAATGGCCAGAGGGAGGAGGTGAGCATAGCGAGCAGAAGGCAAAACCCCCTAGTATGTCTGAAAATAAAAATGGTCATAAGCAAGACTATATAAACAATGACCTAAAGTTTTAAATTTAGGTATCAAATTTAATTAGGCACATATGAAAGGTCTGATTTTCAAAGATACTGAAAATATAGTTTCCATTTATTTCAATGGCCTCTACTATCATCTGAGTTTTTCATCTGTTTTGCTCTAGTAATGCTAGATTGGGGATCTATACAACCGGGACTTCTGGGGATAGAACTAAACTTCTCTGTAGAGTAAGTATCCACACAGAAAAATTCCATAAGCTAAAAATCCTTCAAAAATGCTTCTATTAGATAATAGAAATTATGACGGTCTAAACAGCAGTGCTATGTGCATTTAAATACCAAATTATTCTGTACCTTTATTATCATTAAATATATTAAGAGCAGGAGCAATTTCTGAAGTTTTCCACAAACGTATAGTGCCATCTGCTGAACAGGATAGTAAACGCTGGTGTGCTCCGCTATAAACCAAGCCCCATACTGCATCTGTGTGGCCTTCAAATGCACCTCTTAGAACAGAAGGATCTGTGGGGAAAAAAGTGACAGAGGATACAGGTTTTGAAACAAAATGTAAATAAAGGAAGACCAGGCACTGAATTAAAAGTTACTCTTTTGGCTGTATATAGAATTAAATATTAGAAACAGGGGGCCTGGCTGAGCCTCTCTCTGAAGATATTCAGTGTAATGGTATTCAAATTTCATCAAGATATCTGGAATTCAATTATATAATTTGTATTTGTAAATAAGAAAGTTGACCTTAAAATCCAATCCTTCATCTATACAGCTACCATTAAATCTCTTACTCTTGTACTGACGAGGGCCATCTCCTCCTTTCTGGCCTGTGCTTCTTTCCTACTCATTCTGTCTATCCAAAATACTCTGGAGCACAAATCATCTTCCTTTCCAGGTAATCTCCCTGCTCCCTGAGGCTCTTTAGAGGGTTAACACTGATTTCTAAATCAAGACTAAACTACTCAGCCTCACTATACACATAGCTCATATTTTATACCTGGCCCATATTTTAAGCAATCTTCTCTCCCCTCTGACCCCTTAATGTGCACTCTTGTCTTTAGTGTTCCTCAGCTGTTTGCCTT
Source organism: Pelodiscus sinensis (assembly GCF_052426305.1). Taxonomy (NCBI): domain Eukaryota; kingdom Metazoa; phylum Chordata; order Testudines; family Trionychidae; genus Pelodiscus; species Pelodiscus sinensis. The sequence goes on from NC_143054.1 coordinate 139,327,087, forward strand.
TCTCAACTGCAGTTCTATGCCTTTCACCGTGCTGCCCTCAATTCTTAGAGAGTCTGTTCTAAGTACAGGTCAAGCAAACTCGATCCTATTCAAATTTGTTTCTTTGCACTACTAAACTATCTTTAATTAATAACGTAACCCTAAAACCCCCAAAACGTACCAACAATTAAGTAAAAAATAGGAATGCTTTCATACATTTTATTAAGAATCCCTTTGAAAGGGAGAAACATTGATATTTTACTTATGTGCACAGAGAATGAGAAAGGAAAGGATAGTGCCATGTATTCATAGCCTTTTCCAATCTGAAAATTGACATGCTTCTGTATGACATTAACAGAAGCAACAGGAAAAAAAAATGAAGTTGCACTTATGCTACATGAGGAACAAGTTAACATTCAAGAAGTTAAAAAAGAGAAGATAAAAATCTTTCAAGCTGCCATTGATAGCACATCATCTTACCATTTTTCAAAAACCAACTTTCATACAAACATAAATGAAACATCATTCTAAGAGGTCTCTTGAAATCTCCCTTGCTCTTTATGAAACTGGTAGGTTTCATTCACCCTTTTTCCATCCAGTAACTATCAGTCAGTACAAGAACTAATGTAGCAGTTTACTTATGATTTTTCTACATGGTGAGTTATTGCACAACAAACTGGTGTGCTGTAGATTCACACTGCAGCTTGCATGTATTACCTCACCTTAAACGCTAAAGCCAATAGTTCCCCTTTTCTTTCCAATCTGAATACCACTGTATAAAACATTTCACAGAGCTGCTAAATCCAAAAGTAATTCAGGTTTTCACTGGATAGCTCATTTTCATTCACTAGGTGAGTATGACAGAAACGCACCGTAAGAATCATAGGGGTCAATATTTGGGTTTGTCGTATTCCAGGCCTGGATAAGGCCATCAGTTCCTCCACTGTAACACTGTTCACCATTGTTGCTCATTACCACACAAAGTACTGGGCCACTAGAAGAGAAATCAAATTAGCAATTTCATCTCTAGTCATAATTAAAATGCTTGTTCAAACAAATGGAACTCTTAACTGAGACTCACAAAGTGAATATACTGCAACAAAAATCCTGCACTTTTCAGGTGGTATGTGATGCACTGTTTTTGACTCGGGCTAAAACGGTACCTCACCTCAATGTCCAATAATATCATTATAGTTAGACCAATTTAATGATTAAATCAATTGCATGAAGTACAAGAAAGCAGCACTAATTATGTGTCTGTCCCCACCAGGCTGGACATCAATTCTGGAAAATTACTTCAATCAAATAATCACTACATTTCTCAGAATAAAACTATGTTTCTATATGTCTGTAGGCGTGTACTTACCTATGTGCTCTGAATGTATATATAGGTTCTACATCAAGAGAGGCACTCCTAAACCAAAGCATAGAAAAGCGCTTTCAGTTTATTTTCCAGTACACAAGTGTTCCCAGAAATATTTTTTGAAAACAGAATGCTGAAACCTCTAACTTGTCCAATTGCTGTAAACTCATATGAAAGTTTTCCCCAACCATCCAATCTCTCTGATATTTGGTTTTCTTCCAAAAAGCAATAGTGAAAGTATTTTTGTAAGCACCCAAAATAAAAAAACGGACGCAGACTAATCATGAACAACCCTATATATCCAAACCTAAAAAGAGGGATTATGCATATTCTATAGGCCACATTCTGTACTTTGCTAAGCCACAAAAGAGATAGAGGGGAACTGATTACAGCTCACTGATTTTAAGGCCAGTGTCAAAGCCCCAGGTAAATTTACAGAAGCATGCTGGGGATTGCAGGAGTACAACAGGCTCTGGCCAGGTCTCTCCCCGCCAGTCACTCTAGTGACTCTCCAAGGAGTGATGTAGTTACTGGCTATACAGTAAATCCCCAGCAGAGAAGATGTATCAAGATCCAGTAGTGCATAAGGTGCAGAGTGGGCCAGAAAAAAATCTCATCTTTCATCTATCCATTATTTTTAATTAATAAGTGCGTGTATGTACACCCACCCACACACGGAACTATATATAATTAAATAATTTACCATCTTTAAATAAGTTTTCATAGTAAAATAATACAACAGTATCTATCTGGAACTGCAGAAAATAGAAATATTGCAGTATTTTCATAATGAAGAGGAGAGAAATTAGTGGAGTTACACACACTTAAATAAGGAAAAGCCTTACTTTTTTGCTGGTGCTGTTTTTTGTAAATTCCACATTTTTAATGTATGGTCCTCTGATGCAGTTATTAGGACTGGTTCAACTGGATGGAAAGCCAGCCCTCTTATTCCATCAAAATGACTTCTTAATGTGAATTTGGGATTCCAGGTTTTCCTCAGTGCATCCTTATTGTTTGCTATCTATTTGGAAAAAAATACCCAAAACTTTTACTTAGTCTGTGGGACTCACAACAGAAGAAGAAATCAGAACTTTTAATCAAGCATTTATGGATACTTCAAATTGTTATATCATTTTTATATCTCTATGTCTTTAAACTAACCAGCACTCTTTGCCAAGCATGAGAAAACTCAAAATTCGTATATATACAAAAATAAGATTTGTACTTTATTTTTCTACTTTACCTGTATATTTTAAAAGGTACCAGTAATTTTTGACCAATTCAAAACAAGAGGATAAACAACATATATTAGATTACTTTTTAACAATGAGAAATAGAAGCAGCCCATAAAAACAGAAGGTGGAAGGCCTCCAATATGGACATGCCTCTGTGTGAACATGAAATGCTCAGTGAAGTCACATGTTTATTATCTCTCAATGACTCAAAGTTTCTCAGTTTACAAGTCAAAAGATAACCTTCCTAACTATCAGTGCAGCCAACTTAGCCTGTGCTCTGGAAGTTCACCTGTGCTCTTTCTGCTTCACATATTAACAACAGTGGCCTTGACTCAACCAGGATTCATTACAGGAATAGTTAAGGTGCAATTCAGGTGTAGACCTTAAGGTAAAAAATAATCCATAATGGAAATTTAGCTAGCAATTCTGTTAATGCACAAGTTAGGAAGTCAATCTAAATTTATTTCAAGAGATGTATTTGCTCTGTTCTGCTAATGGAATCAGTACAAACTAGCTTTTATCAGTAAAATAAGCAGCGATGACTTGGAATTAAAAAAAGGAAGCAGAACAGTTGAGCAAGAATATATTTACTTCTCCAACTATAACTGCATTTTAAAAGTGATCAGCCAGCTTCAGTAACATAAAAGAAATGCTATACGGCAGTTATTTCAACACAGCTCCCTTGAACAAAGGCTGTAATACAACACTGGGTGCTCTTTTAGAACTTTGTCATCAGCCACCACCTAAGCTACCCAAGTTTCATAGAACTGGAAGGGACCTCGGGAGATCTTCTGGTCCAGTCCCCTGTCCTCATGTGCTTAGGAACAACAGATAAAATTCATTAATAAAATGTGAATACAAAAACTAAATCAGGACTAACAATACCATAATATATTTTGTGAAGCCATATAGGACAAGAGGTATTGGGCTTAATTTGCAGCAAGGGAGTTTTAGGTTGGACATTAGGAAAATCTTCCTAACTGTCAGGGTGGTTAAACAGTGGAATAAATTGCCTAGGGAGGTTGTGGAATCTCCATCATTGGAGATTTTTAAGAGCAGGTTAGACAAATACCTGTCAGGGATAGTCTTAGTGGTGCTTGGTCCTGCTATAAGTGCAGGGGATTGGACCTGATGAACTCTCAAACTTCCTTCCAGTTCTATTATTCTGTGATTGTATGTATATTCCAACAGTTGGGCCTATAATTAATTGCAAGTAAACAGAGAGAACTGATGCCCCTTTGAAAAACTGGTCTTTTAACAGAGATTTCAACACTGAAAAATATATCCAGAGGCTCTTCAAACTGTAAGCAGTATGTATCAGACTTAAAAACTGAAATTGTTTTTCAGAGTTGATAAATACTAAAGTAATAGAAGAATACATAGTTAGCAGAGAAACCTAATAAACTTCAGAGAACCAGGCTAACCAAGCATTCAAGGAGAAAAAGATGAAGTACTTGGAGTAACAAATTATCTTAGATTAAATTCAATGTTCTTTTTCAGTTAAAAAAAAAGACTACAGTTACCTTTATTGCTTGGAAATGAGTGGGACCTAATGTCAGAGAAAAAGAATGCCCAACCCTTAGGTATCAGTCTAGAGGGTTATTTTGATTAGCTGCAGTGGAGGAAGCAGGACCTTATGGCTTCACTGGGTACCTTCCAGCCTTATATTTCAATAATTCTATATCAATACTTCAACTTTTACCTAAAGATAACAGGGCCACGCCCTAAGTAACATTTAATCAGACACCCCTAGACTAGTGACATACTGTCAAAATGTCTCCATCTCTCACTGAATGTTCCTAAGATGACTTAATCTTCTAAAAATGGCAAATCATCCCACATATAATGTATCAATTAAAAATGCTACCTGACAAAATGCCTTTCTACATCTCAGACAAAACCTTTTAGGTACAATAAATCTTTGTATTGGATCAAGAAAAATATAAGACAGTTTAGTGGAACACTACAAACTTAAAAAAAAAAATCACCACACTTCTTTGTATTTTTAAGACCTCCTATTGTTACAAGAATATAGTAGCTTAAAAAGATTATAAAAAGCATATTTTGTTTCCAGTTTGCTTAATTTTCATTTGTTTTCACCATTTCTCTTTACAATCTATTAGTTTTCATTGCTTATATCAGTCTTCACCCAGAAATAAAAGGACAGAAAATTTGGGGTTGGGGGAGAAGGATGAAAACCAAGTACTATAATAAACTGACAAGAGGCAAAAGGCAAGTGAAATAATGTAAAATACTTACAAGTAATTTTTTTTTAATTGACAATTTAAGAAATGTATCTTTATATGGATGGATACTTCTAAACCTCTCAATCACATAAATAAATTCCTATTCCTATGGAGGGGGAATTACTATATAGAGTCCTCTGAAATTTATTTTTGTCTCAAACTGGTTGAGATATCTGAAAGAACTCTACTTCTTTCGAGGAGAAGAAATGATCTATGTGATTTTCTTCACAGGAGGAAATGGATTTTATAGAGCACTCTGACCCTCTTGAATATATATGAGTGCTGTTCAAACAACACAGTACTGAGAACTTTCCCCAATTTTACTCTGAAGCCTCCACTAAACAATGCCGAGGACCTACGTGTTTGAAATTATTGGCCCACAGATGTACTCATTTATTCATAACAGCAACAAAAAACATTCGGAGCTGGGGATCACATACTACTTGGCATGTGCTGCTTCGTGTCTACACAGATATAGTAATAACATCTAGCTCTTAGACAGCAGTATTCATCTGCAGTTCTCAGAAACACTTTACATAGGAGAGAAAAATCATTACCCTCATTTTACACACAGTGAAACAAAGGCACAGAGAAGATGAAATGACTTGCCCAAGGCAAGCAAGCAGGCTAATGACAGAGCCAGAAATAGACCTCAAAATACTTGAGTTCCAGTCTAGAGTGCCATCTACTATGTAAAAGTACTTACTTTCCTCCCTCTTCAAATTACCAAAATGGGTTTGTACTCTTAGAAATCAACCATGGAGGTTGGCTTGAGAGTAATTTGATTTAAGGACAGAAAGACAGTTCTTCCAAAAATAGAATGTGATCTAGACTTGCCATCAGCAGAGAACTGCTCTCTGTAAGTATCTAAATCTACCTACTCACTCTAAGTCCCAGAAATGGCCACACTATACAGTGTATACACTATTCACTGGCAGACCACAGAAGCTACCATATTTGAGGAAAAAGGGCTCATCTTAATCTCCAGCAAACAAGTCTAAATTTAAGCACCTGAGTGTTTACATGTGGGGTTCCTCCTGTAGTCTGTACCCATGTAAATCATCAGACTTCACTAAGATCTTTACACACAAATTTGTAGAATCTCAAATGGTTTACTCTGAACTTCCACTTACATCATAAGTCAGTGAATCTGCCTCATTGGCAACTGTAAGGCCTGCCAATTCTCCAAGACCCAGCTCACTTTCAAGGGCTTCATCTGCTCCCATAATGAAGGACTTTCCTGATGTAGGGGGGAATGTTAAAGCTTCCACTACAAGAAAAAGAAAAATATGCAAAAAAGTCATAGCTATATACATATAGCCCTGTGGGTTTTACGTAAAAACACTTGTTCATTTCTCCTGTAAAATATTATACATTAAATTATCTCAACTGCTAACCACAGACATTCACAAATGCAGAAAGGCACATATTCAGAATGATATTCAAGTATAGGGAATTTTTTGAATATGGTGTTATCACAGATACACATCATTGGACTGTCTCAAGACTGTTAAAAGCAATTAGTAACAGGCAAGGAGTGTGCGCTACCATTTATGCCCCGTTCAGCCATTTCTAATGCCAATGCAATAAAAGCAGGCATAGCTTCCTCCTTGGTTTTACACAGACTACACAGATGCTACAAAGATGCAGAGAAGGAAATAATGGAAATGTGGTTTGGCTTAGGCAACACATTCAAAGAACTTCAGGTACCAGAACTTAGATTTTTCCTTCTTTATTCTGCTTCCACAAATATCATGGAAATTATAACTATACATACTCAGAGGAACACTGGGTATTTTAAAAGAGAATGCTAAAGTACTCACCCATAAGGAGCTTCTGACCTAGCCTTTTAACTGAGAACAATGTTAAGCAAAAATAAAAACTGAGACATCTTCAAATTTCAGAGCTGATTTTATGTTTTACATATGCTATAAATGCTATCATAATACTGCGGAATAAGCCTGCAGGTCACATGATATTCATCTTTGAGTTAACAGGCATGAAAACAGATTATTTAAATGTAGATAACATCTAAACTCTACTTAATTTCCCTGTGGTACTCTCACCAAAAAACTTCAAGCAGCCTATATGACTTATGGAAATATGGAAATTCTAGCCTAAGAGTCAAAAACTTGTATCCCATTTGAAACCCCAAACCTATCTGTCAGAAGTAATCTTCACCTAAGAAGATCGAAAATAGTACAGATGATCCTCAGATAATGGAAGAGAGCAAAACATCGGACCAAAACATCAACACTGACACTTAGATGAGGAAAGCCCCAGTGAGAGTCCATTGGTGAATTCATTGAAGAACTTGAGCCTCAGAGTTTTGGATCACCCTAGGGAGCTCAAAGGATTGCAGTCAGAAATGACCTCTGAAATTACATTCACTGTCCCTGAGGCAGATGATCAATAAAAGAACTCAATTTCTCATAACTGCTGTAGTTATAATTTATGGCCAGTGCTTGGTAATTGGTAACTAAGTTGTAACAAAAGCAGAAGAGTACCTTTTTCGCCTAAAAAGGATCTAGGAATTTATGGTCCTTATCATGTGGCCTTCAGAAGGTGTTTGCTTTATTCATTAACAGCATCCAGAACCAAGCAATTAAGGCCTCTTCTGAAGGGATTTTGGAGGGAACCAGCAATTCTCATTGTGAACACTTGGAAGTGCTTAAAATCATCCATATGTGATGCAGGTGGTGGCATCACCGCCTCATTAAGAAAAAATGCTGGTTTGTAGAGCAGATGATGACAGATGAGGCCCTGGTACCAAAAACCTTTCCGTATCTGTCAGGAGAGCGGACTGTGGCTCATTCAAGATAAACAAATCCCTGGAAAATTTGAAGTCCTATGGTACTAGGTGAGTCTATGCAGAACTCTAGTGAGCCTCTGTGGTGAGAGGAGGTGGCAATGAGTGTGATCTTGGCTTTTCAAACTGATCGATCAGTACTATCAATGTCGATTTGGATACTGCAGACAATTTGGAAGCAGGGTACTATGAGACTCTCAAATTCTCATTATAAATTCCTTGGGATCCTCAGCAGTACCCTTTCTGGGATGCGAGGTCTCCAAAGCAGCAGGTCTCTGTGGTAGCCTGGGCTTCCTGGAACCAACTTCTCTTTGAGGTGATCTGGAGCTCCTCTTCCTGAAAGTCTTGGTGCCATTCTCTATGACTCTCTCCTATGGAGAACTAGTGAGTGAGTGGACTGCAAAGGTTGATGAGGTTCTATGCTTACTGGAAGACTTCTATACCTGGCAGAAGAGGATGTATCTGTACCTGGATCTGAGGCAAAGTGAAAGGAGTGTGCCATCATGAGAAGCTTAATTTCCTTTTTTCCCCTCTAGATCTACTTTTAAACCCAGAGCAATTTTTTTTAACTTACATGATAAATGGGTGTCCCGTAAGTTGCAGAGACAGAGACTCTGACGATCAATAACTTGGATAGAATCCCAGCAAATGAGAGAATAGTTAAATCCCCCTTACCCAAAAAAGGGAAAATACGCACCTACTCACCCGCGGGGTAAGAGAGAGGCAGAAATGTCTCTCGAAGTTTCCTCAAAAACCAAGCAACCAAAACCAAAGAGCCAAACAAAGAAAACCCTTCATACAACTGGTAAAAACTGAAAAAGGGAGGGGAGCTCTAAATAATAAAGTAAACATGAGAAGCTATTCCCTGAGAAAAAGACAATTGTGATGTGGGCACCACAAAAAGCTCCATCTCAGGCCTATGCTTCTGTGAAGGAACTGAGGGCTGTTCATCTGATTCTGCTTATATACCCTCAGTATGAAGCATGGGAATTGCAAGGCACTGATACCAAAAATCTCTAATCAATGACACAAGGAGACGTGCACCTGAAATTGAGCACCAATAATAGAGAAAATGCATCAAATAACTAGAATTCTGAAAGAAAATGAAATGCAAAAAAACAGTGTCTGAACAGCACTTAGAGAATGAAAGCTCTATTGACAGGCAGAAGAAAACATTAATGGAATGGGAGGGCACCATACACCCCTGGTAATGACACAAGTGTCTGCATATATTCTGCCCTTCATCTAATACTAACTGCCTTTGAGAGACAAGTGGACTGAGAATGGGAAGCCGAGGAGGAAATTTCTTCAAGAGCCATCACCATCTAGAATCTAAGCCTTGCATTAAAAAAAAGGTTTTAGCCCTTTTAATATTAGGCCTTTCCAATGTGGAAAACCCACAAAAATCCTTCTGAGTATGCAGACGTGCAGATTATTCATACTGACTACGTGTAAAATTTATGTCAAATGTATCTTTCTGCCTTCTTAAGCAAGCTCTGATCTCATCTTACTCCTCTGCAGGCTGCTTCAAGACTGCATAAATTTAACTTTACCCAAATTTCTGCTTCTTTTATCATGAGCATTTATTCTTTGTTCTGATAATAAACTGATGTTTTGCCTTTTTTCATAAGCTTGGGTCAGATGCTCTCAATTAAAATATATATATATATAAAAATGAGAGAGAGAGAGAGAGAGAGAGAGAGAATGTGGAATGCTCTCTTTTTATTTTTGTTTTGTGCTATTAGTGAGGCATCTGTGTGATGATAGGAAATGCTCACACACACACACACACACACAATCAATCCCCCACATTTCAAAATGTTGCTAAGTTACAATTTTTCTTTTAAAAACATCTATTTAAGCATGTGGGAGGTGGAACGATTGTGCTCTGCAATACTTATACCACATGAAAATTTTTTTAATCTGCATTCCTTTTGTAGTTTGGTCAATCCAGTTTACTCTTTCTAGAAAAGATATGGATTAGCAGCCAAAATCATGCTTCACTCATTTTTCCAGTCATATTTAACAATCTTCTGGGCATAAATTGCAGCATGCCTCAAATAAATTAACACATCAGAAAAGGCACTTACATGCTTATTTTATTATTCTGTAAATCATTAAATGAATTTGAATGCTGAAGCTAAATTCCTGCAATTAACAGGTTAAAATTAACAGTTTGTGAAGTTAAGTGTTGTATACCTAATCAGAAACTGTGCATAGCATGTTAAGCCTTTACCCCCAGACTTTCTCTGACTGAGAATTTTAGATACAGATACCACTACCAAATTTAAGAAAGGGGCAACCCAACCTGAGCAAAAACTGCTGTCTGTCCTTCCTCTATGATTTTGGACTCAGTCAACTATGTGTTTCCATGTTACACACATCCTTTAGTTTAGCTGCAGAGTGTGCTTCTAATCACTATACTCAATTATTATAAAATGATACAGATCATATATTACCATATATGGACAAAAGATGGTTTTGTGGTTAAGACCGGGAAGATCTGTGTTTTATATCAGATTATGCCAGACTTCTAGTGTAAACGTGGGCAAGTGACTTATGGCCTGAGACCAAGCCCATGGCAGTCCTGAAATTTGTTGAGGTTCTTGGAAGATCAGGACTTTAAATCTCTCTCTCTGAATTTCTGCAGAGGGATGAGGGAAGAGGATAATGCTTATCTACCTCAATGATATGATGAAATTAAAGTAACGTACTTTAAAAGTATAAGATGTAAAGTGCTTTGTTGTAGTAGTAGTAATAGAAAAAAAATCCACATTTATATAAACAGACACAAACTTAAATACTTGCCTTCTTCTGTCCTGTTTATCTCATGTTCAATAAGCCTTGAGCTACTCGGCCTAGAAGGTGATGTGACCGATGGCTGTAATGAAGGTAGATCATCTACATCTCTCAAGTTTGCAAGCATGTCTTGCAGCTTTGACCTGTTGGGCCCTAACCAAAAAAAAACAAAAAAAAAAGTGAAATAGTTTATGTAAACATAATTCACAGTGATACTATTTATTTCACTCAAATATGTTTCAAGACAAGCAAAAATTGATCCTATCTTTTGATATCACATTTCCTACTAAACATCAATATTGTGCGCTTATTTCCAGCAGTAACTAATCTTTCAGCATGAAATGAACCTCTTGAAAAAGAAACCGATGGAAGCAACTGAGACCTTTTCCCCACTTTTATGAACTCACATTGTTATTTGCATGAAAAAGTTAAATACCATTGGTCCAACAAAACACTCTATTGCTTTCCAAAAACAATTGCAAACATTTGTGAATTATTTTAAAATTTGTGCAGTGTATTGTTAAAATAATTTGTGCAGTAGTGTATATTTGTGATGCTACATATATCTACAGAATTGTTATATTAAAAAAAAATAAACCAAACTGGATTTACTGGCTTACTTCCTGAAGCTACATGTGGTGAAGACCCATGCCCTTCTTGACACTTACCTGTGCTTTGCTCCATCATTTTCCCACATCCCTGTTTTGACTGTTTTATATAGGATTGAGGCTGAAACATATCTTCGGTAGTTTTTCCTGTTGTAAGTTTAATTAAGAATGGGAAAATATCTTACCCATAGTCCATTATGGCTTTTCCTAGACCAGTAAATAATACAGCTATTTTTAAGTAGCTTTAACACAGATGTGTATTCTAATATATGTATGATCTTTCTTATTACACTGTTTCACAGGAATTTTTACTACAGCCTTGCAAAATCATTATAAATGTATTAGCCCAGTTACAAGTTCTATTTTTCCACCCTTACCATAATAATGAAAATGAAAAAAACTAAATGATATTTTAGTTGTCTATTACGAAACATTTATTAAGTCATGCAAAAATCAAATAGGATTTTGCAAGATTGTTTTAATACAGCACCTGACTTTATAGAAACACATTTTGTTGTACGGTTTTTAATCTTTGAATACCCATCTATGATAAAATTAATGTTCTAAAATAGATTTCATACATTGCAATATTAAGATGTTTCATTTTTTTAAAAAATTTCTTTCCTCGCTCCCTCCTTTGCTAAGATCACGAATGTGAGACAAATAACAGGTTCAGATTCCTTGTGAGATTTCTGTATTGATGCCCTGCCAATGATGGTTTGTCCATGGAAAGATGCTTAATTTCTGTATTGGAGTACACTAGTTGGTCTCCCCCGATCAAACGTCCACCCAAAAACATATCATTACACTATCCTCATGAAGCAGTGCAAGTTGCCACATCGCATTGTCTTGTATCAGGAACTTTGCCCGTTAAAAATATAAAACAAAGTTCCAGTGTTAGCTGTGCCTAAATTAATCAATTACTACAATTTGATAATCAGTATCTATATGCCCAATATAGACTTAGAAATGTGCTCATTTCAATTTATTTCTTAATTAAAATATTTCTAGCAAATTAGCTCTGTAAAACTTTATCCATGGCACTGTAAACTGTATGGCTACGTCCAGACTGGCATGATTTTCCGCAAATGCTTTTAACGGAAAAATTTTCCGTTAAAAGCATTTTCGGAACAGAGTGTCTAGATTGGCATGGACGCTTTCCGCAAAAGCACATTTTGCGGAAAAGCGTCCGTGCCAATCTAGATGCACTTTTGCGCAAAAAAGCCCCGATCGCCATTTTCGCGATCGGGGCTTTTTTGCGGAAAACAAATCTCAGCTGTCTATACTGGCCCTTTTGCGCAAAAGTTTTGCTCAAAAGGGACTTTTGCCAGAACAGGAGCAGCATAGTATTTCCACAAAAAGCACTGATTTTTTTACAGTAGGAAGTCAGTGCTTTTGCAGAAATTCAAGCGGCCAGTGTAGACAGCTGGCAAGTTTTTCTGGAAAAGAGGCTGATTTTCCGGAAAAATTGGCCAGTCTAGACACAGCCTATATGTGTACTATGACAGAGACAAGAATGTATTAAAGTATTTTTCTGTGTATTCCTATTGTATGAGAATCACTAATTATAAAGAAATTCAAAATTTATTTGGTGACACTAACTTTTTTGTGCGGGCAGGTCAACATTTTGGTACTTTAACTGCAACCTAAGAATAAACAAGTATTTCAAATGCCATTCACATCAGCATGGACTCTAAAGTACATGCTGATTTGCTAGGAGAAACTGACAATGGAAGTTTAAACTCTACATGCTGAATTTGATACTGTGAGCTCAAAGCTAATATTTGCTGAGCTGCAACCAATTACATTTATAATCTACTAACTGCAGAAAGTAACAAAATGAGGTAATCTTGAAACAATATAGAGAAGGTGTTATCTTTTTGTATGATTTTGTAAACATGTTGGAAGTGAGTTTCTTTAAAATTAATAAGCATCTTCCCACAAAGGGTGTGTAATGAAACATAACCCTCAAATTTGCCCCTGAATTAGGTGTATCATTTTTTAATTTCAATTATTCCCACATCTGCAAGTTTGAAATAGTTAAGATTTCCATTTTAAACATTTAACTTGACTCTCAAAGGAATATAATACTTATTTTATTTAACAACACAGATTTCACATAATGGATTTCCATTTCAGGATATGTAACAGGTAAAGGTATGATGAACAGGGCTAGAAATTGTATTTTAGACACCTCTCACAGTTGTTTAATTGGAATACAAACACCACCTACTACAAATATAAATCCCATAGGTAAAGTTGTAATTGATAAGTAAGGACTGATTTAGAGATTGTCAATAAGATTTATTTTCCATTTCGAGCCCTGCATGAGGAATTATGAGGCCAGCATGACTTGCATGTTTTGGATATTAAGTACAAACAGGGGTAGAAATTAATTTGTTTCTCCCTCTGTCAGCCAACAGATACTACACAGAGGTTTCTTTTTAATATACCAAAATCAAAACAGATCTTATAAAACTAACAGATATTCAGCTAAGAGTTCTGACACTTTCTTAATAAAAATATATAGTTAAACAAAGGAACAAAACAATGCATTTAAATTTCACGTCTATATACCATCACTGATTGCTACGTAGTCTATACATCCAGCATAATCCCTTGGAATTTATCCAACTAGACTGGTAAAAGTTATATTCCAGTCAGCAGCTTTCTACTTTCTCAGGCACCTGGATTGACTATCATTAATTTCAACCCCTGAGCACTGGTGAATAGGAAAGCAGTCAGGAGTGGCAAAGTAAAAGAGTAAGTAGTTTTAGGAAAACATTGAAAGAAAGATAGAATTAGGGGTGTGAAAGAGATGGGATTTGTGATTTTTAAGGTGCAATGTTTTCCACTTACTCTTCACCCCCTTTTTTCCCTTGCGCTCCTTTTTGTATTGTTCCTTGAGTTTGGTTATTACGCCCTGGTCCACATTCCAGGCTTCAGGCATGAGACACTGGTCTTCCTTTTCTAAATAAAGTAAAACAAATGAAACACCCTTTTTAAATAAATATATCACTAAACAGTTTTCACCAAAGGAGGTAGAATCTGTTGTCAATCTTATTTATACCTTGTTCTTAAAATACATAATGGCACCATGGTTGCAAATTCTGCAAGACTACATTCTCTTCCCTACTTTCACTTTAAAAGATTTTTTAAAGAAATTCTGAGTGTGATGAAATTTCAAATGCCTAAACCTCCAATCCAATAAGCAATTGTTCATAGAACACAGTTTTTGTTGTAATTCTTTGTTTTTCCTTTTCTGACAAGCAGGTAATATCTTCTACTGATTTTTTTTTCCAGAAAAACAATTATATCCACAAATAGATGTCAACTTGCTAATATATTCTAGAACGTACACCATGTATGCAATGTTCCTAATGTTGACAGTCATATGTTATCATTTAAATATACTTTTTTGTATAAATTAAGGGGGGTTTGTAACAATTTACATTTCACTAGATTTTTATAAATAATTTTAGACATTAAAAGTGCATTCCGTTTAACAAGAGACTGGAAAAGTTTGAGATATTACAGTCAAAGGAAGCAGCACGTCTATTGTCGGAAGCCTGCATTTTATACCTAACGTGAACTGAACTCCTGCAACAGCTGCAGGTAAGTCACTGGTGCTCGGTTTCCCCAGTTGTACAACAGAGAAAATAACACTTATCCACATGTGTAACTATTTTGAGAGCCTTGAATAAAAGGTGATATGTAGGTATAAATATTTAGGATATTTACACAGTGTACAAGAAAACTATTTAAGCAGTTTAACATACAAATCAGAGCTGAACAACACCATTTATTGCTTCTGTATTTTTACATTAAAACTGAGGAATTATTGAAATAAATGTGTTAAATTAAGGCTTTATTTTCATCACCAAACTTCCTCATGTGCACCTTCAAAACCCATACGAAAAATATTTTCTTGTGTACACAGCGGTAGCTTATCTAGTTTCAAAAAATCGGACGTTTACATTAATAAAACACACTCAAGGTCTTTCATGCTATGATTCAGTCAATAAGTTTATGTGCATCTTACTATAAAACTGTGGAAAGCAGGATTTCCAATTGAATGCAGATCACCTCAACTTCGGCAATAATAGAATACAAAACTGTATTTCCTCAAAGATCTAGATTCAACTAACAAAAGCCATCTTACTTAAAGGTTAAGAGACATATTTGCCTCAGTTAAAGTGTGAAGTGAAATAGGCACACCCCAAAGTAATAAAGTTAATCTCAGGTTTTGTCAGTTAAAACAAACATTTAAAAAAAAAATCTACGTAGCATTTCCTGCTTCAACTTTTTTACTAAGCATATTTCCTAATTGATGGCCATGATAAGTTCATGGTGCATTATTAAAATAATAGAAGCATGACAAATAAAAACAGTAAGGCCATTGAAACTGAATTAATATAAGGAAAAGAAAATAAATGGCTGCTCACTCCTTTGGAAAGTCTATTCTGTGTTCTGCAGAGACAGCTCCAGACTATTCAGAAGTGACACGGTCAGGTGTAGTCCACTATTTTTGGCCAACAAAATGATATAGTAAGACGTGTAGAGTGAGCAATGTCTGAGGCCAATCATCTAAATTATTGGTCTCAAGTTTTCCAGTCTATTGAATCCCTTTCAGGAATCTAATTTATCTGGTGTACCCCCAAAAATCTCACCTCACTTAAAAACAACTTTCTTACAAAATCAAACATAAGAAAACAATAGTGTCACTATTACTGAAAAATTGCTTACTTTCTCATTTTTACCACAGTTATAAAATAAATCATGACCCCCCCCCCCAATTGAAAAACACAGATATAGTATATAGAATAGCATAAACAAGTCACTGTATGAAATTTTAGTTTATACCAACTTTGTCAGTGCTTTTCATGTAGCCTGTTGTAAAACTAGGCAACTATCAAGTGAGCTGACTTACACTCTGGAAGACATTTACATATCATCAGGTGTATGCGTACCCCTCACTGAGAACCACTGATAAATGGTTTCTTCATATCAATATAAGGCAAATACAATGCATCCATGGTGATTGTATTTATAAATTCTAACAAACTGAAGGAGACTGACAGTGGATTTGGATAAAATAACAATACTAAACACGTGATCAAGGATGAGTTAGTCTATCATCCTTGGACGTAATTCAGGAAACAAATATTTGACCTAAGAATTAATTATTTTTTAAACACCTTTAAAAAATGGAGAAATATCAATTGTTCAAAAATGTTTTGAGGCAAGAGAGTACACTACTGTGGGCCATTGATTGGCTAAGTCCTTTTGACCCATGTACAGAAGGTGTACTCTATGCATGGATCTTTCTCACACACATTTGAGTATGGAGGGAGAAGGAGGGTGTATCAGCTCTCAGCTAAATATTGAGACTGTCTCTATAAGTCTAGTAATCTGCTAGGGGTTGAAAGTAAGAAAAATCCCCCACATCAGTTCTGGAGACGTTCCCAGAAGCATAATAAAAAACCCATCATGAAAAATAAAAAACATTACATTTAATGGCAGAGCAAGGCAGTTTTGTTTGTGAACAGCAGGACGCCATTTCTGAGATAAGGAGAGAAGTTTTAGCTAATCATACTTTTCTATGCCAAGTTTGAGATGGAATTTCTGCTCTCCTTTGGCACAAAAATATTTAGAAGTATGCAGTATGTAAATGGCAAAGCTGTCAAACTACTTCAGACATTAATATTCTGTGCTATGCCTCTGATAATACACACTTACATACCTCCTACATGTACCACATATAATATTTTATCAATTGCAACTTATCAAGCAGATTATGAACTACAGGTTGAACCTCTAAAATCCAGGACTCTCTGGTCCGACAACAGACTAGGGATGTTGCTGGACCAGAGAGTCCAAGCTGCCCAGTTTCAGAAGTGCAGCCCAAGTTTGGCTAGCAGAGGGAAATGCATCCCCAGCTGGGGCTAGAGGCATCGGGGCCAGTGGCCAGGAATGCAGACCCCACTGAGAATGGTGAGGTGAGGAGCGCAGCTCTGGTCGGGGCTGGCACAGTGTGAAACACAGCCTCGGTTGGGCTGGCACGAAGGGGGAGTGCAGCCCTTACCGGGGATGGAGGCATCAGGGCCAGCAGTCAGGAGCGCAGTCCTGGTGAGGGCTGGCAGTGAAGAGTGTAGTCCAGGCCAGGGTTGGAGTCAGTGGGGCAGGTAGCTAGGCGCACAGCTCATACTGGCGCTGAGGGGGGTGCAACCCCAGCCACAGTTGGTGACAGTGGGGCCGGCCCCTGTCTAGGGCTGGCTCAGTAGGAGACAGGGCTAGGAGAGTGGGGGATGGAGGCAGCAGCAGGGAGCACAGCCCTACACCTGGATAGGGAGCCTGACCTCCCCTTGTCGGGCAAACTCTGTGGTTCGGGACCACTTAGATCCCGAGAGTGCCAGACAGTGCATGGCTCTTACAATAACTACTTAGTGTCAAACCCAGGTCAGGTGGTTTCAGTACAATGAAGGCTATTGCAAGCCTAAATAAAGCTCAAGTAAAGTTTTCTTCTTCCTTGTGACCACAGTTATAACCTCGTGAGAGAGTTCGAAATATGCACTGAGCTTTGAGAGGGGCTTAAGGGAGTTCATGTCCTCCCACCAACAGAATTAACTGAAGCTTCTCTCTTTCTTCATCTTTTATATACTGTGCCAAATATCCCCAGAATCTATCAACTTGGCATGCAGTCAGTTTATTTAGTCTTCTGGGGCTTAAGTACTCAATTCTTCAAAGTAAACTGGGTTCTAATACCTGGGCTGCAAGACATTAACTTGAACCACATATTACTAGACAATAGTTAATGAAATTCCACTTTCTAACTAAACAGGATTTAAATATATGCCTGCTATCTTTTGAAAGGAATTTGAGGAACAGAATAGACCAAACTGCTCAAATTGCTGCCACTTGAATTGAAAATAATTTATTTAAATCTTTATGACTCACACGGCTTTCTGTATCAAAGTGAGAGAAAGGAGAGAAAATTAAAACCCTCTTATTCACGTTCACAATCCAACAAATCAGTGTTTTACAGAGCTCCTATAGTTTGGATACCTGGAAAAGGTACTGAACTCTATAAATACTATTTAAGCTATATTTATTTGTATTATTACTTAAAATAGACAACTGACCAAAAATGGGAATGTCTTAAGAATCTGTGATTACAACTGGATACAGAAAAATAACAATATCTCAGTCTCTCAGTAACGGGATCTCAGTCTACCTCCAAAGGCTATACAGTACGGCTCCTTTACAGATGTTGAAATCTTGGCAACAGAGTGTGTCTAGACTACATGGCTCTGTCGACGGAGCCATGTAAATTAGTTTACCCGACATAGTTAATGAAGTGGGGATTAAATAATCCCCGCTTCATTAAAATAAAAATGGCCACCACGCTGTGCTGACAATCAGCTGATCTGGCACAGCGCGGCAGTCTAGACGTGGATCGGTCGACAAGGGAAGCCTTTGTCGACTGCTCCTGTAAACCTCGTTTCATGAGGCATAAGGGAGCAGTCGATAAAGGCTTCTCTTGTTGACCGATCCGCGTCTAGACTGCCGCGCTGTACCGGACCAGCTGATTGTTGGCACAGCGTGGTGGCCATTTTTATTTTAATGAAGCGGGGATTATTTAAATCTCCGCTTCATTAACTATGTCAGGTAAACTAGTTTACATGGCTCCGTCGACGGAGCCATGTAGTCTAGACACAACCATACTGTTCAGTTTTTGTACTTAGCCTATTTTCTACTTTTCTGGTGTGGTCCACTAAGCTTCCTTACCCCAGTCAGTTCCATCTCCTGAACTTTTAGATTCTCCTTCTCCTTCATCAGATGCAACCAAGAAATCAAACTCTTTTAAAGCTTCTTCTGTATCTCTGTCTTCACTGCTATCAGACACTACTCTTCTCCTCACCATCTAAAGAAAAAAGAAAAAAGATCAATTATACAAAAAACACAACTTCACATCTACCAGTATTACTTGCTTTCACATGTAGAACTAAAAGTTAGAATGGAGTCTGCAAAAAGCAAACATAGGGTTCCTACATTTTGACTGGGGTGGGGAAAGAAGAGAATTGTACTAAGTGAACATATTTTAATTGTTCAGACTATAAAACTAAAGAAAGTCCTATCAAACCACAAGCTCTCTCACCCTAAAGCAATCAATATACAACCTTAACAACAATAAGGACTATACTGGTAATTTACCAGGGATATAGGATACAACAGGAACAGTCTGTATACCTATGTTCACCCTTTTCATAAAACTATGACGACTTTGTACAAAGTATGCCTTGTAAGCTATTATCTGAAAATTTAATGTGTAAAGCCCTGCAAATCTGCAGATAGCCACACCTCATAATTTGTGGATATGGATGCAGATCCAGATACAAATGTTGTATCTAGAAACCTTCAAATTTGCAGATGTCTGCTTTATATCTGCAGTTATCTGCATCTGTGGATGTCAATGAAAATATCCTTGGGTCATTTTTGCAGACAAAGATGAGGATACAAATTTTTTCTTATCTGTGCAGGGCTCTAGCATTGTGCTGATCGTTACTGTTCTGGTAAAAATGTGTGGCAACATTGTACATAAAGTTAGAAAAATCTACTTTACAGATGGAACCTCTGTAATTCAGCACCCTTAGGACCTGACCAGTTCCAAACCAGATAATTTGTAGAACTACAGGAGGTAAATATTGACTGGCAGCATAACCAACTCTTGCACAGCTTACTGGGCTCTTAGGATGTGTCTAGATAGCAGAGCTATTTCAGGATACTTCCAGTATCCCGAAAGAGTGTTTTCCCTGTTTTGACAGCATGCCTGTTATTTCAAAATATCTTTAGAAATAATGTACACTATTCCAATGTCCGTGTTGAACCAGGGAGCACCAGATTAGAAAGGTTCAATATGTATTACATATTCCAAGTATGAAAAAAAAAAACCCCTGGCACAAACTGGCTTCTCAAAGACAAAGGGCAAACTGATGTTGCAGGCAGGTGTCAACAAAATCAAATGGATTACCCCCTTGTTAAGTGGCCATTCTTTAACATGAAAAAGGATGCAACTGAGAAATTTACTTCTTGGCAACAATGTTCTGGAAGTTTGTCCCCCATAGATTTTCTGCTCCTTAACCCCAACTGGAGATGATCTCAAAGAGAAGGAAAAGATATAAAAATGGGGGTACAGACATCCCAAATGCTGTCTCATTTTACCTCTGCTCATGACATTACCACCTGAAGCACAATTAACACTGAATGATCTTGGTTCAAAGGATGTTAGCCAAAAACATTGCTAAAGCATGTGATCAGAGAAATCTTTGCTTTGAATTCATTTAGCTTAAGTTCGGTATCAGATGCATTTTACTTTTAACCTGTTTGTAACGAATTCTGACGTATATGCCTCATTTCTTGTAATTACTTAAAACCATTCTGTAGCTAAAGAACTTGTGTTGCCTAAACAATGTGGTTTTGAATTGAAGTATTTGGGAAACTTCATCTGAGAAAACAAGATTCGTGTACATCATTTTCTATTCATGAAATGGACTTTATATGAGCTTACATTGTCCAGGAGGGTACTGACCCAATACAAGACATACATTCCTGGGGAAAAGGTTTGAGACTGGGATTAGTGTCACCCTACAATGTAATCCAAAAGTGGCAGGCTATAACACTTATACAACATAGCTGGAGGCTGGGTGAGAGCAAACAAAGAGTAGTTGCTCTCACGGGGAAGCAATATAAGAGGCAACCCAGGTTGGAGAATTAATGGGACACAGCTATCCACTTGTTCAGATTGTACCATGGTTAATGTCACAAGTAGTAGCTTGCATATAAATATATATGCAAGAATTTTAGTCCAAAATAAATTCATAGTGGTTGGTTTACACAAGAGGGAAAAAGGGTACACAGCACTTCACAAAAGCAGCAAGAAAAGCAAGCATCAGTGTCTAGAAAGGCTCTGCTTTTCTGAAATCAGAACTTTTGATGTGCCCCCACCGCCATCCATCCACACAGAGAGAGAGAGAGAGAAGTTGAGAGTCCATTGAGTAACTGCTGCCTTCCAATTTGTTGAGATTCACCTTTGCTGGGCAAAATGGTGGTGACCTTGCCTATTTGTTTCACATTTTACCACCATCTATGCTCTTGTCACTTCTAAACTGGATTGTGTTTGGTCATTTTAATACCACCTCAGTAAACAAAACAAAAAGTTCTAAGCAACACCATATTTATCAAACACGCTTTATTTTTTCCTACAACTAAAGCAGACTGTCTAGATTAAAATCATTTAATCAACCTGTGACTTAGATTTGTCACAGTAATCTTTAATGGTCTCTATTTCAATCATAAACTACTTTTGAGTAGTACCGATTTCACTTAGGCCTGAGCTACACTGAAAATTTTTTTCCATGTAGTTATGTCAACCTATACTGGCATAGTTAAACCTACCTAACCACTAGTGCAATGATACTCAATAAGAAACCTGCTGACCGAATGCAGCCAATCAAGACTTTCTGTGTGGCCCATCAGCTACCCTTAAAAATGTTTATAATTTAATTCACAAATAGTGATATGCTGCCTACCATTTGCCTATGACTTCCTTAGTAAGTAACTTACCAGATCTTAGGTTCTCATGATAGTATTGGCTAGCATTGAGCTGGGAGCCCACCCATTTTTCCACTAGTGATAGAAATGGAGTCAAAAACGAATGTGAATGAGAGTAAATGTTGCAATGTCAACAATAAAAACTGAGCTTTTAACTCAAACTGGACAGTGGATTATCTTTTTATTACACCGCCTTATTTAAATACAAAATCCTTGTGTTTAATGTGTATCCATCTTTAAAATCATCAAATGTGAGGCACAACTTTGCATCCAAGCACAATAACTTTAACATAGTCTATCCTCCTGGCAGTGTTGCAAGACGTGACAAACTTAAAGTCTTCATATCACACTTCAAATGTCACTCTCATAACATCAGTGACTATACATGAAAAACCAACTACTGCTTCTCTTCAGATAACGTTGGTAGAAGCAAAAATAAAAGGCCTTTTTTGGATGCCAAACCCGTGAAGGAGTGCATGTCGGAAATGCTGGCGGAGGTTTTTTGTCTGAGATTAGAAAAAGATGACATTGTGAACTGTGTGAACAAGTTTCCCATGCTAATTCTATGGCAGTGTGAAGAATGGAGGTAAACTAAAAAGACTGTCTGTCAGCCATGATTTACAATTGAAAAAAAGCCAAATACATATCTTGTAGTGGCTAAATCAAGCAACTTAAATGATACTGCCCAGTTACTGCTTTTATGTTAGATATTACAATGGGGACATTTTCAAGGAATAATTTTTGTGTTTAATACCATTAGAAACATACAACCAGGAGAGATCATTTTTGAAAAGGCAAAGGCCTTTTTTCAAAAAGGTTTCAATCTACAAAAAGTAAACTTGTTTGTTACAGACTGAGGTCCCTCGATGACAGAAAAAGAAAAGGGCTTTGCTTTACATTTGGCAGCAATACACCCTTCATTAAACACACTTCACTGCATCATTCACCAGACTCTCCTGTGTGGTAAGTTGTCTGTGGACCTGAAAATAACTATGCATATTGTGATGAGATTAGTGAACTATATATGCTCAACTTCTAGCTTCCAGCATCATCTTTTTAAAGCTTTTACAAGACATTTCAGTCAGAGTGATCTGTTACTGCACAATGATGTTTGCTGGTTAAGTAGGATATACATCTCAGAGAGGCTGTGTGTGTTTGAAAATGAAACAATAGAACTTTTGAAACCACAATACTAGTAAAGCTTTTGAGTTTCCTGAAATGTATTAATGACGTCCCCACTATGTCACAGGTAACTTTCCTGTGTGATATTACTGATCAATTGAATTGCTTCAATTTGCAGCTCCAAATCCATACAAGCAGTGTTGGTGGTCTGCTATGCTGACCAGTTTCAAAAGTCAGAAACTAGCTGTCTTTTAACAATGTTCACATCACTGTCTCTGTGAATTTGGATTTCCAACCCCATGATTATAATAAAAACCAACATTGCCCAATACACGAGCATCTTTACCATGCATGCCTTGACATGTCCTCCAACAAACCACTCTTCGCAAAGTTTGCCTGAGATCACCAAAATCATCTCTTTCATTTGAGTTGCCACAAACACAGTTAATAATGATGATTTATAAATGTTGTTAAGACATAGGAATATTAATACTTATATTGCAGTCAAGGTCTTTTTGCAGCTTAAGTTTTTTTGCGGGGGTGGGGGGGAAGGGAGGCAGGATTGTGTTAGCCTTCTGTGCAGATGGTCTGCCTCTTGTCATAAAATCCTTAAATTGGCCTATGAATAGAGCTAATTTAGCATCAGTGCTGTATGTAGTGCATCTGCGTAAACATTACCTATGCCGACTGTGTAATTAATCCACCTCCCCGAGAGGCAGTAGTTAGGTTGATGAAGAATTAAACTGACCCAATTTTCTAGTATAGACCATGTCTCAGTTTCCATGTTATGCTGACAGAAGAATTCTTCCATTCATCTAGCTACCACCTCTCAGAGACATGAATTACCTATGCTGACTGGAGAGTTCTTCCTGCCATTAAAGGTAGTGTCTACACTGAAGTGCTACAGTCAGGCAGTTGTCCCACTGTATTAAGTGTGGACAAGTCCATAGAATTTTACTGGGAGTCATCCTAAAAGAGTATGTGGACTATAGGTTGAACCTCTAAAGTCCGAGACTCTCTGGTCCAGCAACATCCATGGTCCAGACAGCCCAGCTGGCCAGGTTCAGAAGCATAGCCCAGACTGGGTTGGCAATGGGGAGCCCAGCCCCAGTGTGGCCAGCTTGTTGGAGAGTACAGCTCTGGCCATGGCTGGTGGCAAGAAGTGCAGCCCCAGAAAGTGCTGGAGGTAGCAGGGCCGGCAGCCAGGAGCATAGCCCCAGTCGGGGCTGGTGCAATAGGGACCACAGCCTTGGTCAGAGCTGGTGTGGTGAGAAGCACAACCTCAGTTGGGGGTTGATATGGTGCAGGAACTTAGTCCCAGCTGGGGCTGGTGGTGGAAGCCCACCCTGGGGCAGGGCTCAGTTGGGTGCACAGCCCAGACTGGCACTGGGGGTAGGGGCAAAGTCCTGACCAGAGCTGAAGGCAGCAGGACCAGCCCCTATCTGGGGCTGGCATGGTGAGGGGATGCAGCCTCAGCCAGGTTTGTCTGGTGGAAGGCTGGAGGCAGCGTCAGGGAACACAGCCCCACCCAGCAGTAGAGCCTATAGCCGTGTTCGGAGCCTTGACCTCACCTTGTCCAGCAAACTCCATTGTTTAGGATGACTCAGGTCCCGAGAGTGCTGGACAAAGGAGGGGTGACCTGTAGTAGTCTTAGCCTTGTAAGGTGAAATATCTTTTGCTTCTAATCTTGCACACTTAACTAAATAGATATACATTTAGACATATATGGAGTGCATTTAACAATTTGCATGGGGCACATGAAGATGTACACCTATATGTGAGATAGAATTGGTCTGTTTACCTTTCCTTAATCTCACACTTTCCTTGTACTTTTCTGCTTGACACAAATTTTTCAATAATGAGATTAGTTTGACCCACCGTTGAGGTATCAACGATTGTTTTCTCTCTTCCTTCAATATCTTCATCCTCATCTTCATCACTGAAATCTGCAGCTGCATTATCAAGAAACTTGAAGGTCTCTAACAAAGACGCAGAGTCAGTCAGTTCTGGTTTCCTGGATAAACACATTTTGAATAAAGAAGAGAGAAGAAAGAAAGAAAAAAAAAGATTACATTCACCAATCTGGCTGTTTTGTTCTGTAATGACCAATACTCTAAAGATAAAAATAAGTCAGTTGGTAAAATTGGACAATGATTATATGTAATTATATTTGTGGGTAAACAATATAATATTAACGATAGGTCAATTTTTTTACACCCTGTAATTTTTCTTGCTCTCAGTTGCAATTCCCAACTTAGCACTTTCTTTTTTTGAAGTACTTTAGGACCATTTCCAGCTGGGCCCACATAACAAAATACCACCACCACTTGACTGAATGAGCCAAGAAAATCGAGCCAGCTTTCATGCATACATAGGGGCACAGTAACATGGCAGAGAAGATTATGTCTTTATTGATGCCTGAGATGCCCCCATCTTTCTGGGAAATAGAAGACTCCAAAACCATCCATTGTGCACTTTTGATGAGTTCTAAATTTGCTCAGTTCAACGGAATAAAATGTTTAAGACTGAAGTATGTACTACTACAGGCTCTAAAGAGCAGTTAACATTTAATAAAATGCATTCTGCTAACATTACTATTGTCAATTCTGGGAGAAATCCAGAAAATGTCTCTGGAACAGGAAGGGTTGCTATGTCAACAACTGTTAAGAGAAAAAAATCCAAGCAGCTAGAACCTATGACCATTAATCAAGGTAATGTCAATGAACATACAATACTATAAAAGAGATCCTAAGAATAAACACGATTAGTGAATCAAAAGTTTCAGCAGGGTAGCTGTGTTAGTCTGTAATTGAAAAACTTTACAAACAACCAAAAGTCCTGCAGCACCTTAGAGACTAACAAAAAATGTAGAGGATATCTTGAGCTTTCATGTAACCCACTTCCTCCGATGAATGGAATTGAAGGAGTCCAGGTTCCAAATAAATAGCAGAGAAAGAGAGGGATGAGGAGGGAAAGGAAAGGAGAAAGAAAATTGGAAAAGAATGTTCAATTAACGTATCCATGCTAAATGTAGCTGATAGAGTGGGTGCTAAGTACTGGTACTTAAGACACAGTGACCCCCCCTTTCCACTGCAAGTTAAGAGAAATGAAACTTCACCTTACAGATACATTGTCTCTGCCTTGAGCTCGGGGTCATCTGGCAATCTAACTGCATTAAGTCCTAATGCTTTTACTTGTGGCATTCTTGTCATCTGGCAAATTACATGAAAATCTAGTATGTTTACTTACTGTTACAAGTGACATCTAAAAGTGCTGCTAACAGAAACTATTTTCAGTTTGTTTACATTGTTCAGTTGTGAGCACTCTGTGGAAAGTCAGTTTCAAGGTTTGCCCTGTTTAGTCAGCTTCCATTACTGTTGGTATGGGCCTCCGTGCAGCAACAAGAAAATGAAAATAATTTAAAAATATGAGTATATGATTTGAAGAAAATTGGCAGTACTACTCAAGGATAAGAATAGTCAAATTACCTGTCATTCAATTTAAAAAAATCAAACAGATTTCAACTTTACATTACTAATTAAACTAGAACATCAGTTCCCAAACTGTGGGTTGTGACCCCATATTAATGGAGTCACCAAGGCTGGCGCTAGACTTATTGGGGCCCAAGGCTGAAGCCTGTGCACCATCACCTGGGACCAAAGCCCTCGGTGTTAGGACTCACTTTACATGTCTTGGCCTCGGCTAAGCCCTTGGGCTTCAGCTTTGCTTCCTCCCTTGCGCATGGGGGTTGGGGTTTGGACTTTGGCTCTGGTTCCCCTCCCCTGCCTCGGATGGCAGGACTCAGGTTTCAGTCCACCCCTCTTGGGATCGTGCAGTAATTGTTGCTGTTAGAAGCGGGTCACAGTGCTATGAAGTTTGAGAACCCCCAGTACTAGATTACCAGAAAAAAAAAAACTTTCAATAGCTGAAAGTGAAACCTGTAGTTTAAAGTTGGTTGTGTGATCTTGATAAAGATAAAAGGCTGAAGCAGGATAAAGACAGAAGCAGCCAAAAGAAGGACTGTTGAGCTGAGTGGGAGGGGAAAACACAGGACCCAGCACCCCTACACCTATTGCATTCTTATGGGCTCATAACTATGGCAGAGGAGACTCCTCACACACACCCTGAGGCCAAGAGGACTAGGTAGTGCAATATTTTTTTAATGATTTCAGATCATTAAGTCTGAACTCTTGTGCTCCTTTTTGGAATGGAAAATATAAAATGCTCTCACAAAACTACTAATCCTCTGAGAACGCAGAGTTTCCCTCACAGTTCTGTTCTATCAGAAGTACTCGACAGACATAATTTAAAGCTCTCACTAATATGACTGGTTTCACCATACCTGGTCTCACGACACCAGGCAGCAAATTTCAATTCTTGCCTTGAATTGTGTCAGCAAAAATTTTGGTTTGGGAGCCAATTCATCCAAATCTTAAAACATCAAATTCTAGTTCAAAGTGTATAGCATCCATTTGGCTTTCAAAAATCTGAACTTTAGCAGCTGGCTTAAATATAGTAAATAGTAAAACACAGGACACTGAAGTTTATCTCTTTTTGTAGGGTGATGCCACTAAAAAGCATATTGAATTTCCTTTGCTGCTTCTAACATGAATTTTATAATTTAAAATTAAATTAGTTAAGATTATATTGCAGACACAGATTGTCTTTGTCATGACACCTTAGATCTTTTAATTACTGGAGCCTTCCCCCAGCCCTGGATCTTTCAATTGCCATGTCCTCTCTCTCACAAGGAAAGAGCTTAGTTCCTTTGCAGAGACATTTGTCAGTGACTAACAGTATCAAACACTGAAGACGGGTTGTCTTAAATAAAAGCAGACTTTATTGGTAAATTACAGACAGAGAAAATTCTCAAAATAAACTAAAGTGCAGGCTCACCGTAAAGTTAAAAAAAAAGTTTTAGTGGGCTAATACAGTACAGAAAATGTCTGTTTCTGACCCACAGTTTCAAAGGTCACACCCACGGCATGGAGAGGGGTGAGAGTCTGCTTTAGGAAAATCCCCTATCCCACTTCAGGTACGTCTACACAGCAGGGCTTAGCTCAAAATAAGCTATGCAAATTGAGCTATGTTAATTGCGTAGCTTATTATAAAATATCTTATTTTGAAATTGGGAGTGTCTACACAGCACTTATTTTGAAACAGAGCACTCTTCCTCCGACTTCCCTTACTCCTCGTACAAGGAGGGTTACAGGAATTGAAGTAAGTCCTCTAGCTTGACAGTATTTTGACATTATTTTGAAATTATTTTGAAATAACTGCCTGCTGTGTAGATGCGGACTAAGTTATTTCGAAATAACACTAGTTATTTTGAAATAATGTTGCTGTGTAGATGTAGTGTCATAGAAAATACAGGTGTCTGTTCTTCCCAAGCTCTACTTTGTGCCTCATATATGCTTTACATTACTTTCCACAGCTAGTTTTTGTTAACTGTTCATCTCTTCCTACCATCAAAATCTGTTCAAATGTGAAGCCATAGATTCTTTAAAAATTCCCTTTTCATGGTATCCAAATTATTTCAACCCTGCCAAAATCCTAATTGAGCTGTATGTCAGACTAGATACAGAAAAAACATGCATACAAATTAATCCACTTATTCTTTTCTATGACTAATGACTAAACATTCTGAAGAATTTTTGTTACTGTTCATAGAGTCAGGCCCTTTGTAATGCAGCATATATATGTCACCAAATAAAACCATTGTATAGCTTTAATACATTTTTTTACCTTCTGTATAAATTTATGACAGGCTAGACAGTCTGTGACAATCTCTTTGAAAGTTCTTATTAAATCACACACATTATATAAGAAACAGTCCAATACAAACTAAAACTAGGAAGTAATACTTACAAAATGGTTTGGATGTAATCTACAAGTTTACTGACTGAGGAAGCTTTCAGCCCATATAATTATGTTCCAACAAATGAGCATGAAAAGATAAGGCCACTTGACTAGCCAGATCACTATACCATACCACAAACTTTTTTTATACAAACATTTAAGAGAAATACAAAGTAATAGGGGTAAACTTTTAAAAGTTAGCTCCCTATTCATCTCTCTCCTTTTCTCTACTTCCCTCTCCCCTATTAACTTTTGTCTTTTCCTTTTCACTCCATAAGCGTCTTATATGAGGTTTTCTAAAACAAGGTATCAGCCCTGGTCATAGATGTTTGGCAGCGGAAAAAGAGAGGCCTCAAAAGTGAAGCTGTTGTCACTGGCACCCAGTGTCTTCCTTGGATCAGAGTGGTGCTTCAAAGAACATGGCCAGGGGTTGCTCATTGTCTGATGGGGCCAGTAGTTTTCCTTCAGAAGCCGTTTAAACTCATCGGCTGTGTCTACACTGGGCCACTTATTCCAGAAAATCAGCCGCTTTTCCGGAATAAGCTGCAAGCTGTCTACACAGGCCTTTGAATTTCCGGAAAAGCAACGACGCTGTACTGTACAAAATCAGCCGCTATTCCGAAAAAACTATTCTGCTCCCGCTCGGGCACAGGTCCTTATTCCGGAACACTGTTCCGGAAAAGGGCCAGTGTAGACAGCGCAGTAGTCTTTTCCGGAAAAAAGCCCCGATCGCGAAAATGATGATCGGGGCTCTTTTCCGGAAAAGCGCGTCTACATTGGCCACAGATGCTTTTCCGGAAAAAGGGCTTTTCTGGAAAAGCAGCCTGCCAACGTTGATGCTCCTTTTCCGGAAAAACTTAAAATGGAATAGTATTCCGTTTTAAGCAGTTCCGGAAATTCATGCCAGTGTAGACACAGCCATCTGGTGTAAGTGTCTGGGTGCAACAACAACAGCTGGTTTTGAAGCCCCATGCAGGTCAAAGTAATAGGGAGACATAAATAGAGGAAAGGAGGAGAATAAAAAGTGATTTTTTTTAAAAAAGAATAGGTTGTGGATGTTATAATAATGTTATTTACTATTTGTGTCTAATTCACACACTATTTTGGAATTCCTTCCTTCCTCCAATTAAATTGAAAGGCTTAATTTTTGTAAGAAAACCATTTTATAAGCACACTAACACACACTATGTATGCTCATCAGCCAGAACACAAAGAGCAAGTTGATTAAATGTGTAAATGCTATGAGGATTTATGGATGCAAGAGTTACTCAGTTATTCTGCCTTTCGAAGTAGAAAGACATTTAGTTGCTTACGTCTTGGTCGCAAAGATTCATCTTACTCCAGAAAAAAAAAAAAAAAAAAAAAAGAGAGTTTTGGAATAATGCTTAATTTGTCTCCTGATGTTAGAGAGCAGTATCTATGATGGTTTTCACTTGAGTTTATTTTTCTCATGTTTAAGAGGTAAAACAGAAAATAGCCTTATTAAAATAAAAAGGTGTAAATCCAGTTTGACAGAGAGAGATTACAGCCCAAACAGCCTTCAAACTTTTTTTAAAAAGTGATTTTTTTTGTAAAACAAATGCTAGAACACTAGGACCTTGAGCTAGTTTGGAGTTTCTATCAGGGGAGTGCAGCTATTGTATACCCTGGACTGAATATCGGTACTCCTCTACCTGGGAGTTTTGATTGGCTATTTAAATGTCATTTTCATCTTTAAGGTCACTTAAGTCCTCAGTATCAAAGTATCTATTTTGGAATTAGATCTTGTATTCCTTTATTTCATTTCATCAGTTTTATTCTATTACAGTATATGTTTATTTTTCTGTCCACAATAATTGAATACTAGGTACACTAAATTAACTTAAGGGGTAAAGGACTGAAAATGAGATTTAAGGAGTAAGCTAAAGAAACTTAAATACTTCCATGTTGAACAAAGCTACACATGCCATTTTAGTGAGGCAGTTTCCACGTGTTTGGTTTTAGGATATATATAAAAAAAATGATGTTGAGAAAGCACTCATTCTGCTCACTTCAGGCATTGGAAATTTCAAATGTTAATAGAAAGTTATTTTTAGTATCTGTTTCTTAGTTTATTCATGCTGAGAAGTTGTACTTATCTTCCATAACGCAAGTAGGTTGATCTGAAGAAAATGAACATAGCTCCCCTTTTAAATACCATGAAACATGTGGTAACAGGACTATCAGTGGCAGGCTATCAAAATAATGTTTTCATAAATGGAACCAAAATCTTCCAGGAAGCATCCCAAATCCACATGATGTTCTTGAATGTTAAAGTTTTCATGGGGATCTGTACATTAGCAGATATACAGGTATGTGTGAAAAGATAAATATTCAACCATATGCCTAGCAGCTACTAATATGCAGTGATACTTTAACTATGAGCAGGAAAAACTTCAGCTCCCAACTTAAATGATTTTCAGATAATTGGAATTAGTTGAGCATAGTGCTCAAAAATACTCTCTGACCAAACTACAGAAAAGTCAACATTAACACCTGAAAAGATGAGACTACCCAGACTGAAAACAGCTTTCTGAAGTAGTTAGAAACTCTCACATCTTCAGTTGAGCATTTCAGTCTATGGGAAAAAAAAAGTGACTGTCTTCACAGTACTACTGCAGTAGCAGCTCTACCTATTGCTATCCTCATTCTAGCTACATAGGAACACTGAGATGAATAAAAGCAGCCGCCTAACACAGTCACTCCAAGTATTCCCAGCTTCTTCATCTACATTTTCCCATTCTCACACAGATATAGCTTTTAAAGCTAACACTACAGCTGAACATTAGAATGCTAGTATTCCTGACAGAAATGTAGCGGTGTTAGTCTGGTGTAGCTGAAACAAAAAACAGGACTATGTAGCACTTTAAAGACTAACAAGATGGTTTTCATAAATGGAACCAAAATCTTCCAGGAAGCATCCCAAATCCACATGATGTTCTTGAATGTTAAAGTTTTCATGGGGATCTGTACATTAGCGGATATATAGGTATGTGTGAAAAGATAAATATTCAACCACATCTTGTTAGTCTTTAAAGTGCTACATAGTCCTGTTTTTTGTTTCAGTACTCCTGAGGAAATTCTGCACCAAAATATTAAAAATTCGGAGTAAAAAAAAAAAATTCTGAGCACAATATTTTTCAATTCTGCCAATTATATATGGGGCTTGATGGCTGGGCAGGGCTTGACACAGAGTCTAATGAAGGGGATTGAGATCTGGCAGGGAGATCTACATATGGTGGGGCCAGACTCTTTGGGGTTGGGCAGATGGAAAGCAGCTCCCTGTGACCCCTTTTCCTCCGCAAGTTAAGAGTGATGGTGGCAGGAAGTGGGCTGGGAAAGGCATGCAGAGCCCAGGGTGGAGAGAATTCTGGGGGTGGGTCTGACCTGACCCCAAACACTCCTAGCAAGGGAAGAGCAAATCTCATCTGCCCCGACCCAGCTGGTTGCTCTGGGCATCCAAACCTACACAGCTGCATTGCAGCTTCCCTTTGCTTCCCCACCATTTTCTGTGGGCATCAAGTGGATAACTTAAATTTAAATAGTCAACTAGGGGGCTGTGCCCTGCTTGCTACAGTCGCCAATACCCCCCTCAGCCAAGGAGGGCTGGGGACAGAGGCTAGGGTTGCCAGGTGTCCAGTTTTGAACTGGACAGTCCAGTATTTGAGCTTTCTGTTCGGGAAACAAATTGAGACAATATAAATGTCCAGTATTGTCTAAATAAGATATAATGTAGATTGTGATATAATGTCAAGTATGTCTGGTATTTTTGTTGAAACCATCTGGCAACCCTAACAGAGGCTGCCCCAACCCCGCTCCCCCAGCCACCGAGGATGTCCGAGGACATCCTGATCACTATTTTTCCCACCGCCTCCAGCAGTTGGGGATGGTCCAAGGCTGCTCTGGCTCTTCCACCCAGAGAGGCCAAGACCTCCACCTCCCCCGGCCTCCACGCCTCTTGGGCCCACTCCCTGGCTGACCCCATCCCCAGCTCTTGGGCTCACCCCCTGGCTGCCAGGGAGAGGGTCTGGGGTGTCCTCACACCCTGCTTCCCCCCCAAGTCCTGGGGAGGGTCCGAGGCTGCCCCACCCCTTCCCTCCTGCGCCCGGCCACTGGGAGGGACCGGGGAGAAGGCACAACGGGCCCAGCTCTCTCCCCAGTCGCTGGGAGGGGGGAAGGTGGGCTGAGGTCAGGCCAGGCCAGGCCCCGCACACTTCCCTTGGGCACCAAGGAGGAGGGGGAGGCCTCGCCAAGCGCTGCACTCTTCCCCCAGCCATTGGGGGGCGGGGGAGGCGGTGCAGGGTGCACTCTGAGGCCTCGCCAGGCCCCATGCTCTCGCACTGGGGAAAAGGGAGGGGTGAAGGAGGGAGGATGGGATGCCAGAGTAACGTGATGATGTCACTCTGTCGTACAGCAGAGAAAGATTTTTTATATAGAGACAGGTTTTAAAATCAAATTTGTACTTCAGTTCTTTTCTAAGAAAAGTGCACGCTCACTGGTGGATAAAATATATATATATATATATATATATATATATATACACACACACACACACACACACACACACACACACTTAGCATACTGTAAAACAGAGTTTTTCGCCTAGATTTGAAATCTAATTTTGCTATTTGGAAGATCTATTTATTTAAGCAATTATACAGATTAGTTAATATCATCAGATTTATATTAAATTGTACATTTTCAGTACAGTAGAAAACGGTGAATCGTATATTGCTTATAAACAGACTCTCAAATGTAGAGCTGGAAGAAACCATGGCAGGTCACCAAGACCAACTCAATGTGCTGAAGCAGAGCCAAGTAAACCTAATCAATACCTGACAGGTGTTTGTCCAACCTGTTCTTTTTCTTTATTAGATAATTAACTTTTTGGTCATGATTCATATCAAGCTCCATTAGTACGTTAATGGAAATTTAAACCCACAAAACATATAATTTTTTTGATTAACAAGAACAACATTAAATGTTTTGTATATATAAAACTAACACATTTCACATTTACATCTAAACGATACACATGGTAATAAATAGAGGGGATAATTCCAGTCAATGAATTAAACTGATTATTTCTGGTCAGCCTGGGAAAGTTTTCAATTATGTTTATGAGAAAATGATTGGAGCATAAGTTCTTTCTTGCCTAAGACTCTTGAAAATGAGTTATTTAGGCTGATTTCTTGTGCCATATTAATAAAAACTTGACCTCCAAAGCTACAAGTGGTAGGAAAACATCTTTCTTTTTATAGAAAACCAGCCTTTAATTCAGTTTTTGATAGAGGCTCTTGGATTCAGGGTTTTTTTTTTATTTAAATGTTTTAAGAGAATGTTTTAAGTTTAGACCTCAACATATTTTACATTACATTCAGATTTCCTTTTAAGCAGGTTTACTTTTAAAAAGCAAAAATGATAAATTAAACAATTGCTCACATCCCTATAGTTGACAGGAAAGTTTCTTCTGTCAATCCCCCCTCCCGCCCAGTGTGGACTTCGCAGTAACTAGATCTAAGATAGGCTGATTTGAGCTACACTACTAATGTAAATCAAATTGTATAGCCTAGATTGACCTGTCCTTGTAGTGTAGACCTGCCCCTGGACACTCGCAACTGGCGTGTGCGAGATGACTCATGTTAAGGGGGTGCTTAATTGTGGTGTGGATATTAGAGCTTGGAATCCTCCCACCCCTTAAGGTCTTAGAATTCAAGTTCCAGCCCAAACATCTACACAAAAATAAAAAGCGGGAACCCCTTGGCCCAAATCAGCTGCCAGAGGTCAGCTGCAGGTTTTTAATTACAAACAGAAATATTTTTAGAGGCTGACTTGCTTGGGTACTGAGACTGAGAAATCTCTGAAAGCTGTACAAGTATTCTGACTAGGACTCAGCTCATTATGTGTGCCTTTAATCTCAATCACGTACGCAGCACTGGTGCTCTTCCAGAGGTTGAGGAAGCCAAGTGAGCAGACAGGCCATGCAATCTGTCAGTACTGAAATAAAGGGACAGACACGTAGAATACCTCCTGTGCTTAAACATATGAGATTATAGTTTACCTTCTATGAAAATGTACCCAACAATCCAAAACGTTCACTACATAGGTAGCCTGTCCTATCCTCTATCATGTAAGAATTCTTCTCAATTCTTTGATAAAACCCTGACCTCCTTCACTGCCACGAGTGAACTAGCTGTCTGAGTTCACATCCACAAATGCAGTAATTTGAAGATTCAAACAATAAGGAAACAAACTCAGAGAAGTCACGTAACTTGAGGGATCACACAAGTCCTGAACCATAAATATTTGTCATGCCCCACACACCCACCTAAACTCTTCTTACGAGTTAGTGACCCTCTGCATTACAAATGACATGAAACTATCACAGCTTCTCAGACTGCGCATGCAATAACATAATCCTGCAACAGCAAGTGTTATAGAACAAAAAATAAATTGGATCACTAAACACACACAGCAAATAAGAATCTGAAAACGCAAATGTTAATCTTATGCACGTGCTGTTGTAGCTGTGCTGGTCCCAGATACTAAAGGTGAAGGAGAAAAGCTTTAGAGCTACACAGAGTTAGTAGTTGGGTTACCTGGAAAGTTGTCTCTTTTACCAACAGAAGTTGATCCAATAAAAGATATTATTTCACACCATGTGTCTCTAACGTTATTCAAAACAGACCTAGCACTATAAGATCAAAGCTTGTAAAGAACAGCAGCAGACCCACTATATGCATAGCTCTCAAAAAGTAAAACTGAGTTGCTGAAGGAGACAACACAAAGTAGCTGCTGTCACCAACTCCAAGACTGCCTATCTCCTCTGCTGACAATCTTCCTAACAACTATCTTTAAATGTACTAGCTCAGCTCCATCATTCATTCCAATATGCATACATCTCTCTATTAGAAGCCATCTTTCATGCCAACTAACAGAAAATGACACTCCACTAATTTCAAGTAAAACAAAAAAGAGGGAGACTGGAGCTTAACTAACACTTGACCTCAAACCATACACACCTCTCAACCCGAGAGAAACATATATAGTCAGAACTCACTATTTCTTCAAAACTGGAACAAAAATGAGTACACAACTGTCATACGAGAGAGTGAGAGAGAAATAGAGAAAATAAACATTTGAAAGGGAGAATAATATACCTGCTAATCCCAGTATTAGTGTTCTACAACAAACAGTCAATTCTATTAGATTACTATCTCAGACTAAGAAAGCTGACTTTAAAAGGTGCTCTGGCAGCAGCAGCCCTTACCAGAGATGCACTTCTCAGGGCAAGGCTTACCTATTTAGAAGCCCAAAATAATTTAAAGGGTAGGGGTCCCTTCATATGGCCCAATTCCTCATTTAACAACATAATTTTAATTATATAATGAAAAGGAGTTAATTAAGTAGCTTTTCTGCACACACACCTGATGCCAACTATAACTATCCACTGGCTGGGATTACTGAGAATTCACTGTGGAGATTAGGTGCCACATAAAGCAGTTATATTTCAGAAGAAAAAGACACTACCCCTGCTACATTTAAATCACACCTGCTTGTGAAACAAGAGGCCAATCCTAGATTAAAAAAAGCTCTACTGCTTCTTGGTGTTAGTACTAGCTATGGGAGTACAGAGCTCAAACGTTCCTTTTTAAACAAAACTCAGGGTGCGTCTACACTGCACCATTATTTTGAGATAACTAGCGTTATTTTGAAATAACAATGTGTGCTTCTACACAGCCATTCGAAATCATTTTGAAATAAAGGCAATTTATTCCGAAATCTGTAAACCTCATTCTATGAGAAATAACACCTATTGCAAAAAAAGGTGGTGTGTAGACGTGCCACTGCTTCTATTTCAAAATAGCCCCTCACTAGTGCCATTTTAAGTTATTCCTCCTTGGGACCTCCTGGGGCTCTAAACAGAGATGGCATGTCTACATTAGGGAAGCCTGCCTTGGACTAATTTTGAGGCATCCCTGCAACTGAGGCATGCTATTTCAAAATAAGCTATTTCTGAATAACTATTCCAGAATAGCTTATTTCAAAATAGCCGTGCAGTATAGATGTACCCCTCAGTATCCTTTTTATTAGTGTAAGCTCTTCAAAGCTACAATATTACAGTCAAGAACAAAAGAATAATTTTGCTGAACACCTAAAGCATACTTCTGATATTAACTATTTTAAGTGTGGTAAAAAAGTGTTTTTACAACTCTTTCAGCAAAATGATATTTTGCATACAAAACAAATAAGCTTGAAAGGATTTGATTTATATCGGTAAATGTTGATAAATATCAGTATATGCACTAAAATCACTGAAATATATTTCCATGGATAACTGAAATTTACAAAATAGGCAAAACATGAAAAATTATGCTGGAGAACATAAACTCTGATTTCAATCTAAAATCCTGGCTGTTTATTTTAATTGTTATAAAGCTTCACCTTCTTAAATTTCAATGTGTCCTCCCCACATGACCTAATA
The DNA here is from genome assembly GCF_052426305.1 of Pelodiscus sinensis. Lineage (NCBI taxonomy): Eukaryota > Metazoa > Chordata > Testudines > Trionychidae > Pelodiscus > Pelodiscus sinensis. The sequence goes on from NC_143054.1 coordinate 139,364,221, forward strand.
CATGATTGTTGTATTTTTCCTTAAGCATTTAAAAAATTACAAATCAGGTTTCATTTCCTAATGTAACTTTCCAACTGAAATATAATTAAGATTCTCATAAACAAGCAAAACACCTAGAGAAGCCTGGCTTCCATATTCCTCCTTTAACATTTTTAAATAGAATTGGCTAAAATTTAGTCAGTTTGAAGACTAAAAAGTATAAAAGATTTCAAATGAACATAAACTAGATTTATAATAAGTTGCAATTATACACAAAGAGAATATTTGGTTTTTTTAGGCACTTACCCAATCATAGCGTTTTCTTTAATCTCAACCTCAGTACCATTTACCATTGATTCTTGATTTTTGTCATTTTCCCTGTCTGATGCATCATTTGAGAGGCCTAACAATGCTCGCACTCGTTTTGACTTCACATCCAGTATAGTGTCAGTGTAACCCACCTCCTGAAGATACCTGTGTGAACAGAACTCATGCTAGTCTTTCATGCAGATCTCAATAATATAACCTCATAATTATTTAAATCAATACATAAACACTTTTTCCTAAAACCCATCTTCAGTGCAAGGCTTAGCAAAACATGGTACTGTTCTAATGAAACATGCTAATAAATTATCTTGTACCAGCTGCAGAGGGGATCGTCTCTTGCAGTACCAGCCTCTACAGTCACTGAGAAAATCAAAGAGCCTAGTAGTCAATGTTTATACAATACGTTATTCATCACATTTACCAAAATAGATAGAAAAGGTCTTTCACTTAAAATAGCTGCAATTTATTCATAAAATGTCAGTTACATTAGCATAATAACTGTTTTATTATTCAAGAGAAATTCGTGGAAATCTAAACCAAAACCTTAAGAAAGTAAAACAAATTTTGTCCCTTAATGACCATTAAACAAAGCCTGTAAATGCCTAGTATATCAAATTCCCATTCTATTACTGTAGCTATATTAGGACAAAACATATGATTTAACAATGTAATGTATTTTGTAAAGATCTGGCCTTACAAAATCATTTTATTAGTCTTAAATATTCCTGCGGAATATGTATTTGGCTCAAGAGGTGAAAATGCAGTCTAGTAAACTGAGCCTGGAACTGGAATACAAGTTCTAAACTGAACTGGCTCGGTCAGTAATGTGCTCCATGGTACTGGGTGAATCAATCTTTCAGTTTCCTTCCACATCTGTTGAGCAGAATTAATGTTTGGACCTTACGGGATGTTGTGAGGAATAACTAGTCAAGAATACAAAGGTCTCTGAGGATATAAAGTGTCATGTGTTACATCATCTTAGGAACACACTTACTATGACAAACTAAGGCATTTGTAAAATGCAGGACAATGTAGCACTTTAAAGTGCTACATTGTCCTGCATTTTGCTTCAGCTACCCCAGACTAACACAGCTACATTTCTATCACTATTCTAAGGCATTTGTTTCACTCCTTGCATTTACAGTGAGCCCTCGCTACTTCGCGGTTCGACCATCGCGGATTCACGACTTCGCGGACTTTTTTCATTACGTATGTATATATTATAAAAGAAATATATCGCGGATTTAAAAGTTTTAAAACTTTTAAAAGTCTGAATATACATGTTAAATAAATACGTAAATATGGTGTCCCTACTTCGCGGATTTTCAGCTATCGCGGTCGGGTTTGGAACCTATCTACCGCGATAAACGAGGGTTCACTGTATAACAATTACACCCTCTTTGCTGCCAGTCGGAGGGGGCAGGGGAAGCGAGTGCTTGCTCTTATGCTGTCCAATAAGTTACTTGTGTAATACGAAGTTGGTATTTAATTTAAGCATAAATTTTATAATGTATGATGTTGAATCAGGTATAACACACTACTGTCTTCTTTAGCTAAAATCCAGAGAAAGACATAATGGGATACCTATGTTCTCAAACTGAGTTGTAGTCAAGAAAATATTGATTTATATTTATGTAAAATATGCCCATCTGAAACTACAGATACACATACAGTATATTAAATAATTCATTCAATAAAATGATCCATTGTTAAAAATGTAAGGCCTTTTAAAAAAAATCAGACTTTTTTGCTAAACAATTCTGCTCACTCAGTCTTTCCTGAGAAAGTACAGAAACACAAGGTAGCTTTGCAACAAGACCTGAAAAATCACTGGAACCTGACTGACTGAACCTGACTCAGAACAGGGTGTGGAGTTTATGGGGGAGGGAGGAGAGAAAAGAGAGACTATAATCTCACTACTATTATTTTAAATTTATAGCAACAATCACAATAAATAGCAGGAAGAAAGTTTATTATATGAAGCCAACTCTGGCTCCAGAAAGTTCAATACAACAAGAACTGAAAACTACAACACAGACAATGGCGTTCTATTCCTTTTGAACTGGAAGCTAGAAGACAAAACTGTCATGTGTTTCCATTAAAAATATTGAAAGAATTTTGTGAAAAGGTTTTCAAATTTATAATTAGATCTCTATGAATTTTCTTAAATCAAATATTAATACCCCTCCCACTATTTTTCTCCATTTTCCCCGTTGTGCCACCAAACTCAATAAAAGGAAGAGCGATGAGTAGTTTGCCCTCTCCCACTTCTTATTTTTCCCATTCTGCAACTTACCAAAACTTTTCTAACTTTGGTAAAGTCCGAGCAATCAAAAGAAAAAAAGTCTGCCACTCTTTTCACCAAAGAGAAAAGTCTCATGGAAATCTTCAAGAAAAGCGCAGTGACACATTCATCCTCCAAACCTATTTTTATCTAGCTTCCTTGTTTAATCGTTGACACTTACTGTCTCAGGAGCTGTCGCCCTTGTTTCCATATTAGTTGACTATTTTGTTGGGGCTGAACCTCTGTGTCATTCCCTTCATCTGGAAAAGATTTCATTACTCTTAAAGATCATTAAATGAGTGCAGTTCTGCAGAGTCACCTATGAGAACACACTGTAAAGATTGTCATCAGCATACTACTGTATTTTGAGAACAAGTTATACTTGTTATCAGCATCTCCTTCATATCGCCATTATTTCCCAATACGAAACCCATCTCGCCACTGATTCCAACTCCTTTTCTTCAGAAGGATTCAGTCACATGCATGTATCTGGAATTCTGTACTTGTGTTTACTGGAGTGATCACATATTTTAAGGATAATTAGGTTCTTACAAAAAAATTACCAAAATGTCATTATCTCCCATTGCATTTGACACGTGATATCAATGCTTATAGCTTACCCAACCAATATCTGAGATTTGATCATGGATATATCTCTGAGTCAAGCCTACTTACAAACAACTTAAAGTTCAGCCATATTATAATGACTGTGTGTGTCAGGAACAAAAGATTTAGCTATTTTTGTTTGGACAATAGTCAGTTTTCCTCTGGCCATGGTTGTTTTAATAGTTCAGCATAGTTCAGAATTTAAATTAATCTTTTATTTAAAAATCACAACTAAGTTATAAATTTACCCTGATAAAACTATTATGGCATAAACAAATGTGCTTCCCTGTCAGCCTGTAGTACAAATAAATACATAGAAAACTGCCATATGAATGTTAAATACTATTATTGTGCCTTTGAATCTAAAAGACTAGTCAGGAGTAGCAATAAGAAATAATCAGTCATTTAGCCATTTATTTTCTGAAAACGTCTGAACACAGGTGGATCCATTGCACAGCTATCAAAAGCTAAGAGACTTGTATGTATCAAGATGGAAGTATGTGTACACAAACTCCTCTCGATACCAGAAACCTGGAGATTGTCAATATTCATGTTGAAGTACAGACATTTCAGAGAGAAACTGAGGACAAATCCATTATCCTTCAGGAAGGAGACTGAAGGAAGTTGGACTGCTGGCAAAATGGCACAAAAGAGACTCTACTGCAAATGTCAGATAAGAACTGACTCTCTTGATTAGGAGAATTAAAACCAGAATTATTACAACTTCCAAGGTACCACAGAGGAGATAAAAAGGAAATATCACTGCAAATAAGCCTCAATATTCCTTCTGACTTGGTCCAAGAGAGGTATGCAGATGTGCATGGTAGAGATGTTAAATGTAGTTTAATCAACTAGTCAATGAACCCGTACCCCCTGCTTTTCCCTACACCCTGCTAATGCCCGGTCCCTACTACCCCCGTCGGCTATTCGCTTACATCCCTAGTGCATGGATGTATATGTGCAGTAAAGCAAGTACAACTCACATGGATTAGAAATAAAACAGCAATCTCCAAGCTGAAAGCATATGGAAAAAACAGCTTTGAATCACATATGGTGCAAGAACCTCCATTCTTTTAAGCAGCTATATGTAGGATGTAAAAGAATTGAGTATTCCTCCAGTCTGGGCACTAAGGATGTAAGTGACTTATTAACTATCTGATAAGCAAAAGCTTATCGGGTAGTTGACACACTAGTCGACTAGTCGCTTCCCCCGCCACCTTGTTGTCTCTATCAAAAAGAGGCAGCAATGGAGTCGGGGCGGGGGGGGGCGGGGGGGGGGGGAGGAGAGGAAGGAGTGCTGGGGGAGCCAGCTTAAAAGTCAGTTACCCCCAGCTCCAACTCTGTGGCAGGGGCACAGCGGCGCCATTCCACCTTTGAAAAGTAGAGTCCCTGCTGGGGCTCTTGTGCATTTCAAAGGTGTAAGTGCCGCATGGAGCCTGGGGCCAGTGGGGGAGTCCGAGTCCCCAGCTGGCTCCAGCCGCCATGCAGTATTTCAGTCTTTGAAATGCACAAGTGCCCTTGCTGGGGCTCTGCACAGCACTTTCTCTTTTGAAATGCAGCAACTGCTTAGCAGGCTCTTGCTACATTTCAAAGTGGAAGCAGCCCTTATTGACTAATCGAACAGTCGATGGAAATGCCATTGGCTATTTGATTAGTTGATTAATTTTAATATCCCCTCCAAGAGCTGAGTGGCATCATTTTCTAACAGTTGAGAAATAAGATGCCTCAATCTGTGCTTCAGTGTATTTTGCATCGTTTGGGAAGGTGACAAGGGTATTGTTGAATTAAACATTTGCTTATGACTCAGTTAACCAGGACTATCTCCTTCCAGTGAATAGAGAAGGAGGGGGGTGAGGTTCACTAAAAGGATTTTCATATAGTCTTTTTTTTCTGAATGTATGGGGGAATAAAGCTGTGGAATGTTTTCTGCTTATTATGCACTTGTTGCATAATCTGGATCCTGAGAAAAAAGCCCTTTTGGTAAGATTTATTTTGCTGATGACAACAAAAAGAATTCCAATTCCTCCTGTTTTGGGACAAAGTCACTCCCTTTCTCTTTATGAAAAGAAGCTTAATCGTCAAACAGTTACAAACATGCATTCGTTATTTGTTATATAATGATCTTCCAATTGTCACTGTAATTTTATAACATTCCATATTATGTACCTACAACTTTACTTTACCCCTAATACATATGTGTTTCAATTTTTTTTGGAATTCTACAAAGATTACAAATCAGAAAATGATGTACTACTCATTTTGACCAGACAGGTTAAAATGTTCCTCTACACATTTGTGTGTTATCATTTCTGATATCTGATTTGAGTCCATTTAATCTCTCTCAGAGACTGTCCGGTTTGGCCAATATGCATAGCAGAGGGGCATTGCAGGCACTTAATTGCATAAATCACATTAGAGTATGTGCAGTTGTATGAGCTGCTAGCTACTATATATTTTTGTTAGTCTCTAAAAGTACGTCAACACAGCAATGTTATTTCATAATAACGGATGTTATTCCGAAATAACATAACTGCCTATCATGTAGAAGCGGGCTATTTCAAAATAATGTCAAAATAATGTCAAGCTGAATGACTTCCTACTCCAACTCCTGTAACCCTCATGTTACGAGGGTAAAGGAGTCAGAGGGAGAGTGCTGTCTCTCGGACTTCCTACTGTGTAGACAGCACAAAAAGCCAAAATAAGCTATTTCAGCATTAGCCGTGCTGTGTAGACATGCCCTAAGGTGTCACAGGACTACTCATTTTTTAAGCATTTTGAATTCATTGTAACTGTATTACACTTCTATTGTTAATTCAAAACTCTTCTATTCTTCCAATATAAGATTCTCCAGGTGTGTTTTCCATGTCTTTCTGTTCTTCAGAACTTTCTCAAATACTGATGTGAAGTAGGGATGTGAACAACTAGTTGACTAGTACCCCCCCACACCCTTTCATTACCTCTATCAGAAAGAGGCAGCAAGTGGGGAGGGGGGGAAGAGAGGATATGGCGTTTCAAAGCAGCAGCGCTGCGTAGAGCCTGGGGTCGGCTGCTTTGAAACACTGCAGCACCAGGCTGCACACAGTGTTTCCAAGCGGCAGCGCCACATGGAGCATGGGGTCAGCTGGGGACTCCCTTGCTGACCCTGGGCTCCATGCAGCGCTGCTGCTTTGAAATGTGGCGATGAACACAGGGCTAGTGGGAGGCTGCTTGAGTCCCCTGTTGGCCCTGTGCTCCCCACAGTGCTTTTGACTTTGAAAAGGAGCAACAGCTCTGGGGCTGTTGCTACACTTCAAAGGCGGAGGCGCCCTTATCAACTAATCAAATAGTCGATGTAAATTGCATCGACTATTCGATTAGCCAATTAATCAAAATTTAACATCCCTGTCATGAAGAGGAGAGATTAGATATATTCTGCAGCATCTATATACCTTCAACTTATTTGATGGCCTAGTTACAGATACTAAAGAAACAAACTATACCTATAATATCTGTGTAACAAACTGCATTGGCCAACATTAGTCTTAAGCAACACTAAGCCATCTTTATTATCCTCTTTGTATCCACTAAATCTGTAGCTAAAATTGCAGGAGAATGTTATACCATATTTCCCTTATTCTTAAATTCTTACCAGAATCATAGTTTGGAGGCTTCATATCTCCCTGGTTCAATTCTGTGCCATATTTTAATTTGTGGTATTTAGCTCTGAAAAAGAAAAGATAAGAGGAACTCGATTAACGCATGTAAAGGAAGCTTGCAGATGCATAGGTACCATCGGTCCTTATTTTAGAAAGATACTTTTCCATTCTCCCTGCCCTCCTCATACCATAAAAACCTGTGACCCATTTATTTCAGCAGAACTATAAACAAGCTATATCCCTATTTTTCTCCACAAATCAATCTCTAGAGCTTTCACTCACAGGAATGTATTAGTAAGTAAATAGTTACATGATCAAAAACACAATACATATCAAGAACAAAAGAATAAATATATTTACAGAGAATATTTTTATTTTTCATGGACATATGCTTCTTCTAGGATAAGACTGCTTCGGTGTTTTCTCCCACTATCACTCAACTGCCAAGTATCTCTACTGTCTATAGCAAGAGTGGATCTGGCCCCTGGGGCTCTGGGCTCCTCTCTTCCTCCTCCCTCCATACTGGCACTCCAGCTCCCGCTGTCCCCTGCCCGACTTATGTTTACCCTACAGATTGCTGCTGGCATTAGGTCATGTGATTCCAGCTGTATCATCAGAAATCTGTAGCGTACATACAGCCATATTGGCAAAACAGCACATGTAACAGTATAACTTCTTTATCTCAGGGAGGGAATAGTTTTGCCAGTGTAGCTGCACCCATGCACTTTAGTACATTCGAGTTCCAATACTGGTACTGTGCTTCTACCACGGATATACCTATATGTCAATTTAAAAACATCTTACACTTCTCATTCCTCAAGGGTTTACATCAGGGAGGTTAAAAAGCAGGTAACTGAGTAACCATGTAACCTCTTAAAATTTCAGCATTACAAGCACCTGCAGTGCAGGGTAGGAGCCAGCTCCCCCGGCTCCCGGTGTTCACCAGCTGCTGCCCTGTGTTGCTGCCTCTGAAATAGAGGCAGGAGCATGAAGCAACTGCTGGCTCCTGACTGCAGCTCTACTCCTGAGGAGCCAGCTACCATCCTCCACTGCTGCCTCTGTATTATGTAGATGGAGGAATTTTCAAATTATTAAAATAATTAATATCTTCGTTCATTAATGGATCTATTTTATTGGACAGGTTCTTCCTCCAATCCCAGTATACTCTTAAAATGTTTTCTGATTCCTTTCACATCAAGGTAATTCATTAATTTTCTTCATGACTCATCTTTCCCCCATGTGTTAAAACTCCTTCTAATTTGGTTTCCTCTCCCCTTCTTCAATCCCAGTGGCATTTCTTTTCAAGCCCAGAAGTTTTAATACTTATTGATTCACCTGGACCACTTATTTCCTTTGAATTTTTTATTTTCAGAGAGACTATAGTTAGCTGAACTTTCTTTAATCTTTTACTTTTCCCTGCACTCTTTCTCCATCAATGGATTTTAATATTTCCTCCTATTACAGTATGTTCACTAAATTTCTCAGTTCACTCAAAATTATATCCTGTAATTCATCTCTGACTAGCTCCAACTGAACTACATTTTTAACACTAAAACTGGGTGCTCCAACTATATTACACTACATGTAAAATTATGCACTGCAGCTACTTATATTTGTGTTTGTGCAACAGATAAATGGTTTCCTATGTGATCATTATGAAAACTGGTCAAAGGCATACCCTAAAGTTTGAAAGGTAAGAAATTACATTAAGATATACTACATTATCTTCATATGAAAATGACAGTTTAGATATTATGTAAGTTATTGAACTATTAACATCTATTAATATTAATTTCTGAAAAGAATTATTTGTATGAAAACAGCAGTATGCAGAGACTGAAAAGTAAAATGATATGAAAGTAACTGTCTTGAACAGACATGTTATCAAATCTATTTTCTAGCTGCAACCAGCCTTGAAAGTCATTTGGAAGGAAGATATTTTTAGACTGCAAAGCTATGTTACTAAATAGACTGGCTTAGTTAGTTAATAAGATAAGCAGATCACTACAACTGCTCTTGCTTTCTCACTTCATTAGTTTATTTATTGCCTTGCTTTGTTCTTTTCCTCACTTTTCTTTATCATGAACTGCAATCAGCTGTGCAAGTAATCAACATTTGCTATTCAATATGGCTGCCCAACATCTCAATAGTTGGGAATAACAAACTTCGTTACATTTAAAAAATGTCAACTCTCAATTTAAATTCCCTATGTGGAAGACTCTCACTACTCTCAGACTAATTCATAGAAAGAAACCAGTTTGATTTCTAATCAAGAAATACCATTATTTCTTGGAAATATTTCAGTGTGTAGACCTGAAGTATCTGATCCAGCTGTATTGAGAGTGCCTGCCAAACGTCCATAGAAGTACTAAGAGGAGTCGCCAGACCAATAGACGTAAACAAAACAGACTGCCAGGAACAGCACTGGGATATATCCTGGCCAGGGGAAATGGTGCCAGTCTTACTCCAACCAGACACACCATTTAAAAAACAAACAAACAACATATCTAGAGAAATGGTCTACGAGTAACTTGTTTGGTGAAAACACTCTAGAAAGAGAAATGAGTAACAGAGATTATTAATTGTCGGGCATATATTTAAGATGGAAACATGTTTATAGTTAGCTCTTTAAACTGCAGGGATAATAATTTAAACAAGTAACTGAGCACCATTACTATTAAAAAAGTAATAAAACAACCTTAAAGTGTGAACAAAGACTTATACTGCAATCTGCTGGAAGGTTGCAAAATTACAGCAAAATTGCTTTTGAACCATCAAATGCATAAGAGCGTTCAAATTATTTGATCAGCTCTCTCCCTTTAAATGTATTTTTCGTATATATTATATTAAAGAATCCTTGACAGAAATGTCCTAATATTAAAATTGACTAATCTCTTTACCAGGGAATAGAATCAAAAACACTTTTCTCCATACTGGAAAAGTTTTACACTCTACGAAAGTGAATTAACACATCATGAAAGAGTTATTAATTGCAGAACAGTGACATTGGTCAGAAATTAAGTTAATCCTTTTCAACAATTTAAAAAAATAAAACTGAGCACTGAGTATACAGAGTCTTGATTCAGGTCAACATATTGAGAAACCAGGATCACTCCCATTTGTCATTACATGCTGCCAATGCACCCTTCTGTGGATCACTATTTTACACAATGGTCCACAACTAATATGTTTGGTTATTTGCTTGGTAAAGATTTGGTACATTTGGAGATAGGGGAGGAATGAAGCAATCTTCCCTTTTTCTCTTAATTACCTGATTTTTTTTCCTCTTCTCCCCAATCTTGTTTTTTCCTGCCTTCATCACAGTTGGCCAGGAGAAGAGTTCCTCTCCTCTCCTGCAGATTATCCTTTTTGTGACTCCCAGATGCTCAGTAGGAGTAATCAACACAAACTCTTCACTGAATGCTGGCTAAACTGGCTTGTGAGCTGATTTAGGAAAATACTGTTGTGAATGACAGCAGGGCTTCTTGTGCTCAATATGCTGCCCTGCCTATAAATACCAAACAAAATTTCTGTAGAGAGACCTCCAGGAACTAAGATTATTTCTTAAGCAACTGATTTAAGAACGGTCATACTGAAATCAGACCAGAGGTCCATCTAGCCCAGTATCCTGTCTTCTAACAGTGGCCAATGCCAAATGACCCAGAGGGAGTGAACAGAAACAGGTAATCAAGTGTTGCCTCTCCTGTTATCCATTTCTAGCCCCTGACAAACAGGCTACAGACACCATTCTTACCCATTTTGGCTAATAAATATTGATGGACCTAACCTCCATGAGTTTATCTAGTTCTTTCTTGAACCCTGTTAAAGTCCTGGTCTTCACTACCTCCTCTGGCAAGGAGTTCCACAGACTGACTGTGTGCTGCATTAAGAAAAATTTCCTTTTGTTTGCTTTAAACCTGCTACCTATTAATTTCATCTGGTGACCCCTAGTTCTTATATTATGGGAACAAGTAAACAACTTTTTCTTATTCGCTTTCTCCATACTTGTCATGGTTTTATAGACCTTAATCATAACCAACCCCTCCTCCCCCCGCATAGTCTCCTCTTTTCTAAACTGAAAAATCCCAGTCTTTTTAATCTCTCTTCACATGGCGCCCATTCCAAACCCCTAATCATTTTCGTTGCCCTTTTCTGAACCTTTTCCAATGCCTATATATCTTTTTTTAGATAAGGCGACCTCATTTGTACATAGTATTCAAGAGGTGAGTGTACCATGGATTTATAGAGGCAATAAAATATTCTCTGTCTTATTCTCAATACCTTTTAAAATGATTCCTAACATTCTATTTGCTTTTTTGACTGCCACTTCACACTGAGTGGATGCTTTCATAGAAGGATCCACAATGACTCCCTGATCACTCTCTTGAGTGGTTATAGCTAAATTAGTCCCCATCATATTCTATGTACAGTTGGGATTATTTTTTCCAATATGCATTACTTTGCATTTATCAACATTAAAATTCATTTGCCATTTTGTTGCCCAAGTGAACATTGCGGTTTTAAGTCAAAGATTGCTGTAAATAGCAGTTAGCATAAATCATTCAGAAACACTGAATTTGTAATAAAATGATTAAAAATGGAGAAAGAACGGGATTGTCATACAAGATCAAACTAATTGAATACCTAGTTTGATATTTAGGCTATGTCCACACTAGCACATTTGTCAGTAAAACTTAACGTCACTCAGGGGTGTCTTACCCCCTGACCAATATAAATTAAATGGACGGAAGCACTGGTATGGAGAGCTTTATGTCAGCAGGAGACATTCTCCTGCTGCATAGCTACTGCAGCTCATTGGGGTGGCTTAATTATGTTGATGGAAGAGCTCTCTCCCGTGGGTACAGAGCAGCTACATGGGCTATCTTACAGCAGCACAGCTGCATCAGCACAGCTCTGTTGCCGTAATGTCTCATGTGTAAACTAAGCACTAAAGATGGGTGAGAATCTCTTTTATTAGACCAACTTCAGTTGCTGAGAGAGAAGCTTTTGAGTTCACATGGTGCTTTTCTTCAAATCTGGGAAATGTACTCAAGAGTGTCAGATTGTTTAGCACAAATAGTTAATACATCTCAAGGGACCATTCTAGGTGAAGTGGCCAGTTAACACCTCTCCAGGAGAAAAAGCTGGGGGGGAGGCAAGTTTAGTGGGTTATAAATTGTTGCAATAAATTATAAATCCAGTGTCTTTACTCAGTCTAGGATTTTCACTGCCCAGTAGAGTTATGACTTTTAACTCTCAGGCCTGTCTTTTAAAGGTGTTATGCACATTTCCTTTGAGGTCAAGGACTGGGAGGTCAGCTAGAACAACCACTTTGTGAAGAGTGTTCTGACATGGTGTTTTTGTCTTTCATCACTTTTCTATTTGAGTTCATTTGAGAGCATAGAGATTGTTTGGTTTCAACTATATAGTTGCTATTGGAGCATTTTGTGCACTGGATGAGGTACACGACAAGTCATGATAGACACGGGCAGGACCCATGGATATTGTAAAGTGTGTTGTGAGGGTGGGAGTGTTGATTCTTGTAGCAATGCAGACATATCCGTAGGTTTTGCATTAGAGTTGGTGTGCATTAGAGTCTGGGCTGCAAAGAGCTTGCTTCCGATAAGAAGCTTGGAGAGACCGAGTGTTTATTTGCAGGCCAGGAGAACTGTTCAGAAAAGATTCTTTTCAGGATGTGATCCCCACTGCGGATAGGTTGTAACTGTTTAATGATACCAGGGATGGCTTCCATTATGGGGTGAAAGGTAATAACCAAGGGTATATTGTTGGACAGGGTTTTATTTCCATACTAAAGCAGGTTCTCACAAGTTATTTGGGGAGCTGATGTGATCTACTTCTCTGGCAGAGCATCTTTGTTTGGTAAAGTATGTTAAGGTGTATATCCCAGACTTTCTCCTTGTAGTATATCCTGTGGTATTTGAATGCTTGACTGTATACAACTGATTTCTTGGGGTAGTTGGAGTGATTAGTGGCTTCTAGAAGAATCAAAGCACATAGAAACAAGTCTGAACCTACACTACATATAGAGAAAATTTGTTTCAACAGAATTTGAACAAACCCTGCTTGCACTGGTTTACATTTCCAGAAAAATATGATCAAAATCTCTCACAAATTCTCTTCCTATGGGTCACAACTTTGCTTTACTGACCAACCAAACAACAGCCACCAGAATAGGACTAGAACAAACCAGCATGCTAAAATTACTGCACAGCAATATTTGTATGGACCTTTCCTCCCCCCTCCCCCCGTGCACACTTTGGCACTCAGGACACTTTCAACGTAATTACAAATTTTTCCTACACTTATGCAATTTAGCCAAAAATTGTCTGTCACTAGATTAGAATTGAACCTACAATTTTAGGTGAGGGTGTACCTCTGATTTGTAAAGTGTAATAGCAATACTTTTGAGATAAGAATATTTGTTTCCTTAGTGACTTATTGAATCATTTTTCAATAAAAAAGAATTTAATAACTGCATTTATTATTTCACTTATGGCTTTAAACAGATTTAAGATTTACATTTTCAGCTGTTTAATTCTTTTTATTGAAAAATTATTAGGATTCTTTAGTAGCCAGATAGTACACAAATACTATTTATTTTTATTATTAATATTAGATTCAATAAATCACTAAGGAAACAAATACTCTTATCTCCAAAAATATTATGACGACACTTCACAGATCACAGGTACAACCTCACCTGGAATTCTAGTTTCAATTCTCATCACCTCATCTCAAAAATGAAGGTTAACCAATATCTAACTTCTGGGAACTAGAAAGAAACTTGCCCTGAGAGATGTTATTCTGAACTGTCTAATGCAGGATTTTTTCTTTTAACCTTTTTCTAAAGCATTTGAATACTGTCCACTATTCGTGTTGGGATTTTGGACTAAATATAGACTGATTCAGTATGACAATTCTTATGTTCATAATTACCAATTCAAGGTCCAGATTTATGAAAAAAATTCCTCTGAAGAACCACTATGGAAATTATATTTGTCTTTTAAAATGTTATGAGACTTTTAAACAAAATTCTCTAGTATCTTAAAAGTGATTTACCTTTCCTGTTTAAGAGCATATTCTAGCATTTTGATTCTTCGCACTAGATCCTTCTTCAGATTTTCTTGTCCTTTCCTTTCCCCTTGAAGAAAGGCAATCTGGGCCTGAAAAAGACAAAACTCTACTTAGAAAAGTTCAAAAGGTGACAAATTGTTTTCCCAATATATTTGCATTACACAAATATGAAGGTTCCATCTACTCCCAAGCCATTCTACATTATTTCAACAAAATTATTCCATATAATGCTGTGTTATAGCAGTTTGGCTACTGCAAACCAGGCACTATCATCATTTTGACCATATTTACTCTCTTTAAATTACTCTATTGCAGGGGTTGGCAACCTATGGTTCACTAGGGAGCCAGAGATGGCTCTTTTGGAGCTCCAGCTCAGCCTCCCCCAACCCCAGCAGGGAGCCAGTTCTGGCACTACAGCCTTATGGCCCCATAAAGATTGGAACGCCAGCGCCGGCTTCCTGTGGGAAGGGGGAGGTGTTGGCGGAGGGGCAAGTCCTAAGCCTCCCCACTGGATCCGGTGTGTGGGAAGCAAGACAAGCCAAAAATGTGTCTCTGCGCTGCCATTTTCCTTCACCCGCCTGGGGGAAGATCCTTGCAGACCCACACTTCCTAGAGGCTTCCCCTTTGCTCCTACTGGCCAGAATCCGGTGAATGGGAGCAACAGGAGGCCATGTTACACAGTGCCTGCAACGTGATACGAAAGTGAGTGCCCCCCACCTCATCATGCCCAGACCCCACCCTCTCACGGACCCCCCACCAAAACCCTGCATCCCCAGCCTGCTCATTCAGCCCTTCGCCAAGACCCGACACTCCCAGCTTACTCCTGCCCTCCCCCCATAGCCACACATCTTACCCCTTGCTTCTGCCCCTCCCCCTGGCCAGACACCCTACTCCCAGCCTGCTCCTGCACTCCACCTCCCACCCTGATCCTGAATCCCCATCCCTATCCCACTCACTGGCAGCCCTGTCCCGCACACTGAACCCTTCATTTTTGGCCCTACCCTTCAGCCTAGGGGGCCCACAAAATCCATTAACTCTGGAACCCCAGAAGAGTAAATCTGGCCTGAGGCACTGAACCTCAGTCCTCCTTGTCCCTCCCCCCCACCATGGGCTGGAGCACCAGGGGAGTGAGGTGTTTCAATTGGGGCCACATCAGTGAGGGTTGGGGGGGGTTAGAGATGTTTTTTTCTGTGGGTTAGTGGTGCCTGACCCAAAAGAGGCTCCCCACTCCTGCCATAAATAAAGACAATGTTGAAACCTTTTGTGCTGGACATAATATTTTACTGATAGAAATGTAGCCGTGTTAGCCTAGGGTAGCTGAAATAAAATACAGGACTATGTAAAGTGCTACATAGTCCTATATTTTGTTTCATAATATTTTACGTTATTTAAAAATGAAACCTAGCCAATAAGCCCCCAGTTGGGGTCCAGCCCACATCTGGCTGCAGCATAACACCACACCTGCACCCTCCCACACACACACCCCAACCCTGAGCGCATTATACACCTGAATCCCCTGCCTTTAGCCCCTCATACCTCCACATCCCCAAACTCATGCACCCCAACATCCCCAGCCCCTTGCCACAATACTCCTGCACCCCCCCCACACACCTCAACCTTGTGCCCTGAGTTCATCATACATCTGAACCCTTCAGGCAACTTCAAAAGTGGTGATGACTAGCCCAGAAGTTTGCTTGAGACAAGCCTTCTTGGCTAGAATGTCAGTTACTGCAAAAACCTGTTTACGGGGTGGGTGTGTGAATCCTTGAGACTTTGGTATGCTTTCTTGGGAGTGGCCAGGGTACAGTGTTAAGGTTGTGACATAACATATTCAAAGTTCAGGTATTCCTTTCTTAACTTACAATGCTGTAAAATGATTTAGACTCAAAATTTGATATACATTAAAACTGTCATGGAGGAATTATCCTGTTGATTCCAAATAGTCTTCAAAAGAAAACCGGAGGTGATTAGAGGAAATTTTAAGAATAATCTGTGCATTTGTGAGAGAGCAAGAACACAAAGCAACCGAAACTGGGGCTTCTAAAACTCTTCTATATTGTGTAACACTAATATAGCACAAACGAATTTGTTATGGAGGCATGGAGCCTAATTAATATGGTGTGCAGGTTAAATAAGGTATCTTTGATACTCACAGTGAAACAATGAAAATTTTGGTAGCTGGGTAGACTTTTTTTTTTTTTTTTTTAAACAGAAAATTTCATATTCCAGGCATTCCATACCTCTCTTATTATTCTAATAGCCTTTTATCGTCTTATCTAATACTTGAGGCATTAGTCCTTTCTTGAAATACATTTGTTTACATATTTCACTCAGACACTGGCCATTTATTTTTATCATAGGGACTTTGATTAAACATGGCATATTTCCATTTGAAGTTCTAGAAATATATAGTCATTTGTTTTCTTTATTGACCTGCATCTTATGGTATTTTTCTTTCCTGTTGTTTCACCTGACTGGATGAATGTACAAGTAGCTGTCTTTGTTAAATAAATATTAAGTAATATTGCATACAGATACTTTATGTTGAAGTGCTCAAGTCAGGAAATACCAGTATTAAGACTTCCTGTGTAACCTCAATGTTGTCTCTTCTGCATATGGTATTACAGTAGTTTTTAATTATATGATCACTTAAAATGTCTCAAATATTGTATCATACAGATTTTTTCTGTGGGCTGAGATACACATCTTGTAATGAGTTTTCATTGTATTTTAAGAAGTCTCAGAGGGATAGCCGTGTTAGCCTTGTAACTCTGAATACCATGAGCAGTCCTGTGGCATCTTAGAGACTAACAAATTTATTAAGTCACGCGCTTTCGTGGGTAAAACCCACTTCCTCAAATGAGTTGGAGTAGAAATTACAGAATCCAGGAAATATAACAGCAAAAGCAGTTAACTGTCAATTGCAGGACCACTGTTAACGGAGCTAATTAAGTCAGACTGGATGAATTTCATTCATAGCATTTGATGTGGAAATGAGAATATCAAAGACAGGAAAATAGCTTTTGTAGTGCATTAACCAGTTAAAATCTTTATTTAAGCCTAAACTGATAGTATTGAACTAGTAAATGAACTCCACTTCCGCTGTCTCCCTCTATATCTGGGTGCTTACTTTTAAATCCATTATTGAATATCAAGGGAGGTTAAAATGTCTCCAACAGGTTTATGTATGTTAGTATTCCTGATGTCTGTCCATTTACCCTTGGTCTCTGTGGGATTGGAGCAGATCTGATTGTATCTTAAAGCTTCCAATCCATACAAGAGATCCACTTCTTGGACACTGCTGTACAAATAAATGACAGTCACATAAACATAACCTTATACCAGATAACTAGTGACTGCTATTCTTACCAACATGCCTCTAGCTTCCATCTAGGACGCATCACATGATCCATTGTCTACAGCCAAGCCCTAAATTACAATTAGCAGATGGTTTGTGAATGAGAGGTCACAGATAGGCTGGGCACTGACTGTGAAGGGTCTTGAAAGTGAAGACAAAATGTTTATGTCTGAGGCAATAGATCAGGGGTTGGCAACCTTTTCAAACCAAAGAGCCAAACTACATCAAAATTCAGAACAAGTGATCGACAAAGAGCTGTATAAGAATGCCCGTCTGCATTTCTGAAAATATATAATTTAATATTATTGATAATTGACATGATGATTAATAATAGCATAAACAAACATTGTACTCACAGGACCCACAAATGCTCATGATACTACCTATATTTTCTGGTTAGTCTCTATGGTGCTACAGAACCATTTGTTGTTTTTTCCATTTTTTTAGTTACAGACTATCACGGCTACCACTCTGAGACTTCCCTCTCAGGGCAAGTTTACTGATTTACTCCTAATATTTTGTCCAATCTAGTTTTAAATGTCTCAAGCAAGTCAAATGGATTTGACTATGAAGAAATTTTGTCTTGTCAGTCAGGTTTTCCTTTGTTTACCCTTCCAACTATATACAGTTGCACTACTCTAAATAATTTCTTTAACCTTCAAATATTAAATCATTGGCTAGCCAAGCTATTTATATTCAGCTCTGTTAATCAAATCCCTATTGCTCTTGAATCATTTCTGTAATATGTTTAATTTAATTGGTGGGCACTAATTGTTTTGAGCACTATCAACATGCTCATCAGCACACTGGGAATACACAGAAGGTCCAAGGAAGAAAACATAAATATAGCATTAACTAAATAGACAATAATAAGAATGACATCACAAAAAAAACACAGTACATATGGCCCAAAGTCCAGATGTAAGAATTTCAAACATACTTCCATTTAAACTTATTGCACAAAATCCTGCAATGAGCAAGGCAGAATTCATGGGAATGGTTTGCATTGCATTGGAGATCACAAATTAGATGGCTTAACGCTACTATTTAAACTAACATGGTAGAATCTCAGGAAAGTAACAGTTGACTGCTCAGGTTAGGGCAAAACAAATTAGAACAAACCACAAGTGGTCTCATGAACAAAACATGAACAATTGAATCAGACCCAATAGTATGCCTGCAAGAAAATTATAAAGGTACATTCTGAATATGTTTACACAGCATTTTAGAACACCCAGATTGACATTAGGTTAGCAGGGTTCATGCTAGCACTCTAGGAATAGTTATCTTCAGCAGGAGAGGAATCCATTATGCAGGGGAAAGAGATGTATGCAACAGAATTTGAATATACACTATTTATTTTCCCACAAAAAATAAATAGTTTCATTCTATAGGCTTTCTATGGCTGTGGGGGCAATCACTTTTAGAACAAAATGGACAATAGAAAAATCTTAATTATGGGTTCAGATTTAATTTAAGGGACTGAGGTGGGCAAAAGTGACTTATTTTGCTGCCCAAGAAAGTATACCTGTATAAGCACTGCTTCATGAACATAATTACTCAATGTCAGGATGGAAGGAGTCACATTTTCAATTAAAAAGAGTCCAAAACCTATTAGGAAGCCTGGATATTGGAGATACTTACTTAAGTGATCTAGTGCCGCTGGATTATTTGAGCATCTCACATGTATGTAAATAATCAACATCTGTCTTTCATCCTTCCAAGCCAGAAGATGGCTATAACTCACTGAAGAAAGTGGTACACGAGAATTGACAAGCAAATAAGAGAGGCAGCCTAACAGGCCATGAGGTCAGTTTTCTGATTTCTCTTCTCTCGCAAGTCAGTCTGCATGCACATAGATTAAAGACTAGATACTAACACGTTTGCTTTTAAATACTGAATCAAGATGCAAGAGAAATTCAGAAGACGCTTGAGATCTTGGGAATTCCACATAGTCCATCCTAGAAGCAGTAAATAAAATCTAAGTCTCACAAAAGATATACTGAAGGTGTGCTTCCATAGCCTAGCTACAGTCAGAATGGCTTGGTCAGACAACAGAGGTAAAAAGTATCTATCCCACAATATACGTGTCACGTTATAACTCCAGTTGGTGCAAACAATATAAAATGAATACTGAGAACAGATTTTAAGTATGTAAGATATCAACAAAAAGTTTATGAATCAGGTATCAATATACAAACTACAACTCCACACCATACACTCCCCACACTTAGCACTTTGAAATATGAACCCAACATAGTGTTACTGTATGGGACATTTCAGTTTATCATCTTTGAAGTGCTAAATATATTCTGCTGGCACTTCAGTAATATTCAACTATGCATTTTGTACCAAAATCTTGAAAATCTGGCAATAGTTTAAAGGAATATTTACAAGACTGAAAATAATGTTTATGATTTGTACCAGAGTTTAGAAACAGAACAAAATTTATAACCTTTAATGTGAACTACAGATAGTAAAAAAGTTACAAAATTATATTCACAACATTAAGTATTCTGTACAGGCATTTCTGTAAGAAACAGATTGAATTATATAAACAGACTCATACTTCAAGGTCAGAAGGAACCATCGTGATCATTCAGTCTGACCTTCTGGTCTCTGCCAATCTGACATGGGGGAAAATTCCTTCCCAAAGCCAAATACGGCAATCAATTAAGGCTTGATCTCAAGGGGAGTTTTTCCACTGATTTAAAAAAAAAAACAGTGGATAAGGAACATAATTATCCTGTGCCTCAGTTTCTCCATCCAAAAAAAGATATAATAATAATACTTGCCTGCCTTATAGGAGATTGTGTAAATTAATTGGTTTTAATTAGGTGTTTTGATGTCATCAGATGGAAAGTGCTGAGAACTGCAATATTGCAACGTATTTTTTTTACAATTTCAAAATCTTTCTGCATTATTCATGCAGTAGCCACCGTTCCTGGATTACAGGAGAATTTCAGTTTGGGACTTTATGGGACTCCTCCTCCAACTGTGACACACTGGAGCAATTTGCTAGAAGAGGCAGGGGCCCCCCCCATCATCACTTTTCAAAGGACTAGTCAAAGATGCAGATAGGCTGGCCAGCCTTATGCAGTGTGTGTGCGGCAGGGAGGGCTGGATCATTTGTGGCAGCAGATAGCTTGTGCTGGCCTGCTAAGTGGAACGGGGCAGAACAATAAATGGCCAAGAGGAATGAATCCCCCTCCAGCTGAGCCAGAGGAGACCTTCAGAGCTTCCCCCACAAGTTAGCAGTGACCTGAGCCAAGGCCCTTTTTTTTTTTTTTTTTTTTTTTTTAAAACTTGTTCAAATTCTGTGATGATCAAGGCAGGAGAAGTTCTGGGTTGGGAAGGGCAGTGATCTTGAGCAGGAGGAGCCTGGGAAAAGAGGGCGGTGAAGGGAAGAAAGGGGAGCAGAGGGAGGAGGGACATGGTGGCTAGGGTTGCCAGATGTCCGGTTTTGAACTGGACAGTCCAGTATTTGAGCTTTGTTTGGGAAACAAATTGAGAATATATAAATGAGAAAATATAAATGCCCGGTAATTTCTAAATAAGATGTAATGTAGACTACGATGCAATGTCAAGTGTGTCTGGTATTTTTGTTGAAACCATCTGGCAACCCTAGTGGTGTCAAGGAAGAGAGAAGTTATTGGTAGAATAGGTCTCCACTCTTTTCAGTCTCAACTCTTTTCAGCGGTTGGGAGATTTTGTTTGCCTGGTAAAAAGAGGGTTGGGGATTTGGTTCCTTCACCCCTGGGGGTAGTGGGTCTACCACTCTGACACACAAAGCTGGCACCATTATGCTGCCTCAGTGGGACATTTTACCTTCCTGGTTCTGTGAGCTGAATGGGTTAAAGCAGCAGCCAGCCTGTATTTTATTGGCATGTCCTTTGGCAATTCTTATTCAATGTCTGAGGTGCTTACTGCTGTTGAAACAAACAACATAGGAAGCCCCATCTTGTTTGTGTGAAGAAGTGAAAATGAGGTGGCAACTTTTGCAATCTGATTCTAGTCATCTTCTTCCTCTCAGGGGGCAAATGCCAGCTGAGGATGAGGCCTGATACCTCGTTTGGTTGTGCGAAGAAAGGACAGAGATTTCTCAATTAGCTTTAACTGGTGCTTGGCATTCTGTGCTCCCCAGGATCAATGAGAGGAGTTTGGGGCATTTGCAAGCAACCTGAATGTCAGTTATGAGCAGAGCTCGATAAATAACACAATCTACTCGCTTGTGGCGAGTAGACTGTAACCCAGGTAAGCCGGGTTCGGGAGATCTGCGCATGCGCAGAACGATATGCGCATGCGCAGATCGCTGGACAGTGCAGCTGGTTATGAGGGTATCTAATAAACCTGTGACTCACATTTCTTATTCCCAAATTTAGTGTTGTTAGGTATCTTTCGCATATCTGGCACATGGTACAAAACATGCTCCATTTTGTTGAGAAAGAAACTACATAAAAGTGGAGGGTTTTTTTCCCAAAAAAATAATTTGCTTGGGTTCAGGGATTTGCCTGGAAGGGGACAAGCATGCAGTGAGCAAGGACACAGGATGTGCATGGAAGAGAGGAGGGAGACAGTGGGAAGGGGATAGGGCCTGGGCTAGGAATCCACTGCCTCCCTAAGGAGAAGCTTTACCAACAACCCATGAGGAGCAATGGGCCTTAGCCCCACAGTACCATCAACCAGGAGACACATGTGGTAAGGTAAGCTCAGCAAAAGGCTACACCTTAACCCTTTTTCCAGAGCCAGAATACCATACACCTACTGTACCCCAAGCACCTGCCCTGACCCCCTGCACCTCTCCCAACCCCCTGCCTTGAGCCACCTCCCAGAGTTTCTTCTTTGAAAGGCTGCAGACCCCTGAATTAGACTCTACGCAGGAAGGCAAGGCCAACCAGGCAGATACCTGAGAAACAATTATCTGTAGTAAATCAAAGCCCTTCCCATCTAGTGCCCCATCTCTTACAGCTGGGGAGTTTTGGCAACTAGCAGTTGCTAAAGGGCCACATGCCCTTGTAGGCAGTCCCACTGTACCATTCCCTCAGGAACTCATCAAGCCTGGTCTTGAAGCCAGTTCATTTTATTGCCCCCATTGCTCCCTTTGGAAGTCAGATTCAGAACTTCATTCCTCTTATGGTTAGAAACCTGTGTCTCATTGCAAGCCTAAATTTGTTGATGGCCAACTTATATCAATTTGTTTTGGTGTCCACATTGGTACTTAACTAACTTTTCTCTCTCTCTGGTATATGTCCCTCAGATGTATTTACAGAGGGAAATCGTATCTCCCCTCAGCTCTCCTTTGGTTAGGCTAAACAAGTCAAGCTCTTTTAGTCCCCATATTTTTTATCCTTTCAAGAACTATGTACACAACCATTGTTTGGCTTTTAAGCTATTTCTTATTAAGCAAACATCTTCAAAGAGTTATCCAAGACTTTTGCCAAATCACCTTCCCCAAAAGGTCCCAAAAGTTCAGTACTGATCAGCACGTTAAGAAGTGTTGGGGATTTTTGTTATTTTGGGGGGAGTTATACGACCTATGATTTCTGCTAATTTTATTTCAACTTCCATTATTCTGTTCAATTTATTTTAAGTTTCGCTCTTTTTAAAATAACTAGAACAACTCTATCAATTTCCGAATTAAGTTTTCAATAAAAGGCTGCAATCCTGAACCAGTTTACTTATATGTAATCACCAGAAAGCTAAGGAAGGGAATAGCATATGTGCAATTTTTTACCACAAACACTGTTCTTAAAAATATAGCCACACATCTGTTTGATTATCCCCTCTTTCCTGATTACAGCACCTCAGTTGCTCTCTAATGGCACAACTTTTCCACTCCCTAGACACTGCTTTTATTGTATAGCAGACTTGAAAACATACTTGGCTTTGCTTGGGTTCTTAACTCAAAAATGTTTTATTTTTCTTCACTTAAATCATTGTTGTGGAGTGGGGCTGCAGTGTGCAGGCTGCCTGCCGAGAAAAGAAAGGGCTGTGGTTGTCCTATCACAGCAGCTTGTTGACAGGTGAGAATCATCTCTCCATGGTCGCGGCAGCTACAGTGGGCACAACCAGGGGAGGGGCGCAGGTCCCCTGGCTAGGGGACAGACAGAGACACACAGACAGACCAATCCTCTAAAATATAGAGTAGATAGCAGTCCCTTTCTCCACCCCTGCCTCCTGCTGGCCCAGCATGGTTACAGCTGTCCCAGTCCTCATCTCTGATCCCCTGCTTCCCCACTGTAGACATTCTACAGTACATCTCCCTCCTGCTAGACCTCTCCCTTTCCATTTTATGAGAAACAATTCAATTCCAGGCACATGCCTTTGTCTTGGCACAACCAAACCCTTACCTTGCTTTAAGTTATAAGAAGCTGCATTCCAAATTAGATGGCCCTAGCTCTTACCATTTAGGAGGAGTTTTTCCAACAATCAGACTCACAGACAGATTACAAACAGATCAGTGTGGATTAAAAAAAAAACTTTTTGTCCAAAAATTCAATTTTAAAATTGGATTTTTTGTAATTTAACGCAGATTTTTTTTAAAAGCATCAATAAAATATTACATTTCTCATTTAAAAATAAGTTACAATTAAATCTTAACACAAACATGCTACACCTACATTTACAGTCCCATAAAAATGAATTAATGGCTCTAGTCTGCCCAACCTAACTACCAACTCTTGCTTTTTAAAGTTGTGGGCTTTCAATTTCTGTTTCTCAGCAGACTAAAAAGAAACATGTACAAAGAAAAATACAAGCTGAATAAGATTGTTTTTGCTCTGTGCTTATGTCGTGATGGCCAACCCTTGGCCAAGCATGGCAGAGGAGTTAGTTAAGACATTGTCTTAAAGACAGAGACACAATCTATGGGAAGAGATAGAAGCAGCACAGAAAGGTACAGTACAGAATCTGGAAAGGAAAAGGGAAGACATTATTCAACACACAAAAAGCTTTCTATATTCCCCTAGGCTTTTGCCACAGAAAATCTGTCATGGCTTTGGGGCGTAAGTGACACCCTATCTGGGGATATTTGGAAGAAATTTGTTCCCTGGGTAAAAGAGAAAAATGCGCCAAATGCAAACAGTGCAAGAAGATGATGCTGGATTTACTTGTAAGAATGAAACATGAAACAAGGATGAAAAAATGAAACAAGAAAAACTGCTTATTAGGAGAAAATAATGGGGATAAAGATTTGGATATGGCCGTGTGGATCAACTGGTTAAAAACGTAAATAATTCACTCTGCAATGCATCATTCTTCAAGACTTTCTCTCTCTCTCTCTCTGTCTGTCTTTTAGTTAAGTATGATTTGACAAGTAAATTCCCAAGCTCTTTACTGTGTTGGATGTTGGTAGAAAAAAAATTAGCTTAGCTAATCCTTATGGCTTGTTTAATTAGTTAACTAGATTTAGAATCTATCACTTAAATCTAATATATGAAGGAGAATGTTAGTATGTTTGTGCTCTAATAACTAGGACACTATAAGACCTACCGCAACCAAACTTTCCACGGGGTAACCTTTCCTCCAGGAGAAGGTTTTAAGGTACTGTGGGAGGGTGTGACGGGGGCCCCACTCCCGTCCCCCAATAGCTCCACCGGGGGCAATTAACTCCCAGGCTGCTGCTGTTCTGGGCCTGTGGCGCTTGCGTAGAGGCAGCGTGCAGAGGACCACCCTCACAGCGCAGGTACATCTCAGCCGGCATGCAAACCAGCAGGCAGGTGGATCCAGGGAGAGCAGGGGCGCCAGCGTGGAATAGGGCACTGACGGTTAAAACCGGCGCCAGGCCAGACACAAGGTGGGGAGAGAAAGGAGGAAGGGGGAGCAAGGTTGGCTCTTTTGCATCCCTCCCCCGCCACCTCCCAAACTGCCACCCTCTGCCCCACACAGACACAGCCCCTCTCCTCCCCACCATTCTCCCATGACCTCCCTAACTGCCGGCCTGTGCCCCACACAGACAGCGCCCCGCTCCTCCCCACCACCTCCCTAACTGCTAGCCTGTGCCCCACATAGACAGAGAATCTGATTTTCTTCCACCACATCTGTCCAAGTACCACCCTATCTAATATAGAACGGAGAACGTTAGTAAGTTTGTGCACTAATATCTTGGACACTATAAGAGCTACCGCAACCAAACTTTGCAAGGGATAACCTTTCATCCAGAAGAAGGTTTTAAGGTACTTTTGGACCTGATCAGGGTCCCGCCCTGCCCACTGCGGCACCTGCAGCCCCAGGCACAAGCTGGGGTGCCCCTTGCGTGTAGCCTCCCGGGACTCGCCCCCTCCCACCAGTGAGGTTACATAACCCATCCTCTTTCCCCCTCCCCTCTGCCGGCACGCAGTACCCTCACCCCCATGTGTACAATGGCTCAAGCACCTGCCCTGCCCCACGTGGCACCTGCAGACCTGGGTGCAAACTGGAGCACCCCTCCCGCGTGTAATCTCCCCTCCACCCGGGGTCACTCCCCACCTCCCACCCCCCGCTCTGGAAACCAAAACCAAAACCGGCCAGCCTTTCTGCTCAACTCGCTGGCCTTATCCGAGCAGAAGGAATCCGTGTGCCTGCTGCAGCGCAGGGCGGAGGTGCCAGGTTAAACTCTCGATGCGTTACACTGCTGGGAAGCCAGCCGGCTGCTGAGTGGGGCTCTTCTGGGTCTGGTTCCAGCCATCAGGGTTAGATGTGAACTCTGAGCTTTTGCTTGCCACGGCAGGGCAGGTGGATCCCTGAGCCACCCTTGCAAAGAGAAGTCCCCTTGCTACTGGCCGCATGACTGTGTACTGTTCTCCGGGGGGCTGGCTGCTCGGTCCTGGGGGGAGGAGGGTCCTGCTGCTCTTAGAGGGTCACGTGTGGGCCAGGAACCATTAGCCCCCAGGGTCTGTGGCTCTGGGGGCCCCCTGGCTCAGGGTCCTCTCCTTTCCTAAAATTTTCTAAATTTTGTTCCTCTGGTTTCCCGAGCAACACCGGACCGGGTAAGTCCAGCTAGTACACAATACAGAAAGCTGTAGTAAGAGAAATCTAAAGTTGCCAGTTGCCTCTGTCATTTTGTCATTATGCTGTAATAGTGATGCCATAAGCCTATTCTTTATTTTACTTCATCATAATTTAGCTTTTCCAAGAGAACCCCATTCTATAGTTTTCTCAAAAAACAGAAATGCCAGTGAGTTCAATGGGGCTTACTCCAATATTAAGTGCACTCTAAGCACAGTCAGTCTTAGTTTTTTGTTAACTTGGTTTAAACCAATGTGGTTTTTTTGGTGATTTAAATCGTCTTGACTTAAATCAATCCATCCTGAGACAGACAACCAGATGCACATTTCTAAAATATATAGTAAAAACAAGGGAAACAGAGAGGAGCTCTAATATCATGATTCCAAACACCAGTGCTTCTCCCCAACCTCTAGAGACCAGCTAGCATCACAGGACACTGACCTCAATACTAGCCTCCAAGATGCTCCTTCATTACTTCTAATTTAAACTAGGGATGTAAATAGAGTTTTAAAAGTTTTTACTGTTTCAATGATTAAAAAACATTTCATTTAAATGGTTAACTGCTTAAAGGGCTGGCCTGCACAGGCCGAGTGGTGGGTTAACCAGCAAGATTAATGTTTACTGGTTAACTTTTTACATCCCTAATTCAAAAAGTATCTTTTCACAATAGGTTTTGTTACCTCTTAACCCTATTTTAATCTCTGACAAAGCTTTGCCTTTATCTTTTTGGTTGTTTTACTTATCAATGTCTTATAGTGATCTTTCTGAAAATCCAAGCAAATTATGTTCACGTGGTTAGCTTTGTCTAGCTGATTAACTTTTTCAGGTTACATAGGAACAATGCTCACTTACTGGGATGCCCATAAGAGGTTCTGCTACTCCCAAACAGTCTACTGTTCTCTCTCTAATTTTTTTTAAATAAAAAAAGAGTTGTCTATTGTAAATAGTGACATTTTAATTTAAAAAAAGCATCAAAGCTGGGAAACT
The DNA here is from genome assembly GCF_052426305.1 of Pelodiscus sinensis. Lineage (NCBI taxonomy): Eukaryota > Metazoa > Chordata > Testudines > Trionychidae > Pelodiscus > Pelodiscus sinensis. The sequence goes on from NC_143054.1 coordinate 139,391,477, forward strand.
CAAAGATGGGGGTTTACACACACAATCACAATAAACAATTATTTTTGAAACCTGATGGAAAACTGAACACTTACCAGAAAGATCTAAGAAAAGTGAACACTGATTTTCAAAAATTAAGGTGCAATTGTGTCAATTTCTGCTCTATAAAACTAGATTCCATTTCCAATAATAATAATACTCACAAAACTAGAAGAGCATACGCAGTAAGCACATATTACATTCCACAATACTATAATAAAACAGGATAAAGGGAACAAAATTGATTAATGTTTAATTTCAGTAAAATATCTGACAGTGCCTCACATCTTACTCTTTCTATGAGTTCATGTCGGAGCAGATTTGAATATTCACATTATAGTAGAATACTCATTATAGTAGAACCCCAGAATTACAAATACCAGAATTATATACTACTGACCAGTCAACCATGCACCTCATTTGGAGCCAGAAGGATGCAATAAGGCAGCAGCAGAAACAAACAAAACAAGTACAGTACTGTGTTAAATGAAAACTACTAAAAATAAATGGAATGTTTAAAAAAATAACAAAGGAAGGAGATTGGTTTAGGTGCTCGTTTCACTTAAATTAAGATGCTTAAAAGCAGCATTTTTCTTCTGCATAGTAAAGTTTCAAAGCTGTATTAAGTCAATGTTGAGTTGTAAACTTTTGAACAAACACCTGTAATGCTCTGTTCATACTTAAGAACAACCTCCAATCCTGAGGCATTCGTAACTCTGAGGGTTCCACTGTAAATACATACAAGCAAATGGCAACAGTAATATGGTGAAGTATGCCAGCAGGGAAATAACCATCAACTGGAATCATGAATGACTCTCTATTACTTCTCACCTTACTGAACATCTTCATTAATCAGAAGATGGAATAAACAGAATATTAATTATGATGTGAAGGAGAAACTTTGCAAAAATAGTAATACTGAGAAAGACGGACAGGAGAGAGAGGAACAGCAAATCAGCAACGAGTTTGCTATGCAAGCTGTTAGAAACCTCAAATGAAATTATGAGACGTTTGCATAAACATCCCATCACACAAGATGGAATTTTTTCTCTTACGTATACTTCGTTTTTGAAACACACTATAGCAGGAATATATACATATGAATATTGAGATAAAGTTTGCCCAAATCAATCTATTCATGGATTCCACTGTAATTATTGGCTGCTTAATGCACATATTATCTCTGCCAAATTCATAGATTATTTTTAACACTTGCTTCTGTTAATTAGATACAACTAGATAATGAATCAGTTACCAAATGACAAATTCTGCAATTAAGGTCAATCACATCAGCTTAGAATTGTATCCTCTCTCTTTCCCTTATCCTCACAAGCATTTCTTTTTACTTCGCAAGGGAACAGATGCAATGGAATGGTAACAATCTCTCTTTTTGGCTTTGGTGTGAGTGGGAATTCAATTCTGGGAATCTCATCACAAAGAAAATATTAGCAAATTAGAAGAAGTTTGCAGAACAACAACAAAAGTGAACAGGGATTATAGTAGGATTGATTTGTGAGGAGATTAAGAGAATCTAAATAAGCATAGCTTGGCTAGGCTCTGACAACAGAAAGGAAGGTAAAGAAGAACTTGATAACAGTATACACACTATCTGAAGGTGTAAATACCATAGCAAGGGAGGAGTCAGAATAGCAAAAGAAGTCTATGGGAAAGGAAATAAAAATGGAGGGGGAAAAAAAAACATGTAGTACAAGCCATTCTCACTATAAGTCCAAGATATGTTCCAAAAAACTTGGATTTACAGTGAAACTACTTACGGAGGGGAATTTTTTCCCCGCAGCTAACTTCCATTTTGCGCAAAAACTACTTTTGTGTGTAATTTAAGAGTGGGGAATGGGAGGACTTATAATGCATCAGTTCCTACAAGCGCCAACGACTTTAGTGCGGAATGGACATATACCGGGGCAACGTATAGGGGGAACACCCTGTATCAGGAGGACAAAACAGTCACCCAAGAAAACGATATTTTAACATTTAAAAGTAGGTTGGATGAAAAACTACTTAATGTAAATAGGGAACAATTCGGCATCAAGGAAACGATAAACTATATGGCCTCAAACTTCTGTTAAACATTCCCAGCTGGAAGGCATTAGAAGTGAGTGGAATTTGGTTTTAATTAACACTGCTTGTAATTAAACTATATGGATCAATTAATTTCCAAAAGCCATTTCCCAGTAGCACAACATACAGATCGTAGAGAATTCATTTGTAAATTGTCAAACAAGCAATAATTTGAGATTTACAAAGGTTGCAAAGAGTTTCACACCTTTCTCACTATCACTCTCCGGCAGATAAATGTTATTATAGCTTATGGCAGTGCCAATCAAAGCAAATTATAACCTTATTGAAATGCTTTGGCACAAAGGCAGTAGGCCCAGGGGACGAAGCAAATGACTGATAGCCAGAAAAAAATAGGTTTTTTCATCAGTTCTCCCATTGACAAGATGGCAAGTAGTTTAACCTCTGTACTTCAGTTTCTCTATCTAGTTTATAAAATGGGAAATAATCTTTACCAACCTTTTAAAAATTGTAGATCTCTTGATGAAGAGTGCTACATAAGTGTAAAATAGTAGTATTATTAAAATTCTTAGCACAATTACATCCTTGCAAGATGGACATTTTTCTCTCATGCCCATTTTATTCATGGACACTCTAATGTGAATAAATACATATAATACAATTATCAAGAAAATGTCTGCCCAAATCAAACCTTATTTATGGGATTCTACTATATCAGGCAGGCAACATGTACTCATATCATATCTGTCCCAAATACCCAGCAAGGATTCCTATGGCACCTTAAAGACTAACACATTTATTTGGGCATAAGTTTTCGTGGGTAAAAACCACTTCGCCAGATGCATCTGACAAAGCGGTTTTTACCCACAAAGGCTTATGCTCAAATAAATCTTAGTCTAACACAGATACAAACTAACACAGCTATCCCTCTGAGACTTGTTACCAAATCGACAGATTATTTTCAACATGTGTCTGAAATAGACACAAATACAGATAATAAATCAGTAACTAAATGACAAATTCTGCAGTTAATCATTTCAGGTCAGACTAGCATGTGTCCTTCTCTTTCCCTTGTGCTCACAAGCACTTTTTAAAACTTGTACAAGGGAATCACCACAGACGAACATTACACCTGCAATCCTGTTCAGAAGACCGTCCTGATAAATCTCACAGGAAGGATTAACAAAATCACTCTAGTCCAACATATCTGTAGGTATCCACTTTATATCTGCAGATGCGGATCTTCACAGCTCATTTTTGTGGATGGGTATGCAGATACAAATTTTGTATCCATGCAGGGTTCTAAAACTCAGGAGATGCTCCTACCTATAAAAACAGGAAAGAAGCCTAAATTCCTGCACACTGGGAAAGGAATATGAAAAGAAAAGAGGACAAAGGGATAGGAAAGAGAAAACAAATAGGGAAACATAAAGAAGAGAACTTGGGGATAGCTTTTAATTTCAAATATGGTAACTTTGAGAACCAGATAGGTAGTTAATTAAGATTCTGGACAGAGATGTTTACGACAAATTCACTTTGCAACTGATCTGCAAGTGATTGGACAAACCCCTCTCCTATTACAGTTCTTACAGCATGTTAATCACAGTGGTAATTGAGGCTATGTATACGCTAGCACTTTTGTTGGTATAATTCATGTCACTCAGAATGTGGAAAAAAACACCCCCGAGAGTGACATAATTTGCACTAGAGTTGGGCAAACTCCCGTGGACCACATTCAGCATAGCAAACTTTTGTATCTGTCTCCCTCTGGGGAGCGAGGGCTTGCACTGCTCTGACCACCTGGCACTCCTCAGCCCCTTTCCACCATCTTCCACAACATGCAGATAACCATAAAGCACAGGCACAACTTCACCTTGCTGCTTCCAAGGTCAGAACCCTGCCCCTAAGTGGCAGCTCTGCCCCTGTGCTGCAGCACACCCAACCTCCTCCCGCCTCACCTTCAGGAACCTTCAAACCACTTAAGGGTTGCAGGTAGGGTGCCTCCGCCTGTGGCAATGCTTGATACAGCCACCTTGATGTCACTGCCAGCCATGCCTGCAGAAGTCCCTGGTACTGCTCCTACAGAATCTTCCCTCCACGCACCTCAGTATAGAGCTCCCCATGCCACACCTGATGAGTCCTCCCACCCACGTCAGGCAGTCATACAGTTTCCATACCAAGATGCGGCCCTTAGGCCAAAAAGTCTGACCACCCCTACAGATTCCATAGTGGGGGGAAAGCAACTCCCATACACAGAGCAGTTACAGGAGTTACCTTACAATGACATAGCTGCATTGGAACAGCTGTGCCACTGTAAGCCCTTTAGTGTAGACATGGCCTGAGAGTAGTAGCTCTAGATAGTTTGTCACTGACCAGAACAATAACTTCTTAGCCTAGGAAAGGATGAGAGGATGAGAGTACTCTTATCTAGCCTACTTTCTGTCCCAAGGAGCAAGTTGCTATTAGGCTTTGGGCCTTGTCTACACTAGGAAAATTAAGATGCTTCTTTTTTCACTATATAGCTACTCTGGGACATATCAATAGCAGAAACTGTAGCATAGTACAGACAATACTACAAAAGCAATAGAATATGCAGTAGTCAATGATGGGGTTACCCAATATGAAATTATGCACGGCAGGACTCTTGCGACACAGAGGCTGTGTCCTAAGTAGCAGCAAACTCAGCACAGATTGTAATCTTTTTCTCAGCATCCAACTACCTATGCACCCCATGGAACAAGGACTGCCACTCTTGCATGGGTCTTGTTAGCCACCGCCATACTGGCAAGCCATAAAACTGTTGTCAACATCTTCTACAGTCAGAAAGGTCAACAAGAAGAATTACAGTGCAGGCACTAAAGATGCCAAGGTCTTTCCTCCTCTACGCCTTCTATCATTGCTACCACTGCTGGAGGATTAAAGGTCCCAATTACTCTAGGATGGACAGCACCCAGAAAGAAACACATTTAACTTCTCTCCCCACACAAGAGGGGAGAATAGAAGGGCACGTGGCACCACTCCTCCTTCCTCGCTTCAGTGTCAGAAAGCAACAGAAAGAAACTGAAACGATTCCAAGAAACAAGGAGCGATAAAAGGGGAGAAATAAGAAACGGGTGGGACGGGACACGCCAAACCATCGGGCAGCAGGGGTCTGCTGACCAGCCACACGCTCACAGGTGAAACTGACAGGGGACAAGCCAGGGAGTTAGGACAGCGCTGCGAGCGGCTGCCAAGCCCCAGCCACGGCAACAGGCTCAGCGCGCTGCCGCTCCACGCGCGGGGACAGGAGCGTCCCCCACCGCGGGGCGGGCGTGCCGGGCCGGGGGCGCGGGTGTCACGCCCCCCACACCCACCCCACGCTGCGCGGCCGGGGCGAGGCCGCCAGCGCTGCCCTTTGCCAGCGGGAGATACGGGGCACTCAGACGCCAGGAAGGGGCGGCCGGGGCCCGGGCCAAGCCGAGCGGAGCCGGACCAGGAAGGGGGGGGGGGCGCGTTACCTGCAGCTCCGCCCGCTCCGCCTCCCACTCGGCTCGCTCCGCCTCGAAGCGGCCCCACTCGTGCTGCAGGAAGTGCAGGATCCCGGGGACGCTGTACTGAGCCCGGGCCGCGGACACCGGGGCCGGGGCGGCCGCCGCCAAGGAGCCCCCCGCGGTCGCCGCCTCCCCCGGCTCCAGCCCCGGCCCGGCCCCGCCCGGCGGCGGCAGCAGCAGCGCGTTGTTGTTGTTGTTGTTGCTGAAGAAAACGCCGGGCCCCGCCTGCTCGTCCATGGCCGGAGCCGCCGCCCGCAGCCGCCGCGTCCCGGCAGCAGCAGCAGCAGCAGCCTGGGCGCGTCCCGCCCGCCGTCACCGCCGCCTGACAGGACGCCCCCGCCGGCTGCTACCGAGGCCCGGCGGGGACAACTCCGCTCCGACCCGTCCCGCGGCATTCTGGGAAATGTAGTTCCAGGGTCCTAGTCCCGCCTGGAAGCTGGGCGCTGGCGGGGCAAGGTCTCTGATTCTCTGACACAGGGTGGGATGCTTGTGAGCAACACAGAAAGCATCCCACCCTGTGCCAGCTCAGACCAGGGCTGTGGCTCCAGGCGATGGAAGTGAGCAGGCGCCTTCCAGGCAGACCCACGTTTGCATTCCTCCCTCAACAGAGGCTGGAGGAGACAATCCGTATTACCCTCACCCAAAAACCAAGCTCCGGCCCCTCCCCAAGCGTCTTGGCTCCCTGGGACCTGCTCATGTCACGGACAGGTGCATCAGACAGACCTACAGAGCCACCGCTGTCAACAGCACCATGAAAAATGCCAAAGGAAATTAACCATTTGTCCCACCCCTTAGCCATGAGAAATGCTCCTATCTTCTGTAAGGTTGGATGGCACACTTAAGAGCTGGGAGAGACAGAGGCCAGCAGTTGTATTCAGAATAATCCCTTCCTTGGCAGCATGATAATAATTTCTACAAGAGCAACATAATGCAACTTTGCACAAAGCTAAGGCTGCTCCGTTCAGGGAAGCACCAATAGTACAAGTACTTTCTACTCCTGCCTCACAGTTAATATCCATTAGGTACTGAACTCAGGCCTTGGTGCAGCCTCTGCCCTGGGAGGCAGTGAAGCAAGTCTATTCACTGGTTACAGTGGACTTCAAAGACTAGAAAATAGAGGTAAGCACAGCCCACTCTCAGTTTCCACTACATAACTGGATTAAACTAACTTAACTTACCTTTGGTTCCCACTGAAGTGCCTCTCTGTGCTGATTTAGTAACACCACTTCCTAGAGCAGCGTCATGTCCGAGTAAGTCTACACTAGAGTTTTGTTGGAAAAACAACTGTTTTTCCGACAAAATTTGAGGAATGTCCACACTGCAATTGCATTCTTCAGCAAGAAAATCGAAAGAACAGAGGGGTTTTTCTAGCACTGGTAATCCTCATTCTATGAGGAAGAAGCCTTTTTGTAAAAAAGCTCTTTCGCAAAAAGGCATGTGTGGAAAAAGGGAATTCTTTCGGAAGAAGGGGAAAGAGGAAAAAACACAAGTGCCCTCGTGACCATTCCATCCATAGCAATCACAGCTTACCTGCAAGAGAGCGTCCATTCAGTCTGGACACACTGCTTTTTCGATGCACTTTTGCAGTGTGGATGCTGTCTTTTGGAAGAAGCTTTTTTTTGAAAGATCTCTTCCGAAAAAAAGCTTTTTCCAAAAGAAGCCAGCAGTCTAGACAAAGCCTCAGTTTCAAGTAAGGACAACTTAGCTAATTACAAGGCAGTATTTACACTTTCAGGAGCCATCCCACTGTGCCCCACACAGACAATACAATAGATTCAAGCACTACTGGTGAGGACATACACCATCAACACAAGAAGCCAAGCAAGCACACACAGAAGCAATATAATCATGATGGTGCCTGTATATCGGTTGACAATTTTGTAGCATAGATATGTGGCTTCCTAACAGTAAGGTTAGGTTAAGGCTATTTAAAAAATGGCTGGAGTAAAAAACGCCTATGCCCTCAACTGTAAGGGGATGGAGACAGAGAACTGGAGCACAGAAAATTATGGCGCACCTTTCAGGCCAGTATGCAGTAATTTCTAAGTATGTGTGCTTTTTGTGTGTGAATGTGGACTGCAAGGGTGTGAATGCACCCCCCCATAGGGCCCCAAGAAGTGGGGAAATCAGCCCGTCTTCCCCCAGCTGGTCAGAGCATGGGGGAGGGAGGCTGGGGCAGCACACTGCTCCTGGCTTCTCCTGGCCAGCCAGAGCATGCTTACTTGGGGAACCACAGGGGACTGCTTTTGCACCCTTCATACCCCCACTGTGTATGGGCCAGCCTCTTCCCCAGCCTCAAGGAAGAAATTCTAAGGTGAACTGTCTGGAGTAGTAGGTTCAAAGACCTATGGTGGTGTAAGGCAGGAGTTCTCAACCAACATTCTATAAAAACTCCATGACCCATCTATGCTACAGCAACTGGGTTTTTTTTTTGGAGGGGAGGGGGGTTTACACTGGCATTAGGGCAAGCAGGGGAATTGTCCAGGGGCCCATGTCACAGGAAGCCCTGTAAAGCTAAATTGCTCAAACTTCATTTTGAGGCCCAGGCAGTTGGGCTTGGGCTTTCTGCCCCAGGTCCCAGTGAATCCAATGCTAGCCCTGCTTTCGCAGATCCCCTGAAACCTGCTCATGGCCCCTAAAGGGACCTTGGACCCCTCGTTGAGAACTATAGCTGTAAGGATTCAGCATAGGAGAACCTTCTGAGGACTGGTCTTTCCTGCATGGGAAGGAAAAGCAGTGCTGAGACCTGTAAAGCATCCCACCAAACTTCAGAAGGAAACTTGCCCTGAAAGCTCTGTTCTCTCTAGCAGGAGAATGCTGAGGACAGTCATTGGACCATATTGCAGAAAGCGTCCTGGGAAACAGCCTCCTCGGAAAGGACAGTGGGAGCCTAAACTTCTAAAATGACTCGTCCAAGGGGATGGATTCAACAGTTGGTGTTTAAGGAGGAGGGAAGCTAGAGCCGCCTCCTCTGCTGTAGCTGCCATGGACCTCACAATGTGAGGCTTTGCTGCTTCTCTCAGCCTGGGTCCACTTAAAGACCTACTACAGATGCACACAGACATTAATAAAAGGAGCCTTCTTGAAGAGGATTGGGATTGCCAAATCCAGAATAAAGCTAAAAAGGCCAAGAATATGTAAGAATATGGTCTTTTGTTTCAGCAAGACCAGACTAATACGGCTACATCTCTATTACTAAGAATACGTAAAGACACTAAACATGATGCAAGCTCTGTAAGCAATAGCAACATTCAGTATGTCACCAACTACAGTGTCTTAGCATAAGCTTAGCATTTCTACAGGCTTATCAATGGTGAAGGCACTGAGTAGTCCCAGAGACTTCACCATATTTTGCACAGACAAGGACTTGCTGCTGAGCTTCTGAAACCAGTATTTCCTGTTAGCTGCTAGCCAGCTGTCACTTCTTCAGAAGGCCAGTGCTTGCCTGCTTCTTTCCCCAGGAGTATGAGAGATCACTATAACTACACAGAGGAACATACTAGGCAATCCCTTCACTCTGGCCGAAGGGAAAAAAACCCTGAAGTATCTTGGAGAGAGAATGAGGAATAGCAAGGAAATGGGAAAAAGCAAGAGAGGTAAGAGAAAGGGAGCAAAAGAAGTGCGGGAAGAAAAAAGAAAAATTGAGAGGGGAAGTAGAGAGAAGGTAATTCGGGGGAAAAGAGACACTGAAAAAAAGACTATGAAAACAGGGAAAGTCATAATGAAGAACACAAAGGAAGAACAAAAGTGAGGAAGGCATGCCAAGTTATTTTGCTTTATAATCCAATGAAGGTTGGAACCAGATTATTATATTATTATATGAAATCATTTTTTTGCCTGAGGAGCAGGAAAAGGACAGAATCACGTGGATGGAAAATTTGAGAGGCTTGTTTCTAAACAAGCATGAGAACCCAGTATGCCTGTATGAGAAAAAGCTTCTCTTTTCATCTGCCACTCCCTTATCCCTCAATCGCTTTCTGAGCCTGTTTTCCCTTCAATTAACATTTTTTACCTGTTTTACATTTTTTTAAACTGGCTTCCTACAGCATTTCAGTTTTGCTCTGCTGGCTCTAAACTCACATTTTAAAGATTTGTTTCTTTGCCTTTTCTGAATTGCCAGTGATCTTGTTTAGTAAAAATAAAACAAAAAAATCAATTCTGACAGGAAAAAAAGTGCTAGGGTAAAACAAGACTCTTTTGGGGAAATTAGGAGACAACAAGAATGCGTTATGCTAATTCAGGAAAGGCAGAGAGAAACTAGCAGACAACTAATGACATAAGGAAAGGCATGTCCTTAGTGCACACCAGCTCCCTCAACCCAAAAATAAACAACAATTGATTTGCTGTATGGCATGGATAAGAACCTAGTAAGCATAAACCAACTTGAAACAATCAGAGAAAGCATATACTCTTCTTTCCGCTTCCAACTGTTTTCCATGTTTGATTTCTCTAAAAGATCTTGCTAGCATGTTTATTTTGAAATTTTCCTTCCCTAATAAAATGTTAGAAGGCTTGTATTTAATTTATTCAAATGAATTTTTAGTGTTTCTGTTTTGAAATTGTAAATTCTGTTGCACATTTTAATTAACTTAATTGCTATGTATAACAAGGAGGAATAAATAAATTATTTGCTGCCACTCTTGACTCACTTTGGGCCTCATTCTGTAAACAGTTATTACTCTATGCGTCCTTATGCTCATGTCTAGTCCTATTACTTTAGTGGAAGTAGATGTGGGAGTAAAGATACAAGCAATAGTAACTGTTTACACCATTCACTGTGTTCTTGAATAATGGTGAAGAGCAATTTTGAATAAAAGCTTTCCTAAACAACAGTTTCTGCAAACTCTTTAAAACAAACTTTGACAGGGTAAAAGAGAACTCTCTTGCTCCTAGTGAATTGGCTTTAATTACAATTGATTTTTTTCCTCTGCCTTTTGCATAGATGCTCAAGAGCCCTATCAGTGGCTATTTAGAAGAAAGAGGTGGGTAAATGCCTATGGCAAGATCAGAATCCATACCTATTTCAGTCAAATAATCATACAGTTAAATTCTGATAACTACTCCTTTCCTGTAGCTACATTCACACAAAAGAAATTTTATGAGCCACATCTCAAATTATATAGCTTGTACATTGGCTTGTTATAGGAACACCTGGATGGACAACAAAGACTGAGGGACAGAAACATACTTACATTTTTCATGAAGGCCGTTCAGCAGTAGTGGGCAACTTCCAGCCCGTAGATTGGATCCAGTTCACCAGGATTAGGCCCTGGTGGGCTAACGCCGCTGTATTTATCTGTGTCTCCACAGGTACAGGCACTAGGAGCTCCCATTGGCCATGGATTGCTATTCCCTGACAACAGGAGGTGTGGGAAGGGGTGTATGGGTCCATGTTGCTTCCTGCAGCTCCCATTGGCCAGGAATGGTGATCCGCAGCTAACCCTGGTGAATTGCCGCTGTCTTATTGCTCATCCCTGTCCTACAGGTTACACGAAACAACAAACCTATATAGGAAGGGCCCCTTGTTTATGTGGCAAACTGGGAATTCTACAGCAGTGCAAAAGACATTAAAATGCAGAGGTTTCACTGACTAGTGAAATGGATAGGAACAGGGGCATTAACATACAAGTCAATAAAAATACTGTACTTCAGTCTCAGAGGGGTAGCTCTGTTAGTCTGTATCTGCAAAAACAACGTGGAGTCCTGTGTTAGTCTCTAAGGTGTCACAGGGACTCTTCGTTGTTTTTAATGTACTTCTGTATTTTCCTATATATTTCACCACGTTGCACAATTCCCAGTTTACCAAGGAAAACAGCACTTCTGCATTTAATAAATCAGGATTCTTGCCAGAAATTATAGATCTGTTATGCACAGAGTACATGGTTTCATGCTTTCCATCTCTTACAGACTAGAAACAGTGTGGGTGAGCTGTATCTAGCTCCCTCCCTATGGCTGTGCAAAGAAGATTCTCCACCTGCCTGCTGTGAATCGTGGCACGATAAAGGACTCCGTGGCTCCCACTATGGTCCATAACAGTGCTTGTGTCTCTGCCTGAGGTCTAGTCTACACTATGTCCCCCATTGATCTAAGATACGCAACTTTAGCTACTCGAATAGCATGGCTTAAGTTGCTGTATTTATCACTGCGTCTTCCATGTGGTAAGGTTGGCGGGGGCTGCTCTCCCGTCAACTCTGGCTACTCTTCTCGTTCCGGTGGAGAACCATAGTCAACGGGAGAGCGCTTGAAAGTTGATTTATTGCTTGTAAAAGTAGGTGCAATTAATTGACTTCTGGTGGATCGCTGCAGCATCGATCCACTGTGCAGTGAAAACAAGTCCTGAGAATCCAGGCAAATTAAACAGAACTGTGACATCTGGGAAGAGTAAGAAAATACAGGTTGCACCTCCCAAAACCAGAATTCTCTGGTCCAGCAACATCCATGGCCTGGCAGGACCACAGATGTTCCTGGATCAGAGAACCCCAGTAGCCTAGTGGTAGGAGTGCAATCCAGGAGGGGCCGGGTTGAAGCAGCGGGATGGGGCAAGAGCTGGCAGCAGCCCCCAACAGCCTGTGGCACTGGGACCAGGTTGGGGCAGCCCCCAGAAGCACAGGATCTGGTTAGCAACAGTCTGTGGCAACCAGGACCAAGCTCTGGACAGCCTGTGGAAGGGTGGGGGTGGGGCTGGAGCTGGAGAAAGCCCCAGCAGCCTATGGCAGTGTGGGACTGGAGCCCTGGACAGTCCACAGAAGCAGGGACAGTGCCCAGAGGCTGCCATGGGGCTGAGGCTGGGACTGGAGCCCAAGCCCCCGGCAGCCTGACCAGGGCCAGAGCCAGCCCCCAGGAGCATGTGAAAGCATGGGGCTTGAGTCTATGCCAGTGTGGGCTGCTGGATTCCAGCAAGCAGTCCAGCTGGGGCAGCAGCAGCAGCAGGGAAAGGGCTGGAGTGAATCCCTCTGCCTCCCCACTTCCCTCATCTTCCCCCCCCGCCTTGGCAGAATTGGCAGCTGGGGGATGTGGCAGGGAACCATCACTAGTCCAGCAAATTCTCTGGTTTGGGACCAGTCAGGTCCCAAGAGTGTCGGATAAGAGATGTGCAACCTGTAGTTTACCACAGAAGCTTTGCAAATGGCAAATTCCAGAGCCTCAGAAATGCAGATGGCAAGTGGTATCATTTACACACCCTGTTTCCAATGCATCTTTTAATTTTTCTTAGTAAGAGATTGGGGAGGGGGATTGGTTCTTTGAATTCTTTTATTAACCTTCAGGCATGGAAAATGAGCTGAAAGAAAGATATATACCACAAAGTTAATAGCATCTTATTTTGACAGTATGCCTGATTATCCTGGAAAAGACTGTAATTTTTTCCAGTACCTACTTTTCTATACTTCATGTGACCTGATATGAATTATAAGATTTGATATAAGCCCAAATTCATCATTTTTTAAAGAAAAAAAGTGATCATTACACCTGAAATGTCCACAGATAAATAATAAATATAGAACACTGGTTTCTCCATCCACTCCAACCCTACTGTGTTAGCATGTTGGTACAACAGTGGGATAACATTAACTAGCTTTTAAAATAACATTTTTAAAGTATGAGTAAAAGTAAACACAATTTAGTAGGACAGATGATTTTTTGATGGATAATTTATAACATGGATTCACAAATATGATCAAACAAATTCAATTTCTTAAAAATCTATATAAATACTAGTAACACTACTTCCCTTATAATGCATAAATTTCAAGTAATTACACATAAAGCTATTAGATTGCCTCTGACATACAAACAATTCAAAATACAGACATATATGCAATAGCATATAAGGAATGATGTAGTGCTTCTGACTTTTAATTGTATGAATGATCCCAAAAATAATTGCTCAAAATAATTCAAAAAAAGCTAGTTTTAAGTTTAATTGTGGGGACAGAATGCGTTGTGGGTGGCGGTTGCCTGGCAGCTGCTTTTGCTTTGCTGGCCTGACTTGCCCGGACTGCAGTTTCTAGACGTGTTTTCAATTCAGGAGCAGCTCCCATTACTGTCTTAAACGCATGAGGGTAGAGGGGACCAATGTGCATTAGATTCTGTAGTGCAAACTCATGAAGATCTTTCGATACTGTAGATGCAGAAGCAAAAGCACTTTCATTCAATAAATAAGAGATCAGAGTTGGAACTAGAAGAGCAAGCAACTGGACTCCTGAAAGTGAAAGAAGAAAATAGCATAATAGAAATAAAAACTATACAGAAAACGGATTGTAATGGCCCTTTTATAGAAACAGTATTATTGCCACAATTTAAGTTGAAAACATAAATGCAGCAATAATATAATATAACCAAAAGAGTTGGAAATAGATTTTCAGGCCATCCAATCTTTTTCCTTGCTAATGTAGGAATTCCACATTTTCTAGTGTTTAATGCACACTACTTGTGTCCCAGCCACTTCTCTTAGATTACTTTCCAGCCTGATGGTGCTCTTAATGAGTTAAAATGGTAGAGTACCTCAAAGGATCCTACAGGACTTTACATAGACTGAGAAATCACTTCATCTTACTTTTGTAAAGCAATCATCATAGGAAGTATGACACATCAGTTTAGGACATAAAGTGAAGAGTACCGCCCTTGAAAATGCAGCAGGGAAATATAAATACTGGTCAGATAATATAGCTATCATTTTTGGAATTTGACTAGGACATTAGTGTTAACACCTTACTCTGAATGGTGAGAGTAAGGATTTTATTAATCAGAATTCCTGCATTCCTGGCCTCAGTCTTTGTCACTGACTCATTCAGTGATTTCCAGCAAATTACTTATTCTTGTTATGGCTCAGTCTCCCGATCTGCAAAATGGGCATACTATTAATTTCTCATATGGGGGATCAAAAAGTGTTTGTATAGTACTCTGAGAGCCCAAAATAAAATATGCTGTGTAAATACAGCAGTAGTATTTATTATCATTACTTTTGTGAAGACCTTCATGGTACCTTTAGTGATTAAACATAATAATTAGGACCTTAGTTCTACATCTGCTTTGAAATGCTTTGAAAGATTATACATCCACTAGAACAGCGCCCCCTGCAATGGTGCTCTAGTTTAGTAAAGACTCAGAAGAGAGCCATGTTAACAAAAATCATATGTTGTACAAACTTTCCCCAAACAATTCTACTAGTCTGACATTTCAGACCTGCTTACACTAGCCATTCCAAAGCAAGAGTGGCTCTTGAGCATGTTCTGCCAATTTTATGTAGGCATACCAGGCACTTGGCTCAATGCAACACCTACATACAACTGCCCCTATCACATAAAGCTGTCATACAATGACAGGTTTTTGCATCATTTCAATCACTATTTGTAAATGTATCACCTGCACCACCAAAAATCCTAATGTAAAATGTTGTCTTCAGAGTTATATTATAATGTCCACATTAAATATTCTACAGAAAAGAAATACTTACTATTCTGCTCCTCACCAAGGGCAACCAATGTTTCAAGGACTTTAATTCCTTCCTGGACTGCTAACAGCTCTGTGTTGTTGTTTGGGCGATGACTTTCTACACCTTTCAGTTTCTCAACCATTACTGGTGCCAATGAATGGATGTATGGAGTTGACAGGGCACGGTTGGAGTGTTGGAATACAGAAAGCAGAAGCTGGTAACACTTGGCTTGAACCTAATCAAGATAAATGTATTTTATTGATTTGTATATTAGTACATACAACTCATCATATCTTTGTGTAAACTCAGAAATGATTGGAGGAAATAAAGGGAAAAGACCACTGAAATTGGGGAAGAGGGGAGAACAGCAAAGAACAGATGGTTTAGCTGCTAAAAATACTGTTATCTAGTTTTCAATGCAAGAAAAAGGAATGCAACTGGGAAACAAACACAGGAAATAAGAGAGCAATGACTAAGGTAAGATAAAGTTACAGAATTGTTAATATACTAATCAGCCACATGGGATGCATCCTAGAGTCCACAAGTAGCTGACTATAAAAAACAGATGTATGAGCAGCAACACTGGATGTATACGAGAAGTCATTTGAACTACAATTCCACTTCCACAAGGATAAAGTGGTTCCCCAGCCTAAAAAAGTACTTGAGTAGATTTAAATAATTATGAAACATAGGCCATGGAAAACTACCTTGTTTTCCTTGATATTATAAAACTGTATCAATAAAGAGAATGCAATGAATGTCTTTATTATGAACTTAAAAGGGATTTTTCAAAAATACCACAAACTTAGACAATTGACAAAACATGGTCTTGAATATAATATGGTAATCCAGGTACAGGGCTAGGAAGTTGGACATATTTACAACACTGAAAAGGATGAGATACGAAGCAGCATCTCACAGGAACCGTGAGCAGTATTATTAAGTGATCTTCTCACAAGTCATTAATACAATCTGACACTGATGGCATTTTGGGGTGGCCCAGGCTACACCACTTCCCGCAGCTCTCCTTGGCTGGAAACTGCAAATGCAGCCAATGAGAACTGCGAGGCTTTGTGACTTTCAATAAACAAAGTGCTATGGGATCATCAGCAGTTTACCCAGGCGTACCCACAGCCCACTTTGAGAAACACTGGTCTAGATGGTGCTTGATTCTGCCATAAATACAGGGCACAGGCCTTGATGACTTCTAGAGTGACTTACCCAGGTGGGCCTACGACCCACTTTGAGAAATACGGATCTAGAAACCCCTGATAAGTGTTTTTCTAACCTGCTCTTAGAAATCTCCATTGATGGTGATTTCACAATATCCTAAGGCAATTTATTCCAGTGTTTAACCATCCTGACAATTAGGAAGTTTTTCCTAATGTCCAACCTAAACCTCCCTTGCTGCAATATAAACCCATTGGTTCTTGTCCTAACCTCAAAGGTTGAGGAGAATAATTTTAATATAAAGCACAACTATCCACTCAGACTTTTGCCGAAGGTTGTGGTTTCAGTGACATGGTATTCTTTTGTGGTACAAGTATGTTTAAAGAATTCTCTATTTTATATTGTTCAGCTTATTTTAAAGGTATGTGCTTTTATCATTAATGTTTACTCTCCTAAAGACTGCAGTAGTTGCCATTTTATAAATTGAAAAATATATAATAAGTAATACAGACAGTGCAATTTAGACTGTTTTTCCTTTGTCGACACATGTAATTAGGGTTACCAGGTGTCCGGTTTTCTACCGGACAGTCCGGTATTTGCACCCTCTGTCCGGTAGAAAAATTCAGAAAATACCAGACACGTGCAATGTCCGATATTTTCTGAATTTCCGCTGGGCGCCGGACAGAAACCTGGCAGGGGAGCAACTGGGAGGCGAGCCTTGTGGCGCTGGGAGCCCTGTGGTCGCGTGCACAAGCCGGGAGGGATGGGGCGGGAGCAGTGGCTGGGATTCCCAGCCACTCCCCCCACCCGGCTTCTGCACACAATCAGAGGCTCCCAACACCCATCGCGGCCCCGCCTCTCAGCTGGGAGCCTCTGGTTGCATGCAGAAGCTGGGTGGGGGGAGTGGCTCCCAGCCACTCCCTCAGCCCCCACCCGGCTTCTACTAGCAACTAGAGGGAGTGCCTGCCGGCAGTGCGGCCTATTGGACTCCGGCTGCGGAGGACTCTCAGGTTGATTAGACTTCTAAATGCCTAAATATGACATATTTCTTCTGTATGCTACGTCAATACTGGCATGATCTTGTGCAAAAACTCTTCTAGAAGAGGGCGTCTACACTGGCATGTACCTTTGTGCAAGAGATGTGTTTTTGCGCATCTATGCCAGTGTAGACTCTCTCTTGTGCAAGAAAGCTCTGATAGCCATTTTAACCATAGGGCTTTCTTGTGCAAGAAATTCACGTTGCCTGTCTACACTGGCCTCTTGCGCAAGAACAGTTGTGCAAGAGGGCTTATTCCTGAGCGGGATCATCAGAGTTCTTGCTCAAGAAGCACTTATTTCATACATTAGAATGTCAGTGTACTTGCACAAGAACTCGCGGCCAGTGTAGACAGGCAGCAAGTTTTGGCGCAAAAGCGGGTGCTTTTGCGCAAGATCACACCAATGTAGACACAGCCTATTTTTTTCTACTTGCGAAATCTTTGAGTGCCTATGTGAGGACACACAATATAGAAAACATACAGGGAAACTCCACAAGCAATGAAGAAAATAGAGGAAGAAATTTAGATCTATATCAAAAATTAAAGTTTGGAGATAAAAATTCAGAATATCTACATAATTTAATTTAATGGGAAAGCAAAGAGCTGAACTATATAAGACATGGACAGAATTTTCTCCTCTCATGTGCACTCCCCCAAAGGAATACAGGGAAAGCAGTTCTATTTTACTATCTTGTCATTATTCAGAGAACTGAGAGAAAGGACACTATAGTATGTTAAGTTATCACTGCTATCCTTTTAACCTTTATAACCAATACTTCTAGCAAGCTCAATGCAGCCCTTGCCTAGGTAAAAGAAGAACTGATGATTTTCTTTATAACTGTCTCCTTTTATTTCCTCCAGTTTCTCTCTCTTCATTGTTCCTTTCAAGGAAATAGTATTCAGTTTAAGTGCAACTGTAAAATAGATGTGACTGATAATATTGTATGAATTGTTGACTGTGTGTTTCCGGTGATGAGAAAAGCTCTATCTGTGGGGGAGGAAGAGCAAATAGGTGGAGTCCATCAAACCAGAAGTACAAAAGTCACATAAAGCAGTTGTCTGAGAGATTTGAGTCCCTATCCCAAGAGCTTTTCCAACCTGTGAGCAGGTATCAGTGCTGGCATAAAGTGAGTTTTCTGACCTGGGGACTACAAGACATAGTGACCCTCTGTTATACATGAGTTTGGGAAACATTCTTTCACATAAAACTACACTTTGCGAACACCAATCTGCATATTTGTATAACTGTTCAAATTAAATGATTTCTACATGTCAATTATGTTTCACTTCACGCTAAATGAGCATGCCTGAACCGAGCTAGGCTACAATTTATCACATTTGCAATGGATTAGTTTAAAAGATATTTAAAGAGACGACAAAGCAAAAAGCATAAATGAGTTTGCAACAGATAGTAACCATTTTTAGAAGGCCTCTGAAATGATATGCACATGCAAATAAGATGGCTGCATACCTGAATTGCACACTCAAAACGAGGTTTTGTACATGTAATACAAACACAAATTTTGTAAATATATAAGAGAATCACTGCACATTTTGTCCCTAATCCTAATCTATGGAAGCAGGAATCTGAGTAGTATTATGAGGAAGCAGTATTAAAATAAACCAAAGGTGTATATTTTTTTGGCCCAGTGGTCTTTTCCTTCCTAACATTTATTATATTAACAAAGATTTAACTTTTATAAATCTATGTAAATCAAGAATTTGGCACAAGTAACTTGAAAATCCTACAATAAAGTGCTCAGTTTTGTTATAATTTCAGTTGATGCAGTAGTTTAAAATCATGGTTAATTTAACAAGCAGGATCTGGTTACTTTTGGAGAAATTATAGATTTCAAGGAATTCAGAAAATGTAACATTATTCCTTGCTACTGCGTGTCAACCATCCAAAATGTTTTTCACACTCCCACATGATGAGCTTACCCAAGGATCATAGGAATTCAATGCATTTTTAAATCTGTTAATGCAGCTGTTCTGTAAGGACTGCACTCCAATTATTTCTGTACTTGCAGACCAAAGGAAGAGAGCGATAGCCGTTAGCATGCTTACTTCATCAAGAATAGGCTTAGAGCCTTCTGCAAAACAAAAAGAAAAGCAGACTGAGCTTATTGTGAAAAGGTTTTAGATTTGTTTAGTAAATCTTAGTGTACTGGAATAATCCACAACAAAGGGATGTATTTGAAGAGACTTCAGTTACAAATAAACACATGACTATTCACCAAAACCAGAGTGACATTTTTACTATTAGAGGTAGTGACTGATCTAGTTAAGGTTGCTTAAGATGGCTAACTCTAGTCTAATCCTCTTTTAAACGGTTTAAAACTTCCTAATATTTCCATCTATGAAGCCAAAATCTCTGACCAAAGGTATATTTTTCTTTTTTTAAAAACAATGTAAACAAATATGACTGCTATTTTGAGCAGAAGGATGGTGGGGAAAACATTATACTGTCCCCATTACAAGCAGGTCTCTTGCAAGCCCTTTAAAAAAAGTCTCAGCAACTGAAATGACTGAGATGTAGAAACCTAAAATCTACTGTCGGAACAGCCTGAACACCAAGAAGAACGGTTCTTGAATGTTCTGCTAAAAATTTGTTGTGATTTCACTGTGTTAATAAGCTTGTTAAAATCACATAGTCCATTTTGCACCATTTTTTTTTCTTGGACTGGTGAAATGTGCAACTTCATTCTGTCTTGAAAAGTGAACTAAACACATGCAAACCCTTTCCTTAGTGCATGCATCTTGCAAGGATTAAGAATTAAATGAAAGCTCCTAAAGTCCACAGAATGTCTATAGTAAAAGTCAGTTGTGCTTGCAAAAATGGGGGCTTGAAGGCCCTTGAGCCAAGGTGATATTGGTAGGGACAAGTTTGATGAGACATGTAACTATGGAGGCCATTAGAAATTAATACAGATTTTGCTTGGAAAACTTCATCCAACAATTGTTTCCTCTCAAACATCCTAAAGGATGACATTGTGTAAATTATTCTCTCGTCCCTTCAGATTTCACATGGCTTCTGCCAAACTGTTTCCCTCCCTCTCCTATTCAATCTATATTCCAGGCTATTAAAAGGGGCATTGAAATGGTTTTGGCTAATATACTCTGAATAGGCACATGACACATACCTCTGGCTGTGTCTACACTACATTCCTCTTTCGAAAGAGTAATGTAAATGAAGCAAATAGAAAGTTCAAATGAAGCGCGGATTTAAATATCTCGTATTTCATTTGCATATTCGCATCCGAGTACAGGTTCTTTCGAAAAAGGGTTTTTTTCCCCCCGAAAGAACCCCATGTAGACTGCGCTTTCACTTTTGAAAAACCTTTTTTCGAAAAACTGCTCAGATGCAAATATGCAAATGAAGCACGGGATATTTAAATCCGCGCTTCATTTGCACTTTCAATTTGCTTCATTTACATTCCTCTTTCGGAAGAGGAATGTAGTTTAGACATACCCTCTGGGTCTGACTCAAAAGAAAGGCAACATAAATGGTACCGCCTCTTTGCTCTTCTAGAGCACAGAAGGAGCTTGGATCATAGGAAGCTGGTTGAAGCTCAGTGCAGATGAGATGGAAATACAGGCTGGCAGGCCAGGGGAAGCATCTAGGGGTTGTGGCAGGAGTGTGGCTTGTTTAATTATTGAAAGGATCACTCAGTCCTTTGATAAGGAGACTTACAATTTGGAGACGTTTCTGGATTCTCACTTCTCTCTGATTCCCTTTTACCTCTCTGTATTATGCTAGACTATAATGTGACCAATTCTCTGATGTTGCCATAGTCATCAATGCCTGTACTTCCTTCTCATTGAATTACTGTAACATTCACTATAATGAAGACTACATGAAGTCTATTATACTGATTCTCTTAAAGCACCAGTAACTTCCAGTTTTCTTTAACTACAGTTGTACGTATGGAGTCTGATCTATTGCATTTAGCTTGATTACAATTATGGCTCTTCTGGTCTGAGACATTGGCTCTCTCCATATGCACATTTTGGCAGTTGAGATTTGATTCTTTCTGGGTATTTGGGGTGAAAGGAAAAGAGTGGTATAATCAAAGATGACACCTAGTTTATGAGCTTGGGTGACATGGATGAGGATGGACTGTCAACAATGACAGAAAGTGAGGAAGGGACTGGGAAAGCGGACATAAGAGCTTGACTGGTTGTAAGACATCCAGGAGTTTTCAGAGAGATGGGCTGAAATGCAGGATTGGCAGGAGAGAGACAGGTCAGGATTGGAAAAGCATATTTGTAAGTCAAAGGTACAAACATGGCAGTTAAACTTGTGAGAGTTGAAGAGGTCACCTAAAGAAACAGAAAGTAAGCATGCCAAGTCCTGTAAAACACCTATGGAAACAGGAGAGAGGTGGAAGGACTGCTGAAAATGACACTGAGGAAATGACTGGAGCAGTAAAAGAAAACTGATTTGTTAAAGCCAAGTAAACATAAGATTTCAAGAAAGAGAGTATGACCAATATTGCCAAAGGCAGTTGAGAGGTCAAGAAGGATGACGATGGAGTGCACAGCCCAGAGATAATGTTGTAATATTCTAAAATTAGCATTATAATCAGCATTATGTATATAATATACACTATACAGGCAGTCCCCGGGTTACGTACAAGATAGGGACTGTAGGTTTGTTCTTAAGTTGAATCTGTAAGTAAGTCGGAACTGGCGTCAGCCGCTGCTGAAACTGATCAGTTTCAACCGCGGCTGAATCTGGACGCCAGTTCTGACTTGCATACAGATTCAACTTAAGAAACCCAGGCGTCCCCAAGTCAGCTGCTGCTGAAACTGATCAGCGGCTGATTCCAGGACGCCTGGGGCAGAGCAGCTGGGGTGCTGCTGGGTTGCTCCAGTAGCGCGGCTCCTCGGCGCTACTGGAACAACCCAGCAGCACCCCAGCTGCTCTGCCCCAGGCGTCCTGATTCAGCCGCTGCTGAAACTGACCAGCAGCGGCTGAATCAGGACTCCTGGGACAGAGCGGCTGGGGTACTGCCGGGTTGGTCCGGAGCGGCGCTGCGGGACCAACCCGGCAGCCCCCAGCTGCTCTACCCCAGGGGTAGGCAAGAAAAGCCTGGTCTGCTGGGGGGGGGGGTCACTAGCTGCACCCCCCCCAGCAGACCACGGAGACGGGGAGCAAAGCCGCGGAGCACGCCCGCAACGGGACAGCCCAGGCACGTCGCGGCTGTCCCGCTGTGGGTGTGCTCCGAGGCTTTGCTCCCCATCTCCTTGGTCTGCTGGTCGGGAGACGGGGAGGAAAGCCGCGGAGCACGCCCGCAGGGGGACAGCTCAAGCGCGCCCGGGCTGTCCCGCTGCGGGCGTGCTCCAAGGCTTTGCTCCCCGTCTCCCTGCAGACCAGGGAGACGGGGAGCAGCTTTTCTCGCCCTGGAGGACGGGGACGGCGGACCGCGGCACATCTGGGCGTCCCGCCGCTCCCGTCCTCCGGGGCGAGAAAAGCCCCGTTCGTAACTGCGGATCCGACATAAGTCGGATCCGCGTAACTCGGGGACTGCCTGTATATACACAATTCACTATAATGCGCAGAATTTAGGCAGGCTCATGTTTGCAATTAGTTCTTTTCTCTGCTGTATAAGCTATGGCTATGTTAATCACAGCTTTTCATCCCCATAATGCTAACCTCATACATAACCTGTAATATATTATATACAAATACCTAATGTTCACGTCTCCATAACAGAAGCTTTAGCTTTAAGTTGCTTAACTGGTTGAAAGTAAACTGCTGACCTGGTTGGGAGTATTCCAAGATAGATGCCAGAGTGCTACGGATAAGACTGGTCCATTGCTTATGAGTTTCCTCGGTCTTGGCCATTGGAAGAGTTACAATAGTTTTTATTGCCTGAAGAGCTGCGCTGACTGGTGGTGAGACTTGATTATCCAATGATTTTACTGCCGTTTCTTTCAATACCCTTGTAATCAGAAACAGGATTGTAGGTAATATTGTCATACATCCTGAAATAAAAAATAAAGTGCATTCTTGCAATTAACTCTAACACCAGGTATGGTCTACAACTTCTATATATTTCCTTAGTGGAATAACTCTTGCTAGCAATAGGTATCCTTTGTTTATATGGTAGCTAATATAACTCAATCATATTTTAACAACTAAGAAACATAAGAAATATCTAATTATATTCAAAATATATTCTATGGCCATATACATCATTTGGAGTCATTTGTGCTAATGTAATAAAAACTCTGTCAGCAATTCAGGAATTTATAACTCAGCCTTAAAACTCTGCTCTAGGTTGATAAGGAATTATTTTTAAAAATTCTGTTAAAGAGCAAAAGGATGTTCCCGTGCTTAGGGCACTAGTATAGATCTGGAGAGAGACAGGTTCAATTCCTTCTTTTGCCCCAGAAATTCTGTATGAGTTCGGGCTAGTCAGCTAGCCTTTTTTATGCCTCATGTCCCCATCTGTGCAATGATGATAATACTTCCATACTTTACAAACGATAAATACAACAAACACTGTGAGATACTCAGATTCCATGATAATATGGTGTCACAAAGCACCAAAAACAGATAACTGAGTCCCTCTCATTCTCCCAATTAGGCTTCCTTTGCATCCCAACTGGAGCTCAAAACAGCCTATATAAATAGCACTTATACTAATCCTTCACCCAGCTCATACTAAAATCCATGAGTTGGGGCAGTATCTTTCTGGCTGAGGAAACCTGGCCAAAAGTTCTTTTAGTGGCCATCAGTATAATTCATTCACTGGTCTGAAAGGTCACTGAATGATAAAAGTACTTTATTCCACACAGGAAATGTGAAATGCTGCTTCTCAAACACTTCACTCAGTCATTCCTAAAAGCAAGAAAAAAATGGAACAGAGTATCCTGAAAGACTCTGGGCTATTGTATAGAGATATATTTTTTTATTTTTAACTAAATCCCATAATTTGGACATCAGGCCAAATATTTTTCAAAACTTATTTTCTCTAGGATTGTTATTAATTTTGAACTTTATCATAGGCTCCACCTCAAGACCTGCTAAACATCTGCTATGTCAATTGTAATTACTTGCAGACATGAGAGAAACTTCAGCTGCATTAAAAAGAACAGCGTATAGTGCAAGTTTTAAAAGTGCAATTTTCCTGATGTCCTGTAACCTGAAAAGCAGGCACCCTTATGTTGCTCTAGAATTTAACCCTCATCAGCAATAAATTACCTTCAATTTAATTTTAATTTTTCTGAGATAGAAGTAACATATTTAGCTTATTCTGCAACATGTTCTTATATTTTTCTTATAAAATCTATTCATTTATGTGCATTAAGTTACAGTAGAGTACCGGCTGGAGAGCACAGAGAAGGCAAGTCAGACAAGATGGTAACAGTAGCAGCCACAAGGCGAGCACTTTCTTCAGAGAGCTGGGATTTCGCAGAAGCATGATTTGGAGAATCTGACATTTTTGTGCTTAGATATGGCATGTGCCGTACTAGGATAAACATTAATAGTTCCATGGCTGCAAAAACGAGAGATTTTCCAGGCACAAGACCACCAGTCTCACCACCTTCTCCTAAAACAAGGCACGTTTCTTTTTCCTTTATGTCATCTTCATCTGCAGTGAAAAATATTTGGTTAAATAGTAAAAATGAACCCCAACAAAATAAATATTAGATAAAAAACATTGCAAGGTAGATAATACTTTGAGAAGCACTAAGTCTTTGTCTACACTACAAAGTTTTTGCATCAGAGAGTACGCTAATGACGGACTCATTAGCATGACTCACAATGTCATTAGCATATTTTCTGCCGATATTTTTTGCGCAAAAACAGGCAGTGTGGCCGTAGCCATTATGTGGAAAAAAGCACTTTTTGCACAAGATCCTTATGCCTGTGCCAGAGAGAAAAAGGGGGTTTTGCGCAAAATGGCCACTGCTACACTGCCTGTTTTTGCGCAGAAATGGATTGAAATACAGTATGCAAATGAAGCATGGGAAAACGCTAGTCTGCACTTCATTTGCATAGGCTCTTGCGGCAAAAGTCATAGTGTAGCCTAAAGGTTTACATCAATGTATACGTTCAAACAGATTTAATAGGTTAAAAACACCACTACTTTTAAAGTTAAAATATGCTGAGGGAGTTTTAAATTGCCTTAAAGGTTTTGTGACTGACTTTAAAATTCTATAACAAGACCAGAAATTGATAACATTTAATAATTACAATGTCAGAAACAGATGCTATATTTCACACTTTTAAAAAGTCTTATGGAAAAATTACCACCAAACGAGGCCAGCTTCTGCATCTGAAGTATATTAATACAATAGTTTTCTTTCTTTATCTCAGTTATAAACTTATATTTTTTTAGAAAAAAAAACAAAAAAATGCAATTCCAGTCTGAAATGTGACTCTAAGAATAGTATTGAGAGATTCTGTGTACTGTCTCTATGATGTTAGTATCAAATGTGGTCAGTTAACAAGATTTTTTACTGACTGGTTGAAAAACAAGTCACGTTCTCTTCTTTGCCATTGCCATTGCCAGTACAGGGCATTCCCTGCTATAAGTTGCCACGGTATACATTCATTCCACACTAAAGTCGTTGGCGCTTGTAGAAACTGATCCTCCCATTCCCCGCTCTTAAGTTGTGCAAAAAAACCACCCAACAATTTGCGAAAATGGAAGTCACGTGAGGAAAAAAATTCCCCACTTTAAGTTGTTTCGCTATAAGTCCAAGTTTTTTGGAACTTATTTTGGACTTATAACAAGGACAGCCTGTAATAAAATCTAGTAACTAGGCTTTCAATACCTCTATGCCACTCCACTGAATTAAAATGAGGTTTTAGTGAACATGTGTGCAGTGCTCCCTCTAAGCTGCCCAGCAACACAGCTTCACAAGTGATAAATCAGCCCCACCCAGTCAGAGGCTCAGGGCTCCAAGCAGGGAGCTGAGAAATCACCTGTGAAGCTGTGCTGCTGTGCAGCTTAGAGGGAACACTGCATGTGGACTGTCCTATTGCCGCATTGTTTGAAAAGATGTAACTTAATTGGGCTTTTAATAAACAATTCTATTGATGAAGAAAAAGGAATAAAAATCATCCCACGGTCTCTTACTTGCGTTGGCTTGTTCTACAGCACTAACAAGAGCAAAAAGCAGTAAGCCCCTGCCCCACAATCACCCTGAGAAAAGGGGCAGTGAAGATAACTGAGGATATAACTATGACTACACTGACCAGATCTGTGGGATAAGGAAAAGCCATTTTTACCTAGACAATTTTCAGAGAAGAACCCCACTTTAATAAATCTGAGTTCTCTCAATTAGGGAATGTGTTGCTTTTTTCCTCTGAAAATGCAAACAACAGTTTTAAGTTTGTTTGTTTTTAAAGTCTTACTCAGAGTGTTCCTTTTTTCTTGAAGATAATCTTGAGCTGCTCTCACTATTTGCTGAACAACTCCAGTAACCAACAACTGGACTGCAGGAGGATCCCAGGTCAACAGGAGTCGATGCAGCACACTCAGAAGTTCAACACCAAGGAGCTAGAACAACAGAATAAATTGAAGGTTTTTTAAAACATTTTTAGACTTGAAAGTTAATGGTTTACAGACCCCTACTTACCAACAAAAATGGTTTCTGGTTAATCTACTGTTATTCTTAGCTACAGAGTATTTTTTTCCTCAGTTTTAGAAAGCACCATTCCTTTGGTACTAATTTTTCAGTTCATTTCTGAAGGAATCACGTTTCATAAAGTCCTACCCTTAACCCTGTTATATCATACTACTGTAGACTTAGGATAATCCGGCACCTTTTGGACCTAGGTGGTGCCAGATTATCAGATTTGCCGGAGAATCAGGAGGTCCGGTACAGCTGCACCGCTTAACAGCTGGCCAGGACACAATCTCCCTCCCTCTCTCCTCCCCTTTCCTCTTTGCATCCCCTCCCTGCTGTAACCTGATCCTCTTCCCCCTCCCCTCCCCTTTCCCCTTCGCTGAAGCAAAAGGCTCTTCTCCTTACTGTAACACGATCCCACTCCTTCCCCCCTCACCCAACCGTATGCTCCCTCTGATTACAGTCAGCATGTGTGCTGAGCAGCAGGCTTTTTAATCAGCTGGTCAGGAGCGCTTGGCATTTTGATGGAGTATCGGGAGTGCCGAACAGTTGGGTGCCGGACTATCGGAGTTTTACTGTATTACTCTATGGGTATGTCTACACTTGCACCCTAGTTCGAACTAGGGATGCAAATGTACGCATTCTAAATAGTCAGTGAAGCGGAGATTTAAATATCCCGCGCTTCATTAGCATGATCTCGCCAGCGCGTTACTCCGATCAACAGCTGTTTCGAAAGTGAAAGTGCGTGCCGGGTAGCATTAGTTCGAACCAAACCCCTTGGTTCGAACTAACCCCCTTGGTTCGAACTAACGTTACTCCTCATTTTTTTGGAGTAACGTTAGTTCGAACCAAGGGGTTTGGTTTGAACTAATGATATTTAAATCCCCGCTTCACTGACTATTTCGTATGCCTACATTTGCATCCCGAGTTCGAACTAGGGTGCAAGTGCAGATATACCCTGAGTGATTTTACATGCACCATAATCTGGGATTTTTTTAAAACAGCAAAAATGGTTAAATCTAATTTATGCAAATGGTTAAATCTAACCATGCAAATTTTGGTTTTGGGAATTTAGACTTCAGAAACAGTGTACAGGATTTCACCTGAGAAACACAATGAATAGTTAATAGGTAACACTCCCTTCGTTCTCTCATCACTGTATTAATGATAAAATTTAAAAGGAGGGTTTTTTTTAAAAATGGGTGCAGTGTGCGATACACAAGCCTAATGATATTAAATGACTGTATTTGTATGAGTTTGGCAATTCACTGCCTTTTAAAAAAAAATCAATTTTTTCACCTCAACTTCTTGAAAACTAATGTTAGAGACCACTGGAGGAAATGGAGATCTGATGCGGAAGATAAAGTCTCTCACTGTAAAAATAACTAACCACACACACAGGAGCACAAAGGTGACAATGATATAACTTTGCCACATTTATCCAGTAAGTAGTAAAATCCCCCCACAAAATAATGAATAATTAAAGCCCCAGTAAAGACCATAAAGCTGCTAAAGTATGAAGACTTATGAAAACAAACTATGTGGACACATCTGGGACATAGTTGAAGTACTGGGATATGGCATTAGGACCACTTAGGTCAGTGATTTGAAGCATCTTCTGAATGGTTGCATGTGGATTACTCAAAATAGGGATGTGAAGGTTTAACCAGTACCCGGTTAACCCTTAATGGGTGAGGCTTACCAGTTAAGGTTAACCAGAGGAGGCTGGAGCAGTTCCCTGCCTGCTGTAGGTAGGGGGCTGCTCCAGCCCTGCAGAGGGGACACCACGGACAGCTTGGCTGGAGCAGCCCCTGTCTTTGGTGGGCCCAGGTATCTCACAGGCAGGGGCTGCTCCAGCATCCCAAGTGCACGAGCCCTGCAGCGGGAGTGGGGATGTGCTCCAACCCAGCAGTAGGTGAGGGAGGGGCACACCGCCTCGCCTTAATCAATTAACTGCTTAAAAATGTGTTTAACTAGTCAGCCGATTAAACAGGATTTTACATCCCTAAGAGAGGGGACAGTATTTAATTGTCCACCCTCAATAATCTGTTGCTAGCACAAATCAAGGTAACTATAAATAAGAGAGAAAACATCTACAGTGTTGCTACAGGACTTCTATACTACTTTTTCAATTCAGCTTTCTATTCTACAGTAGTGCACAATCTCTCTCAGAGATTATCATAAGGCAGATCATTTATTGTGATTTACTAGCCCTTAAGGAGAGTATAAGTGATAAGTCCACTGTCACAAATTGAGATGCCTGCTTGTGAAAATTTAAGAAAGAAATTTTAAATAAAAAAATGCAGCATGTTTGTTTTGCAAACTGTTGTTACAGCTTTATTTCTTAAAAATTAATGTAACAAACTTTTTTTTTTAAATCTAAAATGGAAAAAAGAAAAAAATGGATCATTATGATAAACAATTTTTTTTAATCTGCCTACATTTCAGCAATATTTCCCCCCCCCCTTCCCTCCAGTTTTTGATCAGTTCTAATTTTTCAGGGACACAGCAGTAAACAGAATACAGATTAATCACCAAACACTTCCACACACATGCATTTAAAAACAGAATAAGACGAGATTTCAACATCAACTTCCATCATCCAACATATTTACTATACCTGATCCTCTGCAATATGAATTCTAGCACAAGGTGAATCCAGTAAAGTGTGCAGTGCCTGTAAACAAGATGTGACGTGTTCAACAGGCTCCTCAGGCCTAGGAGAACAGAGGAATTGTATACTAACACCTGAAGAGAAACAAACAATCAAAAAAAATCTCATTTCTATACCAATAAGATGAGGGTTGTTAATATATCACATTTAAGTATTTAAACAATGCGGCAGTTGGGTTTATTTTAGATTTTTATTTTAATCACAAAAGTTATACTCATGTTTTATTTTTACCATTGAGAAATATTCTTTAAAGATTGAGACAGCAAATAGTAAGTAATCATGGTCAGTAACCTACAGATCTACAAAGGAAACTGATGTGTGTCTTTTGATTTGGCAAGTCTGTAAATTAACAATCTGCCACTTTTAATTGTGTTTTTAAGTTTCTGTATATTAAAATATTTTAACTGAAGGAAAATAAAACAGAACAGAAGAGATCTCATTTTCAGATATGACCTTGATACATAAAACACAATTCTTCAAACATTTGTATTTATTACTACAAATGTTTAAAATACAAATACTCCAATTACAGAACTTTCACACAAAATCTCTGACAGAATTGCCACTGTTTAAAAAAAAAAAATCCAACATTTATCTTTTAAAAACTAGTATGTCTTGGTTTATTATACAAAAGTTTCAGAGTTAGTCATACAACTGACAGTGCAACACAGCTTTGCTAGTTAGTCACATCTGTATAGCATGGATCAAAAACTAAAGATATGCACAGATAAATATAGAATGTAAAGCTAGGACAGATATTTCAAATTTTACTAATCTAAACACCTGGACATTTTCATAGCCCACAGCACCATACGACTGGAGTGCCGACTGGAGTGCCTCAAATACTAACAGATGCTTCCTTACAAACACCCCCACGAAGCAGTAAGTACTATCACCAATTCCACAGAGGTACAGCATAAACCGAGTGACCTGGCCAATGTCACATAGGTCTTTACTGAATTATGACCTTATCAGGGGGTATAAAATGTAATCCAACTCCTCATTCTAAAATTATAGAAAAAACATATGTCTAAAGAACATAATTTGTGTCATCTGAACTCTAATAAATATACTATATTAGATACCTAATGATTTATTTTTAAATATGATGTAAAAACCAGACCTAAAGCTAATCTGGAATATTTCATTTAAGGGACATGGAACAGTATTTTTCAGAGCTATAAAAATCATGGGTTGCCAGGATGTAGCATTGGAATGGGCATATGGTTCATTTTAAATGGGCTGGATTTCAAGATGGTGTCCTTTTAATGCAACCACACTGTGGCATTAAACTTTGAAATATGATATCATAAAGCTCTTACCTAAAATCAAGTGCATTCTATCTTTGTTGATCTCTGGCAAAGATTTAGTGGTAGGTGGTGTTCCAGGTGTCTGGTTTAACATAATAGATGAAACACGTTTCTGTGAATTTGGCATTGCTACAGCTGCTTCTTCAGGTGACTCAGAAGCATCAAATCCTGCACTATTTAGCCAGAGTGCTACTGCATGTAGAATTGGAGCCCAAGAGTTCCGGTAGTGCAGTCTAGCTGTATCAATTGTCTCTGGAGTGTAGAATGCTCCACCTGTTAATTAGAAAAGCAAATGCTAACTAGCATAAAACATATATGTGTATGAGAGAGAGTAAACATATATGTGTATGAGAGAGAGTATATGTTTTATGTATACATATATAGGATACATTTGTAGATGTAGATATTCAAGTTTTGTTACAGCTACGTGCAGCACAATTCTCCATGCCAAGAGGACTAGTATCATTAGGGCTGTCCCTATACAGCTTCATGTTCTCTGATATCAAATATTTTTTGCTAGTAAATGATGTGAGGCTAAATTTTCTCTCTGTTCTAACTTTTTCCTAAACTGTGTATGACTGAGGGAAATCCAACAAGATCTCAGAAAACTGACAAAGACAAAAGAACGAGGAGGATACAATGCAATTCAGGAAGTATTAGCAAAACAAAAAGATATTAGCCATCCTAGAAAACTTAAGTCATAAAAAGCCAAGTATTGGCTCTATATCTGAGTCTCTCTTTCCCTTGTTTAACCAAAACAAGTTAGGATTTCTTAATTATGTCCCACTTACAAACAACAGCTTAAAAACAAACATTCAAAAGACCTGAATATAAGCTAATTCATTTATAATAAATTCACGAAATTATTAAAATCTAACTAAATATTTTCAATGGAATGGTAATCTGATTCAGCTGTTTAAAACTGTAATTCTATGGATACATTACAGCCTTCCAAGGATTAGAATGCAACAATTTACTGATTTCCTCACCAGTGGCCCCAAGCCTTCTTACATACATGCAACAGTACAGGCAGTCCCCGGGTTACGTACAAGATAGGGACTGTAGGTTTGTTCTTAAGTTGAATCTGTATGTAAGTCGGAACTGGCGTCCAGATTCAGCCGCTGCTGAAACTGACCAGCGGCTGACTACAGGAAGCCAGAGGCAGAGTTGCTCTGCCCGGGCTTCCTGGAATCAGCCTCTGATCAGATTCAACAGGCTGAATCTGGACGCCAGTTCCATACAGATTCAACTTAAGAACCCCAGGCATCCCCAAGACGCACCGCAGTCCCGCTACCCGGGTCCTCCGCGGCTTTGCTCCGCGTCTCCCTGGTCTGCTGGAGACCAGCAGACCAGGGAGACGGGGAGCAAAGCCGGGGAGCACGCAGACAGCGGACAGCCCAGATGTGCCGCGGCTGTCCCGCTGCCGGCATCCTCAGAGGCTTTGCTCCCCATCTCCCTGGTCTGCTCGTCTCCAGCAGACCAGGGAGACGCGGAGCAAACCCCGTTCGTAACTGCGGATCCGACATAAGTCAGATCCGCGTAACTCGGGGACTGCCTGTAGTTCAAATGTAACAGTACATTTCTGAGTTGGATTGTGAGCTTTTCAAAGCAGGGACCTTGCTGCTTCATGCTTTTGGTAAAATACAATATATGCCACTCAGTCTAAAAGGCCCTCAATCCTGCAAACCAGCCTGGGCTTAACTTTAAGCCCAAATTGTCCCATGGATGTCAATGAATTTACTTACTTCTGTAAAATTAAATGCATGCAATATTAGCACAACTAATCCATATCTAATAATCTAAAATACAGTCGCCTGCTTTTCGGAAATGATGAGCACTCACAACTCGCACACAAGTCAATGGTGTAAACACTCAGTATCTTTGAAACATTAGACAATTTTATTTTAGACCACTAGATATTGATTTAGGTAATCCTGGATGACAACTAATTGTGTTTTTAAAAAGTGTACTTTTTATAAACTATAATCAGAGAAAAGAATAATGTGAATTATAAGTTATGGGGAGACCTTAGGAATTAAATATATTTCAAAGACTTGTTTCATTCAATTTAAAGAGTGAACAATTTTAGAATAAATTACATTTACAGAATCTTTGTTACTACAGTGCTTTATGGAAATAAGAATTGTAATCAATGCTAACAAAACTTGATCTGAAATGCCAGACAAATCAATGACTAAGTTTTGAAATTCTAGTTAAATATATTTGATTTGTTTCTCAATAGAGTGAAGAAACTTCACTGATCTTCTTTTGGCATGATCCTGCACTCATGTAGGTCAATGCCAAAAGTTCCCATTAGCATACTGAAGTTTCAGAACTCTAGTGAAAATGCAATGTTATGGTTGAGCTAAAGTTCTACGAGTTAGTTAAATCACCAGCTTTACATTATTTCATTCCTTTTATAAACTAGTTATTATAGGTAATAGCAATTTTAACATTTGTTCTAATACTCCAGTCATGTCAAAGACTAAACAACTAACACAATCTGGCTCTAGACACAAAGTACTATGAAATACAGCACCAATAAAAATTTCAATTGTACATTTTTCTGAAATAACTTCTCTGAAAAAAACAAAAACAACAGAGGAATAAACGAAATAAAACATGTTTGGCATGATATACAAAACTTAGTTATTTCACTACACAGTAGTAACAAGTCATTTCAAATGCAGGTTGATGAAACTTTATACCACCAAACAAAATATTTACTTCAGCCTTAGGGTTCTTTTATACAGAATAAAAAAGGTATGCATCCCAGTGTGGGGTCTTATCATTATGTTAGATTTTATGTAAATACAAAACAAATTTGGGAAACAAGTAATTTATGGAAGAAACTCAAAATTCCTTCAAAAATTCCTTACCCAGATCTTCATTCTGCCTTTCATAACCATAAAAACATGAACTGCTGTACTTACCATCTGGTGGAAGCTGACTAGCAAATTCAGCTGGTAAAGTCAGAAGAGCATAGTCTTTCAATGCAGCTAGCCAAAGGCGACTAAGAATAGGCAGCTCAGGTTGTACGAGTGTTATCAAACTGTCTGGAGGTAGCTCATCTGCAGTACCAAAATCATCATCATCATCATCTGTACTCTTTATTGCTCGCTTTGGTTTGGTTTCTGCTTCCTTTTTAATTTTCATAGCAACAACATACACCTATAAAACAGATACAATATTTTTGCTTTAAAATGCAAACAAGAAAAAAAAATCTTTCAATCAAATGACAAATTGTACCAGTAAATTATCTTTATGTTATCTTCTATAGAATATCATGAACAGTTTTACATTTTTGTGATGATCTGAGACTACTTTAAAAATTACCCTAAAATATCATACTGGAAAATTATCAGCTACATAGCCGATGGAAATAAAGGTAGGATAAATGGAAAAGCTATTAGGTTTTATCAGTCTATATTTCCAAGCTAAATCTGAGTTTGCTGACAACAATTAGAGAAGAATTCAAAGCCAATATGGCTACTCAAAACTTTTAGCCTGAAGAGTGTCAATGAGGGCTCTTCACACAGAAAATGCTCTAATTTAACTAAATTAAATCCATGTGGGAATCACTTTAGTTACATGAGGCAACACACTTGTAGGTTTACTCTTAAATCAGTTTAGTAAAGAAAATAATCAATTTAGTTTCATTCAGGGAATCAGGTCACTTTCTGTGTAGCTCAGACTTTGTGAATGAGAATTTCTTCTTTATTTTTGACTGTGTACTATTCTTTAGAGGGTCTAAAAATTGGTATCTATGGGACCCAAATTGATGGACTGAAGGAACATTTTAGAGACATACACAAGGATACATTATGCAAACAAGCAGAAAGGCTGGGGGAAAAGATCTGCAATAGAACAAAAAAGCAGTGTTTTTAGAAAAGAAATATAGCCGACATAAATGTCCCCACACAACAGATGCTTTGCTTCAGATCAATGCTGAAAATAGCTCAACACTACAGGGCTGAGGTGCTAATACTTTCCTTATTTTCTCAAAGTAACTTCCAAGGAAATTAATTGCAAGAAAATCTACAGTATGTTAATGCAATAGAGAAAACAAAGGCATGCTTGTGCTCAGCTTCCTCAAAACACTTGTAGTCCTTTAGTCATTAGAAATAACACTTCAGAAAACAAAGTACAATGGCTTATATATAGCTAAGTTCAAACAAAGCACATTCTTTAATCATTATTTTTATCCTTGCATTATAAAAGTTATAGTGCAAATAGTTTCAGAAAACCTTTAGTCAGACTTCCACCTATAGGGGTTCCATTTGGTATACTATATTCAGGGTCTTCTGTAATAGCTTTCATGTCACTTGGGGTCATTAAATATACCCATATGTAAAAGGTAATTCACAATACAGTCGTTCCAGCCAACAAAAAGAGCATCACAGCCACTAAAAATACAGATTAAAATGTTAACTTAAACCTGAACATTTTCACAGCAATTTAGAGATCAGGTTAATCATTCAGACAAGTGTTGGGCAATCTAGGCTAGTGGCCTCAGTAGGCCACAAGACAGTCGTAAACGAGACTGTTTTCCTGGGTTTGGGTACTTTTGGTAACTGCACTGGAGTACCTAGAATTTGTGTGTTGACTGAACCATAGCAACACTTTGATTGGATGCACGAGCTCTCAAAGTCAATGTTGGGTTCAATCAGCAAGCACTTCACTTCACTTCACTTCACTTCACGTGCTCTTGCTTCATGTGTGGGTCACTTTAGTAATATTGGTAGGAAAAAAACTATATGGATGGAAACCAACAGAACCTGACAACTCTGCACGTGGGCAATGGGAAACAAAACATCTTGTGGGCCCACACATACAACCCTGATAGGCCACATGCAGCCCACCACTAATTTAGACTCTCTTGGAGCACATTATTTAAATTTTAAAAAATTCTGTCCAATAATTTCTTAAGCTATCTCATCTGACTCCTATGTTAACTTTTGGTCTGATTTTCAGAGGTACTAGACTCCCACTGCTCCCAACAACTTCAGTGATAATGGTGGGAGTTCAGCCCATCTGAAGATAAGGCCATTTTTCTAGAACCTCATCAGACTATCACACTGTGAGAACGACAGTTCGTAATGCTCAGACAAACATTCAGATAGTTTCTCTTTAAAATCCATTTTAATTTAACCACTAGAATTTCCAGACTTTTAAAATACAGATTAAAATGTTAAATTAAACCTGAACATCTTTATAGCAATTTAGAGATCAATTCCATTATTTAGACTGCCTTGCAGCCTGTATTGTTATTTGTGAAATCCATCATTTTTAGATACTTGAACCTTCCTTGGTCCGCCACATTCCCAAACAATGACTTCAGCAGCCCTGTTGTTTACTATTTCCTTTTTGGGGAAATTCCTGGCTATGCTTTGATTTGACAGCTCATCTTTGAATTTTGTTTTTAAATTAACAGGTAGGGGCATTGGACGGAAACTGACATCTGACAAAGTCTGAAAATTCTGTGAGGGCCTGGATGTGCACAATGGATGGGATAGAGGAAATGGGGAGTCATGGAGAGAAGAGTGAATAGAAGCAACATGTCAATTGTGGACAAGTTGGCTAGAAAGAAGATGAAGCATTGCAGTGATAGGTATGGAGAAACAAAAGCTGGAGAGAGTGAGAGGAAGTCAGAAAAGCTGGAAAAGACAAGTCTTGGGGCTGGCTGGATAGATGCCTAGAAGGATGAGAAGTTGCAGCTATGCTACAGTAACTAATCCAAGGTATAAGGTAAATATTTAACACCGAATGTTTACCTCGGCCCAAGCTTTCAAAACTGCCAGTTTTTCCATAGTCGTGGCACTCTCTCGATAAGGCTGACTGGAAGACCCCTTTCCTGCTTGCACTTTGTCCAGGGAGGAAACAAGGAGATTGTGAACTCGGCGAAGATCATTCAGGTCACTTACAACCCCACTTCCTATCCATGTGCTGCACACCTACGTAAGAAAATTTTAAATCATTCTCCAAGATACCTGCTTGAACAAGCACAGATTTTATGCAAAGATAAAATAGTTCTGTAATATGTTCTAACAGTGAATCATCCTCTTAAGTACACATGCTTGATGCTGTAACACCACATAATGGAACCAATTTAGAGGAATTCAGTAAACCCTCAAAATGTAAAGATTTCCAGTGCGGATAAGGTCTGTGACAAGTCTTGTGACATTTTACTAGCTCTGCCTGCAATGAGCTGAATAATGCACCTTCCCTCCAACTCCTTTCTGAAGAGACAAAAGCTGTGAACTGGAGGTATTTTCTAGTATTCCTGCAACCTGAAAACATGACCATGGGAGATGGATTCTCTTGCTTGACGACACCCAATGCCACCTAGAAGGTGGGAAAGCAGTATTCCCTCATCACCTTTGTGAGGGACCTAAGTTCCTCCTCTATCCAACATCATCTTCACCACAACAGGTTCCCCAATCAAGTTGAAGGGAACAAATGTTGCTATGCCTCTTCCAGAGTAATAGGACCTTCCACTCCTCTGCAAAGCCATGTTACAATGTAATTTTATACCTCTGTCAACTAGAGGAGGTGATAGCAAAATATTCAAGCACATATGAGCAGGAGAGTCCCTTGTTCAGTTATGATTAGTGGCAGAATATTATTGACGTTCTTAATAACCCTACTAATGGACCAGGACCCTTCATTTAAATTCAGACATCAATAAAGTTATTAACCAGTATTTACATGTGGCTGTTTCCTACTAGTTGCAGAATAAATAAGAAAATAAAAAGTTTTCTTAATAAAATGTCTGAAGGATTTCCACAATACTGAATAACCAAATATATTACCTGGAGCCTCTTATAATACTCTTAATTTATAGAGTTACATCATAAGTTTCCAAATTTTCCAGTAGTAGGGGTATTTCCTACAATGTTTCTTTTCTCACTTTTTTCCTAAGGGAAAAAAATTGCACTCTCTCTCTCTCTCTTACTCTAAAAGCATGAAATATGTCAAGTTTTTAATACATAGTCTTTATATTTTTCTCTGTACCTGGCAGGCTTTTGCTGTTATGTCAGAAGGAGTATCTTGGGAAAAAGCTGGTCTTAGAGCAGCTCCAACCTACGTAAAAAGAAAAACAAACTGATAATACTTTTTGTGTATGTAATGAAGTCAGTGTTCCAAAAGAAGGAATCTCTTGCTTGGGCAAGTTTGATATTACATTTGTGTATAGAGTAGGGATGTTAAAACGTGAGTTTTCTGGTAAATATGTAACTGCTGAAATTTTCAGTGGGTACACATTTACACGAGGGGAAGTAGCTCCGTAGGAGCTGGTGCATGCAGGGAGTCAGCTTAAAAGCCAGCTCCCCATGAGCACCAGCTCCCGCCTGCCCTTTGAGCTGCTGCCTCTGTATTAAAGGCAGCAGTGGTGGGAATGGGGGTGGTGGTGGTTGTGGGGGGGAGCCAGTACACATGGAAAGCCAGCTTTTAAGCCGATTCCCAGAGCCTCCTGCCCCCTCCCTGCACTGCCAAACTCCATGAGCACCAGCTCCTGCCTCCCCTCTCCCCACAGCTGCAACTTCTAACAATAAGTCAGTGGTACTCTGGAATAATAAACAGGGATGTAAAGGGGAGAGGGAGAGAGCGGGAGCCAGTCCTAGGGGAAGCCGCCTTAAAAGCCAGTTCCCCCCAGCACCATCTCCGTGGTGCAGGGGAAGGGAATAAGGGTATGTCTACACTACCCTCCTAGTTCGAACTAGGAGGGTAATGTAGGCATACCGCACTTGCAAATGAAGCCTCATTCCACGAGGAGTAACGGTAGTTCGGACTAGGAAGCCTAGTCCGAACTACCTAGTCCGTGCCGCGTGTAGCCGTGCGGCACGGGGTTCGAACGAGCCGGGATTTAAAAATGGCGGCACCCGGCTTATGCAAATGAAGCCCGGGAAATTCAAATCCCGGGCTTCATTTGCAAGTGCGGTATGCCTACATTACCCTCCTAGTTCGAACTAGGAGGGTAGTGTAAACATACCCTAAGGGAGGCAGGACCACAGCGGTCCCGGAGCCAGCGCAAGCTGGGACTGCTTAGTCCCTGCTCGCTCCAACCCCAGGAGCTAACCCTGCTGTGGCTCTGCAGTTTAAATGTAGTAGGAACAGGGCTGCCTGCTGGATTCCATCGACTACTCGATTAGCCAATAAATCGCAACGTAACATTCCTAATAATAAACTCAGATCTCCTAACTTCCATTCCCATATGTTCACATATTTCTTGCCCAATTTACAGAACAGGGACATAAAACATAAATGTACACCCTACTATTTGGATTTCAAGGATCAGTGGTTATTGATTTTTTGAAACTTTTGCCAGTAACTAAATTATAATAAATAGATGGAAGAGATACAGAAATAATTTTGAAGGAGTAAATAAAATGTCTGCAGTACATTCTTCCACACACAACACTCTTTCACAAGTTATTTAAAAATATAAACTGGCATACTGAGAGAAATATACAATTTCCTAAACATATAAAGAAGGTCTCACATTAGCTTGATACTGCTCCAGTATCACATGACCTGGAAACTCTGGCTCAGGGACTGATGCAAATTTCTTGATAATGTCTTCAAGTGCCTGGAGACCAGCCATCCGCAACTGGTTGCTGTGATCAGTTGCAGCCATGAATGCCATACGGATGAGGTCAGAGAGATGGAGCACTAAAAGATCATCTAAAAATAAAAATAATAAAGCCATTAACTAAGTTAAAGATATCCAACTGATGTCCACTTACAGACACTTGTAACTTTACACAAGTTTCTAACAGGGAGACTATGTTGTTATGTGTAAATTTCACACATATCTGAAAAAAAATCATATTTTGAAAAAAAAAATAATATACTTTCTTTTCATTGTTAATATAATTTACCACTTCAGATTTCTGAAATGTCTGTTGTGAAAAACTGAAGAAAAATAAAAGAAAAGGTCATGAGAAAAAATTGCTCTGAATGTTAAACTCCTTCACGGCTGTTTTCAGAACATTTTGCAAAAACAGCTTTAATGACTTGTTCCTCATGTCCACAGAAAACCCTGAATGCAACTGCTGTTACAATCTTATGCCTATAGTGACCCCTGCTGATAAAGGAATATCTGATCAATTCTAAAACTCTGGTATGTTAGCCAACCACTAGGTATTGCAGGTAGTAATAAATATTTTTTGGGGTGAAAATGAGGTAATTCCTTCACATCTTGGGGAGAAATAGCTGGAGTCTGTTACTGGGGGTAACAGAAAAATGTGTGAAGACTGCAAGGGGTAGAAGAAAATAATTCAGAAATCAGCAACATTTTTGTAAGGACTTTTCTTCATGTGTTTTTCTTTACTCCTTAACTTTTAATACCAAATACTGTAAGTAATTACTTAAAAAAAATAATTTCCTTATATTATAATATGATACCAAAATAATCATAGTTTGTAACTGGTTACGTGGGAAGATTTGTGTAAAATTTAATGTGAGGAAACATTGGGAATACTTAGGGTTTACAGATTGACAAAATGCTACACAGCTTTTGAAGTTAATCTAAAATGTGGAAGGGGTAATTTACCAATGCTGAAAGTGAAAAGTACATTAGGATGCTATAGTTTTTAAAAAAACATCAATTGCAATATTCACACACGTAAACAAACCCTTCACCTATCCCTCTCCATTAGGAATGTCAATGGTTACTTCATTAAGGGTGAGGCTTACTCGTTCTTATAGTTTCTGGGGCTATAGTAGCTCCACATCCGCTGCATGCAAGGGCACTCCAGCCAGCCAAAGCAGCCTTGTCCGTGGAGAGCCCAGCTCAACCCAGGCATGCTGCAAGCAGGGGCATTCCAGCCGGCCTAAGTAGCCCCTATCTGTAGTGGAGGAGCCACTTCAGCCTCGCCATGGTGGATGTGGGATCCACGCCAGCCCATATGGGAAGGAGCAGCCTCTCTGTCTGCCCCCTCTTTTAATCGGTCAACAATTAAACATTATGTTTAACTGGTTAACCAATTAAATAGGATTTTACATCCCTATTCTCCATTAGAGCCATTAACTCCAATTTCCCTAAAACAAATTTCAGGCTCTTCTGTTTAAAAGTAACAATTTCCATTTAAAATTACAATGTGAAAATGAAGTGACCATTTTTCAGCAGGGTCAATTTACTACTTTCCCATGGGAAAAGAACACATCATACAATTCAGCAGTGTGTCATACCTAAGAGATATATATTGCTAATTATGCTGAACTTGAGTTATGGATTTCATTACAATTCAAGGGGGTACAATGCGGTGTTTTGCATTTTCATGTTAGAGCTATGGTTCTCAACCTTTCCAGGCTACTGTACCCCTTTTCAAGAATCAGATTTCTTTTGTATATCTCAAATTTAATCTCATCTAAAAACTACTTGCTTACAAAATCAGATATAAAAATAGTCTCTCATTTTGTCAGTCTGAAATTTTAGTTTGTACTAGCTTTGCTAATGTTTTTTATTTTTCCTGTTGTAAGTCAAGGCAATATCTAGATGAGTTGATATACCCCGTGGAAGACCTCTGTCTACACATGTACCCCTGGCTGGAAACCAGTCTGCTTACAGTATAAGGAGACGTACTTATTGAGTGTTGGTTCTGTCAGGGAAAATGGTCAATGATAAAGGAGAATACCTTAACTGGGCATGTCTAGCTTTTACTAGTTTGTATGGATAGCTTATTCAAGTTTAACTATTACCTAACAAAGTTTTCTCTTTGTTGGTATCTAATATCCTTAACTGACCTCTTAAAGTTTATAGAAAACAAAAACACATGCAAAAGCTTTAATTACTTTTAGGGTTCCTGAGTTTGGCTGAACGGGCCAGGGCTAGATCAAAGTGAGCCTTGTTCGCATTCTCACACAGCATGATAATTCGACACAAGCAATCAGCAGCAAATACACGAGTGGCCCAGCGAGGAGCCACAGAAGGTTTTGATTTATCCTCTTCACCCAGAGTGGTAAACATTGTGTCATCATCCATCTCATCTTTCTTCTCCAATTCTTCATCCTTTCCTCCTCCCAAAGGAGCTGCAGTGCTCATATCTACAAGAGGAGACACACAAAGTCATAAAAGTTAGCAATTCCTCTGTCAGCTGTAAACTATTTCTTAAAATTACTATGTGAAGTTGTCAACTCTTACAATCCATTCAAAATGAAAATGGAGACTAAAAGAAATAATAATAGATTTAATAGAAATCATGGCATTTGAAAATGAAGAAGGGCACTGTAAAGAAATATTAATAAGGAAAGATTTTTTTCCCCATCAGCATACTATTACCTAGAAATTAATAAGTAAAACCTCAGGCTATGTCTACGCTGGCGCAATCTTGCGCCAGAGATATGCAAATGAGGCTAAGCATGGAATATTGCCGAGCCGCATTTGCATATCTAATGAGCTGCCATTTTTGCGGAAGAGGCTCTTGCACCAGAAGGAGCATCTACACTGCCCCTTCTTGTGCAAGAAAAACCCTCTTGAGCAGTGCCGTTATTCCTGAAAATAATCAGCGTAGCAGCATTGTGCAAGAGGGTTTTCTTGCACAAGAAGGGGCAGTGTAGACAGCTCCTTCTGGCACAAGAGCCTCTTCCGCAAAATGGCGGCTCATTAGATATGCAAATGCGGCTCGGCAATATTCCATGCTTAGCCTCATTTGCATATCTCTGGCGCAAGATTGCGCCAGCGTAGACATAGCCTCAGTGTTTAGTTGTCAGAGCATCAGAATGATAAGGGATTACACCAAAACAGACAGAGCAACAAAAATAAACTTATCAGAGAGATAAATTAGTCACCCTATTCCTAAAAAATAATGCACACAGGCTGCAGAAAAGTTGGGACATTTCAGGGTGAGAAAGGTTATGCAATATGACAGACCAAGCCCGAATTCATGAGATTCTTTGCAAAAGCATGCCAGAAATTATATGTGGCTGCCTTAAAAATTTGCTTTGCATATGCCAATATGTCTTAGCCTATAAATTTGAAGTTACGAGCTTACTGAAGAGCAGCACTTAGAAATGCATTTAAATATAGTTATGTTGGAGACTATTTGGCCTACTGTACAAGAGTCAATTAAGAGAAAAAGACGAATGCATATTTTACAGATTTTATTTTACAGAATCTATGAAAGAAGATCTTTTAACATCAAGCTCATTAAATAAAGTATGGATCTGGGTATGGGAAAAATGTTAGAATGATAACTAACATGTAAGTAGAAATCTGGTAACACCTTAAAAGGGCTCTCATTTGAATCCATAGTCCACATTATACTTATATAAAATAGTGAACAGGAGAGAAATAATGAGAGATCTATCCACACCTGCTCTGGAAGCTGAAGTGAGGCATAAAATCTTCCAAGAAGGATTCTGAGTGAACGAGTAGCTCAAAATGAGGTTTAATCA
The DNA here is from genome assembly GCF_052426305.1 of Pelodiscus sinensis. NCBI lineage: Eukaryota > Metazoa > Chordata > Testudines > Trionychidae > Pelodiscus > Pelodiscus sinensis. The sequence continues at coordinate 139,434,673 of NC_143054.1, forward strand.
TTATTGTAAACAGCACATTAATAACTCATAACACCTTATAACTGGAGTTTTACATACAAGTAACACTCTTCCTTCTGCATACCTAATGGATAATGGCTGACCAGAAACTTGTGTACATTCAGCATGTTAGTGGAAAGTTAAAAAAGCAGTCATATGGGCTTTTTCGAATAAAGATGATCACTCACACTGAGAGCATTTCTACACTAGAAACATAAGATGACCTATGTATATTACTGTGGTGATTCATGTCCACACTACCCTCCTGTCAGTGGTGCAAGTCCTCACAAGGAATGCCTCCCTGGCGCAGCATGGGCAGGGTCACTCCAGCCCAGCCAGAGCAGCCCCCGCCCTCCCTCATTTAACTTCTTAACTACTTAAACAGGATTTTACATCCCTAGTATAGGACTGAGAGAATGAGGTCCCAGCACCACATGCATCTTCCTGCTGAGAGCCCAGGGGCTGCACACATTTTGCAGCTTCCCCAAGACTCCCAATTTGCACTAGGAGCCACCTGGACTACAAGGACGGAGCTCTCACTGGGAGCCCATCAGTGGTGAGGATCAGAGAGCCCCAAGGGGCAACTAGGCACCTGGTGGCAGGGAGTTGAGAGCTAGGCTACCACCAGTGGAGAGTGTGAAGCCAGGCTCCGAGTGGCGAGCTGGAGAAAGACAGGCTCCTGGTGCCAGAGACAGCCATACCAGGAGAACATAAAAAGAACATAAGAACGGCCATACTGGGTCAGACCAAAGGTCCATCTAGCCCAGTATCCTGTCTGCCGACAGTGGCCAGCACCAGGTGCCCCAGAGAGGGTGGACCGAAGACAATGATCAAGCGATTTGTCTCCTGCCATACCTCTCCAGCCTCTGACAAACAGAGGCCAAGGACACCATTTTATCCCCTGGCTAATAGCCTTTTATGGACCTAACCTCCATGAAATTATCTAGCTTCTCTTTAAACTCTATTATAGTCCTACCCTTCACAGCCTCCTCTGGCAAGGAGTTCCACAGGTTGGCTACACGCTGTGTGAAGAAGAACTTTCTTTTATTAGTTTTAAACCTGCTACCCATTAATTTCATTTGGTGTCCTCTAGTTCTTCTATTTAGGGAACGAATAAATAACTTTTCTTTATCGGCCCTCTCCATACCACTCATGATTTTATATACCTCTATCATATCCCCCCTCAGTCTCCTCTTCTCTAAACTGAAAAGTCCCAGTCACTTTAACCTCTCTTCATATGGGACCCGTTCCAAACCCCTAATCATTTTAGTTGCCCTTTTGTGAACCCTTTCCAAGGCCAAAATATCTTTTTTGAGGTGAGGAGACCACATCTGTACACAGTATTCAAGATGTGGGCGTACCATAGTTTTATACAGGGGCAGTAAGATATTCTGGGTCCTATTTTCTATCCCTTTCCTATTAATTCCTAGCATCCTATTTGCCTTTTTGACCGCCGCTGCACACTGCGTGGAAGTTTTCAGAGAACTGTCCACAATAACTCCAAGATCTCTTTCCTGATTTGTCATAGCCAAATTAGCCCCCATCATACTGTACGTATAGTTGGGGTTATTTTTCCCGATGTGCATTACTTTACACTTATCCACATTAAATTTCATTTGCCATTTTGTTGCTCAATCAGTCAGTTTGGTGAGATCTTCTTGGAGTCCCTCACAGTCTGCTTCTGTCTTGACTATCCTAAACAGTTTTGTATCATCTGCAAACTTTACTACCTCACTGCTTACCCCTTTCTCCAGATCATTTATGAATAAGTTGAAAAGGATTGGTCCTAGGACTGACCCTTGGGGGACACCACTAGTTACCCCTCTCCTATCTGAAAATTTACCATTTATTCCTACCCTTTGTTTCCTGTCTTTTAACCAGTTCTCAATCCAAGAAAGGACCTTCCTTCTTATCCCATGGCCATGAGAGTCCAGGGAGCAGCTGGGGTGGGAGCAAGAAGGCAGCCAAGCTCTGAGTAGAGCAGGATCAACCCAGCTGGGAACAGGGAGAGCCTGACTGTGCCCTGGATTAGCTGGATCACCCCCCCGCCCCCCCCCCCCCCGCCCAGATGCTCCAGTGACTGCCTGGTTTTCTTGTCAAATTCACAGCTCCAGTATGGAGCCATGAAATTGACAAGGATGACAGCCAATATAAGGAAACCAATGTTCATAGGGACACTGCATTACCCTAACATTAGCCCTACACCTCTTGTGGAAGTGAGGTTATCATGTCTATGTAGTAGGATACCTACATTGACAGGAGCCAGGCTGCAGTGTGTAACCACTACATGTGAATATTGGATTCCTATGAACACCAAGTGTCCCAAATATTGAACTACTACACACACACACACACACACACACACACACACACACGGTAATCAGCTAACTGAGTAGTCGATGGAAATTCCATCTGCTACTCAATTAGTCAATATGGGGGGGAAACTGTAGCGCTGCAGTGAGGTCATCCCTCAGCCCAGGAGCTAACCCTGCTGTGGCTCTAATTTTTAAAAGCCACAGGGTGGGAACCAGTTGCAAGCCAGGACAGCTGATTCTGATAGAGGCAGCAAGGGGAGGTGGGAAGCGACTAGTCGAGTCACTACTTGACTGCCCAAATAAGTATATGGTTATCGGGTAGTTCACTAGTCGACTAGTCGCTTACATATGTAGTCTGGTTTCATCTGATTTGCCCAATAAAGGCAACAAGCATATCTGTCTGCAAATCACACTTTATGACTGCACTTTGAATACCTTTGAAGGCCCTTAGATTGCTTCTCTGATAGCCTGAATACTAAGGAAGAAAAAGAACAAAAACTGAATACAGTGAAACAGATCCTTCAGTCGATGTAAATCAGTAAAGCTCATGTAACCTAGTTGAGGAGCTAGCGCAGCAGTATAAAATTAAAATTAAAAAAAAAAAAAATCAAACTAGGACTCCATGAGGTGCCAAGCTCATTCAGAGCTCATTCAGTCTCAAAAAGTAAAACATGCTTAAGTGTAAATAAAATAAATAAGAGAATAAATCATTGAAGGCATGCAAATGAAATTAAAATAAACAAATAATATTTCTTATCACAAATTGTGAAATTATGTAAGTGAATGTAGTGTGGGGCACAGAGAGCAAATTAGGAAAACTCCTTTGCTATCAGCAATAAAGGAAGAAACTGAGATAGACATTACATTCTTAAGGAGAAGAATTGTAATAGTTCAGCCTTATAAGTTACCGGAATTGTTGCTAGACAACTGCTAAAAGCAAAGGCCAGAAAAGTGGGTTACTTATTGCAATGCTCACCCTGTAAGAACTACCTATGTATACAGTAACAGATTTATTTCAAAGTGTGTATGTGTGTATATAGACTATTTAAATTGACCATATTTACCATTTTCTCTTTCTGAGCAAATTAAAATATTACCATCCAAGGTACAGGTGATAAAAGTGAGCATGGATCATGAATCCCATTACAACATAAAAAGCTCTAAATGAATGTTATCTAAATAAATTAATTCTAAAGATATGATGTCTTGTTATAAGAATGTTGTCAAACACTTACCACTGGAAGCTGCTAGGACATCCTTACATAACATTAGCCAGTGTGAAAGTTTTTCCACTGCCAGGGATGAAAGCATATGTCCCAAGGTATCATGAATATCAGAACACAGCTTTCGATCAGTCTCCCGATCTAACATTCCAAAAAGAACTCCCTCGAGGCCAGTCTCTGTTATGTTAACTCCTTGATGCCGGCAATGAATGTCCCGCTGCGAACCAACTGGTGCAAAAGGGTTAATGTCTGTAAAATGAGAGACTAGTTTTCTAATAATCAATTTCTTAACATTTGTGCCTTGAAATTAGGGCAATAGCAACATGAGAAAAGGACATTCTGCATTCATTCTTAGTTGCACAGATCACAGACACAAAGGCATTACTACAATTTGTCATCAATAAAATCTAAGATAGTTTAACATATTAAGCTTATTAGAAATCAGATTCTACGAGATACCAAGCATCTCCCGTGAAATGATACATACTGTAAACTACCATTAAAGTAAATAGACATTGATAGCACTCAATACCTTGCATGAAATGCTCAGAACCTCACAGTAATGGACCCTGGTGAATCTCTTCTGAGTTAAGTTTTAATTGTGCCACACAATACTAGAAGGCATATGATTCTATGATAGAGTGGAAAAATTGTTTATCTGATAATCGATTGAAAGAAGGCAGTAACAGCAGATTCAGTTTTTTAAAAATTGAAAAACACTAAGTATATAACAACCAGCAGACAGCCACATACTTATTATAGAGGGCTTCTGGATATTGCACTTTTTCCTGACCATTCAAATAGGTGAGCAGGAATCATTACTCATTTTAGCAGCCATATCATCAGGATAAAATTATATATGTAAGGATTGGTGCAACTGAGAAATGTGACTGGCTATTAGTTATGCTGCTAACAAAACAAGTCAAAACCTGTTCCCAGTATACAGTATCATTATGCCTTGTGATGGGGGTCTAATAGGCCTTTTCTACCCCCTGCTATAGGATCTGAGGCCCTAACTGGCCCTGCTTACAGAAAACCCATACAGATCAGGCTATCAACAAGTCTTCAAAGGCCTAAAAAAGCCTAATCAATCAGATGGCAGCACATCAGTTAAAAAGGCTTGCCTGTGTTTCTCAGGGATAGTGGCAGGATGAGAGTGGGCCTGGTCTGGGCCTTGTTCTCAAGCACTACAATAAAGAGCTTGTCTTTGAAGTTGTGTTTCTTTGTCTGGTCAAAGGCGCAGATGCACAAATTCTGAGGTTGTTATTTTTATACAGCTATTTTAGGCTGACTGTTAAGTTATAGCACACAACACTTGACTCTGAGCAAGTAGCAGTGATTTGTATTCTAAGGTAGAGAGCACCTGCACAGCCATTCTTGGCCCCATAAGAAGCACTATGAGGTAGGAGGAGTGGGTGGCTACCTCCCCTAACATGCCCATTTTCAAAACCAGCAAAATTAAAAGAAAAGAACCAACGGTAAGAGAGAGGAATAATTTAGAACAATATATTTGGGGGGAAATTCCCATTTCTAATTTGTTCTGAATGTTTAAAAGGCCTGGGCTACAATCTTTACTTTTAGTGGGAAATATGGAAAAGACAAGAAACTCCAAAGGAGAAAGGGTTTGGTTTGGTTTTGTGCACACACAAAATATTAGGAAAGGACACATGCAAGTAACACTCACTGATGCCACTGTTCTCTCTCTCACCAGCATTTTTTGCTAAGCTCATGGCATATTCACACACTTCTGCTGCTTCCCTCTGTGCCAGCTGTCGCAAACATGCCACTGCAGCCCGACGTAGCAGTAAGTGAGAACTGCACAAGTGAACCTGCAATCAGAGCCATTTTTAACTGGTAAATTGCCATGGTTTTATATAAAACTTGTTAGTGATTAATAATAGCCTCTTGCTCAGCTAAATCAAGTACAGATCATGTAAACAGTTACAAAGTGGTGTTGATCTGGCACAGAAAGTCAAAATGCAAGAAGCCAATTAGCTGACAATGTGAATTAAAATTGGTAGAGTCCCTTTATTTACTGACAGGGGTGCAGCAAATTAAACTCACTCATGATCATGTCTTTTTAAAAATGAACCTCTGCCTATCAAAAACATGTAAGAGAAACTCACTACATTTGCACACAGATCTTGATCATCTTTCTCCTGTTGGGTGGTGGACCCTTTGAAAATTTGGCTAAAAGTGCCCAGACAAGAACTTTTCACAACATATACACTTAAAAATAAAGTTGATATTTCCCTAGCTGGTGCAGCCATCTGGCTAAAAAGAGGTAACAACTGAGACTGGAAACCCAGGGAATACAATTTGGATTTTAGTCCAGGATTTCTCAATCCTTGGGTTAGTAACCAATACTGGGTACTCAGGATGTTTCAAAGGATCACAGGTCAGCTCCTGCATCTCCTATCCTAGGTGGCTGGCTGGGCTCATGTCACTGCTCTGGGCATTGCAATCTCTGGGATCCCAGCACCACTCAGGTTTGGTCTAGCCACCATGACAACAGGAGTCCAGGTAGGCCAAATTTGAGCAAGTGACTCTTAAACCATATGAGTCAGGTCACAACTCCATTCAGACAAATTTGGTCTAGTGAGAGGTGAGGGGACAAAGCTGAGCAGTGCTATAACCCCAGAAGTTGCAATACCTGGAGTGAAAAGCAGAGCCCAGCCCAGCCAGCCCCACAGCACAGGCTCTGCAAGAGCTGCCACTGTGGCATGAGTGCTGGGCAGGACCTAACTGAACCATTCCAAGATCTTTACCCCTGGACTATTTACTGGGTCCTGACAGACCATGAACATTTACAAATGGATGCTAAGCCCAAAAGGTTGAGAACCACTGTTCTAGATCAATTTACATCATGCTTTAACACTGGTTAGAAACTCTGGAAACTAGGATCCGGTATTGCCAAAAACAGAAATTACAATTTTCAATAAAATGCCTACCAGCAGTACTTAAATCACTCATGACAACAGTCATTAATCCTTCTATGTTCACCTCTAAACCACAGTTTATACCATACATGTCAGTAAGTGCTTCTCAATATGAGAGCTTTCAGATTTCTGTGCTAAGTAACATTTGCTTTTAATCTGCTTTGAACCATCTCAAGTACAAGTAAATATTTTTCTTCCAAAAGAATTCTGCAAGCTTCCAACTTTTCTTGAGAGGAAGTAGCTGTACAGGGAATTGTATGTTTTTCCACAAGGGAGGAGATAAAGAGTGCTCTTTTAGAAACTCTAATCTTGAGTTACCCCGGGGAAATATTTTTTTAATAAGTTGAATACACATTTGCTTTCCCTGTATTAACTTGCTATGAGGATGGAAATTGCTTTCCCAAATGAAAGGTCACACAGTGTATAAATATTTAACACTAGGCCTTTATTTCATCCATGGATGTCTCAAGGGTTCAATCTTGAAAAACAGACTTTTAAGGGTCCCTGTAAGTATCATTCTGAAGTTGTTTCAAGAGAACTACAACCAGAGAACATTAGTGTTTTAATTATCGGAAAGATTATTTCCTGCTCTTCATTTTTTAACAATAATGTAGTACAGCGGCATAAAGGAATCTGAAAAGCATGCTGGAAGAGACTGGTGTAAGTTTGATACACAGTGTTGGTTCCAAACAGAAGACAAAAAGCTTTTTACTATTTTCTCCTTCATTTAATTGAGTAAGATTTTCAGCTAGTCCTCTATTCAGCCACCATGTCCACATTTTATTTGTGTAAACAGCTGTGGGAGCATGTACAAAGCCATTTGCAGGTAGGCTTATCATGGAGGGAACCAGATTTTGAAAGCAAAAGGGAAGGAAGAAAAATTAAGAGGTTGAAGGTTATGCTGGAGCAAGGAAAAGACAGGAGAATGGAATGGGAAAAGATTTCAATCAGAAACCATTACATCTTGAGATAACTTCACTGACTACAATATTCCAACTGGGAGTTCTAGTAAGAATGGAATCAACAGAGAAAATTATTTGTCTCAGGATGTGGCACACATTAGTCTATTATTCATATGAAACAGAAGGACCCACCTACTACTGTGCTGAGCCATATTTCTCTCACTTGGAATTCTGTGCATGCAGACACGTTTCAAACTATGGATCATACTTAATAACTGAGCACCAGATTACACAAGACAGAGGGACACGTGCTGCAAGTGGGGGAACCTCTAAGGAAAGATTAGACAGCAGATTACAGAGAAGAAGTTCCAGTTTCAGTATAAACAGGCCTGAAAATCCATTTGTCATGATCAGTCCTTCAATAAGTCTATAAGAATCTGGAACACGGGTGGCCAGGGATGGCTTAAAGGAAGGGTCTCTCCCTTGCAACTCATATTTTTGAATGTCTGAGCATAAGTATGATTAACTCCAATTTATTTTTTAAATTTTTAAATAGTTTTTTTTTTTTTTTTTTTAAGATCAAATGTTGGATTTTGCAGGAGTGCTGGTGCAGTATTTATTTATACATGTGGCAATACTCACCTGGGCATCAATGGATGAACATAAGGACAACAGCAAGACACGGACTCTGCCTAGGATTCTGATAGTAGAAGGAGAAATGCCACTTTCCCCCATACACTTCCTTTCTAAACAGCCATATGAGAGGGGGTCCCCCAAATCTCTCTTCTTTTTCATTCATTATTTTGTATGCCTAGGACTTGTTAATGTGTATTCCTCTCCTTTCTAAGCTAAATAGCCCTAGGACTTGATTTCTGTTAGAACTAAGGCCACTTTACACCATTCTGGAAGAGTAAAGGGATTTAACGTGAGCATAACTGTAATCTAAACCCACTTTCTTGCCCCTCTGCATATCCAGAACAGTATAAAGTTACTTTGGGGGTAAATTAGAAAAAGATCTTGGATAAAAGTTTAAATGCCTAAATGCCTTGGGTGCACAAGTCCTTTAATTCATTTTCAATGGAGATTCTGACATTGGAAGCTACTGGGTGCCTTTGAAAACTTTGCCTCTCAACACACACGTATATTTCCTCACAGGCTGCTATCCATTTCTCTTAACTTTCTGCAGGTCTTAATGCTGACATTTCCAGCATCAGGGATATAGGGTGAGAGAGACATCATTTACACTTACACAAAGGCTGGGAACCAGACTGGAGAGGTTGACATGGCGTGGTGCAAACATGTGAAGCTGTTGCAGGCATGATATTGCAGCTGCCTGAACAAGGGAGTCCGAGTGATCTTGTGTGATCGCACATCCCACCAAGCATGAAGAACGGATTGTTGAAATAGTAGGTCCATTACCTAATGGAATAAAGAATTCTTAACAAAGTGACTTTTTTGTATGACTGGCATAGATTTTTAACATTTTAATCACAAAACGTCAAAAACGTGAAGTCTGTGTAATTTATATACAACATCACTTTTCTAAATACATATACTTGAAGTTAACAGCTGTATTACTTCAAAGAAACCCTGTATATAGGATTAGAACTTGTTTTCCATTTTAGTCCAATTTTGACAGTTACCCCCTTAAAGTCTCTAAACAATCAACTAGCCCAAAAAGTCAGGTTTTGCACAACTGATCATTAGCCAGAAAAATTTTGCAGACATTGTTCAGTTAAGTCAGTATTTCTGAGACATGGCACTTGTTAAAATAAGATGAGTTTCAGGTTTTGAAAATCTATTTCATTCAGTAGCTTTGAATAAGATTGCAAGCATAGATCCATTTCTTATAATATCAGACAAAACATTTTAGAATTATTTGCTATGGAGTTAGTTTAAGTTTTGAATACTTGCTACATTTTAGAAGACTATATTTTTGTCAGTTTAGCATACGGATGTGCTGGTAGAGTTTGTTAGCTCCCTCCACTGCATCACCTGGATTCAACAGGTTATAGACTATAGAGGATTTGATTTAAAGACTATACTGCAGTTCAACAAGTGACATTCATCAACTTTTCAGCACAGCTATAATTATAGCAAAATGTTATCTAAGAAAAAAAATTCTGAACAATTTATATATTACATATATCAATTTGTAAATATCTGCCACAAAATAACAAGGAAATTCTTGGGTAAAAATGTTAAGATACAACTATTAGAAGGCTGTAGTTAATGAACAGATTTGAAAGGCATGAAATTTATAATTAATGATTCACTAAGAGCACCAATGATAGCACTTCCTTCAAAAAAACATACCATATATATTTACCAATATCCCTTAAGAATAAATGTTTTTGCTTATAAAGACCAGAGTTACAATAACTGCTATTCAGAGACTTCAGAAAGAAAGCGAAATGCAGTTGCTGGCCTAGTTAGGCAGTCTGGCTTACTGCAGATATCAGAAAATTCCCTGTCAGGAGGGTGAGAGATGAAGGTCTTCCCAGAAGAAATGACAGCTGAGGAGATGGAAGCCGAGAGTGGGTGCCATTAAGAGACCACAAGAGGAGGAAATATAGGCTCAGCTGTCCTGAACTGTGACACCATCAATACACACAGTGAAGATGCAGATCTACAAAGCCTACATGCTAATCACAGATGTCTCATTATCTGCCACCATACAATACTAAACTGCCAGCTGACATTAAGAAAAAAAACAGCATCTATCCTATAGATAATCTTAACTGTATCTTAATGCAATTTTAGATTATAACTTGCCTTGCAGCTCAGGGCCAACTGTAGTTATTATAGCTCCAAGACATCGGCCCAAACACTGATGCACTTCTGTATGTGATGGCGGAACTGTCAAGAGTAGGGTAAGAACTAGAGACAGAGTAGGCTCCACATATCCCCGGTACATTGGCCCACTAGAGTCCACTATCAAGGCAAGTGAATGGAGAGACCAGGTCTATAATAAATCAAAGAGATGTTTGGGTTTCAGTCATAAAAGTTTGTTTAGAGTTTTAAGAATTTATTTATAGTGGATATGACTCTGACCATCTTGTCTAAACATTTCAATTTTAACCCTCTGTTTTTAAGAATATCTGCCACCCCACAATCTGGAACATTGACTTCTAGCCTGAAATTTTCCAGCTTTGGTCTTTGTCTGCAGGAGAATTTTTGTTAGTTTTTTTGAATAAAAATGGCTAACCTGTTTGAGAACGAGATGAAAAAGATGTATGTACTTTTCCAACTACATAAAAAAAATGTGACTTTTTTAATCATTCTGAAGCCTAAACTGTGGTAAAAAGTTGAAATTAGATACAGAAATGGCCCTCAAGAGGTGTGTCTACACTGTCGGGTTTAACTCGAAATAAGCTGCTCAAATTGAGCTATGTCAATTGCATATCTTATTTTGAAATCGGGAGCATCTACCCAGCGCTTATTTCAAAATAGAGCACTCTTCCTCCAACTTCCCTTATTCCTCATACAATGAGGGTTACAGGAGTCAGAGTAAGAAGTCCTCCAGCTTCACAGGATATTAACACTATTTTGAAATAACTGCCTGCTGTGTAGACACAGACTACATTATTTCAGAATAGTGCTAGTTATTTCAAAATAGTGTTTCAGTGTAGAATACCCAAGGAGAAATACCTGAGCCACTGGAAACAGGTTTTCATTTGATAAAGTTATGGCCAATCGAAATTCTCAGTTTATATATAAAGTACATTTTGCACTGAATTTTCTTTCTAAGTTCTTAAAAGTGCAGCTAGGAAAGGCCATACTACTCACATGTAGTTAACTGAGCTGCACTGGAAAAAGGTTGTGAAGGGAAGAGTCCTGGCCTCAGTCAGTCACTGATCACTGATCACACTATGAATGAGGCCAGATGCCTTTGTCTCACATTCAACAAGCTTTCAGGGAAAAAGTTTCAGGGCAACTAATGTGCACAGGAAATGGATTCCCTCTCCTATAGGCTGCAAAGTATGCAGGATTGAGAGTTCCAGTGGCATCTACCAAAATAACTTTACATTATGACTTTTTCTCCCCCATGCCCCCAAAAATGTGGGAAGTTTCATAAAAAGAAAAAGGGTTATTGTAAGTAGATGTTGAGGTTGAACAGTTTAAAGACCACCATGATGCATTAACAGAAACAGGTGAAATAATACTGCAAACGTAAAGTGAACTTTGTCAATATCTAAACACATAGGCACACATAGTATGTTTATTCTACTCCTCTAGTTTAATTACATAATCACATCATCTTTCTCAAATACATAACACTCATTCTATAACGTTAACTACTAATGTTGCACCTTGTAACATTTTTCTCTCTATTTATTTTAACACTTCAGTATATTTCTACTTATTTAGGGGAGGATATCAAAGGCTCAAACAGAAGTATTAGGTGCCTAACTTCCATTTAAAGTTAATGAGGATTAGGCACCTAAATTTCTCCCTCTATCTTTTTATACTGTGCTAAAAATGATTGCTTTTTTTGTGAAATACTATGTGAGCCTTTGTTTAAAGACTACCACGATGAATTCACAGAAACAGCAGAAATAATATTGCAACTGTAACCTGAACTTTGTCAATATCTAACTTTTGAGAGCTTAAGTAAGGAAATTTAAGAGAATTGGTTGTATTACTAAACCTATCACTAAACAAAGCATATCTTGTTTTTTCAAGTGGCAAGCTATGTTTAGAAAAACTTCTATCAATCCTGTCTCCTCAGAAAGAGGATTACCTCTAGTCCAAGTTCTCTACGGTTAATAATTAAACAAGACATGGGTGGCCTGTGGCTCCAGGAGACTGAGGAAGCACTAGGAACTCAAAATTCTGTGACATTAAACTGCCTCTTCCTGGGGATGAGACGACCCTCTGCTGATGAGTCACAATAGCCAGGTGCTACTTCAAATAATAATTTCTTTTGGAGTAATAGGGAAAAAAGAATGAAAAAGTCTCCTGATATATGGCATAGTTACACAATCTTTTGAGAATAATATTTATAGATAATAGGGATGTTAAAGTTTAACTGATTAACCGATAAGCTGATGCTCATTGGTTAATGCTATCAGTTAAACTCTGCCCCGCCCCTGGGGAGGCGGATTCACTGTGGCAGCAAAGACTCCTCTGCAAGAGCAGAGCTAACAGAGGCTGGTGGCCCTGCTTCTGGGGAGGCTTCGCTGTTGGCTCTGCAGTGTGAAGCTAATTTAAGCTTTATTCTGCAGAGCCCCCCCCCCCAAAAAAACATGTAACTGCTAAGATTTTTCAGTTACACGGTAACCTTATTAAATGTCTTTTAACATCCCTAACAAGTACGGTAATTTTTCTTTCTATCTTGCTCCAGAGGGTCTTTTACTATTCTATTTAACTGACTTTGTAGAATTCATTGCCAAGGGATCATGAATGCATCTACATTCCTTTAAGATACTACTTTAACTTTTAATGCATTTTTCTTCTCAACTATCTGATAACTGATTTTAATTCATTGTTCTATAAAATGGAGTAATTTCTTTACATCTTGAGATGACTGAGCATAATTAGGCATTTGCCTAAAGTAACTATTCTAAATCAGGTTAGTTTGTTGCTCAGCACACTGCACTACAAAGTCCCTAAAGAAACTATTTACAGCAAACAAGATCTTCCTCTCCCATTTATATTTACACTCTTTGGTGTATGGCCTAACTATTTTTACTTTTGTACAGCATTTTTTTGCTGTTAATGGTAATACATTAATCGTAAACCCACTAAATGGTTTTTAAATTCTTTTTTATTTACCTGGACTTCAGGTGAGGTTCCATCTTGTGCCAGTGCCAACAGAATACTGACACTGGTTTTCAGATGCTGCCCAGAACCTATGCCACCCACATAACGATGGAGACAGCCAAGAGCCAATGAATGACCAGTTCTTGACACAACATCTCGAGCAGATTTTAACCTATCAACATTAAAACACAAATCAAAGTATGTGCTAGATACTAAGGAAATGATTGTCTGAGTGTAAGAAAAACAAAACCTCAGTTCCCAACAGTACTATTTGTTACCTTTAAAAATAAATAAATAAATAAATAAGAATGCAAACTTTCTGGGAAGATATCATTGAAAAAAAAAATCAAAGGAAAATATTTAATAATTTATTATTAACTCCTCATATTCAATAGCTTGTAAAGTTATTCTGATTTTACTGTAATTCCTTTCTTCTGAGAAGTATTTGTTTCCGACATTTTAGATAAGCAATATTTTTATAACTGAAAGGACATGATTCGCTTAAACCATCTCTTTTCTGAACGTTGCAGACCATTGAACACTGTTATCCAGAAAACTCATTGCTAAATTACTGCAAAGCTTAAAACAATCAAGAATGGAAATATAAAGAGACTTATTGGAGGACTGAAGGGAGTGCAGCTGAATCCTCTGAAATAGTGCCAGCTCACTTTTAAATCTTTTTAGATCCAACTGTTTCTCACTGCAATAAGTTTCATTATGAAGTTTTTAAAAAAAATAAACTTTTATTCAAAAATTGTGTGATGCCAAGAAACACAAGGGAACATTGCAAGACTCTGAATTGGGGATTACGTAAGTAGTGATATAAGTTTTCTTATGGATGCTTGGCCAGATTTTAGCCCCGTCTACTACAGCTGTGACAACTATAAATAACTAGCTGCAGTTACCCGGCATTGCTCGAGAAAACTGATATAACTGAGGTGAGGAGCCTGAGGAGAGGTAGGGGGAAGGGAGCTGCATGCCTGTCACCAGCGCCCGAGCCCACCCTCCGCTTACTTGTCCCTCCGCTGGCCTTAGTGAGTGACTGTCCCCACTGCTTCCTCTGGGAAGCCGCTTCTCTCCACACTGACAAGCTCCGTGCAGCCCCGGGGAGAGGTGTTGGTCTCTCATCTCTTCCCTCCCATAGTACCTTAAAACCTTCTCCTGGATGAAAGGTTATCCCATGCAAAGTTTGGTTGCAGTAGCTCTTATAGTGTCCAAGTTATTAGCGCACAAACATACAAACATTCTCCTTTATATATTATAGATTAGGCTGTGCGCTACAGTTGTTCTGCAGTAGTCAGAGAATGAATATCCTTAAAGAAGAAAGTGAAGGGTAATTTCTCTTCTTTCAGTATTTAATAGTTTAGAACCATAGGCTGTACGCAAACATATATTAACAAATAATAAAAGGCCTACAAAAAGTATAGGTTGAACCTCTTCAGTCCGGCATGCTCGGAACCTGACTGGTGCAGAATCAGAGAATTTGCCAAACCACAGGAGATTAATATTGTCTAGCAGCATAACCAACACTTCCACTACTTCCTGGGCTCTTAGAAGACATTGAGGGGTAAATTAGAGTTAAATAACAGCATAGAACACTGACAACCAGGACTGTTGGCTATAAACAAATATTATGGGAGCGTGGGTAATATGGCCACACTCATTATAAATGGACATCCAGCTAACTAAAATCATGTTGGATCACAGATGTTGCCAGACCAGAGAGTGTCAGACTGGACAGATTGAAGAATTTATTCAATAAAATGGATCTTGGAGGAGAAATTATGGACAAAACCACAGCAGTCCTTGGAAATTCATGGGTTATCAAGGGAACAAATGAAGTCTTACAAGCCTCTGTTTTACAATAAACAATTTCTGTTGCATAAAAAAGCCTCCACCTGAGCACACTAGATTTATATACATGGATTTTCTAACGCTACACCAAACTGTAAGGTCTAAGGTTTTAAACTGCAACTTATTGTGATCCTTGTCAATCTTTGTAATCTGTGTAACTCTCAAACTTACTGTAAACTGTAACTTTGTAATCTTTGTAACATGCAGCCACCTTGCTTGTAACTTTCCCTAAGCTGCATTCTCCCCTGAGTGAATGGATAGAGAGTGTGAGTGTGAGTGTGTTTGAAGAAGGCTTGGAACAATGGACCACATGGCAATGACTCATCACAGTACGGGTATGCTCCCTGCTGGATAAAGGGAAGTCTGGGCATGCTCTCTGCTGGATAAAGGGAAGTCTGGGCATGCTCCCTGATGACAAGGTGAATGAGTCACAGGAGCCATTCAGACACTATATAAAGAGAAGGAGCACATGTGAGATGCTCTCTTTTTCCTTCCCCTGATCCAGAGAAGCTTCTCTTCAGTTGTCTCTCCTCCTGACCAGCTTCCCCAGCCATGATGAGCAGACAGACCCTCCAGGATCCACATGCCTTGGCTCCTTCTGCAACCCTGTGTAAGAGTGTGATTGCCTGAGGGCAGGAATAAATGGGTGTGAATGAGTGAATGAATGGAGGGGTGTGTGCTTGCTTGCATGTCTCTGAGAGAGGGAGAGAGAGAGAGAGAGAGAGAGATCGATCGATCGATCGATCGATCTTCTTTAGCTTAAACCTTTGGTGGCTGCTTTCTCCTCTTTAGTTTTACCTAGTGGAAATAAACCCATACTAGTGTAACCCTGGGTGGTCTCCAGTGAGACTATTTTTGGGGTAACAATTTCTAATTCTGAATATTTAAAATCTTGAAAAATGCTTAATATATGAACACATCTCTTAAGAATTGCTCAGGATAATACATTTTATTCCTTTAGAAAAACTCTAACCTATAAACACAACATAAGAGCATGTGGGAAACTAAGTTAAAGCAAAAAGAATTAGAGCTCTCCCTTGGGCTATGTCTAGACTGCAAGCCTCTTTCGAAAGAGGCTTTTCGAAAGATACTTTAGAAAAAGAGCGTCTAGACTGCACGTTGAACTTTCGAAAAAGCGGCTTGCTTTTTCGAAAGAAAGCATCCAGTGAGTCTGGATGCTCTCTTTCGAAGAAGCCCTATTTACATTGAAGAACGCCTTTTTTCGAAAGAGAACTTTCGAAAGAAGCGTTCTTCCTCGTGAAATGAGGTTTACCGCCATCGAAAGAAAAGCCGCGTTCTTTCGATTTAATTTCGAAGAACGCGGCTTGAGTCTGGAGCAGGGGAAGTTTTTTCGGAAAAAGGCTACTTTTCCCGAAAAAACCCCTGAGTCTGGACACAGCCTTACAGTTGCTGAGATCCAGAGGTATAATTTTAGGTAACTTTTGCCTTATTTATGATAGAAACAGAGCCTTGCCTTGAAATGGCATCACTGGAGAAACTAATTATTTCACAAACAAAATGCCACTAAATGGTTAAACTCATTAGAAAGGTTGCAATTAGTTATGCACTTCTGAAAACAAACAAAAAGATTATTTATCCTTTTAGACATGAACAAGTTAATGCCATTCATAAAAAGGAAGCTGAATGTAACATAACTGGATCATCAGAAGACCAATTTCAGTTTTAAAGGTATAGTTCATGTGCTCATCTGAGGAAAAATTGGACATGCTGATCTTTCTGAATCTTTAGTACATGAAGATCTTTGAAAGCCTAATTATTGATGGAGAGTCAGTTGGAGTAAGGAAGCAAGTCACTGTGAGCCAACAGAGGAGCCAAATCCTAGATGACGACAGGAGGTGTTGATAACACAAAGCTACCACATCAGCCTGGGGTAACTCTCCCTTCCCACCACACACATTACACATTTTTAGAGTCAGCCATGTTTATTTTATCTGAAGCCGTTTTGTCATCCTTAACCACGCCAAGAACTATTCATCAATATTGTTCTGGATTTTAAGCATTTCAATCAGTCATTGTTCACTCTTAATAACAGTACACGGAACAACTCAGGATCTGTAAACTGTATGAGGCCTACCAAAGTGGTCAGGCATGAAGGAAATATATTTAAAACTAGCAATATCATATTCTGAACATGAACATTTTCTGAACATGTTTGAATTCTATTTTTATTTTCTTTTTTGGAGCAAAATGACAACAACTTACTTGTCAAAACTGTACTGAGCCATTCTGGCGATGAAAGTTGCTTCTCCAACTACCTGAGCCATTCTGCCAAGTGCCTCTCCTGCTGCACATCTCAAAATGGGATTAGGATTGTCAAGGGCACCCATAACCAATGTCAAAGCAGATTTGCGAACTTCTTCTGGTCCTAATGTGCTTTTATTCTCAGCTAAACCCTGTATGAACAAATGGGACAAATGTTTGACCAAAAGGAATAAAAGTATGTTTTGATGTCTGTTGCTGAAATCAAATTTGAAACCGTTTAAACTGGTATTTTTACAAGAAGATAATTCACAAATCAGACAAGCTACGTAATTTTTAAGTGATGGTTTTATGCACGGAAGGACATAATCTTACATCTTGGGAAAGGGATTTCATTTCTACTTTTCTGCCTATTTCCCAAAGGGTGGCAATCACTACATGGGATTTAAAGGGTTTTCTCACTCTTTTTTTAAATACTAAACTAACGTTATGGGTTCATACAAACAAACGGACAAAAAGAAGACTATGTGAACACTCCATTGACACCAAAACAATTTTATGCCTCTGCCCAAAAAAGCAAAACACCTAGTTTCTTCCAAAACCAAACTTCTTTGATAACTGTTTTCCATGAGCCAGTTCCAACTATAAACTTGCTGAATTGGCTCTACCCACAGATCAAACAAGCAAGGCAACAGCCCATAAACACTGCTAGGCTCTGG
The DNA here is from genome assembly GCF_052426305.1 of Pelodiscus sinensis. Lineage (NCBI taxonomy): Eukaryota > Metazoa > Chordata > Testudines > Trionychidae > Pelodiscus > Pelodiscus sinensis. Next base: position 139,452,608 of record NC_143054.1, read on the forward strand.
TTCCATAACGGCAGTTTTGCAAACACAAAAATCTGAACACTGTCTGGAAGAACTGCTAGAGCAATAGCCTTGAAATGAAGAAAAAAGGAAATCAGGCTCCTAGAATTTTCTTCTGGTCTAAACTGACTTATAATGCTGGATCCAATTAGTCTTCCAACAGCTGGCTTTAAAGGAGACTAATAATTAATTGTATCCTGTCTGAAAAAGACTGTGCCCAAATCAGTGAACTTTTGGGGGTCACTATTAATTAACTGATGAAGCTGGCTGTCATCTTCAAGGTATTCTGGGCAAAGTCTATTCTGTACCAGAAGACAGACAGGGGGTGTGCACTGTCAGAGGAACAAGTAAGGTATGATTTCCCATGTCTCTGGCAAAAAGGTCACTGGATCCTGAAGAAAATGAACTGACTATTCAGGCTATGGCATCGAAACCAATACACCACAACAATTTAAAATGTGTGGGGTAGGGAGAGAGAATCCCAGCAGGAGAAGGCCAAAGAGATCAGTAAAGCAATTCTGTTATCCTTAGAAGGAAAGTTTCAAGTTTATTGGCAGTGGATCATCTGTGGGAACAAGAAAAATATTTCATTTGAAAACTGTTTATCTTCCTCTCAGCACCTCTGGAACATGTCCCCTCGGAATCCTTCTGTACCCCCACTGCTGCGGTCCACTCCTTTGAAGAACTGTGAAAACAAGCGTTCTGCATGGGCTTGAGACAGAATGGCAGAACTCACAGAGCAGTCATGAGAAATTAAATACAACATGACCACTGCATTAAGGGTATCCATGGCTCTTCTCATCCTAGCACTCCACGTGAAGGAGGGAAATTATTTTCTCAGAGCAGAAAAGCAATAATTAACAAATTAAAATTAAAAGTAACTTTGCTCTACAAGTGTGATTCCTCTGCTTGTGTGCACACACTCGTGCTAACTTAATAAGAAGCATACCCCAACCTGAAGTGTAAACATACCCTAAAAGGAAAAGGCTGTTGAAGAAAAACCAAAGACGGCCCACCAAGACAGCCTGGCTACCACAGTTGCCACTGACCTCTCTGAAGGCAAGATACAAATTGGGCATGACCCACAAAAGGGCTAGAGCTAGCTGAATGGAAGGAGTGAAAATGGAAGTCTCATTTTGCCGGCATCCTACCCAACTCACAAAAGAGGGGAGTCAACCCATCAACCTACAGTGTCATTACTGTCACAGTAAAAAACACCATTATATATGTATACTATAATTATACATACATGGACACACATACACCACTATTAAATTAGAGTTACCTTTAGCTAAGACACTTAGGCGGGGAGGCTTTTATTCTCTCCCCTCACCATGGGATCCATTTACATCAGACTGGAAAGCTAACATTTTTAAGTGGTATGCTACTATGTGATATTGCAACAGTCACTCAATTAAAGGACATTTTAGCTATACAAAGAAAATGTTGAAGGTGTTTTTCTTTTTCTAATCAAGGAAGCAGCAAAATCACATCTTGACACACTGGATGGGACTGAAAATGCTGGATGACAACAGGAGCTTGTTTGGTCCCCAAGCACAAGAAATATACTATGAACTCTCAGAAAAAGAATCAAGTTGTTTTTAGGGAAAAACACCTTCCCACCCTTTCCCCTACCCTTCCCCCTCAAATTATAACACACATGCACAAGGGGGGCCGATTAAGAATGAAAAGGCAACCTTAATTCTGGTTTTGCCTAATTCTGGAGTGCTTGACTTTGCAATCTTAATAATGATCTTTTAAACACAGTTTTTGTGTATTTAACATTTATATAAAAGTCCATAAATCTCAGAATTTTACTATCTGCCGGTTACAAATTTTAAACCATTTTTACCTTCAATGCGCTGAGAACAGCAGTGAAGATATTAAGCTGCACAGCTTGTTGGCGGACACCTTTAGCCTGTTTGACGCATTCAGCAAAGTGATCTAACATTTGTAGCCTACAAAAGAACAGTTAACTTAATTAAAAAGACACACAATTCCAAAAAACAAACTGAAAAGATACTAAATTTTGCCTAAAGGGAAAATATCAATGCAAAAAATAAAACAACAGTAGAATTCTTCTATTTGGCTGTGCAATGTATTGGACCCTATGAAAAACTATTCCTGTCTCACCTAGTGGCCTGAGAACATGAAGCTGGGCAGAGAGGGTAAAGACCCCTGTTTAGCATTCTGCTGACTCTGCAACGAACTCAGCTAGAAGCAAGATATTGTCACTTCAGTTGAAATGATTATTTAGAGGGATCAACTGAAAGACAGACCTTGCAGAGGAACCTGAGAACTGTGGGGATAGGAGAGAAGAAAAATTCAATTGCCTCACTGTCCTCCTCCTCAGACACAATGCCAGGAGTAAGGAGAGTGCATTGGCTATTTCACATTGTCTCCTTCTACCTACATGCTGCTACAAAATTAGAGGAAGGAAAGAGATTATGAACTGGATTTGTGCCTCACTTTTCCCCTAAAGATGCCAGGAATAGAGCCACTAAGCTCCTTTTCCAGGTGGCTGTGGTATGGCACGTATGTTACAGAGTCTTTTCATTCAGATACAGGCAGACTTTGTCATAGTGATCCATGCCACTTCCATTGCATAACTGAATTACAGGCAGTCCCCGGGTTACGTACAAGATAGGGACTGTAGGTTGGTTCTTAAGTTGAATCTGTATGTAAGTCGGAACTGGCATCCAGATTCAGCCGCTGTTCAGTTTCAACAGCGGCTGAATCTGTACACCAGTTCTGACTTACATACAGTTCAACTTAAGAACCCCAGGCATCCCCAAGTCAGCTGCTGCTCAAACTGATCAGCAGCTGATTCCAGGAAACCCGGGGCAGAGCAACTCTGCCTCGGGCTTCCTGTAGTCAGCCGCTAGTCAGTTTCAGCAGCGGCTAACTTGGGGACGCCTGGGGCAGAGTAGCTCGGGTGCTGCTGGGTTGGTCCAGTAGCGCGGCCGCTCCTCGGCGCTACTGGACCAACCCAGCAGCACCCCAGCTGCTCTGCCCCAGGCGTCCTGATTCAGCCACTGCTGAAACTGATCAGCAGCGGCTGAATCAGGACTCCTGGGGCAGAGCAGCTGGGGTGCTGCCGGGTTGGTCCAGTAGCGCCAAGGAGCGGTGCTGCGGGACCAACCGGCAGCGCCCCACCTGCTCTACCACAGGCCCCGGGCTTTGCTCCACGTCTCCCTGGTCTGCTGGGGGAGGGGCACTAGCTGCGTCCCCCCCGCCCCCCAGCAGACCAGGGAGACGCTGAGCAAAGCCACGGAGGACCCGGCCGGACCCACGGCGCTTCCAGCTGATCTGGAAGTGGCCGCGGGTCCGGCCCCGGGTCCTCCGCCGGACCAGGCGTCCCGCCGCTCCAGTCCTCCGGGGCGAGAAAATCCCTGTTCGTAACTGCAGATCCGACATAAGTCGGATCCGCGTAACTCAGGGACTGCCTGTACTGCAAAATGTTCTGCATACCTTAACCAATGATAAAAATGGCCTCATCACACATCAAGTTGAATTTTCAGGGCTATATATTAGGAAAAACATATTTTACTTCTAAACTGTGTACGAGATATGGAACGCGAACTGAGAGACAATGAACATGGAGCCCAAGAGTTCCATTTTAGACAGTTACTTTTCAGAGTAGACTGACATTTTGAGAGAACTATAATTCTGTTAAATATAAGGAGCAAAGACAACTGTACATGGAATTGCACACAACTTAGACTGACCTGTGTTTGTAAGAAACATGAGGAAAAACCACACCAAAGAGTGCCACAGAGGCATCAATGACTGATACTCCAAGAGGAAGGGGGCCAGGCACAGCTTCACCAGCTGGGATGCGCAAATAAATGGAAGATGGGTCATGCTCCAAAGCACCACTTCCAGATGCACTGTTTGGCTGAAGCTACAAATAACCAAGATTTTAATACCTTCTAAATACATATTTGTACATACTTACACTGGACATATTTGTACATACTTACATTACACTAGAATGTAATACAAAATTTAAAATAAAACCAGATTACTGACCAGCAGTGAGAAATCTCTGACTCTATTTCCATCTCACATACCGTGCTAGACAAAGCCAAGAACATTCAAAGCAGCCAATTGCTGGATGTGAGCAGTCTTAGTCACTGTTAGTACAGATGAGGTCGGAGAATCCAACCCAACGTGACAAAATTTAGTTTGGATAGCAGCTCTGGAAGCAGCGATCAAGAGAGACATTTCAGAGGAAAAGATTAAATCACCATTCCTTGAGCTTGGGTTTGAGGTGGAAAGGCAGCATAAATCCTGTATCATCTCAAAGATAGTGTTCTAGAAATTGACTTCTGTGTTATAATACAAACATTCTCTTTAAAGTCGTCCTCTTACCCAGGTGCGCCATCAAACAACAGTAACCACAAGTGAAAAGAAGTTGAACTTTCTCATACCAAATATTTATTGTTATTTCAGTGATAATACAAGGTCCTTTCCCTTCCTTCTCCTCATAGGAGCTCAGCTTCCTTGTGAGCTTGAGAAGGAGGAGGCAGCTTCCTAACTGTCTGGGCTTCTTTGTACTGTACCTTTCAATCCAGCCATTGCCTCTGATGAACCCAAGGACAGCTTATAAACCCTTTCCCCCACCCAGAGTGCCATTCTGCTCCTGGAAACAACAGCTCCTCTGCCCCCTGAGTATTAGGTTTTGGGGACACCTGTGTGCATCAAATTAGTCATTTTTGGGGGGTTGAGAAGGAAATTTTCCCACACTGCCAGATTGGCCTGGGCAGAGGGCTATTTTCACCTTCCTCTCAATAGTCCAGAGACTCTGTGGGCATGTTACGTTATACAGTTCATGTCACAACCTAGCAAATACCCAAAGCAGAGGAACTGGGAGCAGAATTAAGGGAAACGTATTCTCTAAAGAAAGTGGAAATGGAAATGAGCCTCCTAATGTCTGGCTCAAGCCCTTTTCCACATTCCCTTTAAACTTCATACAAGATGAAGCCACGGGAAAAGGCTTTGAGTGAAGAGAGGGGAGAGCACTGGTGACAGCTCTCTAGATGGTACGAATGACCCACGTATTAATTGAGTTATTGTCAGATAAGTTTCATTTAATTAATAAATTAACTTGTGGCCTAGTTAAACAACATTCCCAGAACCTTGTCTTTCTTCCTATAATGTCTGTCCCAGGCCCAAAACACAAATGGACCAACTTTAAGAGTTGATCACCCACAAAAATTTGCTTAGAATCTCCAAAAAGAAATATTTCCAAAAACCTTATATTTTGCACATGTCTATAAATGTTTCAAACAGTCAAATTTCCTTCAAAAATATTTAAAAGTTCCTCCTATTCCCAATAAGACTTTTTAGTGGTCACCATCTATAATGGAGGGATATGATTTCACACAGCTGTTTGAAGAGGAAAAATAAGTGCCTATTTGGTATAACACTAGCTGCAAATGTTAATATATTGTGTGACCACAGTTCCATTATAAACACTGCTTCTTTCATTCTAAAATACCTCAGCTGGGTAAAAAAATATGGGACTTCTTGCTAACTCTAGAAAGGTTTAATTAATTGTTTTAAAAGCAAGGATAGCTTATTAACCACAGCTTCATAAATTGTTCATTGATATTTTCTACTCATTTTTTTTGTTTTGTTTTGCTTGCTAGTTTTACCAGAAATTTACACTGCACCTGGAAGGCTATAAAATCTGTAAAATCCTCTGAAACAAGCTTGAAAAATCAGTAGAACTACACTGGCCTTCCAAATCCACGGGAAGAGTACAATTTCAGTTTTTCTGATTTTCTTCAATCGAGCCAAAGCTCAGGAGTTTTATTACTGATTTTTTGTTACCTGATCTTCAATTGATTTATGATCAGTTTCCTGTAGCCAAGAACCAAGAAGAACACTGTCATCATAATGGCAAAGAGATCTAAGCAGTGATGTAGTTGTATTAGCAGAATTGTCTGTCAAAGTGAATTCTGCCACCAGCTCCCGAAGGAGTGCATTAAATGATCCTAGAAAATAAGAAATGTGCATTAAACATAGCAATAATTTTTAGCTCTTCTATAAACTTCAAGGCATTTTACAAATGCAGGAAAGTAACAACTTTCCCATTTTACAAATTAAAAACTTGAATCAGAGAATTAAATGTGATTAGTGCAGGGAGAGTGGCAGTTCTACATATAGAACCCAGAAAAGATCCCTGTCTCCCAAGCCCAGCGCCTCACCCAGTGCATCTTGCTGGTTCCTACAAGACCATGCTCCCAATCTTGCAAACATTTATGCATGCGAATGGTCCCAATGAGTTCACATAAAGTTACTCATGTATATAAGTATCTGCAGGACCAGAGCCTATTTCTGTAAATATTATAGCGCATCAAACAAGCCACAGGAAACAAATGTACTATTGCTCTTGTCCCATCTACTGGTATTGATCTAATAAATTTATTTCATAATGTAATAAATGAGCATGTTTGAGTTTACTAAACTCTGAATTACTTACATGCAAAATGAAAAAAAAAACTACAATACAAAGAGAATTACCTTGAACCAGAAAATATGGAACATTTGAAAAATACAAAATCATGTTAAGGTGGTATTTGTTTCCACAGAAACTGCGTGTACTTTTTAACATTTAGAGAATCTAAACTGAATAAATTATCCTTCATTAGAATTCCCTGAGAAAAATCACACATGTAAATAATAAAATGAGCATTTTGTCCTAACTTTTGAGCACTTGAAATCAATATATTTAATATATCAATCAACAGCTACAGGTTAATACATCAAAAATACAGGTTGAACCTCCAGTCCAGCACCCTGGGGACCTGACAGGTGCTGAACCAGAGAATTTGCTAAACCACAGGAGGTCAATATTGTAGTGAGTGGGTTTCTTTATTTTTATTTTATGGAAGTGAAATAAACAATTAACAATTCTTGCTGTGTTGCTTAATAATATATGACTGTACTGATACAGCCTCTATAAGCCTAGGCCCAGCAAGGACTTATCAGTTCTCTTCATAAAAGTGTTAGTGCTGTTACACAATTTTACTGTATTGGCACAAGGATATACATAGATAACGCATAAAAACCATGCTTACCCTGCTTGCTGGGCTCTGAGGAGAAATTTAGGGGTAAATTAAAGCTGAATAACAAAAGCACAGAACATTGAGAGCCAAGACTGACAACTGTAAACAAATTTTACAGGACAGTGGGAAGCTTGGCCACGCCTATAATAACCAGACATTCGGGTAAGTAAAATCATGTCACGCTACGGATGTTGCTGGACCAGAAAGTGCCAGATTAGAGAGATTCAACCTGTATTTAAATAACTGATTTTAATCGGCAAACATTGATTTAAACAACAGATTTTAATCTTGTTTTTAATTTGCAATTTTTAGTCATTTCCATAGAAAAGGGTTAAGTCACATGTATGGGTGACCATTAAAGCATGCTGATTTGCAACTAAATATAAAACTACTATACAGGAGGCCCCCAACATGCGACCACCCGAGTTCCAACCCCCCACACTTACAACCATTTTTGAAAGTGCGGAAGGAGCTGGAAACCCCCGACTTATGTCCTTGGCTCGCATTTCTGACGGCGCACAGCATCTACTGTAAATTTGGGTTTGAGTTACGATGCCCCTGACTTGTGACACTACCCCAGGAACCAATCGCATCGCAAGTTGGGGGCCTCCTGTACCAGATTTTTTTGCCAAGCAAGAGGGTGTATATGTGAGTGTTTGTGTATATATAAATACGTGTGTGTGTGTGTGTGTGTGTGTGTGTGTGTGTGTGTGTGTGTGTGTATGTATGTATATATATATATATATATATAAATAAATAAAAATACTACTTAACTAAGTGCGTATATTTGTGTACACACACACAAATATACACTCTTAGTTAAGTAGTTAGATACTTACATTTTTTGAGATTCCTAAATTTTACATATTTATTACAGTGAATGATGCATTTATTTACTATATTATTATTAATTTTTTTACTTGTGATTTGTGTCAAGGTCTATTTGATGGGCAATTCAAATAAACTAAAAATGCATAACAGCATGTTAATGTATAATTACTATTACTTAAATAAAACTACCTTAAATGTGCTAGATACACAAGAAAAACAGTTTATCAAAACATGTTTCGCATTTAAAACAAACTGATTTATTAATCATGAACCCAAGTGAATGGTTCAGGTCAGTATGTCCTTTAAGATTTTAGAACTATTAGTTCTCATCCTTTCACATCTAATTATATTCATTGAATCAAATGGAAAAACAAGCTTTCCCAATTGGTTTATTAACTTTGAATGAGCCAGTGTCACTGAACTAACCTAGCCAAATACACAGAAATGAAGGAAATATCGTCTCTGAACTGCAGAAAAGGCTACTGCTGTCAAAAGCTAGTTTAACACTCTGGCTCCACTTGCTTAGCCAGTAACTTCCCCAGTCAAGTGGCCTATCTTTAAAATGAAAGATGCCAACATGTACTGCTGGTTATTTTTCATTTAATTTAAATGATTGTAATAAAATAAATAAATTTAGGCCTTAATGTAATTTTTCACAGTTTCAAATTTCATTTAAAATGCTTATTTCAAAAAATAAACCTATATTTAATGTAAATTTAAGGATCCAATTTTCAGAAGGGGTTTTAAGAACATAGCAACGGCCAGACCAAAGCTCAGTATCCTATCTTCCAACAGTGGCCAATTAACAGAACAGGTATCATCAAGTGAACCATTCCCTGTTACTCATCCCCAGCTTCTGGCAAAGAAAGCTAGGGATATCATCATCCTGGCTAACAGACACTGATGGATCTACTCCATGATTTTATCTAGTTCTTTTTTTAACTCTGCTATAGTCTTGGTCTTCATAACATCCTCTGGCAAAGAGTTCTGCAGGTTGACTGTTCATTGCGACTGTTTACTTGTTTTAAACCAGATGTCCATTAATTTAATTTGGCGACCCCTAATTCCTGTGTTGTGGGAAGGAGTAAAGAACACTTCCTTATTTTCTTTCTCTACACTAGTCATGATTTCACAGGTCTTAATAATATCCCCAATAGTCATCTCTTTTCCAGGCTGAAAAGTTGCACTGAATGATGCATTAATTTATAATATATTATAAATCACTCCTTGTGCAAGAGCTATTTCATACCGTTAATAATTTTTGTTGCTCTTTTCTGAACCTTTTCCAATTCCATATCTCTTTTTTGAGATGGGGAAACCACATCTGCATGCAGTATTCAAGGTGTGGGAGTTTCAGGGATTTACACAGAGGCAATATATTTTCTATCTTGGTAGCTTTGTTTGCTTTTTTGACTGCTGCTGCACATTGAGTGGATGTTTTCAGAGAACTAACCAAAATTATTCCAAGATGTCTTTCTTGAGTGGTAGCAGCTAATTTAGGCCCCATCATTTTATAGTATAGTTGGGATTATATTTTCTAATATGCATTACTTTGCATTTATCAACATTAAATTTCATCTCTCATTTTGTTGCTTTGTCACCCAGTTTTAAGAGGTCCTTTTATAGTTCTTCACAGTCTGCATGGGACTTATCTTGAGTAGTTTTGTATCATCTGCAAATTTTGCCACCTGTTTACATCCCTTTATCCAAATTAGGAATATGCTTAATAGGACTGGTCCCAAAACAGATCTCTGGAGGACACCACAAGGTACTTCTTTCCGTTCTGAAAATTGACCATTTATACCTACCCTTTGTTTCCAATCTTTAAACCAGTTACCAATCCATGGAAGAACCTTCCCTTTTATGCTATGTCAGCTAAGAAACCATAAAACTGAAAACCAGGAAATGAATCATTTTTATCCTTTGTATATATGCCTTAAAAAATCATTGTATATATATTTGTTAAATAAAAAACAAAATACTACAAAC